>NC_070609.1:19791071-20427857 GCF_027172205.1 Podarcis raffonei
AAGAAAGAAAGAAAGGGCAAGATTAGTGCAGTTTCTGCAGTTAAAACAAAAGGTTCAACTGTCCATCAGTCCTGGATCCGAAACTCTTAAATCAGGGCACACGTTTCACACTGAAAACCATATTGGAGGTGGAGAATTATTTCCAAGTCATTTGCATATCATTTTATACATACACGAGTATCATCTGCTTTAAGATGGCCGGTGCCTGGTAATGTAGAGGGAAGACCTGGATCTCACCACAAGAGAATGCCAGCCAGCTGGGGTGGCCAAGATCCAGATATGGCTGATCCCAAACCTCACGAGGGAATCCAGAACCTTCAAAAAGTGGCTTTGAAAAGACGAGGTTAAGGCTGCAATCCTATGTGCACGTCCCATCGAGCCAAGTACAACTTGACTTCCAAGTAAACATGCAGTAGGATCAGGCAGTTAAAAGCAGGGCATGACTTTGAGGTCACACGGAGTTCAGTGGGGGAGTGTTAACGGCATGCTCAGCTTTACTCTGATTGAAATCAATAGGACCCAAATGCGTGTGCAATTTGTCTGCATCGCGCTCAGGCAGTGTTCTCATTCCCCCCCCCCAGTAATGTGGGGGCAGGAATCGCCATCAGTAATTGTTTTTCTTCCTTAAAATTAAAAAAAGGAATCTGACATCATGAGGATTCGAAAGAAGCCTACAGGCCGTACAAAAGTGCTTTTGTGGAGTGGGAATCGCATGGGGCATGTCACCTGTGCCCTTGCGTCAAGGTGTGATTGGTCAAAAGGGGAATAAGGCATAGATTCCCCTCCCTCCTTCCTCCCACCCCACATACCTAAAATACTGTCCCGTGAAATATATACAAACATCACAGACGCATACACACGCACACCCACCAATTCCAGACAACACAACACACACATACCATATAGACATGGATACCCAACTCTATGTCCTCCCAGGCACACACAAACCCAGTTCCCAAACACACACGCACGCACACACAAATTTACATAAGCATCCCATGCCAAGCACACATGCATCTTACCTTCCACTATAAGAAACAAACCCACACACGCGAACCGATATACAAAGACCCTCCAATCCTAAGTAAACTCACAAATGCGTGGCTGACCTTCCCCTTGCCTGCCTGCCGTCCCTGAAGCTTCTGGAGACGCCAAAGTCTGCCTGGCTTGAAAGCCACAAACACATGGTCTGGGAACAGGAAGCAGGAGGTTGCCCAGTCACATTACTCTAACGAAAGCATCCCTTGTACCCCCTGGCACATATGCAAGAAACCAAGAGTCTTGTGCCTTGCTGTCTCGCCAGGAACTAGGAAAGCAGGAAAAAGGGGAGTGGGTGGGTGCTGTTAATGTTTTAATGGGGTTAAAACAACGGTTAAAAAGTTAGAACTCATCCTGGATCGAAATACTCGACGTTTTTTTTTAAAGGGGAGTGATCAGTGTGCCGTCCGTCCCCAGCTTTCAAAGAGCCTGCGATATCACCCAGTGATGTCACGCAATAGCATAGCTAAGTGAACAGCGCCCCACTGTGCCAGCTCAGGGAACTGCACCTCCAGGAGCACCGCCAGCCTCATCATTCGGCTCCCCAAGACATCATCTTAGAGGCAGTGTTACCGAAGCAAACCAGGTGACATCATCCAGGGGTGGGGTTCAGCCACATCACTGTGCCCATCGCACTGGAGATGAAGGACCTCCTCTGGAGGTGCTAAGAATCCACTGCTGGCAGTGGAGATTGGGGGGGGCGGGGATGAGAGACATAGCATGGAGCGTAACATAAACAGCCATTACGGCGAAAAAGAGGCTTAAAACGATGCACTCAAAGGCTCTGCCATGATGTCATGCCGGTCGAAGTGTGGGGGACATCATGCAGGGTTCCGCAGCTGCCTTTGGAGATCTGTGTGCTCTCAAAACAATACCACAGGCCAGTCCTCGAAACAGGCAGGCGCAGCAGCCAGCGAGGGGCCTGGGCACGACGTTCCTGGGACCGATAGCGACGCATCCTTCCTTCCAACACCCACATCCCCTCCCCCCACGCCCTCCCCACAGCAAACAGTACCACAATATAATTCCATAAACACCGGTGGGGGAGAGGAGGGGGCAAGGACCCGGAGCCCAGCCCCGAGAATCCAAGGCTGGCGGCCTTCTCAGCAGTAGCTGTGCGTCTGGCCCTCTGTGTACACGGTCCAGCTGGGCCCCAGGTAGCACCCAGACGGAGACCCCTCCCTCCTCTCCACGTTGCCGTACTGCGGCGGAGACTCATCCAGCTTCCGTAGAGACGAGGCAGGTGCCGAGGCCTGGCTCCCCGGGCGGGCAGGGGGTCCGTCGTAGGTGATGATGGGCTCCGGGCCGTAGGGGGAGCGGCCCCAGCAGGCCGGAGGCGGGCGGTAGAGCTGCAACAACGTACGGCTGCAGGGCAAAGCATCCATGAGGTGGCGGTACTGCCCCGTGGCCGGATACCCCCAGCCGAGCCTCTGCTTCTGAGGCAACGGAGGTCTGCTGTGGTGTGAGAGAGGCTGAGGGGCTCCGGGGTCGGAGTGGCTCCGGGGGTGTGCCGCTTCAGGTGGCGGGGAGGGCGGAGGGGTAGTGGACGGGGGCTCAGGGAAGGGTATGTTGACGTAGATGGGCTCTTGGCGGGCCGTCACGGGAGGCGTGGGCTGGGCGTGCGCCCGGGGGTTCTTTAAGATGGGCTGGAGGGAGGAGGGCGCTGGGGGGAGGAGGGGCTGGCGCCATGGCCGCTCGAAAACCCCATAAGAAGCGTTGAAGGTGGCCAAATACTCTGGGGGAGGGCAGGAAGGCCAGGGCCGTGCCAGGCCTGGGTACGCAGGAGGCTCCCCCACAATCTCATAGTAGAGATTTTCGTGCTCCAGCTGGGGAGGAGGGGGGGTCCCGTTGACCCCCACCCGGGAGGTGGCCGGGAAACGGCCGTGGTGCCGGAGCTGGTGGTCCGGGAGGTAGGCCTGGAAAGCAGGGGGCCTGCTCTTGAGGGGCAAGTGGCCGGCGGCTAAGGGGAAGTGCGGAGGCGGGGGCTTTGGCGGGGCAAGAGGCTGGCTGGGCATGGGGTAGGCGTCTAGAGGCTGGCGGGGGGCAGGGCAGGGCACAGGCAGGGGAGGCGGCTGGTGGCGGAAGCTGTAGGCACCTGGTGAGGCAGAAGACGGGGAGGACAGGTGGTAGGGATCCGAGAAGGACTGCGAAGGGTGGTCTCTCTGGGCGAGGTCAGCAAGGACCCTCCGGTAGGGGGAAAAGGAATCCGAGCTGCTTGGGGGGGACGCCTGGCTGAGAGGCACCTGGAGAGAGAGAAAAGCAAGGGAGGTGGTGTCACAATTAAGGACTGGGGTGGAAATATCAAGTCTATTAAATAACAGGTAAAGGTAAAGGGATCCCTGACCATTAGGTCCAGTCATGGCCAACTCGGGTTGCGGCGCTCATCTCGCTTTATTGGCCGAGGGAGCCGGCGTACAGCTTCCGGGTCATGTGGCCAGCATGACTAAGCTGCTTCTGGTGAACCAGAGCAGCGCACGGAAACACCGTTTACCTTCCTGCCGGAGCAGTACCTATTTATCTACTTGCACTTTGACGTGCTTTTGAACTGCTAGGTTGGCAGGAGCAGGGACCAAGCAATGGGAGCTCACCCCGTCACGGGGATTTGAACTGCCGACCTTCTGATCGGCAAGTCCTAGGCTCTGTGGTTTAACCCACAGCACCACCCGTGTCCCTATTAAATAATACACCCTTCTTAAATGTCTGAGAAGTGTTCCACCTTTCAGGAGCCCTCGTAAGTTCTCACCCCAGCCCAGCGCTTCCGGAACCCACAAGGCCCTCACCTGGCTTTCCCCCTGGCGGCTGCGGAACTGGCTGCTGATGCTCCTGCCCCTGGCCTGGCCTTGCAGGGCCGGAGGACCGGGGGCCTTGGGACTGGGGCGCACCATGGAGTAGAGCGCCCGCGCTCCACTCGTCATCTCTCCCGCCTTGCACTCCAGCGACAGGGAGCGTCGGAAATGCGTCCGGGGTTCTCGCTGCCCACGCCCAGTCTGCTTCTGGCGCTTCTGCTGCAGCACCGCCTGGTGGGCGCTCTCGGCCAGCGCCAGCGCCATCAGCCGAGCTGGGTTTTTGGGGGGAGGCGGAGGCGGGATGTGCCGCAGCACAGACAGCACGCCGGGGGAGCTGGGAGCTGCTTCGGCCTTCGGGCCTGAATAGGAAAAAAGGGAAAGGGAGAGAGATTAGAGCCGGCCCTCCCATTGGGGTGGTGAAGGAGCTTTCCAGGACTAGGAGCACAACAGAAAGACTGGTTGTTGCTCCCCTTCCAGGATGGAGCACAGGGAGGTTCCTGATGAATGCAGGATGTGGTACCTGTGGCTCTCCAGATGTTGCTGGATCACAACTCCCATCATCCCTGTCCGTCAGCTGTGCTACCTGGACCGGTGGGAGTTGTAGTCCTAAAAGTCTGGAGGGCACCAGGTGGGCAAAGGCTGCCCCGCTACCACTTCAAAGTAATAACAGCAACGGTCCTTACTGTTGGCATAATTTGAACAATGGGTTAAATTACACAATGCTTGGGCTCATGCCTTGGGAAGTACATCCCCCACGCCTGGAGGTTCTGAGATAAGGGTACCAGGTGCACTGGGTTACCATAGCAACACCAGCAACGCTGGGTGTGTGATTTGCTGAGTCATTCACCTTCCCATTGGTTCAGGAAATATGCCTATGTGTAGAGATTTGTATAGTTGTCTCTAGGGCATTGCTTTCATTATGTCCTCTGTGTGTGTGTTTTGTCTTGATGATGTAGTGTTTGCATGTCAGGGTCTAACTCTGAATCTGTGGAAAGTCAGCGGAAGAGGCTGTGGGTTTCATGCAGTAGTGTTAGATAAGAATAAGAATAAGAATATTAATTGTACTGGGTTGCACCAGCCACTCTTCCAACAAAAACAAAAGCATAATAAAACATCAAACATTAAAAGCTTCCTCATACAGGACTGCCTTCAGATGTCTTCTAAAAATTGTGTAGTTATTTATCTCCTTGACATCTGATGGGAGGGCACTCCACAGGGCAGGTGTCACTACCAAGAAGGCCTTCTGCCTGGTTCCCTGTAACTTCCTGCAGTGAGGGAACCACCAGGAGGCCCTCAGAGCTAGAGCTCAGTGTCCAGACTGAAGGATGGGGGTGGAGACACTCCTTCAGGTATATAGCACAAGACCAGAATAACATAGCAGTTTATCTATAGTTTAGCTTTCTCTCGTGTCTGGAGACAATACACACTTTGTTACTTTGAATGGTGTGGAAGAAGATGTTCTGCTGGGAGCAAGAAATCTCTGAAGACTCTCCAGGGGTTCCATGTACTCTGTTGATACATCACCCTGGCTGAGGAGAATTACAGACTCCCACAAGGCACCAACACTTACTGAGTGGCGACGTGCGGCCTTTGGCTTGCGTGATCTTGCAGCGGACTTCACGCTCGCAGCTGTCGCTCAGCTGCCCGCCAGCAGCACACAGCAGCATTGAGATCATGTGCGGCGGAGAGGCATGCCCGCTGGGGCCCCTGGCCTCGCCCCCGGCGAACATCTCCAGCATCTCTTCAGGGAGGGAGACGGGGAGTGGCTCCGACGTATCCTTGCCGATCGTGGGGGGCGAGCAGGGAGAGAGTGCCCGCCCGGGGCTCGGAGGCCCGGAGTCGTCCGAGAGTGAGGGCCGCCGAGCTGGGGGGCTGCACTGGAAGGTCAGCGGGTCGAAGTCCAGGCCGCGGAGGCCGGGGGGGCTGAGCTCCAACTCCGAGTCCAGCTCCGAGTCGCCTTCCAGCCAGGAGGAGCGGCGCCGGGCGGCCACATCTGCCGCCCCAGCCACCAGACCCTCGCCACGGCCAGACACGGAGGAGCCCAGAGAGGAGCATGAGCGGCACGGTTTGAGGGTAGGGAAGGCATCGCTGCTGGAGTGTGGACGTCGCAGGCAAGGCAGCTTGGGGAGGCCTAGGACACGGACCGAGAAAGGAGAAAACCCACACAGGTAAAGGACATGCAACTACTTGGTTCACTGTCACCCACCGGATGCACATCCGAGAGGAAAGGGGCAAGGCTCAGCACCACACAGGGCAATACTAATACTAATACTAATACTAATACTAATACTAATACTAATACTAATACTAATTTGTTATTTGTACCCCACCCATCTGGCTGGGATTCCCCAGCCACTCTGGGCGGCTTCCAACAAAGATTAAAAATACATTAAAATGTCACACATTAAAAACTTCACTGAACAGGGCTGCCTTCAGATGTCTTCGAAATGTTAGGTTTATCTCTTTGACACCTGATGGGAGGGCGTTCCACAGGGCGGGTGCCACTACTGAGAAGGCCCTCTGCCTGGTTCCCTGTAGTTTTGCTTCTCACAATGAGGGAACCGCCAGAAGGCCCTCGGTGCTGGACCTCAGCGTCCTGGCAGAATGATGGGGGTGGAGACGCTCCTTCAGGTATACTGGGCCAAGGCCATTTAGGGCTTTAAAGGTCAGCACCAACATTTTGAATTGTGCTCGGAAACGTACTGGGAGCCAAAGTAGGACTTTCAAGACCCGTGTTATGTGGTCTATACTTCTGCCTCTGGGGGACTGGCTGCTTGCATACAGGTGTGCCGTTAGAGATTCCCCCCTGAAAGGCAATGGGTGCAAGCCTGAAACTCTCCACTAGGGTGGGAGATATATCGTCCCAAACTGGGTCAATATTGTGTTATCGCTTTCATAATTTCTGACCTGGCAATGTATCGTGAATCACGATATGCGTGTGTATGTGTGCAATGCAAAAAATCACAACGTGGGGAAAACCTTAAAGCCAGCCAGTGCCTCTACATAGCTCCATCCTTATTTCAGACCTTGTGATATATCGGTATATCGCAACGTTGACCTGGTGGAAACCAGATATCGCCCAGCCCTACTTTCCACATCCCGCAGTAGCTTCAGCATACAAGGCTGCCCCTTTGCAAGGGCCACAGCTCAATGGCAGAGCATATGCTTTGCATTCAGAAAGTCCCCGTTTCAATACCTGGCATGGCTAGGTAGCAGGTGCCACCTGAGTAGGCCAGGGGTGGGGAACCTGTTCTCTTCCAGGTGTGGCTGGACATAATCCCTGACTATTGGCTATGCTAGCTGGGGCTGATGGGATTTGGAGTGCAACAACAGGTCCTCCAGCCTTGAAATAGACAATATTCAACTTGATGGCCAAGAAGTCTGGCAAATGGCTGGCACAAGGCAGTTTCCTTATGTTGCTACAATCTTTTTGGCCAGTGATTGTAGTGGCAGGACCCTCACGGGCAAAGCACCGCCAGCTGCTGGCTCCCTACCCATCAGGTTTAAAGTCATGAACTAAAACCACAGAAACCTACCATGTAGACCTGTGCTCAGATTGCTTGTTTGTCCAGCAGAGGGAATGGATGCAGCTCCCAGCCGCAAGTCTAAATGTAGGTTTGTGCAACCTGGTTTTGTAGCAGGGATGGGGAACTCTAGATGTTAATGAACTACAACTCCCATCATCTTTGACCAGTGAGAGCTGGGGCTGCTGGGAGTTAGGTTCCAACAACATCTGGAGGGCCTCCACTTCCCCACACCTGTTTCAAAGGCAAAAGTCACCTGGCAGGTTGGCAATCTATGCAGCTATTATTCTGCCTTATTTACTGAATTTATATCCTGCGCGCCCTCCCTAAGGAGCCCTGGTGGCAGTCCCTGGTGCCCCCACCTCCCCATATGTCCCAGCCTATGAGGTTTCCTCTTACCTGCAATACTGGCCTGCGATGTCAGGGACTCCTCACTCTTGGCTGATCGCAAGGTGACAGTCTCAGGCTGGCCCCCTGAAGCAAGACAGGACAAGGAAGTAGGTTATTAACCGAAAAGGGCTTTATCTCAAGGTCTCAATCTCTCTTCCAATCCTCACCCATGAAACAAACTTTATCCACTCTGGGATAAATATAAAGCCATAGAGGAATGCTAGTTGGAGGGCTTCGTTTCAGGTTCCCAGGCAGTATATATTGTACACCGGGCAAGCACACCACACCACACCTGTGGAATTTATTATCTGGTGCAGAACTGTGCATCTGTGTATCTCAGCTTCTTTTTAAAAACAAAGCAAGTTTCTAGCCCTTAAGAGTGATGACCGGGGGCTTATCCACACTTCCCTGTTGTTTTGTAATATGTTTTCGCCACTTGCCTAGCAGGGTGGTGCAACAGCCTCCCAGCAGTGGAACCACTGCAACTTACCAGGAAGAGTGAAGCAGTGGCAAGGTCTGGGCTGTGTGAACACACCAGTGGAGCAAACCCAGTGCTGCTACAACTCTGGCCTCACCGCCACCTTGCCCCTCCCAGACTGGAGGAGCCTCTCCTGATTTGCACTGTCCCAAAAATCCATGGATGAAGAAAGCAACCCACGATCGGATGTTGACCAAGTCTCTCACCTGGCAGAGACTCTCCAAGCCCAAAAAGGTCTCCGAGGCGGTGTGATTTCTTGCGAAACGTGACCGGCGTTTTGCCAATAGCGAAGAAGGCCTTCCAGCTAGGACCTGACGTCTTCCGCAGCCTCCCATTACTTTCTGCCTTTTGCCTGCAGGTGGGAGAGACAGGTCAACCCGAGCCCACCAGCTCCGGCAGCTAAGCAGTCCGAGCCTGTGGCAGACTGCAGAGAGCCGTCCCAGTTGCCTGCTGTCACTGCAGTTACAAAATAAAAAACAACCTACAACCCACTTCCCTCTGAAACATCAGCTCTCAAAGGGTCATTGCAAGCAGCAATCTGACAATGGTCTTCACAGTAGCGTAAGAACTGCTTCCCCAGATCAGAGTGAGGTCTATTTACTCAACTGGAAAGCAGGGCATCGAAGTGATGCGAACGCACTTGTTGTTCACTCCCAGCACTGATGTTTAGAGGTACATGGAAGCCCAATTACCTGGTGTCAGGTGAGCTCAACACAGAAGAAAGCTTCCCTTGCCCCTGCAGATCATTGGATCCCTGCTTAGCCTCTGGCTTGGTAGCCTTGCATAAGGCCTGGGTCCGTGCCTGTGCTTCTTCCAGAGACAGCAATCGGGTGGAGGGGCAGCTGACCACCTGGGATTTGGGTCGGGGAAGGAAGCAGCGCCCTGTTGGAGGAGACAGGTTGCATGAGTGCAAAGAGGGATATGGCCTCATGGCCCACCGTCTGGATAGGCAGCCAGGCCCACACTTGCCCAACATTAGGAGTGCATTAAGTCATAGGGAAAAGAAAGTGCACCCCCTCTGCATTATGTGGTTTTGCATATCAGGACATCATAGAAATCATTTGTTCCTTAACATTAGGTAATTGCAACCTCAGATGAACAACAACACATGACATATGACTCCGTGCCATGATTTATTTTACAGAAATAAAGCCAAGATGGAGAAATCATGTGTGAAAAACTAAGTACACCCTTACTGCTTCCATACAAATTAAGAGGCTAAGTAGCAGGCAGGGGCTGCTAAACAAATGTCCTTGCTTAATTGATCATCAGCTAGTGTGTCCACCTCTACAAAAGCTTGGCAGTTTGCTGGTCTGGAGCATTCAGGTGTGTTTTAACACAATGCCAAGCAAGAAAGATGACACAGTGCTCTTAGATGAGCATCAGTTTGCTACTTTTCCCAGTCTACCACCTAAGACAAGAGGTCCATCTTGTACAATGAAAGGGCCGGCTGCATTTTGCAACTATTTTTAAAACATTTGGTACTTTAAAAAGAGATGCATACATACTACATATAAAACGTGTACATTCTGCCTGAAAAGAAACCTTTCTTGAATCATTAGAGGAGTGAAACTGGCAGCTGAATCAGCATTCGACTTGCTGACACCTACCCCTGCCATGCAAATTGCAAAACCAGGCTCATTTGGTAGGCGACAAACCTCCTGGCAGGGCTCTTTAAATATTTGTTTGTTTGCTTAAAAATTTATAGGCTGCCTTTCTGTCTGAAGGCCCCCAAGGAGCTAACAAATGAAACTAGAGTCAACAATTAAAAAGGCAGCAATAAAAAAAAAACCCAGAACAGTTAATGTTTGCCTTCAGCCTCTGTTCTGCACATGAATGATTCCCCCACCACTGCCGCCCATCCCAGAGTGGGGGAGCATTTTATTGTTGGAAAAATCTAGGAGCCAGAGAGATAATTTTAGGAGCCAGTTCCAAGGGAGCTGGCCCTCTTTAGTAACCCTGGCCCCAGATGCCAGCCCTCCCATATATATATATATTCAAATCCTGATTTTTGGCACCCTTGAATATAATGAAATGCTCAAACTGGAACTCCCACAATGTTATGCCAGACCTCATGGTGAACAAGAACGAAATGCTTTCAAGAATCCCAGTAACATCCCATATCATCCCATAGCTCAGGGGTGAAAGCAGAAGCAGTTTTCAACCCAGACCTTCCCAGAATGCCCTCTGTATCCATTCATTTCTACTTAATTAGATGAATTATACCCCACAAACTAGGGAGGCCCCATAAGAAAGAACATAGGACCTTGCCCTATAAGACACATCACTGGTCCATCTAACTCAGTTTTGTCTACACTGACTGGCAGCCACTCTTCAAAGTTCTAGGCAGGAGTCTCTCCCAGCCCTAGGGGTTGAATTCACAGGGTTGTTTAACCATCAATCCCTCTTCCTGGGAAGCTCTGGAAATTGTGGTTCTGCAAGGAGTCTCCTAACCCCTAACGAACTATAGCTCCCAGGATTCTTTGGGGGAAGCCATGACTGTTTAAAGTGGTATGAAAGTGCTTTAAATGTCTGGTGCGGACGGGGCCTCTTCATCAAGGAAAACCAGTGACAGCTCCTTGCCTGGAAATAGATTACAGTGGCGAGGAGAACAGGGCTCCATCAACCGTATAAATCCAAGCAACCTGAACTGTCATGGTTTCCTTCAAGAATTCTGAAGCAAGTAAGCAATTCTGTGACAACGAGGCAGAGGGATTTCTTAACAGATTTCATAGCAGCCTCAGAAAAAGTCCCCTTTGGAGCGAGCTACCTGCGCTGTCCTTTCCGACGGAGGTGAAAGTGTCGCTGAAGAGCACCTGAACGTTGTTGAGGAGGAATTCAACCACGAGGGACTGGACTCGGACTTCCTGGAAGGCATCGGCACCGCACTGTGCGACAACCTCCAGAGCCATCGACCTGCCGTAAAAAGCAGCGAGGGGGAGGGATTACTAGAGAGCCACGTTTTCCTGTAAGATGGGCCTGGGGAGGGGACAAGCACGTGCTCACAGCCCCAGAATATCATCGTTGAAAGCCCAGAGGGCACAGTCCCTCAGTACCATGGCTGAGAAGGGCCAGACCCACAAAGCAGCATGATAGAAGCACATGTGGAATGGGCCCCAAGAGGAGGAGGAGGCTGGTGTTGGAGGGAAACCCCAGGGAACCGTGGTTAAGTGATGGGGAGGTGTCAAGATCAGGAGCTAGAGGGGAAGGTAGAATAAATCCTAGTAAAAGCTCAGGTGGAGTATTGGATGAAGCTCTCAAGCAAGGATGGTTAATCATTTCCAGGCCGAGGCCTGCATTGGTCAACTCTCTGAAGGACAGAGGGGGTGCAGGGACGGATTAACAGTGCACACTCACTGAGTGCTGAGCCGAGGAGGGTGCTATCTCAAAGCCCGGTAAGCAAGGCGCTGGGCTTTGGGAAGGAGGCATGAGGCTCTGACAAGGTCCTAGAGTCCTCCCATCTCCTTCCCAAAGCCTACTTAGCTCTTTCCCAGCTTTCGGAAAGATGTGGAAAGCTCTAGGACCCTGCCAGACCCCTCACATCTCCTTCCCAAGGCCAGGGGCCTCCTTACCTGCCTTTGGGAAGACAGCGTGAGGACTGGGGCTGGGGGGGCGCCAAATGTTGGTCTTGCACAGGGTGTTGTCGTACCCAAGTATGGTGGGTTTGGCTGAATTGTGGAAGTGGGTAGCCTTGAGGCACCACCAAAAAAAAGTCCTTTTGGTATGATGGCATCACAGCAGGGAACCACAGGTGCAGTGAAAAGGATGACAACATTTAATTTTTTTTGCAAGGGAGGAGAGTCATGGGGGGACTGATACAGCCTGCCTGCTAGCCATCTTTGAGCTAGAGGCCCTAAACAGGAATGCCTGGGTAGGGCCCCACAACAATCCCTTGAAGGTAGGGGTGGGGAACCTGACAATCACATTCCCTGGGGGGAAAGGGTTGGGGAGCCCATTCAGGTGGTGGGCAAGGCCAAAACGTACCTCCTTCTTACACACACACACACACACACTTAGCCCTGAGTCATAGCTCCGTAGGTAGAACATGAGACTCTTCCTCTCAGAGATGTGGGTTCGATCCCCACATTGGGCAAAAGATTCCTGCACTGCAGGGAGGGAGACTAGAGGGCTCTCCAGGTCCCTTCCAGCTCTATAATTCTAAGATTCTCTCTCTCACACACACACACACACCACCAATCTCACACAGTCTGAGGCCTGAGCCAGAGCACCAGAATACGCGCTGGGGACAAAATGGGGGAAGTCAAGAGGTGCTTAAGAGCTGTAGATTCTTATCCCTCAGGGCTGAGTGCAGGAAGGGTCAACTTCATGCCCCAGAGAGTTATGGGTAAGGGCTGGTGTTAGTACAGGGGAAATGCTGCGGGTAGCATGGAAAGAGGATTCAAAGAGCGCTGCAGGCAAGAGCTGGAGAAGGTGCATGGCGGAGGAGCATCGTGGCAACACAGGGGAGGCACGGGGCAGGTTGGGGTGGGGGGTGCCAGTGCAAGGCCATTGATCTGGGCGTCTCACCGCAGCAGGTTGGGTGCCCAAACGATGGCTAGGTTGCGGATATGCATGCTGGTGTTTTGACTGTGCATAGCCATGCGGGCCAGGTGCCGCAGCAGGAATTCCAGGGTCCTGTTGGGACAGAGCAGAAGCTGCTACAGCTAGACAGTCCACTTCGAGGGACCGCCGGCCCTCTCGCAAACCCCGCCCTCAACACCATTCCGCCGGCCCCCTTGCAAGGGCTCTTGCATTCACCCTCCCTCCCCTCGCTGGGAGAGCCATCTCGGGCACCGTGTTCGTGCCTCAAGCATTGCCTACCTATAGTGCGGTGGGGGCAGCTGCTGAATGACGTCGTGCACTCGCACCAAGCGATCCTCGTTCCCAGAAACAGACACGGCCTCCTGCGATGACAGGGCAGGGGGAAAGCAGAGGGAATGAGTCAGCGTGGTCGCCAGGCCTCTTGTGGAATGGTAGGGCTGTGCACAGCTCCCCCTAAGCTGGTGATTTGGACCAGCCCTGATCCCATCCAGGGCTGACCTATATCGGTTTGGGGTCCAACCGGATCCAGTGCACAGTCCTGTGGAGAAGGACTGGGAGAGTTTACTTCCAGGCCCGATTCAAGGTGTGCACATTAGTTTTTGAAACCCTAAATGACAAAAGCCCCAAATCTCTGAAAGACCACCTCTATCCCTACTGAGCCTCTCAAGTGTTAAGATCAGCAGAGGGGACCCTCTGGGTGGTTCTACCACCTTGGGAAATGTGGGGAATGGTGGTCTAGGAGAGAGCATTCTCTGCAGCAAGCCCTAAATTGTGGAACTCCCTCCCCAAAGAGGCGCATCTGGCAGCTTCATTGCACAGCCTCTGCCCTATTCTGAACATCATTATTTATTAAATTTGCATGCCGTCCTTCATCCAAAGATCACAGAGGAATTCACAACCTTAAAAATGCACCTCTTTACTCTGGCCTTTGACAATTAAGGTCTTTTGTTTTGAGGAAGCCACCTCTTTTCCTAAATTCCTAATTTTCTCTTCCACTTGGAATGCTTTTACTTGTCTTACAACTAACACTGTTATGGCATCAGGTGATTGATCAGGTGATATCCCCCTGATAAGGACCCTGGCCCAGCAAGTTGAAAAGCTTTCCCAACCCAGATCAAAATGTTTCCTCTAGCTTCATAGTACAATTTTAAGTCCGGCAGGGCAAACCCCCCTCTTTCTTTTGCATCAGTTAATATCTTAAATTTTATTCTGGGCTTTTTGCCCTGCCAGACATATCTAGATATATCTTTCTGCCACTTCTTGAAACAGTCCATCTTGTCCACAATCTGCAATGTTTGAAACAAAAACAGCATTCTTGGCAAAACATTCATCTTAATAACCGCAATTCTACCTAACAAGGAAAGTCTCAGATTAGACCATATTTCTAAATCTTTCTTAATTTCTGTCCAACATTTCTCATAATTATCTTTGAATAAATTCACATTCTTAGATGTTAAATTAACCCCCAGATATTTCACTTTATTTGCTACCATTAATCCAGTTTCACTCTGAAACTTCTCTCTTTCCACAACTGTTAGATTTTTCCCCAGTACCTTTGTTTTTTGTTTGTTTAGCTTAAAACCTGCAACTCGACCAAAAACTTGTATTATTTCCAAGACTCTTTTTGTACTAGTGTCTGGCTCTTGCAAAGTTAGTACTAAATCATCTGCGAACGCTCTCAACTTGTATTGTTTAGCTCCGACCTGAATCCCTTTAACCAGCTGGTCCCCTCTAATCATATTTAATAACACCTCCAGAACAGATATGAAAAGTAATGGGGATATTGGGCACCCCTGTCGTGTCCCTTTTTCAATAGTAATTTCTTCAGTAACCACGTTATTTACAATTAGTTTTGCTTTTTGTTCAGAATAAATTGCACCTATGCCATTCTCAAAACCTTGGCCTACCCCCATTCAATAATAGGTTTGGTTGGCATGCATATATATGGTATGACAAGGTAAAAATTCACAAAGGTTTTAAAAACCATATTGTTAGGAAAGCACTATATAATGTTTGGATTCGGTATAAAGATCTGCTGGAAAATAAAACCCCTAGGTGGTTGTCACCAATGGAGGCTAAGGAAGTGAAAAAACTTAATATGGAAACTAAATGGCCAAAATATTGGGAAATTATAGAACAAGAAGGTGGAAATGTGAAATTACAGAGCTATGAGAAATTAAAGTTTAAAGTAAGGGACTGGCTTCATTATTATCAGATAAATGAAGTATTTAAACAGGACAGGAAAATTGGCTTCCAGGTGGAAAAGTCAAAGTTAGAAACAGAATTGTTAGAACCCAATACTAAGAATCTGTCAAGAATGTACAACTTGCTGTTGAAATGGAATACACAGGATGAAACGGTTAAATCAGCTATGATTAAATGGGCACAGGATATCGGACATGACATTATGTTTGCTGACTGGGAACAGTTATGGACCACCGGAATGAAGTTTACGGCATGTAATGCCCTAAGAGAGAATATTATGAAAATGATTTATAGGTGGTACATGACCCCAGTCAAGCTTGCAAAAATCTACCACTTGCCCAATAATAAATGTTGGAAGTGTAATGAATCTGAAGGTACTTTCTATCACCTTTGGTGGACGTGCCCAAGGATTAAGGCCTTCTGGGAAATGATCTATAATGAAATTAAGAAGGTGCTTAAGTGTACCTTTCATAAGAAACCAGAGGCTTTTCTCCTGGGCATGGTAGGCCAATTGGTGTCAAAGAAAGATAGGACGTTTTTTATGTATGCTACAACAGCAGCAAGAGTTCTTTTAGCAAAGTATTGGAAGACACAAGAACTACCCGCGCTGGAAGAGTGGCAGACGAAGGTGATTGACTATATGGGACTGGCGGAGATGACGGGCAGAATCCGTGACCAAGGGAAAGAGACGGTGGAAGAAGACTGGAAGAAATTTAAATTTTATCTTAAAAATTGTTGTAAAATCAGTGAGTGTTAAAATGTCATGGGTAAAGCATAGCAGATTTGCAGCGATAAATGATTGGATAAGTGAAAAAAAAGGTTAAAGAAAGGGAATTACAAGTAATTTAGATCAGGGGTTGCTGAAAAAGTTTAAAACAGGGATGCAGAAAAGGGAGGCATGGGGAAGTCATTGAAATTGGGTATAAGAAAAAAAATCTATGAAATTATACATGTTTATATGTTTGTTTGTTTGTGTATTGTTGTTTGTATTGTCTTATAATATATGTTGAAAAACTAATAAAAATTTTATTAAAAAAAAACAAAATGTTTCCTCTAGCATTTGACCAAAATCGACCCTCCTGCCACTTAAGCCACAGCTTAAAAAAGGGAAACGTTGTCAGCTATGACTTAAGCATGTGCGGTTAAGACCTGCCCTCTGGGGCAACATAAAAGAAATCTTTGCCCTCTTCAATGTGACATCCCTTGAGTATTTGAAGAGTAAACAGAACAATCTTTTTTTTTGGGGGGGGGGAAGTGTGGGGGCTGTTGAAAGGCCATGAACAGGAGCAAAACAGAGCAAGGTGATACGGAAAAAGAAATGAATTACAAAGCAGATTTTGGAGCGCGGGGAACAAAACCTTCCATTCTCATTTCATTGTAATTATGAACATGGATACAGTTTATGTAGTTAACCTATTTTAATGGTAATAATTTTGCAATGTTTTTATTGCACTTATTCTCTCTGTGTGTGTATATTTATATATGTTTACCTGCTGTAAATCACTTCGAGATCTACAGAAACAACCTTTAAAAAGAAGGACCTAGCAGTTGTCCATGATTCAAGTGCTTCTGCACTCTTTGGCCAGAACACTGGATGGTGGGAACAAGTTTACTTCGTAGCGGGCAACTAAGCAGATTACTGCATGCATGTTTTTCCTTATATTTCCCCCAAGTAACAGGGGAAAGCCTTGCTTGTCGTTATTAAAATGAAAGCTGAGAATTCAGGAAAGGGGGCTGAAACATCTCTGGGGTGGGCTTAGCGACACCACCAATCCCTTCTGCTCCAGCTTTCAATTGACTGAGAAGGTGAAGTCATGCCTCTGAAGACCCCAGCTCATATTTATCACTAGCCATGCCTGGATGTTGCCCCTCAAAGTATCACAAAGACAAGCCAAAAGGAATTTAAAAGGAAGGGGGGGAGAGGAAGGGGGAGGCAGGCTTAACCAAGCCTGAAATAGCCCAGCACGAAGAGCAGGTGACTCAAAAGAATAAGGAAGTCGGGAGAAATTGCTGCTCGTATTATTGTGTAGGCAGCAACGTTGGCGGGCGATGTAATTGTACTCAACTGCACCACCCCCTCTTCTTCCTCTTTTGTTCTACGACTCCAATTTTTATTATTTAGCCCTGGGAACACACACACACAGAGTCGGCACGGCCAACTCTCACTTGACAGTTTGAGCACACAACAGCTGGCGTTTCTGAGACACTGGGACGCCCACAGAAACTCACCTGGCACACAGGGCAGGTGGTGGATCTGGCAGGGGAAAGGGGAGGGGTCATTGGCACAAGTTGTGCTCACTTTACTGTTTCTAGTACAGTGGAACCTCAGTTTTCGAGCGTCTCAGAAGTCGAAGGTTTTGGCTTTTGAACCCTGAAAACCTGGAAGTAAATGCTTCCGTTTTTGAACACTTTTCGGAAGCTGAATGTGCCACGCAGCTTCCCTGTTGAGTTTTCCAGACGTAAATGCTTCTGGAAATGCAGGCTTCAGTTTTCAAACATTTCAGAAGTCGAACTGTCTTCTGGAACAGATTGCATTCGAAAACTGAGGTTCCGCTGTACAGTGGTACCTCTGGTTAAGTACTTAATTCGTTCCAGAGGTCTGTTCTTAACCTGAAACTGTTCTTCACCTGAAGCACCACTTTAGCTAATGGGGCCTCCCGCTGCCGCCGCGACGCCACCCCACGATTTCTGTTCTTATCCTGAAGCAAAGTTCTTAACCCAAGGTACTATTTCTGGGTTAGCGGAGTCTATAACCTGAAGTGTCTGTAACCTGAAGCGTCTGTAACCCGAGGTACCACTGTATGTTCATGCATTGCCATGAGGACTACATCGCTCAAAGCAACTTATAAACAGAATGATGTACACAGGCAGCTCGGAGTCCTGCTCTGGACTCCCCTCCCAACTGTGGTGTGGCGGATGCATATGAGAGGCAAGGTCATTTCAGATGTGGTCCAAAGCCTGCCTGCACCCACCTTGGATTTCATTCTGCTACCTTGTAACGAGAATGGGTGGTAGCTATCTCAAATATATTCAGAACAGTGGCTGTGCAGCCGTCTGTTGTGGACACTCTAGTTCTGAATTTCTAGCTCTCTGGATTTCCAGCATTGAGCAGGGGTTAGATTAGACGGTCTACATAAACCACTCCAACTCTATGATTTCTTAAAGGGGTAGCTGAGGAATGGTAGAGGCGGCAGCAGTGACCGAAAGCTGAGTGGGTGGGAGACTTCTCCCGGCGGTCTGCAAGACTCACAGCAAACTTGTTGTAGAGTTGGTAGGTGAGCAGCGGGTTTGGCAACTCCCGGAAGTACAGCTTGCAAAGAGAGCTGACAGAGTGGATGTCTTGTAAGTAGACGTCCCTGGAGAGCTCGGGCACTCGCTCACTGTCAAACTCATGCCTGAGGAGATAGGAAGCCGCGGGAAGTGAGAAATTACACAAAGCAGTACAAATTGCACAGTGACCCACAGCCAGGCAACCTTTCGCTTGGCCTACTTAGGGCCAAACATGATGTGACGAGGCAGCTTTCTGCATATCTGCCCAAAGGGGTGACTCTATTCTATACATGAAAAGAAGCGGGTAGGGGAGAGGACTGAAACCTTTGTTCCTTGCCTCACCACAAGGCTCTCTGTTGCTTTAAACTTTTCTCCCAGTTCCAAAACCCAGATCGTGGCACTGATTTATTTAATTTCTATTTCAACCGAAATCTTCCAGCCGCTTAGAGATCCCAACAGAAAGGAATCGATGCAAGACAATGAAAACCCTGCATTCAAAACACCTAACAATGCTATTACTGCTGCTACTAATCAATAAGAATTCCATATATTAAGTAGTGGGATTAAATAAATATCTCTGTACAGCATGCGTGAGTAAAACAACTAGGAACCTCAAAAAGAAATCATATGGAAAACGTCGAATTCTCAGAATGGTAATTACACAAATATACATATACATATGCATATACATATATATATATATATATATATATATATATATGAGAAATATTACAAGCAGCACATAAAGCGTCATAAACTGATGGGTCTCTGTGTCAAGGCTGAGCAAGGCTAGAACTAGGAACCCTTGACTAAATGCCAGCGATGAGACCCAGGGCCTCTGGATCTCTTTATGGTTGGAATGTATCCTGGAGCTGTGGTAACAATTGCTTTCCTGGATGGAGAAAGGTGTGTGTGCATAGGAAGCAGACTTGCATGGCTGCAATGCAGCCTAATCTGCAAAGGTTTGCTCCGCCCACTTTCACATCCTACCCTGCCCATCAGTGAACCATAGTCCATGGAAAGTTGCCTATGAGGCGCTACAGACACCAGGCTGAAAAATATTTCCCTGTCCCTCTTGTATGCAGCTGTCCCATGTGGTGAACCACTTCCTGTTTGGGGCGGAACTTTGCCCAAACTACCAGTCTCGGCTCCTGTGCCACAAGGCACAGGGTTCACTTCCTTCCTCTTCCTCCTCCTCCGCCATATGCTCCTTTTCATGTACAGGATAGACCCTCCTTCATTTGGGAGTAAGATAGATGTGGCCATCATATCCCGTCTAATTTGGTTGTTAAACCCCACCTTTGCCTATAGGACTTTCTGTGCTAAACGAGGACCCAGCCCACAACCCCTGCTCCTCCTGACCAGGGCTCACCGCAACCGTTGGATGTTGGAGGAGACTCCAGAGAGACGGTAGATGCCATCCACAATGCCATGCTTCTCGATGAAATCAGAGCAGGACCGTAGTACCTGGGGGACTGGCATAACAAAGAGCTTATCTAATAACAATATAATATAACAATCATCTTTAAAACAATCACATAAGGTAGGGCCAGTGCGATGGCTAGTTGTCCCCGTGGGTCAACATGTTAAATTGGTTTATTTTATTTTTTCTCATAGAGGTTGAACTCTGGCCACAAGCACTCATAAAGGACCAGGGAAATGAAAGTGGCAAGCCACAAAGCTGCAAAAAATCTTTTATTGTTGGCAGCATGATTGATCTGAGTGCATCTCTAGTGAAGAATGAGTTAGCAGCCAAACCTAACAGATGCATATTTTTGCTAGTTAGCATGAGAAGGGGCGAAGTCCACAGAGCTGTATGGCTGGGCAAATACTCATACCATAGAAATACAATAGCTAGAGAGGACTCTGTGTGATGTCATTTCCCCTCCTCTTAGCTCTGTTCAGCCCACACATGTGGGCACCTGGAAGGGTAAAGCAATTTATATATCCACTCCTACCTGTTAAAACCCATCCCACAGAATGCTCTTCAGTCGGTGGACATACTAGGGACAGAAATCAAACCAGGAGTCCTGACACAGTTTGAGGAGAACCCTCAGCCATACAGGCCACTTCCACCCCTTCCAACACTGCAGAGGAGAGCCAAGTGTGGTGTGGCAGTTAGAGTGTTGGACTAAGGCCTGGCAGACGACAGTTCAACCACCACCTAGCCATGAAGCTCACTGGGTGATCTTGGACCGTTCACTCTCTCTTAGCCTAACCAACCTGACAGGATTGTTGTTGCTGAGATAAAATGGACTGCGTGTTGTTTTCCTAGTAGCAGATGAGGCCGCACTATCGGTAACAGGAAGGATCTGTGGGCAAAATTACCATCGTTGCCTGAGTTCTTGAGGTGTTCGCCCAAATCGCAGCCAAACACCCTCTCTCGGAGGATCCCACGCTGCTTCAGGCGCTGCTTGCTGGGCCTGGACTTCATAAAGGTGCGAAGGAACCCGATGAGCTTGCCATGTTTCTTGGACACTGGAACAGAATGAAAGAGAGAGTTGTGGCCCGTCTCCAAGCCACTGCAGGACAGCCACTGCATGTGGCCTGTATCATAAAGCCCAAGAAGACAGCAAAGATGCTACTTCCATGCAGGGATGGTAAACGTGTCACAATCCCAAAGAAAATCGCCCTCCCCAAGCTGCTGCTTGCTGCAGGAAGCTGGTATTGCAGCCAACAGTACACCGCCAGAGAGCCCACTGAGTACTGCTGGACTATGGGCTCCCATCAGCCCCTAGCCAGCATGGCCTATAGTCAGGGATGCTGGGAGTTGCAGCAAAACACCCTCTAGAGAACCGCAGGACACCCCACATTTGCCACAATACTTTTTCTCCCAGGAGAGAGGGCAATCTTGGCGAGGACTTTCATCAAGAACACGGGGGGGGGGTGGAGCTGAAGCACACAGCCACTTATGCCATGATCTCAGTCCAGACTGGGGTCTCCTAAAGTTGCTATTTAAAACACATTCATGTGTGCAGACTCAAGAATGAATTTAATGTAATGTATGCTTAAGTCTAAGGGACGCGGGTGGCGCTGTGGGTTAAACCACAGAGCCTAGAACTTGTAGATCAGAAGGTCGGCGGTTTGAATCCCCGCGACAGGATGAGCTCCGGCGGGAAGGTAAATGGCGTTTTTGTGCGCTGCTCTGGTTCGCCGGAAGTGGCTTAGTCATGCTGGCCACATGACCCGGAAGCTATATGCCGGCTCCCTTGGCCAATAAAGCAAGATGAGTGCCGCAACCCCAGAGTCGGCCATGACTGGACCTAATGGTCAGGGGTCCCGTTACCTTTACTTTATGCTTAAATCTGGGTTGGTCCAAGATGTTCAGCTGCCTGAGGCGAAGGACAAGATGGTGCCTTCTTCTGATTCCACATCCAGAATCTGACAGACTGGACACTGGACATTGGCAGAAGGACACCAAGGGCAAGAAGGCTAGCTTAAGGGGTGCTGAGCAGGCCACATTGGGCCATGTCTCACCTGAGGTTGGAGAGAGGAGGCCTGGGGGCCCGGGGATGCCACAGCTCATCCCTTCTGCATCTGCACAGAAAGACACACAGAGTATGAAAGGCCAGGAAAGATTAAGAATTCAGTAGCTCAAAGCTACTGGCATAAGTTGCTGTCCCACACTTCACCTCATTCAAACAGAATTATTTTCTAGGGCTGGTGACAATCTTACATAAACGCCATCTCTTTTCAAACCACCACAATCCCTGAAGCAAATACATCAAATCAGAACAGCACAAGGGCATGAGGGGAAGATGCAGTGATTTTTTTGGACACACAAAATGGCTGCCATAAACCTCCCCTCTCCCCCACTTCCAGTCCTTGTCATTTAGTCACCTGGGGCATTTCCCATCCCTTTAGCACTCTTAACTTGTGAGTCAATGTCTTCGCCAGGGCTACTCGCCATTGTCTGCTGTGTCATTTCTCAGCTGCGGCCTACTTTTGAGAGCTGCCCTGATAGATTTCTAGGCTGCCCACCAAAAAACCTCAGTATAAAATAAAATGAATTGCCTTTTATTTTTGAAAGCTTCACACAGTAACCCAACTCACATCCTAATGGGGAAAGCTAACACAGGAGATGAAGGCGAGGGGAGTCTAATTGCTGAGAAATGATGGTTGATAGAGATCATGGTTGAGGAAGTCAATGGTTGTAGTGGCTGTGTGAAATAGATGGCAGGTGAAATTGGGTGAGTGTTTATGAATAATATGTTTTATGTTGGCCGAAGGTTTACATTATACTGCCTCATAGTATTCTCTGACTTATTGTTATTGTTTATGTGTATGTTTTATTTTTATGTAAATCATTTGACATGGTTTCTTATTATTCTTACTATTTATGTAATTTTATCTACTATAAACTGCTTTGAGATCTTTGGATAGTAAACCATCTATGAATGGAAATAAGAAATAATAGGAAAAAAGAAGGACACAAACAGTAACACCAGACTAGGAATGGGGGATAAATTTGTTTGGTCTGCATTAAATTCACGCTCCTGAAACTAATACACGAACTGAAACCTCCGTCGAAATCCACACTTCTCCAAATTTTGTGATGTTGTTCTCCAACCAAACAGTGTCCAGAAGTGCATACATTTGTGAAAACAGCATACAAATGACATTCTGCTAAAGGTTCTCATTTTTCTCTAGGCCACACATAAAACCTTGCTTGCAGCACACCAGTTTTTTTATTGATAGGAAATACATTGGAAAACAAATAGATCACAATTAGGATTGTTCTCTTTTACCACTTGATGTTCTTGCTCTCATTTTGAGAGCATATTCTAAAAATAAAAAAATGATACTCTACTATACTAAACTGAAATGTTTCAATGTTTCTTTGATTGACCTCGAATCTCCCTGCCACATTTGCCACCCTCTCCTGCCACACCCTTTGAGAGCCACTGTGTTAAGCAGAAATTGCTTGCAATAATGTATATACAAGGTAAAATTGTGTACCAAATTGTGCATATTAAAAGATAACGGGCCAAAAATAGTGAATCAACATATGGGACGATCAGTTGGCTGAGGATGATGGGAGTTGTAGTCCAAAACATCTTCAGGGCACCAAACTAATAAAGGCTGCTATAGACACACACTGCCCAGCTCTTGTCAGCCCAGTGTTCCAAACAACTTATGACTGCAACCTAGATACATTATGCAAATTAAACAAATTTGCATTTGTTTTGCATAATTTATGCTCATTTTTGCACTTGCATAGTTTGATTGATTTGGGTAGTCAGTGTGATGGATGTTGGTCTTAGATTGTGGAGACCCAGGTTCAAATCCCCAGGCCATGCAGCTGCCTAGGTGGCCCTGGGCCAGTTGCTTTTGCTTAGCCTAACATGTCACAGCATTTCCATGACAGGAAAAATTATACAACCCCCTTAGTTCTGGTACAATAAAAAGGAGAGCTAGACTGGAGAATCAGAGCACGCGCACAGCTTCTGGAACATTTGTGCAGAGCTGGTCCTAACATTAGGCACAGTGAGACAGTCGCCTCGGGCGGCTAATTTTAGGTGTCATGAAAGAGCTAGGCATCTGAAAGAGCACAGCGTTACCCTCCTGCACACAGAAAGACACAAGTGTTCCAGGGTTGTTTCCAGTAAAACCAATAAATATACGAAGTGATTGAAAATGTATTTGCTGGAAATGGGGGTCATTATGTTTCTGCAGCAAGCCGAATTGTAGATCTAGGAGAATCAGCATATGTGGTAGAACAGAGCAAGTCAAGGAGGATGTGCTCACCTGTTTTGAGTCCTGGGCTGGGGCGCTCTGAGAACAGCTCCACACACTCGCTGGGGAAGAACCCCACCTGGAAAAGAGACAGGCAAGGAAGAGTTCAACGTATTGACAAAGCAAAATATGCCTCCTTAAGAAAAACAACCAGGCCTTCCCCTGGCTTAGGAACTTGTTAAACCCTACCTCAGTTATTTATGCCCACCACAAGTGAATGTGGCAAACAGGCCATTAACAAAAATTCTGATGCAATCAATTCATCTATACTGGTTATGGATTAACCAGTACAGGCATAAAGCTGTCAAGACAGGTGACGATGGCTAAATTCATGCACTTGCCACACTAGGTGCCTGGAATTGTGATGGAGGGAGTGGGGCCGAGTAAAGCAAGCTACTGAGAGTCACGTTTCTCTCAAGCCAAGTTGCAAGAGGCCTCTCTGCTGACTTAACAGGGTGCTAAAATGATACTGACTGAAAAGGCATTGGTATCTGTTTTGAAAGGAATATCTGGTTTAAAAAATAAGCAGAATTGTGCAGATATTTTAAGAAAATTCGTGGAAAGGCATTTTGGAGCAAACTAAAATATAAGTTTTAAAAAAATAATATGGGCGTGCTGATAAAATGGAGCTGAGCAGAAAATTAACAGTGAACCAGTGCCAGAAAAAGCTCGTCAGCTGATACACTGCAGCCTACATATACCCAAATGACGTCTCTTCAGAAAGACAGGAGAGTGGCACTATGATTCACCAGATATTGCTGGACTACAGCTCCCATCATCCCCAATGGCTGGCCATGCTGGCTAGGGCTGATGGGAGCTGGAGTCCAGTTCTCTGAAAGCCTGCCACTATTTCAGCTCACTTGTTTAAATCAAGGTGGGGGACATCTCCACCCCAGTCGGGGCTGCACACCAGCAATGAGTGCAAGCCAAGAAAAAAATGGGTGAGGCCTAAGCCACCACACACAGGCACACACTCATACCCCTGTCTAGTCACACACACACACACACACACACACACACACACACACACAAACTTTCATTCACTCCCACCCACCCATCCAAATTTCTCTTTAATACAATGTGGCCGTCTAAGTCTAAGATATAGTGCTGATCCTATGCTTCAACATATCTCTCCTAATGCAATGTGTCTTCCTTCCTGAATCCCAACCTGGAATCCATGCTTTCCCCGCCACCAGCTCCTGTCCTCCTTGGGGGGCATATCAATCACGGAGATGATGTCTCCAACCTGTGCCAAACAAAGTAACAAAACAACAACAATCATATGTTAGTGCATGGACCATGGTGGGCAATCTCCAATGTTAGCCGTGCTTAAAAGTACATCCACTGAATCTACTAGATTTCAGTACCTCCGAGTAGACTCGATGATTTTGGTAGGTCTACTCTGACTACGAGGAATGCCCAGAGCCTCTATAGAACTTGTTCCAGTCTGCCAGAGTCTGGGTTAAAAGGTATGTACTTCATATGAAGGTGATTAATATATGTAGGGTTGCCTCCAACTAAGTTCTACTTAGAATAGACCCACTGGAATTAATGGATCTAAGTTCACCATGTCCATTAATTTCAACGAGCCCATTCTGAGTAGGACTCACACTGGACACAACCTTTAGTAGTTACATTTTAAATTGGGCTTTTTCTGAAGTACCTCATATATATTACCACATTTTATCAATCTTTTATACATGTCTACCCAGAAGAAAGTCCCACTGAATCCCATTTGTGAAACAGAGAAAACATGCAGAATTGATCTATGCTGACAAACAACAGCTGATGTTTGTCTCCAGGGAATCCCTGGGGTTCCTCAGTAGATCGGTGAGAAAAAGTTATCTCCCACCACAACAGGACATTCCTTGGAATGTGCTGACACAGATGGGTCCTAGGCAGGCCCTGAGGTGCACTTGGTTCACACAAGATGACAGTGAGGCCCTAGCAAGATAGAGTTCCACAGGAAACAAGATGGCACCCAATGTTTTGCCCCAGACTCCTTTGCGGTGTACAAGGTACTCCACCACAGAGACAGAGGGTTCCTTGGCAGACAAGTCAATGTGAAAAGAGTTCTTCAAAGAGTTGGAAACCACAGTGAGGGGGGCTGTAAATATTTTTAGGAAATAAAAAGACAGCTGTTTTATTGATTATTGTTTCTTTCTGGTTTTAAATTCATGGCATGGAAGCCAACGTTAGCAGGGTAGGCCCATTGAAATTAATGGAGATGATGAACTTAATGCCACTGATTTCAGTGAGTCTATTCTGAGGCAGCTAAACACAACCCATGCTAGATTGTCTGTGACTGTTGTATACCTGGAAGCTGTAATGGTTTTACTCCCCCCCAAAAAAAACAGTTTTAATAAATCTTCCCTGGGGGAGAGGAACTCTCTGTGCTCCCAAGCAGCACCCTAGCTGGGAAGAGAGATTGAAAAGGTATTGCACTGCAGGTCTACCGACAAGATAAAAGCCACCCAGAAGTAACGTGCACTACAAAGTAGGGCTCACCTCAAAGGAGAGCTCGTCGGATGCCTGCGCCGTGTAGCGTTTTACCACATGGGCAGCTGCAATGGCAGGAACATTGATAGAAGCTTCCTCATTGACCAGCAGTCGGTTGCCATGGTTATCAATCTGAAATAAAGGGGAGGGGGAGAATATACGTGAAGTGGGTGAAGCCTTGGAATGTTCTGTGGGTGTCATCCAGAGATACAGGTGTTAAGAAAATTCCATCAGAAACTGAAATAAGAGCAAAAATTCCCACGCTTTGCATGTTTGTCAGAGGTCAGGAACAGAAATCACACGAGCAAATGCAAGCAGCATTCAGTACTGTACTGTTGTGCTTCTAGTCTGCAAATGTTATGTAAATTATTACACTATTTGCTGAAATGTTTTTGTCATTTTCCTTCCACTGAAATCAATTGCTTTATTTAATTACACACGTTTCAGCCGCAGCGGATAGCAAGATGAATAGCGTAGGTTTTAGCGGAAGTCCAACTGTAGCGGAACAGAAACAGCACTGATTGTGACGGACCCAGGACGGGATGAAAATCGTTACCTCCTTACACCCCTAATCCCAGCATACAGTAACCAGGTCACAGCATTCACATGGGGCTTCCATCTCATTTTCTGCTAGATTTCCGCAACAGGCAGAAATGGGTACCTGTGGAGCCCTTGAAAGCAAGATTAAGATTTCTAGCACCCTGGCAGCGTCAGTGGTTTATTCTGTGTAGTAATATTACCTACTTATCTTTTCCGCAAAACATTCCAAATATCTCAGGCATTTCACATACATTGTTTAAGACTTGTATTTAGCTGCTTAAAACACACACACGCACACACAAAATTATATTGCACAGAACTTCATTAGATCCTATATGAGAAATTAAAATAAAAAGAAATACACAAAGCATATTTCAGCTTGCAAATGATACAGCTGCATCATCCACCACCACAGCTACCCTCACTTTTCCTCACCTCCATCCAGGTGAGGACCGGTCCACAGTTGATGTTGCTGTCCACAATGGCTGACAGCTTCTCCAGGTACTGTGAAAGCATGGGCACCAGCAGCTGGCAAAGGAGAGAGAAAACATAAGGTGTCACTGGCATATCAGCTCCCTGATTCAGTGTCAACGGAAGCCGACAACTACTTGAGAAGAGATGGTATGAAGATGGGCACTTAGGAAACACCAAAGTCTGGAAGTCTTTGGCAATGCTGTCTCTGAGCATATGCAGAGTGCTTATGACACAGCAACTTGCAGCAGGTCCCCCACCTAATAGGTATGGTGGGGGTAGTTTCTTGGAATTAAAAGACTGGTAGCCCTCGGTATTGGATAGCATTTAATTTCATTATTTGTTATTACATTTACAGTGGTACCTTGGTTCTCAAACTTAATCCGTTCCACGAGTCCATTCGACTCCTGAAACCGTTTGAAAACCAAGGCTTCCAATTGGCTGTAGGAGCTTCCTGGAACTCAAGCGGAAGCCGAGTTGGGCATTCGGCTTCCGAAAAACCTTCACAAATCGGAACACTTATTTCCAGGTTTGTGGCGTTTGGGAGCCGATTTGTTTGGCAAGTAAGCCATTTGTGAACCAAGGTTCCACTGTATTTCCATAGCAAGGTGGAAGGCGCTTCACAATTTTATCCTCACAACAACCTTGCAAGGAAGATTAGCCCAAGAGGCAGTAGCTGGTCCAAGGTCACCCAGTGAGCTTCATGGCTGAGTGAGGATTTGAACCCTGGTCTCCCAGGCCCTGTGAAACACTCTAACCACTTGGAAGGGGCCACAAGGATCATCTGCTCCAACCTCCTGCAATGCAGGAATCTTTTGCCCAACGTGGGGCTCAAACCCACAACCCTGAGATTAAGAGTCGCATGCTCTACCAACTGTGCTACCAGGGAGAGTGACCATCTTGCTCTTCGCCTCAGGCAGCAAAATGTTTTGGGCCAGGCCTGTAAGTCAGAGTAGACTAAGACTGAGAAAGATGTCCAGTCTCCAGAGGCAGCGCAAATTCCCTGGACAACTTTTATACTAGTCAGTACTTGGAATTCTCTGTTTGGGGAAGGGGACATGCAAGATTCCTGTGTTTGGCATAACTCTTGCCAATGCATGCCAGAAGCCAAGCCACAGATAGTCACACCCTCCTCAAAACACTCCCCACGCACCCCTCAAAATGTCTCCCAGACAATCACCTCAGGGTGGGCCCGCATGTGGCTGAGGGGCGGCAATTCGGGAAGCTGAGAGAAGCGCCTGTCGAAGATGCAGCAGTGGAGGTGGGCATCCAGGGTGCGGAATTCCTCGTAACTGCGGTGCACTTGCCAGCTCTTGCCCTGCAGGGAGAAAGGCAAACACTGAGGAACAAAAAAGTAAAAGGTTGGGCCCTAAGAAAAGTTTAAAAATCCATATACGGCCAATACCTTTAGTTGGCTTAATAAATATATTTAATCTACTATGAATTCAGAACCATGCAGGTAGAAGAGGGAGGTAGAAAGCTGTTGAGCAAACCCAGGGTCAATATTTTTGTGTGTGTGTGTGTGTGTGTGTGTGAGAGAGAGAGAGAGAGAGAGAGAGAGAGAATGTTTGAATTGCATTCGCAAGGCCCATCCAAGCCCAGCATTACCACAAAGCATCCCTTGAGCAGATGTTTGGTCAATGCCAGGAAGGGATCATCATTAACACCTGCCCTGGGCCTTTAAACAATTACCACCCATCCCCGGTGCTTTTATCAGTGCCAGACGGCTGGAGACACTCTTTTAAAATTCCCCACAATGCCTCACAGCGCTGCTACATCAGGGGCAGTGTGGGAAATTTTAATGGCGGTTCTCAGACCCAGCTGTTCCATCTCTGAAGGGAGCATTGCTGTGGCTGCTGCTGCCGCCTGCCCCTGCCACCAGGTAAACCCACGGATGAAGGAGGCATTGTGGGAAATTTAAATGCTGGCTCCCAGACTCAGTTGCCAGTGATGATTGCTGCAACTTCCTGCAGCCCCAGCCACAGCAAGTAAGCCTGTCAAGGATGGGTCTCCCAAAATTTGTTTGCTGAGGGACCCCTCAAACCTGGAACTGCCCTGGTCTCTGTACCAAAAGTTCAATGAACACAGCAGAAACCAAGGCCCATGGGCACAATCCAAACACACAGACAAAATCCCAGACATGCGTTGAGATGGTGATGCAGCGTGCAGCAGTTGTAAAGGAAAAAAGAAAAAAGGCAAAGTCCATGCTAGGGATTAGGAAAGAAACTGAGAACAAAATTGCCAATATCATAACGCCATTATACAGTTCTATGGCGTGGCTGCATTTGGAATACAGTGGTACCTCAGGTTACAGACGCTTCAGGTTACAGACGCTTCAGACACTAACCCAGAAATAGTACCTCGGGCTAAGAACTTTGCTTCAGGATGAGAACAGGGGCCGTGTGGCGGCCCCATTAGCTAAAGTGGTGCTTCAGGTTAACAACAGTTTCAGGTTAAGAACGGTCCTCCGGAATGAATTAAGTACTTAACCTGAGGTACCACTGTACTGTTTACACTTCTGGTTGCCTGGCCTCAAAAAGGATATTCTAGAGTTGGAAAAACTTGTGAGAGAAGGACAGTCAAAATGGTCAAGGGAACTGGAGCAAGTCCCTTGTGAGGAAAGGTTGCAGCGTTCGGGATTGTTTTGGCGTAGAGAAAATGCAATACGGCAGCGATAAGAGGACAAACAGATCAAAAATTAATTGAAGAATGAGACTGTGTAAAGGAGTACATGAAAAAACATTGTTCTGGGATAAATATATCGATATGCAATGAATAAAGTTTACAGGGTAGAAATATTGAGGAAGTGGATGGAAGTGGAACGAAAACAAAGCAATACGAATAAAAGAAGATTAAGGGAAGGAGGTCAAACGTGGGTGGAGGGAAGACTATGTTTTATGTATTTTTGGTGTGTTCTTTTCATTTATTTTTCTTTTGTGTAATTTGTTATTTTTCTTTTTTTCCTTGTGATATTGTTTGGTTTTTGTTACTGCAATTCAATAAACCGTGTTGGTTTCAGTTTATAAATAAATAAAAACTTAACAAACAAACAAAAAGGTGGCATGAGAGAAGTGCATGAATGGCATGGAGAGAGTAGATAGAGAAAAGTTCTTCTCCCTTTCTCATAACACTAGAGACTCGAGGGCATCTAATGAAGCTGAAAGTTGGAAGATTCAGGACAGGCATCAAAAGCCCTTCCTCACATAGCTTGCAGTTAAAGGCTGAAATTTGCTCCCATAGGAGGCAATGATGGCAAAAATGAGGATGGTTGTAAAAGAGGATTAGACAAATGCAAGGAAGACAATAATTGGGTGCCATAAGAAAGCTGCAGAGATAGTGCAAGACAGTGCACACCCCGGAAATGATCTCTTTCAGCTTCTGCCTTCTGGAAGAAGGTACAGGGTTATAAAGACTAGGACTAGCAGCCTGAGAAACACTTCCTATCCAAATGCGATTTTGGTTTTAAATGCAGTGTAAGGTAGTCTCTATGTTAGTATATTGTATTTAATTATGGGGCATCAGAGTTTTTAGGGGGTTAACCAGGCTGGGATAGCTGGGATAGCAGGCTTGTTGGTTTTTGAATGTCTGGTGTAGATTTCTTCAATTTTGTTGTTCTGTATGGGACAATGACAATAAAGATTATCATATCGTTGTCTACAGCTAATATGCACGATGGCTATGTTCTACCTCCAGCATCAGAGGGATTATGTCTGAGTCCCAGCTGCAGGGAATCGAGGGTGGGAAGAGTGAGTTTGCACTGAGGTCCTGCTTGAGAGTTTCTCACAAGCATCTGTGAGAACAGGATGCTGGACTAGCCAGGCCTTTCGCCTGGTCCAGCAGATTTGGTTAACTGAGCAGGACTATAGAACGGGAATATTCCAGGTTGGCGGAATTCATATCAGCCTTCATACAAATATATCCCAGGGTGGTTCACAATTAAGAAACGACAATTACATACAATTACATAATTGAAATAAAACAAAACACACAGCACATAATTAAAATGGAAGCACAGCACAACTTCAGATTGCAGAATGGGTGGCCAGATTATCTAACATTTAAAGGAAACTGGGCCTTTCCCTCAGTATCATCAAACAAGACACGCAGAACGCTGACTCCCCTACATACCTAAACCTGTTTTATACCAATTTAGCAGTCGATTAACAATGATTCCTGGTAATCGTAGTACAGTAGGGAATTAAGAATTTATCAGAAACCCCTGACACCCCCTCCTCAAAGAGCTACAATTCCCAGAATTCCCTGGGAACGAGCATTATGCCTACTTAACAAGCCAACCCATCCAGTTTAGCATACTGAAACCCATTGCACAAAACAGTATCTACCTCTGCACTGGATCTGACTGCAAGTGTGTAGGGCAGGTATAAACCTTGGATAGATTAGAAACAATTTGGAGTCTTTTAAAAAGTAATTGGCTTTGAAATAATTCAAACTGTCAAGTTAAATTGTTAAATTTTTTTAACTGAACTATTTTTTATGCTTTCAATTATTTCCAGTTTAACCTATTTAACTGCAGTATAAAATAATGTACTGATGGGTGAACAGCTGCCAGTTACCTAGTCAGCTGACAACTCGACTCAAGAATATAAGAAGCAAATCCAACCAAATCCAACAGGTTTTGCCAGTTGACTCCCCTTCCCCGCCCCTTACCTGGCAGGTGACCTGCACATCAAACAGCACCTCTCCCTCCTCCAAGTGACTGAGATTCTCATTCTGCTCGGGTGCAAGCTGCAGCTGTGGGGAGAGAGAAAATTTAAGTGCCCCTTGCAGCAGTGGGGAGGCAGAAATATCCACCTGTCCTGCCACTTCCCTTCCCAGCCTGCCCTAGGGACTCAGGTGCCCAAGGTAACAGTTCCTCGATCTGCCAAGCCCTGTGAAGAAAGCAGGGTAGCAAACGTACCTCGATGTGTCCAAAGTCAAGAGCTTCGTAGTGGAAATGAGCACATTCGGTCAGCTTGGGGAAGTGGCCTCGTGTGATAGAAAGTCTGCAGGGAAAGAGAGATACCGTATTTTTCACTCCATAAGAAGAGTTTGGATTTGATATCCCGCTTTATCACTACCTTAAGGAGTCTCAAAGCGGCTAACAATCTCCTTTCCCTTCCTCCCCCACAACAAACACTCTGTGAGGTGAGTGAGGCTGAGAGACTTCAGAGAAGTGTGACTGGCCCAAGGTCACCCAGCAGCTGCATGTGGAGGAGCGGGGAATTGAACCCGGTTCACCAGATTACGAGTCCACCGCTCCTAACCACTACACCACACTGGCTCTCTAAGATCACTGGCTCTCTAAGAGACCACTGGCTCTCTAAGAGACCACTGGCTCTCTAAGACTCACCCGACCATAAGACACACCTAGTTTTAGAGGAGGAGAACAAGAAAAAAAATATTCTCTCCCTCTCTGTGTAGCGCCTCTCCACGGCTTCAGGGATAGCTGTGCCAAGCCTCTTCAGGGGAGGGGGAGCGCTCTTCCCATTGCCCTGAAGAGGCTTTGCGTGGCTATCCCTGAAGCCAGAAGAGCAAGAGGGATCGGTGCACACCTGGCACACACCGGTGCACACACATCTTGCTCTCCTGGCTTCAGGGATAGCTGCGTAGCCTGCATTCGCTCCATAAGACGCACACACATTTCCCCTGACTTTTTAGGAGGGGGAAAGTGCGTCTTATAGAGCGAAAAATACAGTAGGTCTATGTAAGAGCATGAGTTATGTTGCTATGGGTTCTAACTCTTGAGTTTCAAGCCTTAGGTAAAATACTAAAAAGCACCCTCCTGCCATATGCAATAAAGCCATTGTGACATTCTGAGCCCAACCTCCCTCCCATGGGTGTCCATCACGGGGGGCGGGGAGAGGGATTTTCCTCCCCACCCTGCCCTAGATGAACCAGAATCCTAAGATTCCCAGCTTGCTTGCTTTTTTAAAAAGAGCATAAGGCTGCATATACACTGTACCTTAAAAGCACACTCAAAGCACATTCCCTCCCACCCGCCCCCAAAGAATTCTGGGCCTTTGCAGGAAAGAAGGCGCCGTGACCTCCCTGCCAATTTAGATACAATGACTGAACTGGAGGCCCCTCGACTGACTTCAGGTCCAGTGTTGGACCATTTCGATCGGATACTCCCTACTGATGTGGATAGATTCCTCCAAGTTGGTAGGCCCACCACCTGCCTCCTTGATCCGTGCCCGTCTTGGCTGATTAGGGAGTGTCCAGATGTTGCGCGGAACCCCCTGGTTGAAATTATCAATTTGTCCCTTGACACGGGGACATTCCCAGGGGAACTGAAGGAAGCAGTGGTGTGTCCACTCTTAAAGAAAACTTCATTAGATCCCTTAGACCTATCCAATTACCGCCCAGTTTCAAATCTTCCATACCTGGGTAAGGTAATTGAGAGAGCGGTTGCTGAACAGCTTGGTAGGTTTCTGGAGGAAACATCAGCATTAGATCCATTTCAGTCCGGTTTCCGTCCTGGTTTTGGGACGGAGACGGCTCTGGTTGCCCTAACAGATGATCTCCGTAGACAACTGGATCGAGGCGGGTCAGGACTGCTGATCCTTTTAGATTTGTCAGCAGCCTTTGACATGGTCGATCATGATCTTCTGGACCACCGCCTCGCAGACGTGGGGATACAGGGCATAGCCCATAACTGGTTGTGCTCTTTTATCTCTGGTCGGGGACAGAGGGTGGCACTAGGGAGGGAAATGTCGTCGCGCCACTCCTTGGTGTGTAGAGTGCCGCAGGGCGCAATTCTCTCCCTGATGCTTTTTAACATCTTTATGCGCCCCCTTGCCCAGATTATCCGGAGCTTTGGGCTGGGCTGTCACCAATATGCTGATGATACTCAGCTGTATCTGCTGATGGATGGCCACACCGACTCGGCCCCGAACACACTGACCAGATGCTTGGAAGCTGTGGCTGGATGGTTTCGTGGGAGCCGATTGAAACTAAATCCTTCGAAGACAGAGGTCCTATGGCTAGGTCGGGATGGCATGGGGATGAGGGACCAACTCCCTTCTCTTGCGGGGGCCCAATTAGTGCCATTGCCTTCCGTTAAGAGTTTGGGTGTAATCCTTGACGCCTCCCTTTCCATGGAGGCGCAAGTTACAGCAACAGCCAAGGCGACATTTTTCCACCTTCGCCGCATCAAGCAGTTGGTCCCTTACCTTTCCCACCCTGACCTGGCCACAGTGATCCATGCGACGGTCATCTCCAGGCTTGACTACTGTAATTCGCTCTACGCGGGGCTGCCCGTGAAGCTGTCCCAGAAACTCCAGCGGGTACAGAATACTGCAGCGAGGCTCCTCACGGGGTCTCTGCCATGGGAGCATATTCACCCACTGCTTTTCAAGCTGCACTGGCTCCCAGTGGAGTACAGGGTCAGATTTAAGGTGCTGCTTTTGACCTTTAAAGCCCTTCACGGCCTAGGACCCTCATACCTACGGAACCACCTCTCCTGGTATGCCCCACGGAGAACCTCAAGGTCCATAAATAACAACACCCTAGTGGTCCCAGGCCCTAAGGAAGTTAGATTGGCTTCAACCAGAGCCAGGGCCTTTTCAACTCTGGCTCCGGCCTGGTGGAACGCTCTGCCTCATGAGACCAGGGCCCTGCAGGATCTGATTTCTTTCCGCAGGGCCTGTAAGACAGAGTTGTTCCGCCTGGCCTGTGGCTTGGAGCCAATTTGATTCCCTCCCTCCCTCTCTTTCTTTTTTCTTTTCCTTCTCCTCCTGTGATGAGGCTACATTTTAATATTTTAATGTTCCATTATTTTAATGTTGTATTTTATTTTTGTTTTTAAGTTGTAATAATTCATCTTGTTTTTATTATTGCTTGTAAGCTGCTCTGAGCCCGGCCTTGGCTGGGGAGGGCGGGGTATAAATAAAAAATTGTTGTTGTTGTTGTTGTTGTTGTTGTTGTTGTTGTTGTTGTTATTCCAATGTGTTTGAAAGAGTATCGTGCGTATGCAGCCTAAATTCCTAGCATTTGTAGAATCTCAGATAAAATGTACACACGCAATTCTTCTCATTTTTGTATGACAGGAACTAGCCTGCTCCCCACCCCATAAACCAGGCTTCCTCAAACTCGGCCCTCCAGATGTTTTGAGACTACAATTCCCGTCATCCCTGACCACTAGTCCTGCTAGCTAGGGATCATGGTAGTTGTAGGCCCAAAACATCTAGAGGGCCGAGTTTGAGGAAGCCTGCTAAACATTCCTGTGGAAGCCCATGCATCTTCCTCTCCCCAAATCCTACACTTGTTCCCTGCCTTGCCTCAAGCCCTCTCTCTGCAGGCCTTTTCCCTGTCATTCTAATTCCTTTAGCTTGCTTACGTCAGGCACTCTCAGCCCAGATCTGCGCCATACAATGAAACCAAATCCAGTGCACATTTACAGTACATGTAAACTCCTCCCGACAACTCTTGAGAAACTACAATTTCCCCCTCACGGGGCTGCCGTTCCCTTCACAAACTACAGTTCCCGGGGTTCTTTTGGGCATTAAACCTATGCTGTGGGTCTGCCCTTAGAGTTGTTCGGCCTTCATCCTACACGCTTCTTCCTCTCAAGCCATGTCCAGCAGCACTGCTACTAGCATTGCTTTCTAGCAGCGATGCTGAACGTGGCTCAAGAGGGGAATAAACTTGCAGCAGGGGTGGCTGAAGCCAGCAACCACCCATACATCCCCTCTCACATTAAATTGTGGGTGGGCACTCACTCAAAACAAGACCGTAGTCTCTTTGCCCTATGTTATATCTGCAGGATATGGGGCAAGAGCGGGCGAAGCTTTCCACAGCAGAGAAATAAAAAAATGGCGCCTGCAGATCAAACAGCCACACCTTTTAGAGCAGGCTTCCTCAAACTCGGCCCTTCAGATGTTTTGGCCTACAACTCCCATGATTTCTCCAGTAAAAATAGGGAAATACTAAGGAAAAGTGGGATATTCCGGGATAAAATCAGAAACTGGGACAGCTTCTGCATAAGAACTTCTAACAATAGAGTCTCTTCCACCAGGCATAGGCAAACTCGGCCCCGCCAGATGTTTTGGGACTACAACTCCCATGATCCCTAGCTAGCAGGACCAGTGGTCAGGGATGATGGGAATTGTAGTCTCAAAACATCTGGAGGGCCAAGTTTGAGGAAGCCTGGTTTAGAGGCTGCAGGGACGACTTCAGAAAGTTGGCGACCATACGCTGCCTCTCAGTCCTGGGGGTTGAACCTACAGTCCTGTAATGCAACACAGCCTTGGGCCTGTTTTCATCTCTCTCTTTCTCTCTCGATTTTACCTCTTGGTTGGCTTCCCCTTGATGTTACTGCTTGCATTCCCCAGCGAGCGGACTTGACCTTCTCCCGTTGTATCAATGTTGTCCGTGCTCCGGGCCTGTGCAGTCAAAATAAGGAAGGTATGGATAAATATTGACACTTCCGACACTTCTTCCCACAGCCAAAGCAAAGGCGGGGGGGGGGGGGGAGAGAAGTTATCCAGGGATCACTCTTCAGGCTCAGAGCTGGCCTGCTACAATTCCACCCTGCAGCTAAGTCAGGGATCGGTTGGCAGACAGATTTCACAGTATCTTCGGCAGATAATCGCAGGAACCTCCCGAGTTACAAAAGGATACAATGGCTGATCTCCCTGTACAATGCCGGTCCCTGACATTCTATACCAACAGCATCTTTAATAGATGCCATCCAGCTTTCTCCCTACATCGGCTGCCACATTATCTAGTTCAGTTTCCCAGTTTGTCGAGATACGTTTTATTTTGTCAACCTCTCTTCAAGGACTGTTTGCAATCCCCCCTTTTTTAAAAAAAATCGCTGCTTGGTTTGCTAGCAATATTTGTCATTTCCCCACCACCATCCATATAACAGATTTTAAAAAGGAAGAAAACGTAACGTCGTTAGACATAACATTAGCCCCTTCGTTGGATAGCTCAAAAGATATCACAGGACACTGCTTGGAAGACTGAGAGACCTGCGATCATGTGACATTATGCATTTCAGATGCTGAAAAACCCAAAATAAAATAAAATAATCCAGAGTGGAATTACACAATACCATAGCCAATCCTGTAAAAGACCACAGGTCTTTATATAGGGGCAGCGCTGAAGCAAACCTCCCTGAACATTCTTTTCATATAAATATATATGTACATTTCACTTTTTCATAAATATTTTGACAAAAATACAATCTAATATTTTCCAACAAATATGTATATTTTTACTTTTCCCCACTCCTTTTGTGGTTTCATATATATATAGTAATGCTACATCTCCTTCATTATTCCAATTATCTTTCAGTGATTTGGGGACTTCATTACTCCAGTTATGAATTACTCCCTGGCTATTCTTTTGCATTAATTTTAACTGTTTGGTTTAAATTAATCCTGATAATGAGTTTATTTGTGTACAATAACATTTCATATAATCCACAAATCTCCCCCAGTCTTTGATTGTTCTCGTATATAAATAGGGTGAGCTTGGCTAGTCAACGTCTGCTCGTCAGCCTTGGTGGGACAACTCAGGCCCCAAATACCCGAAAGACCACCTCCTTTCCTATAGACCCTCTTGCGTGCTAAGATTGGTGGCATACCCTCCAGCATTTCTCTAGGGAAATACTAAGGAAAAGTGGGATATTCCGGGATAAAATCAGAAACCGGAACAGCTTCTGCATAAGAACTTCTAATAAAGGAGAGTCTTCCACCAGGCATAGGCAAACTTGGCCCTCCAGATGTTTTGGGACTACAACTCCCATCATCCCTAGCTAACAGGACCAGTGGTCAGGGATGATGGGAGTTGTAGTCCCAAAACATCTGGAGGGCCAAGTTTGCCTATGCCTGGACACTGTGAAACAGGTCCCTTCCATCAAGAAGTTAGTGTTTACTCAAATTCCCCTTTTTTGTCATTTGAACCCACAGGTTAGAATCCTTCCTTCTAGAACCTTTTTTCCCTGGCAGGCCCGCTCTAGATATAAAAAGCGAGCGGAGGCCACCCACCTGTCAATCACATGACATCACAATGACATCAGGCAACAAGCGTCTTTGGAGGCACGCTGGGCGTGTCCCATCGAGGAGTCTTGCTAAAGAGTCTGAAATGGAGGGGCTTCAATGCAAACCCCTCTGTGATCCAGAATAGCTCAGTCAGTAGAGCATGAGACTCTTAATCTCAGGGTTGTGGGTTCGAGTCCCACGTGGGGCAAAAGATTCCTGTATTACAGGGGACTGGACTAAATAACTCTTGTGGTCCCTTCCAACTGTACGATTCCATGAAATGTTCCTTTGAAGCAATGCCAATACTGGCCTCACTCCTGATGCTGCGTCTGATGTCAGACGTGGGGAATGGCCTGGTGGGCCAAAGTTGGCCCGTAAGCCAGAGGCTCCCTTCCCCTGCTGAAAATAAATTTTGTTTCCTTTATGTGACAGCCCTTCAAATATTTGAACATAAGACAAACCACTGGATCGAGCTAGTGACCCATCTAGTCCAACACCCATTTCTCACAGCAGCCACCCAGATACCTGAGTGAAATCCTTAAGCAGGATCCGAGCACAAGAGCACTTTGCCTTCCTGTGGTTTCCATCAATTGGTATTCAGAAGCATTACTGCCTCTGACCATGCAGGGAGAGCACAGCTTTCATGGCTGGTAGCCACTGACAGTCTTATCTGCCACAAAGATGACTATCACATCACCCTTTCGTCTTCTCCAGGCTAAACAACATACCCAACTCCTCCAACCTTTCATTTTAGGGCTTGGTCTCCAGGCTCCTCGCCATCTCCCTTGCCCTCCTCTGGGCACTTTCAACTTTGTTGATTTTCTTCTTCAACTGCAGCGCCCAGAACACAGTGCTCCAAGGAAGGTTAGAGGGCAATGGTCTCCCTGCTTCCCATGATCTGGACACAATACTTCTGCCGATGCAGCCTAGAACAGCTCAGAGCAACAAATCCACATCTCTTCCTCTCTCCCCCAGTCATGCAATGTGAGAGAAAAAGTTATGGGGTGTTGTCGTTGCGTCCGGTGTTCCCCTGCTCCATTTGGTCATCCTCCTCAGCTAGCGGAGGTGGGGGAACTGAAAATGATGATGCTTTGTTTAATTACGACACATTTCTAGGGGAGAGAAGATGCGGGGCTGGTGGTTTTGGAGACGGCCACATGGAAAAGTTCCAGTTTTACACAAAGCCTGTTGTGATTCAGCCCAGGTGCCTGCTCACAGCGATGAAAAGCACGGCAGTCAATGGAATAACACTCCTCTGCAGGAGCAAATTGAGTCATCCTCCATTTACTCAGTGCCAGGAGCAATTCAAAGAACTCATTTTGCCCTATCATGCTTTCAATGGCCTGGGACAAGCATAGCTCAAGGACCACCTTCCTCCATGCAGCCCTGCCTGTTTACTCAGATCCTCAGCTGACTTGCCCCACCTTGGTAAGTCAAGCAGGTGACAACCAGGAAAAGGGCTTTCTTGGTGAAAGTACCTCACCTCTGGAACACCCTCCTCAGAGATGTCAGCTACCTCTTACTGAGGGCTGTATCCAACTAAGATTTACTCAGAGTAGACCCATTAAAATTGATGGCTCAACGTTAACCATGTCCATTAATTTCACTGATTCTATTTTGAGTTATGACTATCATGGAATAAATCACTTCACTTTAATCCTTTAGTTAGGGTTGTTGTGGGTTTTTTGGCAAAGTTGTTGAACTTCCTTTACAAAATCTTTTTTAAAACAACCACAAGTTTTTCAGCTGGTTTTTTTTTATGAAATTCATCAAAATCCACACTGCCGACATGGGCTGCCATATGTCCAGATTTTCCCGGACTGAATACCGGCTATGTCTGGGAAATTCTGGACATGTGGAACCTCTTCTTTAGGTATAAAAAGACTTGTATTTTTACAGGAATTTACCTGAATGAATTGATACTACAATCTTCTGCTAATTTCACTGTTGCTCTGTTTTGTTTGTGCTGTTTCTTGGCTGTAAATAAGAACACAGGAAGTTGCCTGATACAAAGATGGTTTTTCTCTCAATTCTCTATGGGCTGTTGCAGCGTTCTCCAACCTGACGCCCTCCTGATATTGTTACACTACATCTACCATCGGCCCCAGAAACCATGGCTGGTAGTCAAGTACGGGGCAAGTTGTAGTCCAAGAACAACTGGAAGGCACCAGGTTGGGAAAGGCTGGTACAGGGACCACATCAGGACAATCACATATCAGGTAAATAAGATATTAATAAGACTGTGGATCGTACCTGCGGTCCATTAGCTCTTTCCTAACTTCAGCGAGCTAACAAACCAGAAAATGCATTCCAACCACAGCAGTTTTCCATTTTGTCAGAACTGGAAAACTATAGTGTCCACCCTTGGGAACTAGTGAGAATGCAATTTTGAATCAAGATGGTAGACTGAACCTTTCAAAACTGCCCTGACATTTTCTTGTTTCCAGACAGATGGACGGACGGACTACCAGCCTTAGCCCTGGCAATGCTTGGGAATTCTACCTAAATACTTTCATCGCAGAGATCCAAAGCTCACTTCCGGTCCCTATAGATAGACTGACAATCAATTAGGTATTCACTTCCTGTGAAGCTTTGCAGCTACTCAGAGGAAACACAGGAAGGCAATTTCAACCAGGGCAGGTTCTTTGCCCATCTAGTCTAGTTGTTCCTACCCTTATAGGAAGCGGCTCTCCAGGGTCCGGGGCACAGTCTGCTACCTGACCCTTTTAGCTGGCGATGCCAGCAGATATTGCATCTGGAACCTTCCGAAAGTAAAGCAGATGCTCTACCACTGGGCTATGCAATGACAGCTCCCAAAAGCATCCCATTGTTCTGGACCAGACTACAGCTCCCGAGCAACCCAAAGACACAGGTTGGTAGCAAGCACAAAGCTCAACCACACACCACAGCAGGATTGCGCAAGCAGTTGACCGGCAGCAGGGAGGCTGAGATCTGCAGCTATTTTGTCACCATCTGAGCTGCCCTTGTGACTTGTGGTGAGGAAATACCCAAGTGTGCACTGTGGAGGATGCTTTTGGCTGACGCATGCTACAACAGGAGGAACGCTGTTGTGCGCTGGGATGCATGATCAGCCGAGACACTTTTTCCCTTTCCTCCACTCATGCTCCTTGCCCCAGGACCCCCTCTACTTCTCTATTTCCTCTCCCCTACAAAGATCTGCTGGGAAACTCCCTCTCTGATTAACCCTCAGCTGGAACATGGGAAGCTGCCTTCTACCATACCAGACCATGCACCCATCTGGCTCAATATTGTCTATGCTGACCGGTAGCACCAGCTGCTCTCCAGGGTTTTGGGCAGGATGCCTTTCCAAGCCCCACCTGGAGATACCAGGGATTGGACCCAAGGACTGAGCCATGCCCTCTTCTCCAAAAACCCTCCCTCCCAGGAATGAGTAGACTGCCATCAGCCCTTACAGAAAACCACAGGGTGGGCCATCCAAATGCAGGCATTATCTGCCATAGCTCCAGAAATCTGGAATGCCTTCCCTCTGCCATAAGCGAAGCAGAATCCATCAGTTGATCTAGGTAAGGTAAAAAAGGTAAAGGACCCCTGGATGGTTAAGTCCAGTCAAAGGTGACTATGGGGTTGCGGCGCTCATCTCGCTTTCAGGCCGAGAGAGCCGGCGTTTGTCCACAGACAGCTTTCCGGGTCATGTGGCCAGCATGACTAAACCGCTTCTGGCACAATGGAACACCGTGGCGGAAACCAGAGCGCATGAAAATGCAGTTTACCTTCCCACTGCAGTGGTACCTATTTATCTACTTGCACTGGTGTGCTTTTGAACTGCTAGGTTGGCAGGAGCTGGGACAGAGCAACGGGAGCTCACCCCATCGCGGGGATTCGAACCGCCGACCTTCTGATCGGCAAGCCCAAAAGGCTCAGTGGTTTAGACCACAGCGCCACCTGCATCCTTAGTTGATCAGACATTTTGTAAAGGCATATGACCCATGATGTGCACTGGTGGTGCAATGTTTGACCCTCTCCCCTGAATAGCAAGGACTTAAGAACATAAGAACAGCCTGCAGGAACAGGCCTGCAGTGGCTCAGCTACTTCAGCATCCTGCTCAGGCTAGTGGTCCATCTAATTCAGCATCTTCACAATGGCCAACCAGATGCCTTTGGAAAGTCCACAGGCAGGACCTGAGAGCAACAGCATTCTCCTCTCCTGTGATTTCCAGCAACTCGCATTCAGAAGCAAACTGCTTCCAGGTAGCCTTATAATCCTTCATAGAATCACAGAACTGTAGAGTTGGAAGGGACCCTGAGGACCAGGACTGCAATACCTCAAGGACCGCCTCTTTCCATATGAACCTACCCAGACTCTGAGATCATCTTCTGAGGCCCTCCTTCGTGTGCCTCCTTCTTGAGAGGTCTGGAGGGTGGCAACATGAGAATGGTCCTTCTCTGCAGTGGCTCCCCATATGCAGAATGCTCTCCCCAGGGAAGTAACCTGGCGCCTTCATTATACACCTTTAGGCGCCAGGCAAAAACGTTCCTTTTTAACCAGGCCTTTGGTTGATCGGATTTACATCCTATGCCATTTTAAAAGGTTGTCCTTTTTTAGAGGGGGGCGTGTTATTGGGTTGCTGTTTTTATTTTGACTATATAATTGTGGTTTTTAAGTTGATCTTGGTCTGTGAACCGCCCTGAGACCTCCGGGTATAGGGCAGTACAGTGGTACCTCGGGTTAAGTACTTAATTCGTTCCAGAGGTCCGTTCTTAACCTGAAACTGTTCTTAACCGGAAGCACCACTTTAGCTAATGGGGCCTCCTGCTGCCGTCGCACCGCTGGAGCACGATTTCTGTTCTCATCCTGAAGCAAAGTTCTTAACCCGAGGTACCATTTCTGGGTTAGCAGAGTCTGTAACCTGAAGTGTATGTAACCTGAAGCGTATGTAACCCGAGGTATCACTGTATATAAATTCAATAAATAATAATAATCCCCATCAAATCCAACCCACTAGACTATGCAGCTGTCCCACACAGGGACTGAACCGGCAACCTTGGTGTTATCAGAACCATGCGCTAACCAACTGAGCTATCTTACCCAGGGCATGAATTTGTCTACTCCTCCTTTAAAGCTATCTGACTTGGTGGTCACGACTGCCCCTTGTATGAGCAAATTCCATAGTTTTACTATGAACTATGGGAAGAAGCGCTTTCTTTTATCTGTCCTGAATAGGTTCATATAACGCCATTAAGGATTGAGCTTTGTGTGGAAAGAGTCTCTTGCCAGATTGAAATGCTCACACGCAACAGGAGGGCACGTTCACAGATTCCCATGGCAGAAGGGCTGCGTGGATGGCTTGCAACAGCTGATCATAGTAGAGAGTCTAGCACATGGCTGGTAGAATGAACACCCCCATGTAGACAACCATCATTAGCTCTGTATAATATGGGTAAGAATGCACCTTTCCAGCCATCTCACTCAGTTCACTATTTCAAAGATTTTAATGCCATTTTCTGGGTCCAGAAGGCAGACATCAGCACAACAAAACACAAATTGTTAAAAAACAAACCACAATCTAAAACAAAAATAAATAAATTAAGAAACAGAAGCAGTTGAAATAATGCAGAGCACTACATATTTTAAAGCAGCTTGAAATAAAAAAAGGTTTTCTGAAAGCAGAAGTATTAGCTAAGGCTAGGTTGATCTGTTTGCGGTTTCTCTTAAATTCTCATTTTTCCAGCCTTAAGTTCGCTTCTCATATTTCCACATCAGTTTGCACGGTTGTTTTTTTCAATTCTCATGAAAATTCATCAGCATTTTAGTAAGGATTTATTCTACTACTACTACCACTATTGACTGAATTTATATACCACCCTATACCCGGAGGTCTCAGGGCAGTTCACAGAACAAGATCAACATAGAGAAAATTATGCAATTCTGCCCAATGCACACATTTTGCAAAGGAATTTCCCCTAAAATAATGCACTTTGTATGCTATTTTTACTAATATAAGCATGTATATGCACACTTTACCCTAATGTTCATATTTCTGTAATTTTTTTGGTTGACAAGCTGCTTTGTAAAATTCAGAGACATGTCGGTTTTGGAGGGCAGCTGTGTTTGGTTTGCATATTATTATCGGTATATTTTGCCAAGTGAATCAATCTTATTCCCATCCCTGGTCTCCCAAGTAAGGGAGTTAGACAAATATGGGGCCACCACAAAAAAGTCTCTTTTTCTCATCTGCCAGTCTAACATACCATGATGCATGGTTCTCAAGACCCAGGCAGCTTTGTATTAGTACAGGCAGTCATTAAATAACTTTCAAATACTCTTCCATACTTTGGCTTAATGTCAATAAGGCTATAAACCTGTCTCTCAGTTAAACCATTTTAGTCTGCAGTGAAGAGAAGGGGCCTTATATGATGCCCACAAATAGAAAACTATCATTTAAGACAAGGTGGGTAACCTTAAACTACAATTCCCACTAGCACCAGCCACCCTGAGGAGTGGTGAGGGAAGATGGGAGTTGTAGTCTGACACCTGGTAGGCTACAGGTTCAGGGAAAAGGATAATCTAGAATCCTTTCATTGGCACCTAGGATGCTTCCAAATGGGGGCTTTGGGTCATATAGATAAAACACAAGGATAATTATTCATATTGTAATGCGATGGTTGGGACGCGGGTGGAGCTGTGGGTTAAACCACAGAGCCTAGGACTAGCCAATCAGAAGGTCGGCGGTTCGAATCCCCGCCACGGGGTGAGCTCCCGTTGCTCGGTCCCAGCTCCTGCCAACCTAGCAGTTCAAAAGCACGTCAAAGTGCAAGTAGATAAATAGGTACCGCTCCGACGGGAAGGTAAACGGCGTTTCCATGTGCTGCTCTGGTTCGCCAGAAGCGGCTTAGTCATGCTGACCACATGACCCGGAAGCTGTACGCCAGCTCCCTTGGCCAATAAAGCGAGATGAGCGCCACAACCCCAGAGTCGGTCACGACTGGACCTAATGGTCAGGGGTCCCTTTACCTTTACCTTTAATGCGATGGTTGGGTGGGTTGTAAGGGGGCAAGATGGGCTTACATTTTTTAATCAATACAAAGAAAGAATTGAGGATTCCCTGTCAGTGCATTTTCATACAGATGTCTGTTTCTGGAGCGCCTCCTGCACACTTCAGAAAGTGTTCATTCCAATTTGTAGCAAAGGCTTGTGTTCCCGGTGAGATTTCAGTGTTATCTGGAAACTAGGAACAAGAAGTCCCAATGCCTGATACGAAAACAGAGTTTTTTTCCGGGAGGCTCCCCCACTGAAATCCCACACTTGCCTAAGACATGGTGACTTCCCTTGACCCTCATCTGCCTTCCTCCCACAGCCCTGAATTAACAGCAACAGATCAAGAAAAGCTACCGCTGTCTCCAGGAAATCAAGCAGAAACTTCCTTCCCCCTCTGGCGTGCGTTTCAGGGGAAGTACCTCTGACTTAGCTCTGCACTTAATACCAAAACTGGCCTATTCAGCAGTTTTCAAAAACCTTTCTGTAGCACAAACTCACAAGCAGGTTTTTTTTTTGCCTCTGTGACAAGCCAAGGGGCTGACCCTAGGCAAGCTGGTTTCTCCAGTTAAAAGGGAGCACAGGCTGGCAAATTTTGTTTAATTATTGCATCTATATCGCTTCTTTATTACACCTATTAATATCAGGCAGTGTTCTCTTTTTGGCACCTGCTTAAAACATTTTTGTTTAGGCAAGCCTATCCAGACAGGTAGAAGTTATATCTGCTTTTATTTCTTCTTATGATTTTTATGATTATTAATATTAATATTTTTTAAAATTATTGTTTATACCCCACCCATTTGGCGGCTTACAGTAAATATAAAACATAATGAAACATCAAACACTGCAAACCTCCCTAAACAGGGCTGCCTTCAGATGTCTTCTAAAAGTTGTGTAGTTCTTTATCTCCTTGACATCTGATGGGAGGGCATTCCACAGGGAGGGTGCCACTACCGAGAAGGCCCTCTGCCCAGTTCCCTGTAACTTAGCTTCTCGCAGTGAGGGAACCACCAGAAGGACCTCGGAGCTGAACCTCAGTGTCTGGGCTGGACGATGGGGGTGGAGACGCTCTTTCAAGTATACTGGGCCGAGGCCGTTTAACCAACTTTTGAATATTTTCAAATACCTGTTTCTAACTGCTTTAATCAACAATTTTAATGTTTTATTTCATGCTTTTGTAAGCTGCTTAGAGGTTTTCTTACAATCGAGTAGTATATGGATTTTGTTTAACAATAAATATCATAAGAGGAGTAGGTGGGGCCTAGCTGGCTTGCTGGAACGAAAAAGGAGCACTCCCCACTGCAACATTTTGTTGCCGATCCCTCTTGTAGTGCCATTCGTGAATTGGCCTCCACAGTCACTTACGGACTCATTGTTAAACCGTGTTTATGGAAGACAATCTTACTCAGCTACAAGTGGTCGCCAAAGAAGAAGAAGAAGACCACTGTTATGATACATCAATGCTACTAAGAAACCAGAGATTTGGCACAGATGTAACCCAAGGTCCCCTGATAACTAGAAAGTGCCAGAAACGACTAGATGCCATATACGGTAAATCAGTAGAGGACAACCAAACAATAGGACTGAGAAGGGAGGAATTTGTGCATCTTTCTTTCAAAATGGGTGACATAATGCCTGCCCTGAAATGGTTACAGCAAGTCCACACTAGCTACAAAGCTGAAATTTTTCATGCAGATGGCCCAAGGCATCCTGATCTCTAGAAAAGTGGGGAATAGTTTATTATTTGTGCATTTCTCTTGCAAAACAGGAGACAAGAGAAAGAAAACAGTCCCTTTCACATTACTGGAAAGCCTGACTCTGGTACACATTGCAACCAAAGACACCCATTTCTGCAAAAGCAGAGATAAACTTTGACACTCAAAACTCCTGACGTAGAGTTGGTTAACAGAGGCCCACAGATAGGAGTAAAACCACACACAACATGAGGTTCTGCTTTTCTTTCACATTTTCCCATCAGTCTTGACTTTGGAAAGCTTGCAGAGTTCAAGCTATATGTTCCAGCGGCCAATATAGCAAGTCAGCGCTGACCTCTTCTCAGTATCTCCAGCTTGTGGACCACACAGGGCAGATCAACACCATATATTTAAAGCACATTTGGTGCACATTTAAAACTCTTCATTTATCCCCCACTCAGAATTCTGGGAGCTATAGTTTCATCCTCACAGAACTACAATACCCAGGATCCTTAGCAGACAGTTCCTGGGATTCTTTGAGAGTAAGTCATGAGCTTTAAATGTTTTTAAATGTATGGTATGAATCTGTGGCCCCTGGTGGTCCAGAAATAAGAGAAGCAGGGAAGTAAAATGTGAGCACCCACCTCTGTGGCGCTAACCCAGAGATGACCTCCACTTCATTAATGGGATGTTAGCTACATTTGGACTGAACTGCGATGTGAATTTTAAACCATGTCTTTTCATCTGCCCTTAATTGTTTTTGAATGATCGTTGTTAATTATGTCGCAACCCGGAATTGTGTAATGAAAGGCAGGCAATATATAATTGCAAAGCACACTTGTTGTTATTTATTAAATTTCTAACCCGCCCTTCCTCCCGAGGGAGCCCTAGGCAACAAACGGCCAAGCAATTAAAAGTAAAATAAATAAAAAACTTATGAAATATTTAAAACCTCTAAAAACAGTTACATATCCCCACAGCTAAGCCTTTCAAGGTTGCCAGGAACAGCATATTTCAGCTATCCGATGCTTGGGTGAACAGGAATGTCTTTAAATTCCTCCTGAATGATGGAGACAGACCCACCGCACCAGGGAAGACATCCGTAGATGGGGCACACCACCAAGAAGGCCCTGTCATGGGTCAATGCCAACTGGGCAGGAGCCAGTGGCAGTGGCAGGGCCACCAAAAGTGTCTGTTCTACTGATCGTATAGCTCTAGATAAATGCAAACTGCATTCAACACATACCTATACTAGCTATCACATACGACTCAAGCAAACCTTCCTTCCCTCTCCCGACCACCCTGCACCCACTTTCCCTCTTGCTGCCTTTGTCTAGGTGTACTGACTTTTCACACACGTTTGCATTTTTCTCTTTGCACATATGCAACATGGGTTTGTTTCGTTGCAGCTGTTCCTGGAGCAAATGTGGAAACATGATTTGTTTTCATTTTGTTTTTACAACTTCCTATTTATCAATCCGTCAATAAAAATCCTACGTCTTACTAAAGGGATTAAGGGGAAAGAGAAGCTAAGGGAGTGATGGGGAGGGGGGGGAGGTAAGCTGGCAGAACCTGGAGGGAATGGTAATGTCAAGCCTTGCATAAAAACACTGGCTATTCCTCAACTTGAAGCAGAGATGGGGAACTTGTGGCCCTGCAGTCGCTATTCAACTCCAGCTCCCTTCAGCCCCAGCTGATGTCCAGGAATGGCGGGAGTTGTAATCCAACAGCACCTGAAAGCTTACAGGTTCCCCCTGCCCAACTTAAAGGAATCTGGCTCAGAGCATTTGAAGGCAATCTGGGAGAAAAAAGACTGTCGCTCACGGGTGCATGTACACTCAACCCTACTTTTGCCTCCAGCAAAACAGGTTTTGCAGGGTTCTGCATCATTTCAAAACCCTGCAAGACCTGTTTGACCACAGAGAGACAGCATGTGAAGCCAAGCCTCTCTGTAGACAGTTCCAATTCCTTTTAAGCAAAGGGAAGCACCATCCATCTCCACTCAATGCCTCTGTTAGTCTGGTGCAAAACTGCTTGGAGCTGTAACAGACAAACACCACAAAGACACTGGTAAGTGGAACAGAGGTGATTTTTGTTTTTCGGGATTTCTTTCAGAATTGAGCGGGTAAAAGGCTCTGTATATCTGTGTCCGTCCGTCCCCCGCTGTGGCTACCAATGAGCCAGTCTGTTAATGGTGCTTCTGGTCCACCTATATCAACAGGGAATTCTTTCCCACTGGCCAGAAAGACAATGGCAGAAAGTAGCTGCTCCAACACACTGTAAATTGTGGACAGCATCATAGATCCCTCTCCAGGCTACAGTAGCCAGTGCTCCTAATCACCTAATTCTAGTCTTAATTGCCTGCTTCCTGACATTGGCTTTTCACCTTTTGTTTCTGGGGTTTTGCTGCAAATCCAGCTGCCGGGGCCTAGCAACGCTACTGCTGCTGCACTCCCAACAGTTGATGTTGAGTGAAGCAGAGAACAACCTCCTAATTATTTGGGGGAAGTTGTGGAGTGCATTTGTGTGTGTGTGTGATGTTCTAATTACAATGGATGAGGCACAACTCCTAATGATGGGGAGAAAGTGGTGGCGACGCGGGGGGGGGGGGCGAGGAGAGTGGGTCGGCTGTCTTGGTGAATTATTGCTCTCTAGGGCAGAGGAATCTTCCCCCTTGCGCCACGGCGCTGATGGGTTGGCAGGGGGCATCCAAAGCGCTCCCTTGACCTAGATCTCCCCCAGTTTCAGGACTTGAGGGAGGGACGGGTTCCCACTCCCCGCAAAAAAATGCCACGGGAGGAGGGGGTGAGGCGGAGAGGAAGCTATCGGAAGACAAATAAGGGGTTTTCATCTGACTTTCCCCCGTTCTGCATTTTGCTGAAATCTGATGGGGCGGGGGGGGGGCTCCCAATTTCACCTCTCTTTCCACCCCGCCCCGCCCCGGCGAGGAGAGTGACGGGGCGCGGTGGTGTGTTCCTAGGGGCGCCCGATGTGGGTTTCGATGGTAACAGGTGCATGCCGCGCGAGAGGAAGAGAAGGCGCCCCCTAAGCCCGCCCCACATCTCTTTCCCCCCACCCCACCCCACCCCCCAGCCAGAGAGAGAGAGAAAGGCGCCTTCACTTACCACCATGGCGCCGCGATCCTGATGTGCCCCGGCGGCGGCGGCGGCGGCGGCGGCGGCAGCCCGGGCCAGTCCCGGGCCGAGCCGAGACAATAGGGGAGGGAGCAGCGCGGCCGCCCGACGCCGCCAGCCGATCCTCTCCGGCCCGGCCCCTCGGATGCGCGTCCGTCCTCCTGCCCGTCTCCGGCTGGGGAGCGCCAGCCAGCCAGCCAGCTAGCGAGGCGATCGGGCGGGCGAGCAGAGCAGCGGCGGGGCGGGGAGCGCAGGCGGGCGGGGGCGGGATCAGGCTCGGAGAAAGACGGGGAGGAGGAGGAGGGGGCGGCGGCGGCGGCGGCGGCGGCAGGGAAGGGGGGGTATCGATCGGCTGCTTGCAACAAAAGGGGCGCAAGGAAACGAGGTGGGGGGTGCAGGCGCGGGATCCGACAGGCGACCCCCCCACACACACGTCGCCCTTCCTCGTTTTGAACCCCGCCACCCACCCGCTTTTTTGTTTTTTTCCCGCCGTGCGATCGCACCGAAGGGGGTTAAAAAACAACAACCCTGAAACAAAAGGGGCAGCTGGAAGGGACGGCACAAAGGGGCTACTGTTAGCCTGGCCGGCCGCTCTCCAACCCCCCCTCAAAAGAGCTGAGCATAGATGGGAGGCGCCCCAACGTTTTCCACACCTCAGCCATTTATTATATAGGCAGTCCCCATCTTTCTTTCAAAAGGAGAGAATACATATACTGTATATATAGCTGAGGTTGGCGGCGGCGGGGCGGGGGGGGGACGGGGCACAGTTCTGCCTCGCCCTAATTTAGCACATCTGCCCCTCGGGAACGGTAAATATAGAGGACCCAGGCGTCCTAAGAGTTCCCTCTCTCCCTCCCTCTTTTCCGTTTTGTTAAATAAATAAATTAAAAACCCTTGCAAATGAGACGCCACCCTTTCTAACCGCTTGGAGCCAAGTTGCAAAAAGGGCCTCGTGCTGTTGTTCCCCACAAGGAAATCACCTTTCTGGAGGTAGGCCTTTCTCTGAATTATGTCCTCCTGCTCTCCAGATCTCTCTTTCTCTCACTCACTCTCTCACACACACACGCATGCATGCGTTTACACGCACCCTTCAAATCTGCTGGATTGCTACTACAAAGTAGTATGTGCCTGTGAAAGCTCGCTCTGGCGGAATGCAGGCATGGACTGGGGATCCTTGTATTCTTCTCCTGCCCCCTCATCACCCTTTATACCAGGGACAGGCTGCTGGAATTGGGCTGTGACAGGCAGAGATACCTGGTGATTCAGGCTTTCCTTGCCGTTTTGTGTGGATTTTGAAGGAGGAACTGGGAACTAGGCCTCATGACCTCCCCTTGTGATATATCCCCACAAAATATCACCATCAGAGTCCAAAGGAGAACCACCACTGCCAGTACTTAAAAGCCTTGTTTAATATGCACCGACTGAATGGCTTATTATGCCTTTATGTAATTGGGTGGTAAAAAAAATGGGGTGTGTGATTCTACCTCACAAATGCGACAAAGCAAGGTATGGCACAGTGGGACTCCGTTACATAACGACAAGTGACATTCTTATTAATAGACACTGTCACCGCTGCCTCATCTCTCACCAGCCCTCCCAGGTAGACAACATGGAGGTCAGACCAGGCGATTGCTGACATTGCAACAAGTCCAGACAGGGTGCCCTGGGGGAGCTGCATTCATCAGTCCACCCCGGCGGATGGCTCAGATGTATGGGTACAAGACACACAAGAGATAACCCCAACCCCTCAGAACCTGCTCGCATAAAGACCTCACGCTTCCATGCAAGGTCATCTGGTGGGTTAGTAAATTGGCTCCATGACACATCACAAGCTGGATAGGTTTTGGAGAACTCATAAGGTTGAGAACATAAAGGAGAGCTCTGCTGGATCAGACTGATCCAGTCAGCATCCTGAGTCACATGGTGGCCAGTAAAAAGACGACTCTGGAAAGACAAGACAAGAGATAAGTGTAATAGCCTCTTCCATAGTTCCTCAGCAGCTTATCTCATCTGAATCTGGTACCATAAAGTCATCATGACGAGTTGCCACTGATAGCATCGTCCTTTATGAATTTGTCCAGTCCCCCTGTAAAGCCACCTAATTCAGTCTACCATACAGACATCCTGCTTTACTAGATAGAAGCCCTATGTCAAGGACCATATTGCTGAAAAACTCATATTGCTACAGAACAGAGATATGGAATACCTGTAAAACATGTCACATTAATCTTGAAGGACCCAATCCCAAATTAAAAACTGAATCTGCATTATAAATGCCAGTTTAACCCACATTGCGTTTGACCATCGCAACATCCCGGTCATATCCACATCCTTCAGAATGTGCCAGAAACCTAAAGGAATCTCACATGGGAAGACTACGCAAGAGTCATTTTGATGCAAACACAGACCATTAGCTACATGAGTAATATCTTATGGTCAAGGCATTTGCAGGCAAGAATGAGTTGCCATCTCTGCTCCTGCCAGCTACAGACAGGAAGCCTAGGTCTCCAAAGGTCACTGTCCAAATCCCACTCACTGAACAAAAATTCAGAAAAACTAATAGAACTTTAGAAGTTCAGTGACGAAGTTGTTGCCCTTAAAATGGGCCAATATTCAGCTAATGATAATAATAATAATAATTTATTATTTTTACCCTGCCCATCTGGCTCGGTTTCCCCAGCCACTTTGGGCGGCTTCCAACAAAATATTAAAATACAAGAGATGAGGACAGGACGACTGAGGGAGCAATGTGACAAAGTGGTTCGAAACAACAAAAAGTACCTTGTTCTTTGCCAGACACGGCCATCTCGATGCCTGGCACTACCTAGGCTATCACAGCTGTGTCCATTCAACACCCACCCATCCCAGCTAGCTCCCACACTGTCCTGCACTGCTATAATTCATGTGGCCTCTCCAGATGGACATCCAGCCAGTCACAGTTCAAGTTAACTCACAGTCAACCTGTGATGGCTTCATGTAGAACATGGGTGAAGGTCAGAAATCAAAGGATAAGGGAGCATTCAGGTTTCTGATTTGCTGATTGTGGCCACATACTGGCACTTAGCTGCCTTGAGAATAGGGATATAACAACAACAACAGCAACAACAATAATAATAATAAGTAGAAATAAATAATTTATACCCCGCCCATTTGACTGGGTTTCCCCAGCCACTCTGGGAGGCTTCCAACAAAATATTTAAATTATAAAATGGGATGGGATGCCAACATCAGTTCAGGAGTGTGTGTGTATAGGTAAATGTTCCTCAAGGGGACAGATGGACATGCCCATAAATAGATCAAGTGGACTCAGGAAGGGGGAAAGAAGTGACCAAATAAAGACAGAATTTTCAAATGTATAGATGTTCGAGATGAAGTCGTAGCACAGAGGTGCAGCATCTGCTTTCCACACAGAAAGCCCCAGGTTCGACTCCCAGCATCTGCAAGTAAGGCTGGGAAGAAACCCTGCCTGAAACCCTGGAGAGACAGTTAAGTGTAGCAAACACTGAGGAATATGAATGAATGGTCTAACTCAATATAAGGCAGTGACAGGAGCGAGCCAGCAGTAAATCACACCGAACACATTGGAGTTAACTCTTTTATTAGCAAAAACAGGATATGCACAGGTGTGCCAGGCCTAATCAGCCCAGCAATTCATCTCCGGCGGGTCTTGCCCCCATGAAGCGGCTGCGAAGACTGAAGGTCCCTGCCTCCCCACAGCTGCCTAAGGCCCCTCCTCTCCAGTTTTCCCCAAGCAATCTGAGACTGTGCCTGTGTGAAGTTAACTTTTCTGCCCTTTTCATGCCTCTCCTGGTTCTGGGAGACTGGGGGGAGGGCAGCTTGTCACAGCAGGAAGGGGAGACACCTGTGCCTCTTCACCAGCCAGACTCATCTCTGCTTCTGGGCCTCCCTTCTCTCCTACATCAGCTTCTGCCTGTGATTCTGGACTTCTCTCTGCCATAGACTCTCCCCGCTCACTAAGCTGTGTTACCTCTTCAACTTTCACCACCACCTCCTCCCAGTCTTCTCCATCTAACCACTCATCGTCATCCCACGCCCAATTCCCTGGCTCTGAACCTTCTCCCATTGGGGGTACCCCCAACACATTCCTCTACATCCAATCTGTCTGTGACATCCAGCTATCTATGTTTGGCCCAGTTGCTTTGCAAGACAATTGGACACACTCGTGTATATATATATATATATGTTCATACAGAATAAATAAGTGGTAGAGTGCCACATTCCTTGCTTGCCCATTTGCCCCACTCAGGAGTATTAAATTTATTCTCTCTCGTTTGAAGCCCAACTTAGAAAAGAAATTATCTTCTGCAGGGATACTCCTGTGTTCAGTTCCCTTTCTCCATTCATAGCCAGACATCACAACCTAAAGGGCCCAAGGGCTGCAAATTGAAAAAACCTTTTCCATCCTCTCATGCTGGAACTGGGGGGGGGGGGTTTACACTCATATTTAAACCAATTGGCAGCAGTTTCAGGACTGACAAAAAGAAGTACTTAGCACAAAACTCGTAATTCACTTATGGAATTCCTTACCTCCAAAATGTGGTCATGACCACAAGCTTAGATCACTTTTTTAAAGGCTTAGACAAGGAGAACACTGCCAATGGATATTAGCCACAATAGCTAAATGGAAGCTGTTGTGTACTGAATACCAGATGCTGGGATCAAAGGGGGAACAGGCCATCATGGTTGGCAACATAATACTGCACTAAATGAGCTTTCAGTCTCACCCATAATGCTCCCTGTTAATAGACAACAGGGACAGGGAGGGCGCTATGAGAAACCAGCCATGGGGAAAGTTGTGTTTTCTTGGAATTATTCTATGCTGGCCCTCCAGCATCTATTTCCTCTTTCCCTGGTCATTTCGAGGAGCTCCTTATAGAGTCTTTTGATCTTCCCTCATATTGTTACTAGGCTCCTATATTAAGCGCTGGCAGTCTTAACATTGCTGCTGCATAAAAGGGCACCAAATATCTCTCTGGACAGGACAGATTTGCTGCTGGAGGCCCTGGGATCACACATATATGATTTCCAGGACTTTGGAGGAAACAGTTTATGACACATTAAATGGATGCTTTTATATCTGTGTCCCACCTCGCATCTCCCCATACGTCTTCTTTGGCTGAGCAGGGGCAACACGTTCATCTGTAGCGTATTTAATCACTGGCCTGGGAATGGCATATGTGACAAGGAACTGCATGGCAGCAAGTTGGCAGAGGTGAAACAGAGGCCCCTCACTTCCAATCCTCTGCACTAAGCACAGAAATGCAGCAGGTTACTGCAGAAGGGACTAAACTTACAAAGCTGGTCTACAGGATAGCATCCACACTGCCTTGTCCTGCACAAACATTGCAGTTTGTTGCAGTCGTCAGCACTCCTTTGAGTATCCCTGCTCTTGAAGGTTAGGCAGGTGACTACTGGAAATGAGGAAAAAAACTAAGAAAAAATATTTTTTTAAAAAAAGGAAATGAGGTGCCACAACTGAAAAGGTCCTGTGAAAAACCCTCCCCAAAGAGGCACACCTAAGGCCCAAGTAAACACCTCTTTATTTTCCTGTGCCTTCCCCAATAGAGTTCTGTTGCCAGTTTTTTTTTAATTCAAAATTATAACTGTTGCCAGTTTTAACTCTCCTAGTGTTTTGATGTTACTGTTGGTTTTTATTACTGTTTTTGGGATTACATTGTTTAAAATCCAATAAAACACAATTCGATGTAAGGTGCCTTTGACAGCTAATTAGAAAGGTGGAATACAACATTTAATAAAATAAAATGTATTTATTTGGGGATTGTTCATCCGTCCTTTCCATTCCAAAGGTGGCTAAAATAAATTAAAAATGTTTGCCTAGTGCCTCCTCTCCAAGTCAAATGGTTTTAGACTTCATTAACCATCATTTAATTGGACAGGAGGTACTGGATAGGTTATGTCATCTTACTGCAAACCATCACAGTTCATTTTGATCCAAAAATACACTTTTTATTTTAATCTCACCACAAAAATACACAATGAAACCATGGAAACAAGGCACTGTTTATGCTTTAGGCACATCCCTACACACCATTTTGCACTCCCAGTTGACTTTGATGAACACACCAGCTTGTTGGGTACAGGCAGCGCAGCCAAAACCAGAAGGGTGCTAGCATAAATAAGAACCTCTCCCAAACCCTGTTGCTGAAGTCATCCAGAGGTGTCTGAGCAAGGAGCACAGGACCCAGTCCACTGCTGTAATCCCAAATTATGAATCGGAGAGCCTTCAACCACACTCAAGGTGCAGAGAAGATCGTGCAGGCATCTGTCATCGATGGGATAAGTCTTGATCAGAATGGTAGCCTTCAAGCTGAGCTACGCGGACATCCACAGCTCTGCAAGGAGAAATGCATACCACCTTTAAGGGCTGGAGACCAAAGCAACACAGGCATACTGTCACAGAATAAACTGCCCATCAGACCAGGCAGCTGCAATTTGTTTGGAGCAGTGGGGCAGCACTCAGCAACCGCTCATAGCTGAAAGTAAAATGCCCTTTGCACTAAAAAGCGCCAACTTATCATAAATTCTAAGATGTGCATAAATTAAGCAAATTCTATTTCCTGCATACTTTATTCTGCTTCTCTCACATATGAAAAGTGTCAAAATGGCATGTGCGATGCCTAAATCCACTAAAAAAATAAATAAACATAAGCCACACTTCTGACTTTTGAGATTACTAGATTATTTCCTACATGCTTTCAGCTATCACAGCTGTAAAGACTAGAAACATTGCAAAAATGAATACAGGCCATCAAAAAAAGCTGAATTCTGTGCTCTCTTTTATTATTATTTAAGTGATTGCTTGGAATCACTGAATATCCACTATCCTGTCCATACCAAGAATTGTACTTTAGGGAAGGATTAAATCTGGATGAATATGAACTATAAAGCCTTGAGTTCTTGCCTGATGCTAAAACATAAGCAACCTCTTACAGATCCTTATGGAGAGACAGTGTGGTGTGATGGTTGCAACACTGCACTAAGACCAGAGAAACTCCAGCTCAAATTCCTACCCAGCCACAAAACTCACCAAATGACTTTAGGACAGCCATCATTTCTCAGCCTAACTCACAGGATTGGTTGCGGGGACAGAATGGGTGAAGGGAAAAACTATACACATCACCCAAACTCTTTTGAAGGCGGGAAGAATATGTATCAAACAATATGAATTCTAACGACCTCTTTTCATAGGAGCTGCATCTAAAGCTGGGGTGGGTGGGAAGAAGACACATACGGAGAATGTGTTGACACTGCAAAGGCACCAGGGATGACGACAAAGGAGACAACACTTCTAACGATCTGCTTTCAGGTATCCATTATGCTTCAAAGCCAAAGGAGAGGGGCACAGAAAGCCTGGCAGGACATCAGGCAACCGTTCTCAGCAGCTAGCAAAGACTTTGAAACAACAGCAATCCCAAGAGAGAATGCCTCTGGACAGTTTGCAATGAGCAGTGACCCACCTCAGCTGGCTGCGCAGCAACTCCCTCTGGCCCCTTAGCACCTGTAACAGGGGGTCGTCCTCAAACTCTGTGCCATCCGAGTCTGCAAAACAGAAAAATTAACTCCACTTTAAGTGCTCTCTCCTTTTCCTACCAGTCAAGGCTGTGGATGGAGCTCTCCAATAAATATCTGCAGAGATGTTCCAAGCTGTCTGTTGTTTATTTGCTTAGAACCAAACAATCAGTGCAAACCTGTAAAATACAGTGGTACCCCGGGTTAAGAACTTAATTCGTTCTGGAGGTCTGTTCTTAACCTGAAACTGTTCTTAACCTGAAGAACCACTTTAGCTAATGGGGCCTCCCGCTGCTGCCGCGCATCCTGAAGCAAAGTTCTTAACCCGAGGTACTATTTCTAGGTTAGCGGAGTCTGTAACCTGAAGCGTATGTAACCCGAGGTACCACTGTAACCAACTACCCAGGTGCTTACCAATTCCTCCTGCTCAATTCCCGCTTCCACATATTCCCCTGCTCTTGCTCCAGCCTTCTTCACCTTCTACCCCCTCCCATAGAGCCCACACACTTTTCTCTCCTTCTGGGCTGTGCCTGTATTGTGCCTCTGGCTATGCCTGTACTTTGACTAAAGGCATGCGGCAAATAGCTCCTGTTACAGCACCAACACTATGACACACAACATCTGTAGTTCTAGGTCTGTGCAAAAAAAACCCTCGCTGGTGTAGATACCTTTAGACACCTGTCTCTTGCTTACTCTGTTCCTTCTCTAGCCACATCTCCATTTCCATTCTACCCATTACTGATTTGGTCAATCTGTTTAGAATAGTTGCAAAATCAGAATTAAGCTCATGCTTGCCCAGTGGAAACTGAACAGAGCATCATCATCGCCCACTGCCAGTGACGGCCACCCAGGGGTCGAGACTCCAGGTCTAGGTTTCCTGTCCAGAGTTTATGAAATGTGAAGCCAGGCAGGAACTAAAGGAACATGCTTGCGCGGGTGGGATGAAATGGACCCCACCATGAATGTTTAAAGCCCTCCATGAAATCCACATATGTGCCATTCCCACAACTATCCCACCTTCAGCCTGCTCCAGCAGCTGAGCAGCCATGTTCAGGAGCTGGGGATGTGAGGGAGCAGAAACAGCTCTTGGCCGAGCTTCGTCCAGGCTTCGACTCTTTGAATTCCTCTTTGGTTTGTCCCTATGAGGACCTGGAGAATCAGGTGGGGAGAAAAGTCGTTCGGCAATCACCTGGATGAGGGAGAAAGCTAGTTAAATCTCCTCCTGTCCTCCTGGGAAGGAAAGCAGAAGTGGAAGATCCCATTTCAGATACCCCAAGCAGCTAAATGGAGCTGCTGGATGGTTCATCTTCCTTTTCTATAGTAAAGTCATTCCCACAACCCACTGGGAAATCTGCAAGTGTGCCACTTGATTACATTTTGTTTATCTACATAAACTTTCTGAAAGTGCTTTTTTTCCCCCTGGCATAGTTGTCTTTAAGGGGTCCACATCACGTTACCTACTGAGAAACTCCTTAACATCTGCCAAGATGTCCATGCAGAGAAGGCCTGATGCTTGCCTGCTGTCTGAACCAACCTGGCTGCAGCCTCCAGTGCTTTGAGATAATGTCACAGCAGGCCACATGTCAGTCTGGTTAGCCTGAAGGGAAGCAGTTGGGGAGCAGGCTGCTAAACCAAGTTTGATAACTGGAGGCATTAAAGCTTCCCATGGGAGCAAGAGGGACCAGAATCAGGCTTGGGCAGCACTAGAGAAAGGGACCCAAGAGCAAACCAAGTCCGAGAAAGAGATGTGTGTGTGGTGCATGCATTTGCAGCTCCTGGAATCCAGGTGCTGATGATGTTCCTCCTTCACCTTCAAAGGGGAAGAAGCCTCCCTAGAAGGCTGCCATGAAAGTGGAAGGAACAAATGAAAAAACTACCTGCAATAAAGAGAGGAGCACAAATACTCCTCTTCCAGCTTTAAACACATTGTCCCTCGCTCCCATGGCTGTCCCTCCACCCACCTGACCAAGCCCATCACAGGCATGCACTAGGGCAAACACTTCACATGGGCCACTAGCCAGGCCTGTTGGGTCCCTCTGTCACTCCTGTCTGAATTCACAGAACAGCCTGTGAATTTGTTTTCTCTCCAGCGGCTTTGCAGAAGGTCAATAATGATGAATAAGCCGTCTTTCAAATGAATTTTCTGTCTGCCAGAACTGATAGTCACTGCCTCCCACATGAAGGGCCTCGCATAAACTTCCCTGGAACACAGATTGAAAACCACTGTTCCAGTGAAATATAATGTGGGGATACTTCACAATTTAGCATTAATTTTTTGTTAGCCATAAAGGAAGTGGGGGCAACTGGAACACGTGGGGGGGGGGGAATCAGAGGGCAAGAAAAGTGTTAAGGATAGAAAGTGTCTAGGTAGAACTGGGGAGGGGCCTGCACTGAGTCACTGAGATTAATGGAAACCTCAGCCTAGTCCTTATTCCTAAATCTTTAGCAGTAGCTGCCAATAAAAGCATTCACATTTGTCTCTGCAACCATGAGGACTAGAAAAATCATCCGGACTCAAGTGCTCACTATTCTGCATGACAGGCCTCTACATCACACTGTGATGACAGCTACAAAGATTGCCAGATCATATGTTTATACCTCTCCCAAGACGTGTTGAATAGAATCTTTTGTACGACTGACTGGTGGCCCTCGGAAGTCTCTGACTGGTTTGGCTTGGCCCTGCTCGGTTCTGAATGCCTTCTGGTTCCCTCTGGGCTCAGTGTGCACTCTCTCTACAGGGCGGGCTGCCTGTTGATCCTGATGCAAAGTGCTCTGGCCCAAAAGCTTGCTGGTTCCTGCAGGCCTTGGTAGGGGAGGGGAGTCTTGGTATGCAGGGATAGGATCCTCTTGCAGAGTTACTTCCTTCACTCCTTGCTCTCCCTTTGGTTCTGAACTTCCATCCAGTACAATCCCACTGCTGAATGGAGTGGCTTCTATGAGCTGCGTGGAGCATGGTCCATTTTTCACAGAGTCTGTGGGGCAGCAGGGATGATAATCACGGGGGGTGGATTTCACATGCAGCTGGTTTTCCGATGTTGGCTGCACTCTTCCACCTTCACTCTTCCAACTTGCAGGTTCTGATGGCTTCTGAGCCGCTCTTTCTACCTGCAGGGAACAACAATTGAAAAATATACATGACTGCATGTACTGGACTTTCTGAGATGGAGTAGCGAGATGCTTAGAAGCAGATCCACTCCTCTCTGAACGCTTTGCCATACTGTATAGGATCAATACTATGATGGGAAAGTTGTTTGCTTCATCAATTCCTAAACAACTGAAGTGGCGTGGGGTGGAATAGCCACAAGCATCTTAGAAGTTATAAAGATGAAGCGGCCTGAAACAGTGCATGAACTTTGCAAGGTTTCTTCCACTTCAGCTCTCAACAACAAGGTAGCAAGAGCTGTGGTCCTCTCATGCATCACACACTGCCTATTGATTGTGCTTCTCCATCCTGTTGTGCACTGAAAGCATGGCTCCATCCCCTGCTTCCAAGGCTTTTGCCTTGCAGCTACACAGCACAGAACAATGGCAAACTTATTCACCTCAAACTCTTACCAGGCTAGAAGCATGGGTTGGCTGGATATGTGGACTCCTCCAAGCTAGAGGGGGCATCACAGCAACAGCCTGGCTCGCTTCCTCCATCTTTCGCCGCAGTCGCCACTGGAAAAGGATATCATCCTCTGGTTTTGAAGAAGAACATGGCTGAGATCTTTGAGTGATATAGTAAGGGAAAGCATTCAGACTACCTAGGGAGGCAGGGAGAGAGAGAGGTGCACATGAATGGAGTGTCTGCAGTGAACTTCTGAAAAAGTTCTGCAAGATACAAGGATTGTCCATCGCTGTTTTCATTTTGGGATCATCATCTTTGAAAAAGTGTATATTGATTTGTCTCCTTTGGTGATAGCTTATATCAGTCACTGGATCTTTTACAGCAGGCAGGAGGAACCCATGGCTCCACAGATGTTGTTAGACTACAGTTCCCATCATACCTCACCACTGGCTATGCTAGCTAGGGATGACGGGACCTGGAGTCCAAAAGAGCCCATTCAACTCAACCAGCATATGATAAGGCATGTGTGCTTTTGAACAAGAATCAATTTAATATCAAGACAACATGAATTCTATACCAGTAATTCTGTGACCTCTAGAAATTTAGCAATACAAATTTGTACAGTTGCTGTTTTGCCCAGTTTAGTCAGCTGCTGTTACCCTGTCCATGTGAGATCCTGCTCAGCAACCCCTCTGGCTTTTTGAAAGTTACCAAGGATTGCCTGAAGGGTTAGCAATTTGTTTGTTTGTAAATGAAAGGGGAGATTACTGGGATGCCCCTTACCAAATTCTGCCTTTGAGTGATGCACTGAAAGATAGGGCAGTCTAAAGATTTGTACTAAAGCAGCCATCATTCTTCATAAATTGCCAAATAAGAACATCCACACTGTTTAGGAGGCAATCAGACTTGCACTCAGCCAGTTACTAGTCCAGCCAACTTTCTTTTCCTCACTCCCCCCCCCCTCAACAACACTCACTTTCTGTCATTGTCCACAACACTGGCATTCCTTCAAGACAGAGTTCTTCAACCTTGGGCTTCAGGTGCTGGGACTACAACTCCAATCACCCCTTACCAGTGGCTAAGCTGGCTGGGGCTGTTGAGATTGGAGTCCAGCAATATGTGGAGACCCCAGGTTGAAAAACACTCCCTTAAGAGGCAAGGTCCTGGATCTCATGTCTTACCTTGCAGCTCACCAAGGCCAAGGTGATGTGGAGCACAACCAGTCATGTCTGTGTCGGCATTTGTGATGGTGGACATGGGGGTAGAGCTTGCATGCCTGGAGCTGCTCAACGGGGATGTGCTGCACGGAGAGAAACATATGAGGACAAGCAGGTTATTAGGAATGAGGGGCAGCTGGGGAGAGAACAGAAAGAGAAGCTGGAAGGCCCATTAGACATTGAGGAAGGGCAGCCTAGATGATGAGTGAAATACAAGGGACGTTAGTACCTTCTGTGTAACAGCCTGGCTGCTCTCTCCTGCAGCTTAACAGTCTCAGGGTCCAGCGTGGAAGAATCCTGTGAGTCCCCCTACAAAACAGCATACAAAGGAATGGGTCAGATAGGAGACTCTATAGCCGGGATGGGGGACGTGGCCCACCAGATGTTGTTGAACTCCAACTCCCATCAGCTCCAGCTAATGGGGCAAATGGTCAGGGATAATGGGAGTTGTAGTCCTACAAAATCCAGGGGGTCACACATTCCCCACCCGTGCTCTATAAGGAAAAGAATGTCAGGATTCTGGCAGCAGCGCAAGGGGAGAAGCTGCAGCACCTATGGAGTGCCTAGCGTTAGCAAGCTTGTGACCAAAAAATAGAAGATGGTCAATCCAATGGGACAAAGGTACTTTGATCCTCTGGTGCAGACAAAGTAGGGACAGAAAGCAGAAGAACACCAGTTAAGGTGAAACAGTCACCAGCAATAAAAAGCAGGGAGCTACTGAGACAGAGGAAATTGAAAATGGTCTTCTGATCTGTCAAAGTAATCAGCCAAACCAGGACCAAGCAAGACTCCTGCAAATTCTGAAAATTTAAGGTCGCGTGGTTCTTAATAAAAGATCCAAATGGGAAACCAAAAACTAATCATCCTGCTGAGAAGTGCTATAGTGAACATCACAATTTTATCCACCCAGAGCACAGTCCTCAAAGCAGGGCCAACTTTACGTATATGATTTCCCCATTTACCATGTTTATATTCTTCAAGGAGACCAGGGCAGCATGTGTGGTTATTCCATATTATCCTCACAACAATCCTGCGTAAAAGGCTAGGCTCTGAGATATGACTGGCTGAAGGTCATTCAATGAGTTTTATCACTGAGCAAGGAACCCATGCCTCCAGATTCTGTACAATATTCCTCAACCCTGAGGGTTGAGATTAACAGTGATCCACAAAGATAACATAATTATATTATCTCCTTTTCTGATGGACAGAGTAGATCCCTCCCCACTCCTAGAGAGAACCTCCTTACTCACCGAGGGAGACTGGTCCAGAGCAGGACTGAAAAGAGACTGCCTCACTTCACTCTGGCTACTGTCTGCAAGGAGACACCTTCATTACAGATTTCTGACTCACACAGTTCAGACATCTTCAGCCTAATCTTTAGATCTTGGGTGGCTCTAGGCTGCCTCCCTCCTTCCCTTCCCCTGAAAAACTATGTGCTTGACTTTAAGTTATCTTCTAAATTATAGGTGAAGAACCCTGAAGAAGGCCAACATGAATCCACCCTTTGGATGGGTTGCTTGGTTGTGAGAAATGGGTGCTAAAACTACACAGAACTTCCAAGTAATAATGGGGGCCGTTAGAGCCCCCCATCTCACTTTGGATTGCTTTGATAACTTAAAGAAAATACCTTAGAGCATATGCAGAGTTATCTGATAACTACAGAGAAGAGGGGACAGATTTAAATACAGTGATTTTAAAAATCCTGGCACACTCCTATTATTTATTTTAGGCCCTCTTCCCAATTGATGCCAGATGGGCACCTGCAGACTGTGGCACAATGAGGAGGGCCTCTGAGATTATCTTACTGACCAGGCGGGTCTGTGTAGAAGACATTCTCTCAGATAACCTGGTCCCAAGTTGGTCTCAAATGTCTCTCTTATGGGACAAGCTAGGACAGGAGCGACCTGTGAGCATTACCCACCGCTGCTAAAAAGTTCTATTGCATAGGAATTAACAGGTAAGTGCTGGACAAAGACACAGCTCCAATGTGTGTGTCCATATCTAAATTTGCAAGTCTTCAAACCTGAAGTTTTTCCTACCAATAGCAACCACTCTTTTGGCTAGGGCAGGTACTGCTCCAACACAAATCCAATCTTTCCGCGTGCCCACTCATCCTGGTCTGCCTTGATAAAAGTGTTCCCCATATCGGCACCCTTCTTGTTGGACTCAAGTACCTGAAGTTGGCGATGTTTCCATCTTGGAGATGTTGCATTCAGGGGGAAATGAGTGGCCAAGCCACCAGAACTGTGTAGAGTGACCATTTGGTGCCCAGCGCTCCCTGCGGCTTGTGGGCTGCCCATAACGAAATCGCTCCATATACCTGCCAAAGGATCAAAGGTGCCGCATCACAGACATGGACAAAGAACTTTACTCCAATGTAATGATCACTCCCAAGCTAGACTAGAGACTCAGTACAGTGGTACCTTGGTTCTCAAACGCCTTGGTACGTAAGTGTTCCGGTTTTCGAATGTTTTTCGGAAGTCGAACATCCGATGCTGCTGTTGGCTATTGTTTCTGGGGTGCTTGCAACAATCAGAAGCTGCGCCCTGGTTTTCAAACATTTCGGAAGTCAAACTTACTTCCGGAACAGATTAAGTTGGTGCTTTTGTTTTTGCTATTTATTTTGCATTTTTGTTTTGGAGGCTTTTTCAGTTAATTTGTTTTTGTGACTGTGTGGAACCCAGTTCAGCTACTGGTTGATTGATTGATTTGAGTGTGTGACTGTGGAAATGGATAAAAGCCCCCCATCCAAACAATGACTATCATCAGTGCAGGTAAGATTTTTTTCAAAAAATTATCATCTACAGTACTGTCTTATTTATTTTATAGTACAGTACATTGATTATTGCTTTCATTTTATGGACCAATGGTCTCGTTAGATAGTAAAATTCATGTTAAATTGCTGTTTTAGGGATTGTTTTTAAAAGTCTGGAATGGATTAATCTGTTTTGCAATACTTTCTATGGGAATGTGCGCCTTGGTTTTGGAACGCTTTGGTTTTAGAACGGACTTCCGGAACGAATTAAGTTTGAGAACCAAGGTACCACTGTACTCTGAGACAAGCCAGTATGGGAATTTGCATCCTAAAAACAAACTTGACTGAGGGTATCAGATGTGTTCTTCTTCCAGGTAGTATTTGAACCCAGGAGTCCCATTCCCGCACAAGTCCAGTAAACTCTTGCTTCTCTGCCCACCCACCTGAGAAGAAACCTTTAGCTAGCAGGCTTACCTGGCAATAACTGAATCGTTGTCTGAAATAGATTCTGGGGGCTTTGGCGAAGCCAGTGCCTTGGTCCCTGTTATCTGCTCTGAGGGAAGGCCCTTTGCTCCCTCGGGAGTCAGAGAGAAAGAACTGCGCTCAGTCGAGGGCCATGATTCATTGAAGGGGCTTGTGGAGTCGGACTCTGGGGGTTTCACCTCCTGGTAGCTGGACCCAGGAAGCAAACCTGGGGTTGGAGGACTCTGCGTTTCTGCCTTCTTGGGAGAGGTGGGGCAATTCTTGTGTCGTAAACGAGACGGGCTCAGAGCCTAGGAGCAGGAAAGTGAGTTTTCAGAGTTGGTGGGCCCAAAGGGCTGACATAAACCTTCCAGAAACATTCAAGCCAAGATGTAACACCACTGCCTCTTCCTATAGCTCCACTTGACAACTGTTTAGTCGTTACATTTTTATCCTACCCTTCCTCCAAAAAACTGAGGGAATCAAACGTGGTTTCCTACCCCCACATCCTTTTCCATCACAACAATCCTGCGAGGGAGGTTAAGCTAAGAAAGGATGAATGGCCTGCATCATGGTTGAGAAGGGATTTGAACTCCCAGCATTCTAATCAAAATACTTTATTGGCTCTTTCCAGGCCTAGCTCAACCCCCAAGAAAACAGAAATTACCCAAAGAGGAGAATTCATGTTCCACTGGATAGCCAACACCATGGAATTTTTATCCAGCTCCCAAAAGGGACTGGTTCAATAGAGATCCAAAAGACCCGTTTGACTCTTCCTGCTAGCAGCTCTGCTCCATTTGATTCTTGTCTCCCCCCACCCCCCATCTCACCGTATATCGCTGCTCCTGCCTCAGTGGGTGTGCCTGGGAAGGGTGGTAATGGCTCCGCGAACAAGATTGCTCCAAAAAGGGGCTTCCCAGAGTGGAGAAAACAGCCATACTGCGGGCAAGCAAGGAATCCCAGTTAGTGAGCCCCTGCCCTGCCTAGACTGGGCACTTCTTAGCAGAAGAAAACCGTTTTCTTTCTCTAGCTCCCATACCTGGAATCCATTATTCTACACCCAGGTGTTCAGCTTTGATGGCTGTGGATGTGGTCTCTACACGCTTTCCTCATGGGATGATCGAAGGCTTCCCAAAGTTTGTGCTGTAAACAAAAGAAACAATAAATACATACATTTTGGCATAAGCTTTACTTCTTTTGCATAATTTATTTTGTTTCCAAATGTTCATAGGCTTTTCCTCCACCCTTTCCTTTTGTTTTTTATTGGTATATTTCTGGTAATCATGATTTAGCTGAAGGAGGGAAAGGGGGGCAAAAAGAAGGCATGAAAAATGGGGGCAAAAATATTAAGATGCAGTTTTGCCAACATAAGGATGGGCACTGCTTTTTCTAAGTGCTCAAAAGCCCTTCATATACAGTAGCTCAGTACAGTGGACGCTCAGGTTGCAAACGTGATCCGTACGGGAAGCACATTCGCAACCCGCAGCGTTCGCAACCCGCAGTCCCGCTTCTGCGCACGGCACTTCTGCGCATGCGCATAGTGCGATTTAGCGCTTATGCGCATACGCAAGCTCCAAAACCCGGAAGTAACCCATTCTGGTACTTCCGGGTTTGGCGCGGTGCAAACCCGAAATCGCACAACCCGAAGCGTCTGTAACCCGAGGTATGACTGTAATCTTTATAAACAATCATTTAAAGTTCAGCACTATTATTCCCACATTGCAGGTAAACTAGGGGACAAGAGGCTCAGAGATTGTGGTTCATCAATGGCTCCCGACAAACACATGGCTGAACTGAGAAGCTCTAGCTCATACTCATCATCACTATTACAATGGCTCTCAAATACAAAGTTGGCATGTGGACCTGGAAACTATTTCTCACCCCCTGTACCTTGCCTCTGTCAACATGTAACTCAGGACGATTAAAAGATAAAGTCAAGGAGTCATGTTCAAAGTCTAACCCTCTTCTAATTCAAGCCACTCTCTGCTTCCATCTGCCCATCTATGCCATCTCAAGTACCATCATGGAGCAAAGGCAGAATATAAATGAAATAAATTAACAGAAAATTATGTCCTGCTACTTCAACACCTGAAATTGCCTCCTTGCACATCATCAGGCTGCTCCTTGGACTACGCAGGCTCCAACCACCTTAACATTTCTCCACAGCCAGGAATTTGGCCACCGTTTGCCTGGCCTGGCAAAGAAACCAACCACAATGTTCTCAACTGTGGGAACGTTAAAGAAAGAAAGAAGAGCCCTGCACTGCAGAGGTGGGATAAAATCATCCTTCATACAAACTTAAGGCCTCACTCTATGGTATGTGTAGTCTATCTGTTAATCCAGCCCAGGGAACTTTATATAAATCCATTGACACAGAAGCAAAACAATTCCAAATTGTGACAAGATCCAGACCTGGGAAATGTTCTAGAGCAGCTAATCTGCTGCACGATATTATGAATTTCCAACTTAGCTGTGGTTCAGAGCAATGAATTATTTGCATAAATGAATTCTTTCCTTCCTGCAGCTAGGAAGGAAATTTCCATGGCACTTGTTTGCGCAGTGTGCAGTTGCCAAGGCAACAGTTTTTGGTCCCCCCCCCCCCGTGAAAGTACCCCATTCACTGACCCTGCCATACTATGAAACGATGAACAGCATGAATTCCATTGCTCTGGAATAAAATGTTATGACTCCAACTAACATCTGATCAAAAGGTGGAGTAATTCCTACTATAGCAAAACAGAGCAAGCAACTGGATTGGTTGGTATGGGATAGAATAGCCTTTAGGGCTATCACTGGAAGATCAGAGTTATGAAAATTGGACAGAATAATGAGGAAAGAAAATTCAACTCTTTAAGTGCACCCATCAATTGACAAATCTGTGAGAGCATCTCTGTGCTTTTAGAGCATCTTCCTGTGCTTCTCCCAGCAAGGCAGGTCTGAGATGTCCACCTGCAAAAATGGAGTTACACTGTAAGAAACGCTGTAGCCAAAGCGAGTTCTTACTTACCGTATTTTTCACCCTATAGGACACACCGTCCCATAAGGCGCACCTAGTTTTTTGGGGGGGAAATAAAGGGAGGGAAATTATTTTTTTCCCCCAGGCGCGGGGCTGGGGCGGGGGAGGCCAGAGCTTCCCCCAACCCCAGCCCCCAAACAGGCAGCTCTCTGCAAGCCGTGGGAGCCCAGCGCTGGCTCCCGCTGCTTGCGGAGAAGTCCGCGAAGCCTGGATGCGCTGAGCTCAGCATGCGCAGGCTTCGGCATGCAGGCAACTCTCCGCAAGCAGCGGGAGTGCTCCCGCTGCTTGCGGAGAGGTCCACCGACCCCTCTCGCTCTCCAGGCTTCAGCGAAAGCCTGCATTCGCCCCATAGGGCGCACACACATTTCCCCTTCATTTTTGGAGGGGGAAAAGTGCGTCCTATAGGGCGAAAAATACGGTATTTAGGCCCACACATCAGGCACAGCTGCAGTAAATGCTGGGAGGATAGTTCAGAGATTATCATTCAAACACAGAACAGTGAAAATCCGTTCATAGCAGAACCGCCAGCCTGAAATGGTTACCAAGACAGCCTGTTTTGCTAACTATTGTGACAATTTAACAGGCTGCTACTTGCAGCCAACACGTCAGATCTCACCTATGGCAATCTGTGGCCCTAGGGGCAGGTGGGGACAGTCCATTCCCCTGAGCCCTTCTGCCTGGAGGATAGAACTGTGCTGACTGTGCCAATCCTGTCCTCATTTTTTGCACTGGCCTGTGCCTTTAAAGCCACACCTTGCCCCAACACAGTACTGAGAAGGAGGACAATGGGGCTTCCTAGCAGACACATGAAAACAAATTTCACTATGGCCAAACAAAGACAACCAACCATACCCTAGGCCAGGCAAGTCACACAGGTAGATCGTGATCTACCAGTAAATAACTGGTAGATCAGTGGCTCCCAGCAAAGAAGCTGAACAACTCTGGCTCCCCTAAAAAAACCTCAACATTCTTGTCCTGCACCCCCCAAAAATGGGCCTTCCTCCTCCCTTTGACCTGAACCCCCCAAAAGGGGGTATCTCACTGACAGTTTTTAACTGTTAGTAGATTGTAGTCTCTTGGGAGTTGGCCATTTCTGCCCTAGGCCAACCCCAACCTCTCTCACCACCAAAGGAATACAAGTGAATAGTAAAGAGAACCCACACAAGTGATGCTGACACAAAACCCCACACATACACTAAGTAGAATAGAAGCATTGCCACTCTACACCACCCCACTCACCATTCCCCCCTCCACCTCTTTTCCTTTTTTATTCCTAATATAACACTAAGGTCTCAACAAATGAGACTGATCAGTAGAAAACGTAACTTGAAAAGTGAGACATAACACATACATTTGTAAACCAATATATTTTTAATAAAATATATATTTAAAAACAACAACAAAGGCCTCTGACATGCTAATGTCAGCAGATGAACAGGAAGCTGGTTGTACACATGTGAGGTACCGTATATGCTGACTGAAAGACCTCTGGACTTTGGTGCATTGAGAGGGCTCAGCCTCTCTAGGGGAAAATAATCCTTCTCTACACATTTGTTCCCAGAAGCAAATGCAGAATTGAAGGCATGGTGAAAATGAAATTCCTTACTTAGGCTGCATTCCTACATGAAGACATCTGAAGGCAGTCCTATATCGGGAAGCTTTTAATGTCACCATGGTTTGTGTGTGTTTTCATATATTCCGTTGGAAGCAGCGCAGGATGACTGGGCAACCCAGTCAGATGGATGGGACACAAGTACCGGTAATAAATTATTTTTTGTTGTTGTTGTTGTTGTTACACTTAGGGATCAAGCCTCAGTGACATCAAAGGGATTTACTTCTGAGTAGACATGTATAGGCTTGCACTGTTAGAGAATGTGCACACCACAACTGGGGTTGCCATAAGCAATTCAGGCCCGGGCTTCTATGCCTTATCAAACAGAATACAGTGGAACCTCGGGTTGCGAACATGATCCATGTGGGAGGCACGTTCGCAACCCGCAGCACCGCGATTCGATGCTTCTGCGCATGCGCAAAGTAACCCATTCCAGTACTTCCATGTTCGGCGTGGTCCGTAACCCGAAAATGCGCAACCTGCAGCGTTCGCAACCCAAGGTATGACTGTAGTGATTACAGCTAACAATACTAAATATGGTGTTACCAGAAAAATAGGGGTTCACTTTAGGGCCAGACCCCTTACCTGAGTCGCAATGGACATATAACATATAGTGGAAAATTTGAAAGTTTTAGCCCTGCATAGGCACCTAAACACTGGCAAGGAATGGAAAGTATTTTTTCCATGCCAAACAACATTCTAACTGGACATCTCTTCCTGCCAAAGGACAAAAGGATTGTCCTCTTTATTTCTCCCCCACACTGCACTTGTACATGAAATTCAGCTGGCCAGGCCCATTTCTTTATAATGCTTGAGGAAGCATTAATGATTTTTTTTTTAGTGGCTACAATCTAGCCCAAATGCTGCAAATGCAGAACAAAGACCATTAGCAAGCATGAATACTATCTCCTAAAACAACTTCACGTTGCATTAGCAGCAGATGACATACAGAAAGGGTGATCCAGTGACCGCTTCCATTACCGCTTTCCAATAGACTACCATGCACTTTGAGAAAGTACAGAAATGCTAGAATTCATTCTTCAAACTGTACTGGTGCATTATTTAGTTCTCTAATTCTTTAGTATGGCACATGTGAAGAGAGTCAATGAGAGACAGACAGCAGTCTAAATGGAAAAAGGTCAAAATGGATTTAGAATGCATTTGCAGTATACAAGAACAACACAATTTAGGGAACTCTCAGTGCAGAGTTTTCAGTAGTAGTAGTAATAATAATAATAATAATAATAATAATAATAATAATAGTAATTTATTTATACCCCACCCATCTGGCTGAGTTTCCCCAGCTACTCTGGGCAGCTACCAATCGAGTGTTAAAAACAATACAGCATTAAATATTAAAAACTTCCCTAAACAGCGCTGCCTTCAGATGTCTTTTAAAAATAAGACAGCTACTTATTTCATTGACATCTGATGGGAGGGCATTCCACAGGGCGGGCACCACTACTGAGAAGGCCCTCTGTCTGGTTCCCTGTAACCTCACTTCTCGCAATGAGGGTACCCAATGAGGGTACCGCCAAAAGACCCTCGGCGCTGGATCTCAGTGTCCAGGCTGAACGATGGGGGTGGAGACACTCCTTCAGGTATACAGGACCGAAGCCCTTTAGGGCTTTAAAGGTCAGCACCAACACTTTGAATTGTGCTCGGAAACGTACTGGGAGCCAATGCAGATCTCTCAGGACCGGTGTTATGTGGTCCCAATAGGTGCCAGATATGTTGATTCAACATATTCTGCTGTTCTATTTTAAACTGTAGACTAGGGAACAGCAGAAGTGGCACACACACAAACTAAAGACTCCTCTGAGATCACTATGCAAAAACACCCCCACAATTATTGCCACCATTCCAGTTTAGTGCTAAACCATGTTATTTGCAGAGCCTTGATGCAGCACTAGAGGGGGGGAAACCAGGCAAGGATACAAGGACGTAATCAGCTCCACTTCCAGGCAATCACTAGGTCCAGTTTGCAACAATTCCATTCACTTTTTTGTGTGTGGCTAAGAAAATTAAAGAACAGAAGCGGGCCCCTCTTTAAACTGCTAAGCACAGTAAACATGCACTTGAGTGGATTTCCATGGTCTTTCGGTGCCAAAAAGACAGATCAGATGAGTGTTTTGTATGCCTCAAAATAGGCCACTCATCTGCCACAAATCTCAAATAAGGTCTGGAGAGGAAGCAGCAAAGCCTTAAAACAGAAGCAAAGATTTAAATATCTTAATCCATGCTGCTGCTCAAAAAGCCTTCCCTGGCCCCAAAGATAATCCTCCTCTTGCAATACCCCCAGCAAGCACAGAGATTCTTCCTTGAATATTTGACACCACAGCACTTGACAAAAAATGGACGTGCATAATTCATAATTTAACCAAGCGGTGATAATTTAAGCAGACAGCTACGAGAGACCTGTCTAGCATTGAGAGTTAGCACAGAACTTCGCCATCTCTGCAGTGGTATGGAGGTTGCTTCATTAGCTGGAGATGTCAACTTCCCTTCCTTCTCCAGCACACCACCCATCCTGCTTTTCCACCTTGGCAAACCAAGATCCTACTTCACATTACCTACAGATATGGCAGGAGATATTGATTATTCTCACACAGGTCCTGGTGCTGTGAGCAGTGCATCTCCGAACTGCAAGCTTGGGAGCCTCGTCATGTGCTGGCAAAAAGGGTTAAGGCTGCATCAATGTTCCTTCGCTTGGTTTCAAACTGGCATCTTTAGGTTGGCAGGTTTAAAGAATGCCACTGTGGGTTGGCACGTAAAGCAGGCTGGCTTTGCATTTTAATAGGGTGGCACAAAGGAAGAGAAAATCTTCAACCCAGATGGATTAAATAAATTGCTTGTGGCTTACTTTATGGCACCTGCTCAGGCTTGAATCGGTCTTCACTGAATGTAGATGTTCTTGCCTGTTTTCTGGCTTGTCCTGCTTTTTGGCATCAGAAGTCCCAGTTGTCAGCATTTACGGGATGAAAGAAAAGAATCCCAGCATTTTCTGTTACTGTTTTCTTTTCCCCCTTCCCCTTGTGCAATTACTGTAGCTGCTACATACACCAGGGGCTACTAATGCAAGTCAAGCTCCACTCAAGTTAATAAAAAAGGTCCACGTTTCAGTTGGTCAGGGAGACCATCATAAACACAGTCCTTTCCTCAAAAGGATCAAATTCAGTATCTACGATTTGTGGTTGAAAGTCCTCCACATTAGTATGTGACAGCTCTGCTTTTTTGACAAAAAAAATTCTTCATATTCCTCTTTACCAGATCCCCAAAATTACATGCATTCTTATACCATCCAAAGTTATGTAGTTTGCAACAGTTACACCAAAGATTAGTGATACTTTTTTAAAAACTCAGACACAGTATATTACTATCCCAATCATTTCTATAGTTAGGTCATGTTGGCTATGCAACTCAGCTTCTGAACCACACAATTCTTGTAATATGGGCATTTAAGTATTTTGTTTCTTATGTAAAAAAAGCAAAAAAAAAGTGTTATGGCCTTCTGGCTAAAAATTAAAATGAACCTATTAACCCAATAAGATTAGTGTGGGGGGGGGTTAAAAGAAAAGTGCTTCATATATAGGTAAAGGGACCCTTGACCGTTAGATCCAGTTGCAGACAACTCTGGGGCTGCAGCGCTCATCTCGCTTTACTGGCCAAGGGAGCTGGCATACAGCTTCTGGGTCATGTGGCCAGCATGACTAAGCCACTTCTGGCGAATCAGAGCAGCGCACGGAAACGCTGTTTACCTTCCCGCCGGAGTGGTACATATCTAACTATTTGCACTTTGTCGTGCTTTTGAACTGCTAGGTTGGCAGGAGCAGGGACCAAACAACGGGAGCTCACCCCATCGTCGGGATTCGAACCACCGACCTTCTGATTGGCAAGCCCTAGGTTCTGTGGTTTATAGTCCTCTACTAATTAACTTACTAGATTTTAGTACAAATCAGAAACATCATTGGCATTAGAACAAGGAAGCTGAATATTATTTCTTTCTGTTGTTAAGGTTTCTAGAAGCTACAGGTCCTAAGATTATAATTCTGTGAGCACAAACACAAAGGGCCCTTGCCTTGCGTGGAATAAAACAAGTGCCACTGAATTTTCTATGTCTCCTGCAGAAGATCAGGAGAGGACAAACCCAGAGCATAGTGAAGGACTGCTAGGAAAGAAAAAATATATTAACCATTGGAGGGGGACAGGTAAAGAAAGGGCTAAATGCAGAAATAACTAAGTACACCACCCTGGTCACTGAGACATTAAGAGACACGAATAGCAGCCTCTCCTAGGGCCTTCCCGAGAGATCAGGACATTCCTCTAAAGAGATGAGAACATACGGATGTGCAATTCATACTCTCACCATAGGGCCCAACCTATCCTATTACACAGGAATGGGCAGGGACACACCCCATCAGTTCTCTCTTGCACTGGCTCCCAGGACACTCCCTGCGTCTGCAGGTGAGGCCACAGCTGGCTCACTCTGCTGACAAGCCAGGTTGCATTGCTTTCACTTTGCCAGAAAGCGTCAGAGAAGGAAGGTAGGATTATGATTTCCAAATAAAACCAGAGAGATCTGTATACTAGTGCAAAGAGGTCCATTAACAGATACAACAGCCACGCTCTACAGCCTCAGAAACTATAAGCCCTAGGAATAGCTAAACTAGGCACATATTATAGACTTACACTCCACCTTTCTAATAAATATGTATTACTCCCTGTTAGTAATGGGAGACTGCTGCACCTGGCAAGTATGCCTTGGTCCAATGTTGCAAATAAGGCCATAAAGGTTGCTAATCCATTGGGCTACACATACCACTGTAATGATACAATCCTAACCTTGTCTGCCTAGAAGTAAATTCCGTTGAACTCAATGGGGTTTATTTCCAGGTGAGAAAGATTGCAGGATTTCAGTCATTTGCAGCATCCCACTAAGCTTGAAAAAGAACAATACTTCCCATTTGCCAAAAAGTTACATGGTTATGCGCTATCCCCATAACGTAACCCCAATGTAAATTGAGTGTCACCTGTATTTCTAAACTAGCCGCAACCAATTAATTGTGGTCAAAAGGACAAAAATGTTTGCTCCTAACCTCAGCTCCATCTTCATGAGCTCTAAAAATGCCAGATGCTCAGAACTATGACTGAATTTCCGAGTGGCAACTTATTTGGAAGCAACACTGAATGAACAACTGCAGTTTAGTACATATAACAGCTGACTGCAGAAATGAGTACTACTATTGTTACATATATATCTCGGTTTTTGAACTTAATCTGTTCCGGAAGACTGTTCGACTTCCGAAAAGTTTGGAAACCGAGAATCAATGCACTGGCTGCAAAGTCAATGGAATAAAATGAAAAATGTGCCTCGGAAGCTGTTTGGCTTCCGAAAATCGTTCAAAAATGGAAGCATTCACTTCCTGGTTGTCTGCATTCGGCTTCCGAATTGTTCGGCTTCCGAAGCATTTGAAAACCGAGGTTCCACTGTGTGTTTGTGTGTGTATAATATTTGTATACCACCCTTCATCCAAAGATCACAGAGTGATTTACAACATAAAAATACAAAGTGAGAACACAAAATGCATAATAAAACAAAAACAAACCAATAACCCCTTACCAGAAGAGTATGACAAAATAAAGGCATACACATAATGGTTTTGTGTTCCCAGGAGTAATAAACCTTATGAGTACAAACATACATGTGACCATTAAGAAGTCATAAAGTTAACTAACTGGAGGAGAAGAAAGAAAGTAAATTCTGAAGGGGGGGCGGGTAACTTAAGTTACCAGTGGTAACTTATGAAGGACTATGAAAGGGAATAATGTTTCCTCTCTGTCTATTACCTGCCCACCCCAGGTTCAGATTACTGGTTATAAGTAGTGGTGCTTTGCTTCCAAAATGAACTATTACAGTGGTACCTCAGGTTACATACGCTTCAGGTTACAGACTCCGCTAACCCAGAACTAGTGCTTCAGGTTAAGAATTTTGCTTCAGGATGAGAACAGAAATCGTGCTCCGGCGGCGCAGTGGCAGCAGGAGGCCCCATTAGCTAAAGTGGTGCTTCAGGTTAAGAACAGTTTCAGGTTAAGAACGGACCTCCGGAATGAATTAAGTACTTGACCTGAGGTACCACTGTATTAGAAAAGAACAATTCTTGAAGACTGCAATCTAACACACTCTTACTTGAGGGTAACTGCCATTGAAATCAGTGTGACATGACTTCAGATAAGCATGAATATAGTCAACCTGTAAGATTGCCAAAGAAACAGGCAGAGGTAGTTGAGCTATTAAGGTGCAAGGAAGAAAACACCTTCAATGAACAGAAAACCGCTCCTACATTTGTCATAAGAATTTTCACTCTTAGGTAGAATCTACATACATATTAAAAATGTTGTGAAAATACTTTATTTTAAAACGTTTCGAAAAATACATTGAATTTTGCATAGCTTGCTCTCGCCATCTAGTGTCACATTTGTATATTGCACTTTATAACACATTTAAAGCGTTTTATTTGTAGCTGTGTAGCTAAGTTGGGACCCAACTAATTGCTCAGCTAACATCACAGAAGAAAGATAGCTGATGCACTGTGCTCAAACACATTTCATTATTACACATAGCACATGCAACTTGGCAACTACCCTCTTTTTCAGCATAGCATTTCATGATTAGCCAAAAGTTCATCACAATTTACAGCTCTATGCCATGCAATTACCTAGGATGCAGTAAGTGCTTTGATCTAGGCCATGGATGGCGACCAACTTGTTTGGGGCTTGAAAAACAAAACTCATTTCATTACAGGTTTCACCATCCACAGATTCACACTTCTGCAACCTGGAGAGGTAGAAATCTAGATCTTTTTAAAGAGAAAGCAGGGGTTTCCCATAATTTTAACAAAGCCTCACAAGTCATTTCAAAGTTTTGGAGCTGTGTCAGTCGCTCACTTCCAACTCAAAACCTGATCAGAGCCAATTTACAATTCGTGTAAATTGCTATATATATATTATGATCCCACAACCCAAGGCAAATCTGAGGTACAGAAAGTTCAGCATCAACAAAAGTCACATAAAGCCAGAAGCCACAGGGCTCTTAAAGCAGAAAGCTTCCAGCTAGTCACAGACCCATAACTACAAGAGTAAAAGCCTCTGATGAGCAAGAGGCTCCAAAGCAAACACATTCCAAACCGTCGGGACGGAGATACAGGACGATGAAGACAAGAACGAGCCGTCTTAAGAACAGCTTCTTCTCCAGAGCGATCTCAGCCCTGAATGGGAAGCCTGGACTTTGAAAGTCATAGAATCCTCCTTGCTGTACTATACTGTATTGTTTTAATTAGTGTTTTTATGGAGCAGTCGAGTAATTTCGTTGTCCCTGAGAGGGGGCAATGACAATAAAGATATTATTATTATTATTATTATTATTATTATTATTATTATTATTATTATTATTATTTAAAAATAGAGAGGTCCTGCAGATTATAGCCTGGAGCAATATTCAGATAATAACCAAATGTTTTCAATGTGTTTATCAAAGCACTGCAAAAAATGCAACCTAGGTGGGACCACTTTACACGTCACATCTTTAAGGATATGCATAAAAAAACAACAACATATGAATGCAACAAGCTTGTAAGCCTGTTTGCAAATGCAAATAGGTACACATCAGAAGCAGCTGAAGCTCCCTCTTGAAAGTACATGCACAGGGACAAACCTAGGTCTGTTGCCAGGTAACGTGTGAAATGGCCTAAACTAAACGTGTTAAGTTTTGAGAATCATACCAAACGAATCCCAAACAAGCAAGTCTAGAAATGAATAAAGCTCTGGGATGGCGTCTTTCAATGCACAGCGAAATCTCTTCTGCTCTGCGGGAGTTAATTCCGGGATAATCTCCAACCTAAACTAGAATTCACAGGTAACGGGGCCTGCATTACTGAAAACAATATTCCCTGAACACAGGAAAATCTAGCAGCCACAGCTGAAGGGAAGAGAGCTGGCTTCATTTACTACACAAACACAAACAGATTAGGTTGCCCGTTCCACCACCACTCCTTTCCTTTTTTCCCCCCTGGCAGGGCCCAGCTCATGTACCCTTAATAGGACTGACAGAAGCCAAACCTTAGCAGAGGAAGCTTTTTCCACCACTGAAATCTCCATGCCTGTTACTTTCTCCAACTATATAGGCAGTGCTTTTATTTCTAAATAAATGTTTAGGGGTACAGTGGTACCTCGGGTTACATACGCTTCAGGTTACAGACTCTGCTAACCCAGAAATAGTACCTCGGGTTAAGAACTTTGCTTCAGGATGAGAACAGAAATCGTGCAGCAGTGGTGCAGCAGCAGCAGGAGGCCCCATTAGCTAAAGTGGTGCTTCAGGTTAAGAACAGTTTCAGGTTAAGAACAGACCTCCAGAACGAATTAAGTACTTAACCTGAGGTACCACTGTACTCTCACTAGACTCAAGAATATCACCATTTTCTAGTTCAAATCGGGGAAAATAAGTACAGTAAATGGACAAAAGTACAAAGAGTCACAAAATGTTTAGGCCGGGTCCCCAGATGTTGTTGGACTACAACTCCCATCATCCCTGAGCTCTGGCCTTGCTAGCTAGGGGTGATGGGAGTTGTAGTTCAACAACATCTGGGGACCCACAGGTTGAGAAAGGCTGGTTTAGGGATATGCGTCTCCCCCCCCGGGGGGGGGAACACTGTGTATAGGTGTGTTTTTCTCTGCCTCTAGCTGTTCACGGCTCAGCATTTTAGCAGCCCCTCCTCAGGGTCCCTTCCAGCTCTACAATGACACTGACAAGCCTAGGCTGCGACCCTAAACCCCATTACCAGGAAGTAAGCCTGCTAAAACACACTTACCTGACAGTGAACCCCAAGGAATACTCCTCTGCAGCAGTCCCTCGGGATTTTGCGCCTGGAGAGCGGCCCCGGATTCAGTGATCTCTGGCGCCCCTTCCCCGGGGCCTAAAGCCCTTCTTCCCGTTCAACCCGAGATGAGCTTGCCGCCTTGGCCGTCACCTAGCAACCGAAAGAGGAAGTCGCTGCCCGCGGAGGATGTCGGGTGCGCGGCTTTTTCATCGACCTGTCGGCTTCAGTACTACGATTCCCACAAAGCATTGCGCGCCGAGCCCTCCGGGAGGAGACTATACGCCTGATGGATCATCAGTTCCGGTCGGGCGCACAAACTACAAATACCGTCATGCTCTGGTACTACTTGATTGGGTGCGAGTCTCACGGGCGAAGCCAAGTGAGAGGGGGGCAAATCCTCAAAAAGTATTGAAAAGCATTTAAAATACTCAATAAACTGAGGTTCTGCACCCCCCACAGCAGAAGCCTGCGCCCCGTAAAGGCCTCTTTTGGGGGGGGGGAGGGATTTTTTACCCGTGATCTCCCAAAAAAAGCTCAACTGTTTGCCCCCCCCAACAAAAATCCTGGTTACGCCCATGGTAAGTCCCATTACACTCAGCTCGACTTATTTTTAAGCAGGCGCTGCAAGTACGTGACAAACTGCAATAGTGTCCTGAAATGTATTTGTAACACTAGGGCTGAGCAATTCTGAAAATTAGCACGTACGCTAGCTAGAGTAATCCTGTGGCCTGCTTACTTGGAAGCACTTCAGAAGTATTTAAAAGGGATATCGGGAAATAAGTGCACTCTGGGCAGTGACCGAAATAAATCGGTTCATTCATTCATCGGGAAACAATTATTCTTCCCACCCACTGAGGCAAGGAGGACACAAATCATTAGAGTTGAATATTATTACTTTTAATTATTAAATGTTAGGAAACACTATTCTAGCACTAATACAGCCCTCCAGCAATGATACCGAAAATGCAGGTGAGCATTTCTAACAAAAGGCAGGGCGGGCATCTTGGAGGTGTAAGTTCTTCGTAAAAGTGTCTACAGGCTCTCCGAGTGCCAACCATTTCTTGCCCCATAAAAATATGCATCTAGAATTGCTGTTTCATAGGGTGGTGTCGAGCAAGAGTGGGAGAAGAATGCCTGCTGCAATGAGTGACAGTGTATTTTATGATGCTCAGGAACAAAGGATACTCCTTTCACACCTACATGGGAGCCCCTACAGCACTGTGAGCACCTGTAATTACCATTTCTTGGATCAGCAAAAATTCAAGCTGCAGACTAAGGTAGCAATCCAGAACTGGTCTCCTGCTGGGGGCCAAGATGCTGTTAAGCTTGCGCATAAGGTAGCACTCTTCACGAGGATGCACGAGTCGGGCGGCAGGGGGGAGTCCCCCTTTGATGAACTTTCCTTAGGTAAGCCTGAGAAAGTCCCACAGAACCAAAACTGTCGGTTTTCTCTGCCAGGCAGCAGCTGTTAAAAAACACACAGGAGCCCAAACTAAAGGGAGAAACTTGTCAGCAACCACAGGATGGGCATAATGGAAACTGGAATTTAGCTCACCACCATAAGCTGCACTTAAATAAATAAATAACCATAACACAATAGAACATAATAAAAAGGTAAAGGGACCCCTGACCATTAGGTCCAGTCGTGACCGACTCTGGGGTTGCGGAGCTCATCTCGCTTTATTGGCCGAGGGAGCTGGCGTACAGCTTCCGGGTCATGTGGCCAGCATGACTAAGCCGCTTCTGGCAAACCAGAGCAGTGCACGGAAACGCCGTTTACCTTCCCGCCGGAGCGGTACCTATTTATCTACTTGCACTTTGACGTGCTTTCAAACTGCTAGGTTGGCAGGAGCAGGGACCGAGCAATGGGAGCTCACCCCGTCACGGGGATTCGAACCGCCAACCTTCTGATCGGCAAGTCCTAGGCTCAGTGGTTTAACCCACAGCGCCACCCACGTCCCTCTAGAACATAATACAATATCACAAATACAGCATGAATTATATTGCGAAACAATTGCAACCTATAAAACACTCTTAACAAAGCAAAACGTTGCAATTAAAGCAAAAGTCCTATTATATGATTAACAAATCAACACGGCATTTTTAATCTATAAAACAATATTAACAACACCAGTGAAAATTATTCTTAATTATTTACAGCAAAACAAGACAATAGAATTGAAAATTTGCAAACCTGACCCTAAATTTATTTAAGCGGAAACAAGTTCCACTGAGGTCAATGAGAGTCACTACCCTAAAAATACTTATTACTGTCGTTTAGGATGCTTAGATTTTTAGGGAAAGCATTAGCAGCAGGGCCCCCATTAAGGATCTAGACCACCATGGGGATATACAGAAGGGGACCCAGGTAGGGGTTTCACCAGGGACCCCTGACCGTTAGGTCCAGTCGTGGACGACTCTGGGGTTGTGGCACTCATCTCGCTTTATTGGCTGAGGGAGCCAGCATACAGCTTCCGGGTCATGTGGCCAGCATGACTAAGCAGCCGCTTCTGGCGAACCACTTTACCTTCCCGCCGGAGCGGTACCTATTTATCTATTTGCACTTTGACGTGCTTTCAAACTGCTAGGTTGGCAGGAGCAGGGACCGAGCAACAGGAGCTCACCCCGTCAACGGGATTTGAATCACCAACCTTCTGATCGGTAGCCCTGGGCTCTGTGGTTTAGACCACAGCACCACCCGCGTCCCACCAGACCTGGAGCCAGCCCTATTTTCCCTCCCTTCCATCCTAGCAATCAAGAGGCTTTCCTGCGGTGGGATCAGATTCTCCATACGGGTCAATTGTCAGCAACTACTACTACTAACTCAGTATGCAAAAATGTGAAATGCGAAAACTTTGCAGAGAGGCTTAGGAAGTTTGGTGGCTTGAGCCCACCCAGGGGCAACAGCTGTGGGCAGGATTTCTGCATTGCACAGGGTTGGACCCTCAATGTCCCTTCCAACTGGACTGTTCTACAAAAAGAGCAACCAAAAAAAAAATAAACTAAGCACTGTTAAGATCATAAATACACTCTTCTCCACCAACCCCATGACTCCCAATCTTACACTGTGTCCTGCTCCTTAAAATACACACGCACAGAACGCAGAGATCAATTCAAAGAAGGGAAGCGGGCAGCCCATTGGCCGAAGCTTGCCGCCCCCGCCCCGCCCCCGGCAAAAAGTCGCCTACAACTCCCAGCATGCAGCGGTCCAGAGGCGGTTTTTCTGCATTCGTGCGAACTGGCATCAGGGAAGGAGCGATTGGCAGAGAGGTGGCTTCTGCTGTTGCTGCTGCGGGTGTTTTGCTGCTTCTTCGCTTGGGGGTGTCCGGGATCGCGCGAGGGCGGGGCGAAGGGGAGCAAGGGCAGAAAGGCCAGCAGCAAAGCAAGAAGCAAAGTCCGGAGAATCGGGGACCGGCTTCTGCCCTCTCTCCTGGAGGCAACGCGGTCCAGCGCAGGAGAAGCAGCTCCGAAACGTCAGCTGCAGCAGAACCGAAAGCCTTTCCGGCACCTTGGAGTTCGGGACGAGCCGGGCAGTGCAATGCTGCGCGTGTGTCTACTCGGGAGTAAGCCCCACTGAGTTCAGTAGGGCTTGTTCCCGGGCAAGAGCGCACAGGGCTGGCTGCCTGGCAAAATAAAAAAAAAGATCCCAGAGATCCCGCTTCATCGATCACGTGAAGGGTCGGTAGAGAAAGAGGAAACTGCTGTAAGGTAAAAAGGTAAAGCTGCTGTAAACACGGAGGCCAGAAATGTGCGCAAGAGGCACAGTCTTGTGGCCCTTCTTTGCAAAATCCCATGCTTGTTAAAGGTACCCATACTACCTTTAAGGTATTTTCAGTTTGCCTCCTTAGTTCATACAATATATCTTCCCATTTTGAACATTCAGTATCACTTGGTTGTAATGGCTAGAATCCTCTGTATCAAATGAGACACAGGTTTATTTTTTCTCTTGCAGGGAACTGTGATTCTGGTAAACATGCTGCACACGAAGGTGAAAACGGAAAAGCCAGGTAGGGGGGCTCTGAAAACTGCCACAAAAGTCAGGGGAAAGCAGCAGCGGCCGAAAGGGCAGTGCAGAAGTGACCTCATCATTGCAGCCCCACAGCACCCACTGGGCACAAGGTTGGGGACAGCCGCTATGGCGAGAGAAGAGATCCTATGTTGTACTGTAAAGTGGAGGGGGGGGGGTAAATGCTTTCTGCCAGAATAATGATTTTCTTACCTGCGGACCTTCCCCAGATCTAGAGACGGCCAATGCTCGAAACCGCCTCGATGCTGTGCTGCAATGCCTACTGGAGAAGTCTGAGGTTGATCGGTAAGTATTTGCAGGTTCTTTTGGGTTCAGGAGTAGGCAATATGTATGCTTGCAATTTCTTATCTACCGAAGAGGCCTTAGATTCCTTGTGGCGTGCTTTGCGATTAGCTCCTTCTCCTGCAAGGAGTACAGTGATACCTCAGGTTAAGTACTTAATTCGTTCCGGAGGTCCGTTCTTAACCTGAACCTGTTCTTAACCTGAAGCACCACTTTAGGGGCCTCCTGCTGTTGCTGCGCTGCCGCTGCACGATTTCTGTTCTCATCCTGAAGCAAAGTTCTTAACCCGAGGTAATATTTCTGGGTTAGCGGAGTCTGTAAGCTGAAGCGTATGTAACCCGAGGTACCACTGTAGTTGCTCCAAGAGGTGGGTCCTCAAGTGAGATGCCAGTTTTCCTCCCCGGACACGGCTGCTGACATCCTGTTCCCCTTTTTCCTGACTCATCTCCGCAGGGAGCAGATGGAAGAGGACTCTGGGAAGACTCCCTCAGATGTACTCAGCAAGTAAGACACTCAAGCATCCCCTAGTTGCCTTCGCTTGCCCTTGATTGCTGTGCCATGCCATAAAATCTTTAGGTGGGGAGGAGGCTGTTGCCAAGGGCCAGCTCCTAGATAGCTATAATAATATTGTAGCTATGTCTGCCAGCCAGGGAAAACTGGAGTGGGTGGAGGAGATTCCTGTATTGAAGTAGATGACCTTCAACACTAAAATTCTTTGATCCTGTGGTCCTGCCACTTTGGAACTAAGAATTGCCCTTCTAGATCAGACCAAGGTCCATTTTGTCTAGTATCCTGTTTCCGGGATCTTGGGCAGCAAACAACACCATTCCCTTTATTTCTGATTGTTGGGCTGAAGGTGCCAGAGTTGCCAGAATGATACCACCCATGCACAAAAGTTAGACCTCTAGGCTTGCAGAGGTAAAATATATTTTGAAAACTCCTGTGGCAGTGCAGAATGGTAATGACCCAAGCTCATTGTTTATTCCCAGCAGTTTAGGGTTGGGTGGATGAGACTGATATTGCAGCCCTACTTACCTGGGAGTAAGCCCCATTGAATTCAGTAAATCCCCTATGACTGCACATACTTCCTGTGTTACACCGAATGTGAACAGGTGGGCAACACTCTTGCCCTGGCATATGTTGAAACTGAGTAAAGGAAAGATTTCTCCTCCCCCCCCCCCTTAGAAGCCCACCTCTGTTGAGAATCATGCGTTTAGACAGTTGGCTTTTGTTTCCCGCTTCTTCTCTGGGTTTCTTTCCTTTCTTTTCTCTCCAAAGTGTCTAGGACAGGGGTCAGCAACCTTTTTCAGCCATGGGCTGGTCCACCGTCCCTCAGACCATCTGGTGGGCCAGACTATATTTTGAATAAAAAATATGTACGAATTCCTATGCCCCACAAATAACCCAGAGATGCATTTTAAATAAAAGCACACATTCTACTCATGTTAAAAACACCAGGCAGGCCCCACAAATCACCCAGAGGTGCATTTTAAATAAAAGGACACATTCTACTCCTGTAAAAACATGCTGATTCCCAGACCGTCTGCAGGCTGGATTGAGAAGGCGATTGGGCCGCATCCTGCCCCCGGGCCTTAGGTTGCCTACCCCTGGTCTAGGAGAATGGAAGGAACCTGTGAAAATGAGCCCCACAGCTTTGCCCTAAATATCCTAATATGTTAGGGATATAACAATTTGCAGAAAATAAACAAACCTAGCTACTAGGTTTTGTGTGTCTGTATTTGCAAAGAGGGCTAATAGAAAAGATCTTAATTTGTAAAGTTGCCGTGGGATATTTATTTTTATATAAGGGCTTTAAAAATGGTCCCGACTTCTACTGAAACTCATTTGAGAGGAGTGTTCTTGGGGGCCCCCAAACCCTAAGAATGGTTAATCCTCTCCTGGGACCAGCTATCCTGGGGAGTAGGTTTTTCCCCCCTTTTTCTTCTTGCTGGTGAAGCTATTGCATTCTGGGCAATTCCTAAATCCTCTTGCTTTGCGGTTTCAGGGACTCTTCTCCTACTGCCACAGGAAAGAGGTATGGTTCTTTACAGCGTCTTTCCCACCTGTTGATAACAATAGCATGGGAGATTTCAGATTTCGCCATTCTTAGCTCAGTTGGTAGAGCACGAGACTCTTAGTCTCAGGGTTGTGGGTTTGAGCCCCACACTGGGCAAAATATTCCTGCGTTGCAGGGGGTTGGACTAGATGACCATCGTGGTCCCTTCTTACAATTCTGCGAGTCTGTTATTCCACTGTACTCATTCACCGGAAAATGGCATTTAGGCAGTGTGGATTGGCCAGTTGATGCTCCTGAACTGGATTTCAAATGAGCAAGTTAAGTAAGCCTATCACTCAAAATACAGCTCCTGGAGGTTCTCTAGCACAGGTCTCTCATGCTTGAAACTATTGCTGCTGCAAACATCACACTGTTGGTTGTATCCTGTGTTAGTCCTACTCAGTAGATCCGTTGCCATTAATGGACATGACTAACTTAGGTCCATTAAGTTCAGTGGATCCTACTCGGAGCAAAACTGAATTAGCCCTGTGTTACTTCATGGGCTCGCACATTTTGGTTGGCTTTGTTGGCCAGCTGTTGCTTGTATTTGCCACCAACACCATCCACCAACATGCAGGGGGAACTTGAGGAAAGATTGGGATCTTGTGCCTGAGCACACGCAGACTGAGAAGCAGTGCAGCTTCTTGCTGCTTCCAAGGTCCTCAGAGCCTGTCTCAAGGTCAACAGGTGAGCCCTCTCCCTTCGTCCCTCCAGGTGTTGCTGAATGAACTACAGCTCCTGTCAGCCCCAAAAAGCATGGCTAATGGCCTGGGATGATAGAAATTGTAATTCAGCAACACCTGGAGGGTCAGATATTCCAGCTTTTAAGGCTTGCGCTATGCAGCATTTCCATCAGATTTTGTATTTTGTGTTTTTTATGTTGTAATTTTATGCTGTGAACTGTGCAATATACGAATTTAATAAATAACAGTAATAATAATCAGCCAGTGTTAGCGGCTTTCAGTTTTGGTTGCACAAGCGATGCTGTGGCTTGCCCCTAGGGCTTGGAAAGTGCCTCCAGGCCTTTCTGACACTTGTGCAGCAAGTCGGCTAGCTGCACAGTTTCTAAACTGTGGTGTTGCTCTCAGGCCGTCCAACCGGTTCTCTCACCACCGCCGCAAGAAGAGGAAAGAGACGGACGATGGATTGACGGAGGGTGGGCAGCAGAAACAGAGTGAGTAGAAACATTGGGCTGCTCCAGCAAGACTCCTCCGAAAGATGTGGTTGATCTCAGAGTTGGCCGAACCAGGATGTGGGTGGAGCCTATCCCCTCCTTGAAGCTGGCAATCCTTGAAGCCAGTGCAGGCCAGCTTATCCAAGCAAATGGGGCACTGCCCCATCAACCTCATTCTGCCCTTAGCCATTCCCTGCCTCCTTCCTTACAACTGGTAAGGTCATGGCTTTGTGTGTCATTGGCTCTGGCTCCACCTATTGTTACCAACACTGGCAATAATAATAATAATAATAATAATAATAATAATAATAATAAATGGACATGTCTTTAAGTTAACATCTTACATTAAAAACCTGACAATACCAAATTATCGAAGGTTTTTCACCAAAGCCAGACTAAACGTCTTTCCTTCTGCAGTGTTGGATGGCAGGTTGAGAGGAGTTCCCTACCAGGACAGACTTTGCTCGTGTGCTCAAGACATCGATTCCCTAAAACATATTTTGCTGCACTGTGCGAAATATGAGCAAGCCAGGACTGAACTGATACTACCCTTGCTGGTACCTTTCCCGGGAAAATCAGAGGCTCACTATGTCAGGTTCCTATTGGAAGACCGGACAAACACTAGAACATTAGCAGTGGCGAAGTTTTTAATCAGTGGTTGCAAGAACCAATGATCCATATTTTGAAGTCTGAACAAAATGCTTGTTTAACCTGGAGGTAGGCTGTCTGAATTGTGCATTGCTTTGTAATGATTTGTTGGGTCTCTGGACCATAATAAAGATTGATTGATAATAAATGGAGCCCTTAGTGGCTTCCATGTAACCCCAAGAACTGGATGGCATTTTTAAAGGGCTGCTTTGCAGAGCTGTGTCTTGCTGCCTTGTCCCCCGCAGACACCTATGTCATCAAGCTGTTTGACCGGAGCGTCGACCTGGCTCAGTTCTCCGAGAGCACCCCGCTGTACCCCATCTGTCGGGCCTGGATGCGGAACAGCCCCATGGTCCGGGAGCAGGAGCGATCTCCCAGCCCGAATCTGCCTGTCCTACTGGAGGATGAGGAGGTACTAAATAAGAGGCCCTCGCTTAGGAAAGGGTGTGGCAGGGCCAGTTCTCTCATTGGGCAGAGTGAGCCCTTTGCCACAGGTGCAGACAAGGGGGAGGTAGCAGACTGGTATTCCTCCCCCCATCCGCTGCTGCCGCCATCTTGTTTCAGTGTGGCAGGGCCTGGCAAAGGTGGCCCAGAAAACTCTTACAGCTTACTATTCCCTCAAGGGATCTAGGAATGCCTGTGCTACTACCACGTAATCCAACATTAAAAAATATTACCACAAAACTTCAGAGGGGAAGGGTTGGCTGTGGTCGGTTTGCACTGACATTGGGCAGAATTCTACCTGGCTGCCATGAAAACAAAGCCCACTCTTTTTGACTAATACTCTTTTGTGTGTACTGGCCAGGTTCAACATGTTAGGCCGCACCTTGGCTCAGCAAGACCACACAAATTTGCAGGCCTCCCAGAGAGGAGCTCACACAGCCGCTTTGCTTCTGAGTTTTAAATAACCAATAATTTGCTGCCACCTCACTCTGCCCAACGATGAGGCCAGCCCTGCAGTGTGGCATAGTGGTTAGAGGTTTGGGCTTGGCTCCTGGCTCAGAGATGGAAAGAAGATAAAGTTCCAGCCAGAGAGGAATGGCTGATGAAGGTGATGGACTATGCCAAAATGGCGAAACTGACTGGGAAAATCAGAAACCAGGAAGAGAAGAATTTTAAGAAGGAATGGGAAAAATTAATAATGTACTTAAGAGAACACTGTAAACAACTAAAAACTTTGGCAGGATTTGAGTGGTGCTTATGATGTACGAGAAACTATGGGAAAATAGATTATTATTCTTTTAACAAATTAGAGAAAATAAGATAAGCACATGAAGGGGGGAAAAGATTGACAGTGGTAACAATGGAAGGGCAGAGGGAAGTCAAGAGATTCAGAGGAGTCTAAATGAGGAGGTGAAAGATGTGTTTGAATTTAAATTTGTTATGTAAAACTTAATAAAAATATTTTTTAATAAATTCACCGCATGTACTACGATAAAAGAAAATGTGATGAAAATGCTATATAGATGGTATATAACTCCAGTGAAACTTGGGAAGATGTTTAAAGTTAGTAACAAATGTTGGAAATGTCAAGAGAAAGAAGGAACATTTTATCACATGTGGTGGGAATGTAAGAAAGTGAAAAGCTTTTGGGAAATGATCTATAACGAGATGAAAAAAATGTTGAGATATACTTTTGTTAAGAAACCAGAAGCATTGTTACTAGGCATATTAGGTAATGATGTTGAAAAGAAAGATGTGAAGTTGGCAAGTCCACAGTCGAAGAGATACTGAACCTGTGCCTCTCTTCTTTCCCTGTGTTTTTGATCCTAGGGCGCCGAAGGTCTGAATGGGAAGAGCCAGGATGTGTACAAGCTGCCGCCTCCTGCTCCCTGCCACACAAATGCCGCAGGGGAACCAGTAAACCTGCGTATCCCATCCCCGCTAGAGCCCGAAGACAAGGCGAAAGTAGCTGCTGACACGGTCAGAGCACCCCAAAGTAGGGAGGTGGGGGAGAAGGGAGAAAAGGAGTGTGGGAGCTCTGCTGATTTGAAGCAATTTATATTCAGGGACGTGGGTGGCGCTGTGGGTTAAACCACAGAACCTAGGACTTGCCAATCAGAAGGTCGGTGGTTCGAATCCCCGCGACGGGGTGAGCTCCCGTTCCTCGGTCCCAGCTCCTGCCAACCTAGCAGTTCGAAAGCACGTCAAAGTGAAAGTAGATAAATAGGTACCACTCCAGCAGGAAGGTAAACAGCATTTCCGTGCGCTGCTCTGGTTCGCCAGAAGCAGCTTAGTCATGCTGGCCACATGACCCGGAAGCTGTATGCCGGCTCCCTCGGCCAATAAAGCGAGATGAGCGCCACAACCCCAGAGTCGGCCATAACTGGACCTAATGGTCAGGGGTCTCTTTACCTTTACCTATATTTATATTCAGTTCTTTTTTTCTGGGGGGACACAGGGGACGCATACCCCTAAACATTTTGTGAATCTAAGTTTGGCCTCTTTGAGGGGCAGTATTTAAATATGAGTAGGAAAATGAGAGTACCCCTAAACATTTTTTTAGGGGGGAAAGCACTGTTTATATTTATATCTTGCTCTTCCTCCTGCAGGAGCCAAGAGCAGCAAACACATCCACAATAAAACAGTTTAAAAACATTCTAAAAACATTTGAAGGATCCAGTGAACTGTAGTGCTGAGAGCTGTCAGGAAACCCCATTCCCCTCACAGAGCTGCAATTTCCAGGAAGAGGGTCTGACTGTGAAACCACTTTGTGAATTGTAGCTCTGGGAGGGGAATTGGGAGAGGGGTCTCCTGACACCTCCCAGCATTAAATCCCAGTTCCCAGGACTCTTTGGGGGGAAGGCGTGACTGTTTAAAGTGGCATGATACTGCTTTAAACAAATTGTGCAGATGGGGGCCTCAGCCTCACCTGCTGCAGAGTTAAAATCCGTGGCCAGGCTAGCCAGCCGCGAACTGCAATTCACCACAGCGTTCCCTCGGTTTCTGGAATACCTGGGGAAATTTGTAAGAGCTTGCAGTTTGCTCTAAGCAATATTGAGTGCTGTTGGGTTTTATTATTGAGACTGGGGACTGAACTCTTCTTTCTCCTTATTGTTGCACTAGTATGACATCTCAAAGTTGCAAGCTTCTTTTGAGCTATGTGGGAAAGCTGAGTATAAATAACTACAAAGGCTGAACAACCATCAACTAATAGTTACTGAACTAGAATTTTCTGGCAAGTTTGATTCTATTCACTAGGGGCTCTGTCAAGACCATGGATTTCCCGCTGTTCACATTCTCTCTCTTCCCCTCCACCCTTTTTACACGTGTGTAGATAGAGTTGTCAACTGAGGGTGGCATTTTATCTGAAATGGTTGGCAGCCAATAAACATATAGGAAGCCTTATACCAACCAAAACATTGATCTCTGAAGCTTAGTATTGTCTGCTACTGATGGCAGCTACACTCGCATAAATACACAAATTTTACACGTACAAATATTGAATGTTTAGGCCATTTTAAACATTTCATTTCTTTTAACAAGTAAAGATAATTATTTAAAGTCAACGGACTCTCAGCATGTTGACTGTGATTTCCACAAGAAAATATATCTCTGCGTTTTTATTTTCTCCAACTAAGGGGGTTACTGCATCTTCATTTCATTTGCTTCTTGGCCTTTGGATAGCTTTTGAGTTGATTGGGTTATTCTGCTTGCCAGGCCGCTGTGTCAGCCCTTCAGGGCTTTAGGCCAAGCAGAGTGCTGACGAAATCCCTTCTCTCTCTCTCCCTCTCCCCCCCCCCCTCAAACTCCAGGCTTCTGATGCTGTACCATCAATGTCCTCCCTCATCTACAAGAACATGGAGCGGTGGAAGAAAATCAGGCAGAGGTAGGATGCTGGGCTCTGGAAGCGAGGAGGAGGAGGGCATGAGGCAGAGAACCTTTCGCAGCGGAGGCCGGTCCATTAAGGCAGATTGGGGCCCCACCCCGCAAACAGTGCCAGATTCATTTATGACCATCGTCCTTTATTAAATGTGTTTAGCACCCTTCCTTGGTAGATCTCAGGGTGGTTCGCAAGCATAAGAATACTAGATAAAAACACAAAATGCATAATAAAAACAGGAATGAAATAAACCCATAACCGCCCCTCCCCAGCACTTCCACAAACACATTTTCAGTGATATAGGATGTTAGCCAAAGGCCTGGTTGAAAAGGAATGTTTTTGCCTGGCACCTAAAGGTGAATAATGGTGCCAGGCAATTTAGGGTGGTGCAAGCTGGTCTCCCACACAGGGCACCAAGCTGAAGGAACGCCAAATAACACCACCACCACCTATATAAAAAATCAACTGTACCAAAATGAATTATTGTGAAAATAAGAAAGGGGGGGATTTTGTCCTCCCTCAGGGCACCATATTACCAAAGCCACTGCCACCAACTTCAGTCTGCCCTCAGCCCAGCCCCTTACCTGCCTCCCTCCTTACCTGTGGTCAGTCAAGGGAGTGGCCCTGGCTTCCTCTCCTTTGATTCCTGTAGAGCAGAAGAGCTTTCCAAACTGTGTGTTGCAACACGTTAGAGTGTAGTCGTGCTTGTGTGAACGCTCTTATAAGGGGGTTACTTTAACCTCCGGCTTACTAGTAAAACCAAATTACCAACGCATGTCTAAAAAATGTGTTGCTGACATGAGAAGTTTGGGAAGCTCTGCCATAGAGCTTAGCAGGGAGGAAGTCGGAGACGAAACTAGAACTAGGTAGCTCCGCCCACCATAAGACTCTAGCGCCACCTACCATTGGTCTCCCCGCCTTACACCCTACCAGCCTCAAGGGGCACCAGCGACCGCTGTTTGTGGGGATCGTGGGAAACAACTGATCTGAGAGAGCCATGGGTAGAAAGAGATGTACGGGGCTGTGTGGCTGACTTGTGGCCTCCGCTATTCACAGGTGGAAAGAGGGATCGCACAAGAACCAGCTGCGATACTCAGAGAGCATGAAGATTCTGAAGGAGATGTACGAGCGGCAGTGAGGGACACACCTGACCATAGCCAACAACCTTTTGTAAATCTCCCCTTCCCTGGAGTCCTTTGCCTTGGCATTAACTGGCTTCAGTTTTATGGAACAATAAACACAGTATTTGGAATAGGTCCACATATATGTGTGTATATATCCGTTCCTTGGAGCTGAGGAGGACCCACACAGGTAAACCAGGATGCTATGAATTGTCTAGAGGTGTTGATAATCTGTGTGAGGTTGGGCAGCTTCTTCAGACTCTAGACTTGATTCCTTTGTCCCCTTGTCTCCCCCACCCCCAGGCTGCCCAATGAATCCTCTTGAGGCAGAAAATAATATAAAGAGTTTTCTGCCTCAGCAAGGATCTTCCTTAGCCCTAGCACTTACCTGCACCCTCTGTTCTTCTGACTTGCACTTTGAGCTTACCCTCTTGGCCATGGGTAGGCAAACTAAGGCCCGGGGGCCGGATGCGGCCCAATCGCCTTCTCAATCTGGCCTGCGGACAGTCCGGGAATCAGTGTGTTTATACATGAGTAGAATGTGCCCTTTTATTTAAAATGCATCTCTGGGTTATTTGTGGGGCCTGCCTGGTGTTTTTATATGAGTAGAATGTGTGCTTTTATTTAAAATGCATCTCTGGGTTATTTGTGTGGCATAGGAATTTGTTCATATTTTTTTCCAAAATATAGTCCGGCCCCTCACAAGGTCTGAGGGACAGTGGACTAGCCCCCTGCTGAAAACGTTTGCTGACCCCTGTTCTTGGCTTTTCCTGAGTACCGGCTTTGTCCTATACCTCCTGGCTCACCTATAGGCGTGGTTGTGAGGGGAAAGAAGAGTTTCTTGGAGAAAAGGTTGGCTTTTTGTTGTTGTTTAGTCGTGTCCGATTCTTCGTGACCCCATGGACCAGAGAACGCTAGGCACTACTGTCTTCCACTGTCTCCCGCAGTTTGGACAAACTCATGCTGGTAGCTTCGAGAACACTGTCCAACCATCTCGTCCTCTGTCGTCCCCTTCTCCTTGTGCCCTCAATCTTTCCCAACACTAGGGTCTGAAAACTCCATGGACAAAGACAACAGGCATATAAAAGGTGGGTTAAAGTAAATGTAAAGGGACCCCTGACCATTAGGTCCAGTCGTGGCCGACTCTGGGGTTGCGGAGCTCATCTCGCTTTTGGCCGAGGGAGCCGGCGTACAGTCATGTGGCCAGCATGACTAAGCCGCTTCTAGCGAACCAGAGCAGGGCACGGAAACACTGTTTACCTTCTCGCTGGAGCAGTACCTATTTATCTACTTGCACTTTGACGTGCTTTTGAACTGCTAGGTTGGCAGGAGCAGGGACTGAGCAACGGGAGCTTACCCCGTCGCGGGGATTTGAACCGCCGACCTTCTGATCAGCAAGTCCTAGGCTCTGTGGTTTAACCCACAGCGCCACCCGTGTCCCTAAAAGGTGGGCTAGAGACCTAATAATTATGAAAAGGAGGATGGTGAGAACAAAGTCCAGCTAAATCGCCTCTTGAGATTCATTTCACGGACCTGGGGGCGGGGGGAGAGGAATGGCCCTGTACAGCTGCCGTGCTAGGACTTGGCAGCTCCTGTCCTTTTTCTCAGCGATATCAGGCTGGCAGCAAAAATCCGCTCGGCGGGTCGCCAGGGGCTTGATAGGCAGAGCAACATTTGGGCCCGGTGAGTCAGTGGAGTGTGACACAGCCGGAGATCTCCAGAGTGGCTTTTTATGGGCTGGATTCGGAGAACACCCGTTGGTGCAAAGGACTGTGATGCAGTGGAAGAACACCTCCTTTGAGTGCAGGTTGCCCCAGGTTCAATTCCTGGCGTGTCCTTGTAGGGCTGGGAGAAAATAATGCCTGAAAGCTTGGACAGCCTCTACCAGCCAGTGTGGAGAGCTAGGGGTCTGACTCATAAGAAGGACCTTGCTGGATGGGGCTCACCCAGCCTAGCAGCCTGTTCCTTATAGCAGCCGACCAGATGCCGAAGCCGGCAAGCAGGACCTGAGTTCAAGAGCACTCTCTTTTTCATCGCATCTTCCTGTGTTGCTGTGATGTTTGGTGGAGAGGGATGTAGCTCAGTGGTTGAGCACATTTTTACTATTAAAATTATTTCCTGCCCTTCACCAGCAGGTCTCAAGAGCACATGTATGCAAATGGCCTCCCCAGCATCTCCAGGTAGGAGTGGGAAAGACGCCTCACTGAAGCACCAGAGAGCTGCTGCCGGTCAGTGCAGGCGATGCTGAGCTAGACTGAGCAGCGGTCCGCCTTGACCTTCAGGGACTTGGCTTACTCCCCGCCCCCTTTGGCAGTAGATAAGCAGAACAAAGAAAAGGAGTCTCTTACCATTTGCAGATATTAATGATCACAGTGAGAGAACAAAGAATCCATTCCTAGGAATGAAGGTGCTCCCAATTAAGGGTTCCCCCGCTTCCCCCCCTAGTCACCCATGTCAGTTCCTCATCTTGCAACCATTGTCTTTCTGTGTTGGCACCCACTCTGTTCTCCTTGACCTTGGGCTGAGCGGATGGACACTTTCCAGCAAAAGAGAGTCTGTTAACTCTCTCCCAGTTCTCCTAGCTGTTCACCACCCAGTTCTTCCCAACTTCTGTCTTCTGAACTACGTCCCTCTGCAAACCACTGTTCCAAATCTATGCTGTCCCACTGCTCCTGGGAAGATTGAGGATCCTGATCCTCAGCACAGTCTGTGACAGCTGCTTCCTATGCAGAACTATTGTTGCCCCTCTCCTTCCCTGGTCAGCTCCTTTGGAAGGACTTCATACCACACCGAAGCCTTGCTCTGCTAGCTAGTATTGTCTACTACAGTTGACTCTCAACTTATGTTCCAGGGATAGAGCACAAAGCCAAAATCACGCATAGTCAAAGCACTTTGGGTGCAAAGGCAGATGGGATTGCCAATGTATTTTTTCCCAGATGCCTGCACCCTTATTTTTATTTTATTTTTTTATTGCCAAGTGCATAAAGCTGAATGTGCGCAGGTTAAATGGGTGCAAGTTGCAGCTTTCCTGCAAATCAGGCATGCACAAACTATCCAAACTGTTGGGTCAATTTCGTTTTTCACTAGAACCTCGAGATCTGCCAACCAGAACCAGGTGCAAACAACATACAGTCAGGATTAAAGAACAAGGCTCACATCTTTCGCCTAGGAATTTGTCTCCAGAACTGAACTGAGCTCACACTCCTTTCGCACTCAAGCCCACAGCTGTCTTCGTTTCATCCACTTAACTGTAGTGGGGAAAGACATACTGGGTTGCATCCACTATTAAGCAGTGTAGCCTCATAGACGTGAATGGACATCACTAACTTAGGTCCATTAATGCCATAGGAAAATGGGACTCTGCCTTAAACAGAGATCAGTGGTCCATTCTAGCTCAGTGGCTCCCTGACTGGCAGTAACTCTCCAGGATTTCAATTGGAGGGTATGTGCTTCTGGCCCCACCCACCACTGTCATGTGACCTCTGGGAAGTTGCCCAGAAGGGAATACAATAGGGTTGCCATATTTCAAAAAGAGAAAATCCGGACACAAAAGTCATTGAGCTATTTTCGCAAGATCTCAACAAGAAAAAGAAGTTTCAAAGCTATTTTTAAGGAAATTTGCCTAAATCTACACTTCCGACATGGGTTTGCCGTATGTCCAGATTTCCCCGGATGTTTAAGCAATTTCTGCCCGGACACTGTTTCCGACAGCCGAATCCCGTAATGTCTGGAAAATTCTGGAAAATATAGCCCTCAGGCGGGTGGGGAACTTATCCCTATTCTTGAATGTGACGAAGCTGAAACCAGCTCCCTCACACACACATAGATATATATATAGACTATTAGACAATTGTGTATCCTACCCTTACTCCAAGCAGCTGGGGATAGCTTACATGGGGTTCTCAGTTTACCTCTGAAGTTAGGCTGCCAGCCAACAGGCTCCATGACTGAGCAAATATTTCCCCTGGCGTTTTCTCACGTCCAAAGCCAACGTGGATCTTTCTGTCTTTGCCTTGCTGAGAAGAGTCACGAGAACTGCTGTGTCATAGCAGCGAAGCTGACCAGGATACCAGGGGAAGAACTTAAGTTATAAGATTACACGTTGGGGACAGTCCAATGCCTTGTAGCTAGTGCATCAACATCATCATGTTACAGTGGTACCTCAGGTTAAGTACTTAATTCGTTCCAGAGATCCATTCTTAACCTGAAATTGTTTTTAACCTGAAGCACCACTTTAGCTAATGGGGCCTCCTGCTGCCGCCGCGCCGCCAGAGCACAATTTCTGTTCTCATCCTGAAGCAAAGTTCTTAACCTGAAGCACTATTTCTGGGTCAGCGGAGTCTGTAACCTGAAGCGTATGTAACCTGAAGCATATGTAACCCGAGGTACCATTGTATTATTATTATTCGCCTTCTGCACTGTGGTTCAAGGCAATGCACAATGAAAGGGAAACAGCAGATGCATTTGAATTAAAACAAAAGAGACACATATCACTAAGTTACCCAGCCGGGAAAGCCATTCGGAACCAAACTCTTCAGTTGCTTCCAGAAAGTGCAGACCACGGGCACCTGTTATCATGATGTGATGTCAAACGCATGTGTGCCACTGGGCACCCACAATCTGCAGCACAAGTTAGCACCTCTGAGTGAGACCATTGGTCCATCCAGTTCAGTACTGTCTACTCTGACCGGCAGCAACCCTCCATGGTTTTTGAGGCAGTGATTCTTTCCCAGCCCTCCCTGATGAAGCCGAGATTTGAACCCAGGACCTTCTGCACGCAAAGCAGATGCTCCACCACTCCAGGAATTTTGTGCAGCGTCCAAATGACCTCCCCCTTCAAAACATCACCCCAGATCCCCCCATTTAATGTGGGTTTAATGTTTCTTCGGGAAATTCAGTAAGCAAAAGTAAATCCAGATTACATGGGGGAGCGGGGGAGCGGAATGGCATTTTGAAGGCGACGATATGTAGAGGCTGCAAAAAAAACTTGTGTGCATAAGCAGGGATGATCTAGGATTCTATGAATCCACAGCTAGCTTGCCCTGCAGAAATATCCCTGTATTCATGTAGCAGATCACAGTGCAATAAGGGCAGGGGTTACCAGTGTTTTCTGGGCCAGTAGCCACATTTGCAAAGCAGAGATACTGCAAAGCAGAGACACTACAACCTATTTTCTCTTGGCTACAATAGCGCACTTCTTTCAAGCCTAATTTCAATGGGGCGGGGAGATTCTGCGGGCACCACATTGGCAACCTCTGCTTTTGGAAAAGGCAAAGCAGAGGAAACTTGTGGTTTTTCATTTGGGTGGCTGCCAGCTTTTTTCTTCTTCTTTTAACTTGCTTTCTGAACCAAAGCTCATTAAGTTTTAACACAGGCAAGCACTGACAACTTGAAGAATGTGTCCCTTTTTATTCCGTTCTTTAGGAGTTACACACTGGTGCAGAGGGTTTTCTGTCCAAACTAGCTGTAATGGTACTTTTGACTCTGCTCGAGTGTTGGTCTCTTTATTTGCTATTTTGTGGTCACTGCCTTCGCTGAAAAAGTCTGTTTCTTAGGACACAGTGGCGCTAGAAAGAAAAGTCAAGTGTGAAAGATTTGTCATGTTTGCTTGGCGGAGCCACAGCCCACACCTCCACCTCCTTTGTTAGTGGGCAAGAAAGCCCTGTTGTTTTTAAGCCTCCAAATCTCTGTACCTGGGCCAGGGGACACTGCGAAGTCACACCCTCTTTCCCTGAGCTACATGCCTTAACTAGCCTGCTCCTCATCCTTCTTGCCTGGCTAGAATACATCCTTGCACTCTGATAATACCTCTTGCTTGCCCAGATGGACGAGTAGAGCATATCCTCCAACATTTCAATAATAAAAATAATAAAATAAAATACTACCCAGCCTATCTGACTAGGTTGCCCCAGCCACTCTGGGCAGCTTCCTATACATACATACATACATACATACATACATACATACACACACATAATAAAACATTTAACATTAAAAACCTATACAGGACTGCCTTCAGATATCTTCTAAAGGTTGTATAGCTACTTATCTCCTTGGCTCGGGGGGTCGCATAACTCCACACCCTCCAACATTTCTCTGATGAAAATAGGGACGTCCCAAGGAAAGTGGGACATTCTGGGATCAAATCAGAAACCGGGACAGCTTCTGTAAATCCAGGAACTGTCCCTGGAAAAAACTTGGGAGGGCAAGAGAGCATGTGTGTGGATGTAGAAGCTAGCCTTCTATACAAAGTTAAATTTTATTTTCACTTTTCTGCCCACCTTTGCATCTAGATTTGCTCACTTACTGGCTTATGTACAGAGAGCTGGCCTGGCTGAACCAACCGATTGTATCTTGGTTGTGGGAAGTGCATGAAGTCTTGTGTTTCCTCCTCAAATTGCTTGGGAAAATCTACAACACTTCCTCTTCCATCAATAAAGATTACCATCTAGTTTAGCAGTGTTAAAAATAATAATACCATCCTTTGCAGCATTAACACAGAAACCTGGGACAAAGCTGTAGAGCTTTATCTGGGAGGCTGTAGGTGGCCTGCATGTAAAGTCCCTCTAAAAAGAATGACAATATGGCCCCCGGAAGGTTAATGTGGCCCTTGGGCTAAGGAAGAGATTCTCTCCACCTGCAGAGATTAGAGCTTCAAGGCCCTGTCTTCTTGACCATCATGGCGAAGTCAGTACAAACTAAGCAAATTAACAGATGTTAGTCTAAGGGTCCAGTAGTGATGTATGGAAGTGAGAGCTGGACCATAAAGAAGGCTGATTGCCGAAGAATTTATGCTTTTGAATTATGGTGCTGGAGGAGACTCTGGAGAGTCCCATGGACTGCAAGAAGATCAAACCTATCTATTCTTAAGGAAATCAGCCCTGAGCGCTCGCTGGAAGGACAGATCCTGAAGCTGAGGCTCCAATACTTTGGCCACCTCATGAGAAGAGAAGACTCCCTGGAAAAGACCCTGATGTTGGGAAAGATGGAGGGCACAAGGAGAAGGGGACGACGGAGGACGAGATGGTTGGACAGTGTTCTCGAAGCTACCAGCATGAGTTTGACCAAACTGCGGGAGGCAGTGGAAGACGGGAGTGCCTGGCGTGCTCTGGTCCATGGGGTCATGAAGAGTTGGACACGACTAAACAATGACAACAAGTCTAAGGGTGCTGTGCTAGGCTGTTTAACTACTAGACTACTCGCCACAGGGAGGCAAGGAGTTAGAGGCAGGCAGGCCAAAGAGGTGGAACACTTTCTCCTCCATGCTTACTAGAGAAAGTGAGTGGACTGACAAGAATGCTCACTCCTCAGTACCAGGGCATAGAAATGTAGCAGGCAGCCATTGAAGCAGATTCTGTCCCCCATCTGCAAGGGCAAAGAGAGTAGTAACATTTTGCAACCTGGTAACTCTGGGGAACATATTGTTAGGATTTTTATTTATCCGAGCTGCTCCAGCGAGTGGTACTATTGTACTATGTTTTGTGGACATCATGTGAGTGTCTGAGAGAGCGTGAGAAAGGAAGTCTGTATTATCTCTTCCTGTACTGTTGGAAGTTAGTTTCACTTCTGTATGTGTCGCAGTTTTCTGTACTGGTGTTCAAAGAGCACAGACGTGCTGATGGAGTCTTTGAGCATAGACTATAAATAAAGTAGTTTTAGAACTACGAATCTTTCTTCTGCCATGAAATACAGGGGTACCTCGGGTTACATGCGCTTCAGGTTACAGACTCCGCTAACCCAGAAATAGTACCTCGGGTTAAGAACTTTGTTTCAGGATGAGAACAGAAATCATGCTCTGGCGGCGCGGTGGCAGCAGGAGGCCCCATTAGCTAAAGTGGTGCTTCAGGTTAAGAACAGTTTCAGGTTAAGAATGGACCTCCGGAACGAATTAAGTACTTAACCCAAGGTACCACTGTACCAGAAGACTAGTGTGCTCTTCTCAGAAGAGGTAGGTCACTTATCACTGGTCTCTCTGGACTGAGGGTGATTTACAGCCAGGGAGGACCACCGGAGAGATGCTCTGAAGACTTGGGAAGTTGGTAGCCTTCTCGGGGCATGTTTCCAACACTTATTTTCATGGCTGAAATAAGGCTACACCTAGGAGATCCCTGCTGAATCACACCAAACTCCTGACATACCCAGTACCTGTAATAGCCATCCAGACAGAACCAGGGAGCCGCCCCTCAGCAGAATGTTCCAGTATCAGATGCACCCAATAAAGTTGGTACTGTAGCCAGCAAAAAACTTCTGCCATAACCAATTTGTTAAGACATGCCAACTGACATGACTGTTTTGCTGCGAAAGCCTAACACCACAAGACTCCTCTGCAAAAATAAATATATTTAATCCATCGGCACAACGGATTAGGCAGCCCGCCAAGTTTCTGTCCTTTGTGGAATGCGTATTGCGTTTCTCCACCGGGACTACAGTGCCCACAGATGTTAAGACACGGTACATTTTAAGCACGTTTGCTACTTGCCTATACATGCGGAGACATCTGGAAATGTGGAAGGATTCACGCATCTTAAACACTGCATGCAAAGCTGTTTTGTAATTACAGTTTCAAAATCAAAAGCTTGAATGGCAATTAGGACGGAGGCAATAGGCCTTTGTTCTGGGCATTGAGGAGTAATTAAAGTGAGTCTGTTAAGCTTCAAGTTCACATGGCTGCAGCTGCACAAAACACAGCTTCATGGTGCTACATAAGCCAGAGTGTGAGATAAGCTCTGCTGAGAGTAAAGGTAAAGGGTAAAGGGACCCCTGACCATTAGGTCCAGTCGCGGATGACTCTGGGGTTGCGGCACTCATCTCGCTTTACTGGCCGAGGGAGCTGGTGTTTGTCCGCAGACAGCTTCCGGGTCATGTGGCCAGCATAACTAAGCCGCTTCTGGCGAACCAGAGCAGCGCACAGAAACGCCGCTTACCTTCCCACCAGAGTGGTACCTATTTATCTGCTTGCACTTTGACGTGCTTTTGAACTGCTAGGTTGGCAGGAGCAGGGACCAAGCAACGGGAGCTCACCCCGTTGCGGGGATTCGAACTGCCAACCTTCTGATCGGCAAGTCCTAGGCTCTGTGGTTTAACCCACAGCACCACCCGCAACCCACTCAAATTAATGGGTCTATGTTAGGTCCCATCTGCACTTTGCACTTTAAATCATCATAGCGTCTCCCAAAGAATTCTAGGAAGGGCAGTTTGCTAAGGGTGCCAAGAGTTGTTAGGAGACTCCTATGCCCCTCACAGAGCTACAATTCCCAGGGGTTTAACAACCAAACCCTCTTGCCAGGTTCTACTGCAAATATTGGCGTCACACAATGATGCTCTAGGCGTCCTCAACCAATTCAAAAGAAGTCATTGGGTCCAGATGACAGCCCTCAGAGCATTCTTAAGAGAAATCAAATGCGAAACTGCTGATCTAACAAGAACATGCAGCTTGTCGCTAATAATCGGCCTTTGTACCCGAAGAGTGGAAAGATTAAGTATTTGGGAAATATATTGGGATTTGGACTGTTGCAGACCAGTTAGTCTGACATCTGTCCTGGGAAAACTGGTGGAAAGCACCGAGAAAATAGAAGAACAAGCTTTGCTAGAGAAGAATCAGCATGGCTTCTGCAAAATAACTATCCTTTTTAGAGTGTTTTATGGATTTGCTAGGGAGAGGGCGCTTATGGCCATGTCTTGCTCCTTCACTTCCAAGATGTCCACTTGAAGGAATATGCCACTGGATAGGCCTGATCCTGCCGGGCTCTTATGCTCTAATCTGGAATACAGCAGTCAATGCCATGGTCAGTGATGTGGAAACTTGCTACCACCCACCTTCCCGGCTGGTGCCGCCTTAAGGTTCATTGCCCTCCCACGTCCAGATGCAATCACACACTCAGAAGGCAGAAACATCATGTTTATTAGCAAGTATCAATGTGACATCTGTTTTTTAAGCAAGTACATGTACCCAAGTGGCATCTGTATTTATACAAAGCAAGGAGTCTGGCATAAACAGTGGTGCACAGAGTAAGCCTGCAACAGAAGGGTACTCCTAGCCAGAAGAAGAAAGGGCCCAATCTCTACTCCAGGAAGGTCCTACTGGAGTGTAGGGAAATTGCACTAAAGGATCACCACCCTAGAGGCAATATATAGTCTCTGCTGCCAGAACCTCAGCAGGGAGGGGGCAGAGGGGAATGTCACTTCTGTGAAGAGTGAGCAGCCCTTGCAGCTACTAGCGAGGGGAGAGCAGGCCTGAGATGCTTGCTGGCTTCCGGTAAAAACTGAGAGCAAAAAGCCAAGCTAGGCTGCTTCCCTATTACTTTCCGGTGACGGCAGGCTTTTCCTGGCGGCTGATGGGGATGCTGCGCTCCACTCCGGGAAGAGCCTGGGTAGTCGGTGCCGTGATGGATAGCACCCCGTCGGGAGACAGGGCCGAGGTGATGGCTGCGGGGTCAACCCCCTTGGGGATCATGTAGCGGCGGTGGAACTCCCGGGAGATGTAGCCATGCTCATCCTATAAAGAGCAGAGACGCAAAAACAGGCAAGTGACTAAAGGGGGTCCAGAAACCAGCACTCTCACCAATAAATTTATGTATTTATTTCAGAAAATTTATACACCGTTTGATTGTTTAAAAGGAAAAAGGTCAAAGCAGTTTACGGAAAGATAAACCAGTAACCCCAAGTAAAATTTTAGACCCCTACTTCTAGAGATAAAATACTAAAACACTGAAATCGTCTCAGCTTCCTAAGTATCTAGGTAAGCTTGTTTCAACAGGAATGGTTTTAGCAGGCACTGAAAGAGTGTGCAGTGAAGGCGCCTCCTTGATGTCAACAGGCAGGGAGTTCCAAAGTTATTTTATTTATTAAATTGGTTAGTCGCTTTATATTGCCTGCCCAAGGCAACTCAAACAGGAAGTTCAGGCAGCAACACATGACTTATTAATTAATAATAATAATAATAATTTATTATTTATAACCCGCCCATCTGGCTGGGTTTCCCCAGCCACTCTGGGCGGCTTCCAACAGAATATTAAAATACAATAGTCTTTTAAACATTAAAAGCTTCCCTAAACAGGGCTGCCTTCAGATGTCTTCTATTTACAGATGCATGTAGTTTTTGCACATTTCAGGCAGGGCTTGTGGGGGGGGCAGGGCGGGATCTGTGGCCCTTCCAGATGTTGCTGAACTACAATTCCCTGCACCCCTGGCCATAAACCCTGTTGGTTGGGACCAATGCAAGCTGCAATTCCAACAACCTCTGGAGGGCCACGGATTCTGCTCTGGACACTGGTGGTGCAGCAGCAGATGTTTTTCCAGGCTGTTCCAGCTACTGAGGTTTCCAAATCCCTGTGTACAGACTAAGTGGACTCCAGAGTTCAATAGGATTTGCTTCCGGGGTTGACTTAGGATGGCAGCTTTAACTTCCTGCTTTTGGATATGCCAGTGTTCTTCAACCTCGGGTCTTGGAAGTTGCTGAACCACAAACCCCATCATTCTCAGGCAGCTTAGCCAATGGCAGCTCAAGGATGGCAGGTCCCCAGATTTTGCTGAACGACAACTCCCAAGGTTGAAGAACACGGGCACCACAGGGATCTTTTAGGTCAGGGCCACCCCACAAAGAACCCATGAAGCCACATACCGGCCGTTCCTCATGCTTGGCATGAACTTCGATGTAGTCCCCAATCACCTTCACGCTCATCTCTTCAGGTGAAAAATGCTTCACATCCAACAACACAGAGAACTTGTCTTTGTCCATCTTCACCTGGGTGGAAGGGGGAAAACAAAGTAAAAACTGGATTCAACAGACAGCATCTTCTGCAGGCCCGCTGTCCCTGCGCCCAGGGGTGCTGTTGTGGACAAGTCAACACCCTTTTACTGCTTTCTTCAACAAGCCACAGGGTAGGCACTAACACCACTGGGCATATTTAGCAAGGATGATTATAACTCATTGAACTTGTTAGTTGCCAGCTGAACAAAGTCTCCCAAAAAATAGATACTGAGAGCACAATAAACACAAGTACAGTTGTACCTCGGGTTAAGAACTTAATTCGTTCTGGAGGTCCGTTCTTAACCTGAAACTGTTCTTAACCTGAGGTACCACTTTAGCTAATGGGGCCTCCCACTGCCACGTGATTTCTGTTCTCATCCTGAAGCAAAGTTCTTAACCCGACATACTATTTCTGGGTTAGCGGAGTCTGTAACCTGAAGCGTCTGTAACCTGAGGTACCACTGTACATTATAATAAAAACACGTCTACGGGGGGGACGGACATCCCCAATAACAGAAGCACAACTAATAGCAAACACCACCGCAGTCCATCAAAAGCCTGGGGAAGAAAGTAAGTGCTCTAGTAACATACGCAGCCAAAGCACAGCGCTTGCTTTCCTCTTCCCTCACCATGCCTTCTTCCTTTTATATCATGCCTTACCAGACTGTGAACAACAACTGTCTTAATCCAGGGATCGGATGCCCAGGCCCAGGGGCCAAATGCTGCCCTCCAGGTCTGTGTCTGGCCCCGAGACTCTACCCAGATCACACGCTTCTTCCAAGACCACACCCTCTTTGAGGGCTTGTGCCTGGGTGGAATACGTCATTGAATTCTGCTGAGGCTTCTCGTTTGTCTGGATGGAGGATCAAACAGGTATGCCAGGGTGTGCAGAGACTAGCTGACTGCATAAGGCAGAATTCACATTCGCTGCTCTGGCCTCACCTACCAACACAAAAGGTTGTCCAGAAGGGAACAGTGTCGTTGGGCTGACAAAAGTTCCCTGCCTCTGATATTATCTTTTAATATATGCACAGTGTTTAGGAAAGAAATTAGCCACTTTAATTGTTAAATAATAAGTTAGAGCCACCATGAAGCCGCTTTATGAGCACTGGGTAGCAGTTACAGAAACCAACACGGCAACAACCCCTCCAGGCTAAACACAACCCTTTACGATATGGGCGAGAATGCTCTGTATTTTACACCCTTTTGTAGCTAGCTAAGAATATCATAGAATTGTAGAGTTGGGCCACGAGGGTTATCCAGTCCAACTCCCTGCAATGCAAGAATCTTTCGCCCAGTGTGGGATTCGAACCCAAGATCAAAGAGTTTCAGGCACTACCGACTGAGCTATCCCTCAGGGTCTTCTAGATTGGATCACTGTATATTTAGAGCCAGTGCGCCAAGAACACAGGAGCAATCTCCCTGCCAAGGGGTGTGATGAAGCACATTGGAAAAAGCAAGACAGAAAAAGCCAAAGTATCCCGGTCATGCATGGGGAGGAGTTAAGTGGCGGCGGCAGCAGCAGCAGCACAAGGCTGCGCTGAAATCTCCCCAAGGATGAATTCTAACAGTTGAGTCTTAATGCCACAGTCCTTAAAAGCACCCCTCGTTTCCCAGATCCGATTACATATTATTCAGTCATTATTATTTATGGAGCCGATGACTACAGCTCCTTTGCATGCAGAGAAGGACCCTGGTTCAACCGCCCCCCCCCCGGCACCTCCCGTTCTAAGCAGAAGGGACTTGGGGGTGGGGGAAATTCTTTGGATTCCCCACCAGTGTGGACAGCAGGAACAACAACCAATGTCCGACTGAGCGAGGAAGCATCTCTAATATAGGCAGCAACTATCTGGGGTGATGGAGGAGGTCCAAGGTTCAGTTCCCAACTCCTCCAGTTCGGGATCAGCTATCTGGCAGCAACGTGGGTCCTCCCTGGGGACCCTGGAGAGCCACTGCCGGTCAGAGCAGGAGGTGCTGGCCTAGAGAGACAAATAATCTGATCTGGGGCAAGGCCACCTCTTATGCCCCCATGCTGGTAAGTAACTCCAGGCAGCTGTGGGCAGAGAGCCAACAAGACAGTGCGTCTTCTGTATAGCAAGAGTCCAGAGGGCGGGTTGAGCCCTGCATGCCAGCCCCTTCCCCGCAGGGCAAGACAACCCAGCTGGCATTGTCTCCCCACCCTGCTCCCCCATAGGGCCAGCTGGGGAGGCTGAAGAATGTTACCATAATAGGTAAGCACAGCCCGCCAGCCCCTTGGCACCCTTTCCTCTTTCAAGCGCGCACCTTCACCAATTGGCAACAGCAGCACCACTGCTTTAGAGTCCGCAGACCGCTTCCCCGCAGGAAGCGTCACATTCCCGACACGCAGGCACACCCATTCCCACGACGCAGGTCCAGACACCGAGCGCTACCCATCTTCGGGCATTTCTGCTCCCTTTTAATTCTAAGCAAGCTCCCTCAGCAGCCTCCAGTTAGGCGAGGGACCTGCTGCGCTGTTGCTCGGCCAGAAAAGCACTCTGCACATGGTCAGAGGCACCACGACATACATGGGGGGGGGGGTTAGAAAACTAACTTTTCCCGTGATTTTTCTTTTCTTTTCTGGTGCAATTCCGCACAAACGCCCCAGATGCGTTCAAAACTTAACGCAAGGCGCACCTACCTCCGAAAGCCCCGTGTCCGGCATCTGCGGCATCGCAGGCATCGCAGGCATCTGCAGGCTGGGCGTGCGCATGTAATAGGGGCTGAGCGTGGCCGGGAACAGGTCGCTCTCGAAGAGCCCTTCGCCGAACCTCTGGTCGAAAAGACGCGGCGGGAAGAGTGACGGGAAGGCCGAAGGGAAGCCCATGGGGCGCCGCATCCAGGGGTGGTGGATGGCGATGTCCATGGCGCGGAGAGGCGAAGACGGGCGAGCAGCCGGAGACACGCAGAACACAGACCGCGGGCAAGGGAGCGCACGCCCAGCCCGGCCCGCCGCGGCTCCTTTTATACCCGGCCGGCTCCGCCCCCTGGAAGCCGCTGGAACGCAGAAGAGGCTTCGGGACGGAGCGGGAAGCCCCGCGAAGCGCCCGTGTGGGCGGGGCCACGGGAAAGGGGCGGGGCATGGCTCTCGCCTAGCCTCGAGGCTCACGTGGGAACCGATGGGCGGAGGCGCGGCTCAGCGGGGAAAGGCGTGTCTGGATCATCCATGCCATCAGGATTCTATTCTGGAAAGGAGGGAGCCGGGAAGGTTCTCTCGGCGTTTCCCCGGCTTTGAGCTCCCATCCAGCCCATTCCCACGTTGAACGACGGCCCTGCTGCGACGCCGCAAAGTGAGAGGGCAGTGTAACGGTAACGTCTGAATTGGGGACAGGTGGTTAGATGGGGGAGGGGGGAAAGCACATCGTTTCTCTTCCCGTCGGTCGGTGCTGCCCCGCCCCCCCGGCCCCATTTCAGACGTTACCTTTATACACGGGAGAAGCAAAACGATGGTGGGCCGGAAATACACCGAGGGAAGAAATGTGAGTCCTTGTTTCCCTTTGAAAGAGAGCGCGCGTTAACAGATCTTTTAAAGATTTGTCTCTGCTTTCACTGCTCGCGGTGGAATAAAACTATCATAGGGGAAAGTACGCTATAATTTGAGATTTCCACAAACCCAGACATTTTTTGTATCATTTGGCATTCATTCCTTTGTCACATAGGCAGGACAACCTTCATTTTGAAGACAAACATGGACACAAGCCTTCCAAATCTGAACTTCACGACAGTCAAATAACACTAAATGTATTCTCTGGGTGTTGTTGTTTTTTAACTGTGAAAACAGTTTTTTCTTTCATGAATTGGACTTTGTTACTTAAGCTGCAGAAGTAAATGTACATATTCTATGTGCTGATGATTTTTTTCGTTAGTTGTCATAAGTTCTTCTGGTTTTTGTATACATTATAAAATGCAATAAAATATCTTTACAAAAAACAACCTCTCTCCACATTTATGTCCCTAACACTGTTTCCTGCAACCCACATTCACTTGTTTCCTTCCCTTCCTCCTGGCTTTGCCTTCTAGCCTGATACAATCCTGAGAACTGTAATTTGTGAAGGGTGTTGGTGGGAATCGTAGCTCTACAGCTCCCGGGAGCCTTGGGGAGGGGGAAGCCATGCACTTTAAATATATGGTGTGTGTCAGTGACATGACCTAATAAAGGAGTTTGGAAATGTTCACAAAGCATTATTTTAATTTACGGCATTTAAAATGCTTATGCCGCCTTTCAGCGCAAGTGGAAGCATCCCTGTTGCGCCTGGCAACATGTAGATACTTGCTTGCCCTTCCTCAGCCCAAGGCAGAACCCTGAGCTCACTGGACCAACCCTGCAAGGACCAGGTGATGGATTGATGGAAGAGACAGCACATACCCAGCATGCTTAGCTGCTTCAGCAGCTTCTCCCTTTATGTAGCACTGCTTGCAAAGGACCTGGGGGGTTTCCTTCACAAAGCAGGACAATCCAGAATGCCAACTGGGGAAGGGATACAGGAAGCCCAGGAGGTCTGCTCCAAAAGATGTAAACATGCTTAACTCATTCATTTGACTTTGTTGTTTAGTTGTGTCCGACTCTTCGTGACCCCATGGACCAGAGCATGCCAGGCACTCCCGTCTTCCACTGCATCCCACAGTTTGGGGGTTGGGGTCCAGCAGTACCCAGAGGGTCACAAATCACCCCACTTTGATTTAATGGGACATAGCATGCTAAAGGGACTGATTCACACCTCCACCTACTGCACAAGTCCTGTAGTTTCTCGACAATACAGGTATTTCCCTCAAGTCACTATTTTGGGAAATATTTCGCACCTCTAATCCAAATCTCTGGGGGAGAACACACACGGCAAATTTCGCTCCTTTATAAGCAAAGATAGTTGGAAAGAAGGGACTCTATATTATAGAGGAACAAGATTTGGAGGCTTTCACAAACAAGAGTCTTGTGGTTCAGCTTTTTCAGTATGCAGCCTGGGATCTTGACATGTAGACCACACAACTGGTCAACACCTGGCTCACAGGTGAATGCAATAATAACCTTGGTTGGAAAGTACTATAATATAAAACAAGCCTGCAGGATCAGGCCTTCTGACTTGCTTGAACTTTTCTCCATGGTGTTTGGTCCACAAGTGTAGGAAACAGCTGAAAGATATACTAAATGGCATTCTAATGCACAGTTTACATACAGCAGTCATCTCTCCCTACCACAAGCACACTTTTCTTGCTGAGCATACAATGTCGCCTCCTATAGCAAGCCGTGGGATTGGGTTAGGGAGACACACCTTTCAAATGCCAAATCACCTTTGAAGCAGAAGGGATAGCAGCCCAGCTTCCTGCTCAAGGCCTTTATTAGGCTAATTGATGTGAGACTAGGAAAGCTGTTTTGTTTCCCTGAAAAGTAATTTACAAAATTAACATTGTGGTATAATGAGCACAAAAGTTCCAATCTTTTGGCACTGTTAGCTGCTCTCAGTTTCAACTGGGAGAATTGTCAGTGTATACTTAAAACGTTCTTATTGAAATCCTTAGGATGTGCCCCTGACCTTAAGTATATTTATTTAGAAGGGGCTAATTATACATTACCTGCAAATGAATGCAGCTGTGAAGCCCCAACACAATTTTTTAAAGTGAAAAAGCAGCCCGGGGAGAGGATAATTTAGAGTTGAGAAGCAGCAGGGGAAGGGAATATGTTAAAGGGGAGGGGATATTTTTTCCCTAGCCCAAGGAGGTGATAAAAGCGTGTTCTATGAACTATGTTCTGTCTGCATATGTTTGGGAGGGGGACAAACATCACTACTTTATTACTCAACTTGTATCCCACCCTTCCTCCCAAAGGAAATCAATCTCAGAATAGTAATACAACACATTATAAACATAATGTTGTGCACATATTTAAAGCATTTTAAAAACTATTTTAAAAACATCTAAAACCAATTGCAGTAGTGGATAGATGTAGCAATACCTGATAATCAAAGATCTGAGTAAACAAGAATGTCCTTGAGTTTCTCCTGAAAGCCAATACCAAGGGAGACAGATTCGCTGCTCCAGGGAGGCCATTCCACAAATGGGAAACTGTTTCAGAGAAACAGACCAGACAAGAAAGGAGGAGGAGTGGCGTTATATGTCAGGGATGTGTATACCTGTGAAGAGATCCAAGATTTAGAACCTCAAAGCCAAAGTGAGAGCATTTGGGTCAAAATTAAGGGAGAGAAGAATAACAGTGACCTCATTGTGGGAGTTTACTATAGATCCCCAAGCCAAACGGAGGACATAGATGATGCCTTCCTGGAACAGATGGCCAAGCATGCAAAAGGAAGGGAGATAGAAGTAATGGGGGACTTCAATTACCCGGATATTTGTTGGATGTCAAACTCAGCCAAGAGCATAAGGTCAAACAGATTCCTCACTGGCCTTGCAGACAACTTCATTGTCCAGAAAGTGGGAGAAGCAACAAGAGGAACAGCCATTTTAGATCTGGTCCTAACCAATGTTGATGACCTGGTTAGTGGGGTAGAAGTGGAAGGATCATTAGGCGTGAGTGATCATGCTCTTCTGAAGTTTACTGTACAGCGGAAAGGAGCAGCCAAGCATACTAGGACTCAATTTCTCGACTTTAAGAAAGCCGACTTCATAAAACTTAGGGAAGTGCTGGGTGAGATCCCATGGACAGTAATACTAAAAGGAAAGGGAGTTCATGATGGCTGGGAGTTTGTTAAGAGGGAGATAGTAAAAGCACAACTTCAGGCAATACCAATGAGACGGAAACATGGAAGGTACCTAAAGAAGCCAGGGTGGCTATCTAAAGAACTTTTAACTGAGTTAAGATTAAAAAAGGATGTGTACAAAAAATGGAAAAGGGGGGAAACCACCAAAGAGGAATTCAAACAAATAGCCAGCACGTGTAGACACAAAGTCAGAAAAGCTAAAACACAGAATGAACTCAGGCTTGCTAGAGAGGTTAAAAGCAACAAAAAAGGCTTTTATGGGTATGTTCGTAGCAAAAGGAAGAACAAAGAAACAGTGGGGTCACTCAGAGGAGAAGATGGTGAAATGCAAACAGGGGACACAGAAAGGGCTGAACTCCTCAATGCCTTCTTTGCCTCAGTCTTCTCCGATAAAGAAAACAGTGCCCGACCTGAAGAATTTGGAGCAAATGATTCAGCAGAGGAAACACAGCCCAGAATAACTAAGGAGATAGTACAAGAATACTTGGCTAGTTTAGATGTATTCAAGTCTCCAGGGCCAGATGAACTGCATCCAAGAGTATTAAAAGAACTGGCAGATGTGATCTCAGAACCACTGGCAGTCATCTTTGAGAATTCCTGGAGAACAGGCGAAGTCCCGGCAGACTGGAGGAGGGCAAATGTTGTCCCTATTTTCAAAAAGGGGGAAAGAGAGGACCCAAATAATTACCGCCCAATCAGTCTGACATCAATACCAGGGAAGATTCTGGAGCAGATCATTAAGCAAACAGTCTGTGAGCACCTAGAAAGGAATGCTGTGATCACCAATAGTCAGCATGGATTTCTGAAAAATAAGTCATGTCAGACTAACCTGATCTCGTTTTTTGACAGAATTACAAGCCTGGTAGATGAAGGGAATGCAGTGGATGTAGCCTACCTTGATTTCAGCAAGGCATTTGACAAGGTGCCCCATGATATTCTTGTAAAGAAGCTGGTAAAATGCGGTCTTGACTATGCTACCACTCAGTGGATTTGTAACTGGCTGACTGACCGAACCCAAAGGGTGCTCATCAATGGTTCCTCTTCATCCTGGAGAAGAGTGACTAGTGGGGTGCCACAGGGTTCTGTCTTGGGCCCGGTCTTATTCAACATCTTTATCAACGACTTGGATGATGGACTCAAGGGCATCCTGATCAAATTTGCAGATGACACCAAACTGGGAGGGGTGGCTAACACCCCAGAGGACAGGATCACACTTCAAAACGACCTTGACAGATTAGAGAACTGGGCCAAAACAAACAAGATGAATTTTAACAGGGAGAAATGTAAAGTATTGCACTTGGGCAAAAAAAATGAGAGGCACAAATACAAGATGGGTGACACCTGGCTTGAGAGCACTACATGTGAAAAGGATCTAGGAGTCTTGGCTGACCACAAACTTGACATGAGCCAACAGTGTGATGCGGCAGCTAAAAAAGCCAATGCAATTCTGGGCTGCATCAATAGGAGTATAGCATCTAGATCAAGGGAAGTAATAGTGCCACTGTATTCTGCTCTGGTCAGACCTCACCTGGAGTACTGTGTCCAGTTCTGGGCACCACAGTTCAAGAAGCACACTGACAAACTGGAACGTGTCCAGAGGAGGGCAACCAAAATGGTCAAAGGCCTGGAAACGATGCCTTATGAGGAACGGCTAAGGGAGCTGGGCATGTTTAGCCTGGAGAAGAGGAGGTTAAGGGGTGATATGATAGCCATGTTCAAATATATAAAAGGATGTCACATAGAGGAGGGAGAAAGGTTGTTTTCTGCTGCTCCAGAGAAGTGGACACGGAGCAATGGATCCAAACTACAAGAAAGAAGATTCCACCTAAACATTAGGAAGAACTTCCTGACAGTAAGAGCTGTTCGACAGTGGAATTTGCTGCCAAGGAGTGTGGTGGAGTCTCCTTCTTTGGAGGTCTTTAAGCAGAGGCTTGACAACCATATGTCAGGAGTGCTCTGATGGTGTTTCCTGCTTGGCAGGGGGTTGGACTCGATGGCCCTTGTGGTCTCTTCCAACTCTATGATTCTATGACCATTGCGAAGGCCCTGTCATGGATAAATACTAAGTGGGCAGCAGCCAGAGGTCCTCTTCTGTCCATTGTAGGGCCTAAGATGACTGGGGAGTTACTCCTTTCAGGACTGGGGTTCCATGCCATTTAGGGCATTATATGCTAACACTTATTGATCTTGGTAGCTGGGTAACTTAATTGGTTCTACTTGAGGACAGAGACTCTTCCCCCACCCAACTTTACGAGGCTATATAATGCATTTTGAAACCCAGAATATTGGAGTAGTGGGGCATGGCCTGACCATAAAAATAATATTTTTTAAATGTGCAGAGTTGTTTCCGGTTTGTAGGGAATGTTCCATTTTGATTTAAGAAAAATGCATTAAAATGATTTATTTATAAAACAAATAGCTTAGAAGCAGCTTATTATCATACGAATATCCCATCTCTCCTCCAAGGAGCTCAGGGTGACACAGGGTTCCCCTCCTCCTTCATGTTATCCTCACAGCAACCCTGTGAGGCAGGTTAGGTGGAGAGACATCCAGGGACCTTGTGGATGAGTGGAGATTCAAACCCTGGTCTCCCTAGTCCAATGCTCTAACCACTAGGCCACACGCTTTTAGATAATGCCATATTGCAACCACCTTGTTCGCAAAGCTCGCTTGCTGTTTCCATCAGTCAGAACCTTGCCACGCACATATTCTCAAAGGATTTTAAAAGAGCTGCAGCACAATTTTCCGCAAGGAGTCCGACTGCTTGCCTCTGGGGCTAGGTGGGGCAGTTACCCCATGAGATCAGTGGTGCTCCAGTGGGATCTAAGCATTCAGAAGAACAGGGTAGCTCATAGTCAGACTATTGAGCTTGGGAAAGGGTGTGGACTGTTCCAAAGCGTCTTCTGGATTACATCAAAAGGCTGGAATGCTGCTCTCAACTCTTTTGGATAACAGGTGTGTTGCCGTTCCAGGTATAACCTCGACAAGACTTCTCCCTTCCCTGAAGAAAAAACAAGCAGGATTTTCTCTCTACTGCTAGCCCATTTCTCTGTTGTTGTTTTTTTAAAAATAAAACACGGTTTTTATGCTACTCTTGTATCCTGTTCCCATGGCAGTTAGCAGAAAGAGCAGAATACTTAAAAGCATCAAAGCAAAGTGGTAAAATAAGCTAAAAGCCAGATAATCATGAAAGCAGCACAGACCAGCCAAGGGGGTTAAAACTGCACCCAGCAAGCTTGGTGGTAGTGGAGGGGGTGGGTGGGGAGTCCTTCGCCTGTCGCTGCTAGGAAAAGAGACGCCAGACAAACCTCTCTAGGTTTTCTCGTTTGGCAGAGACAGTCCCCTAAACGTTGAAACGTAATGTCATTAATTGATGCAAATTGCTGCTGCGAGATGCAGTGATGGCTGCAGCTTTCAAATGGGATCAGGCGAATTTATGGAGCGTGGGCAGCTATACTGGGGGGGGGCAGTATTAGACGTAATGTGCAAATGGAGCCTCCAGATGCAGAGGCAGTTTAGCACCAAATACCAGGCATGAAGGAGAAGAGACAAGGGAATGCTGTCGGCTTCGTTCCCTGCTGCTGTAGATCCTAGATCAGGGGTTGGGAATCCTTTTTTGTTCCAAGGTCTGTTTTTCCTTCTAGGACACCTTCGGGGATGGAAGGTTAGGTGCCAGGGGTAGGTGGAGCCAGAAACCCAAATGGGAAGAGCAAGGAATGTAATTTCTACCTTTGTTCAGCAGGCTACTTTCCACATGCTCATGTGCTACTCTATCCTGTATCCAAACAAGCAAGAGGTATTATCCAGCTTTAAAAGCACATTCCACTCTAGACAAAAACATGCTAGGAGGATGAAAAGCAGGGCTGGTGGGCTGATGGAAGGCCTGGTGAGAGTCCCAAGGACCAGATATAGAGAGGTCTGGAGTGCTACACATGGCCCTGGGTCTGAGGTCCCCAACCAGGGTTCTTGATGAATTCTTGGTCTGATCCAGGTTGACTTGTCTTATGTTATGTAATGTAGATAAAGGACTGTATGGGCAATCTCTCTGGAATATATTTGTATTTCGAGTGATCTAACTCGGTTTCCCTCTTCCTGCCCCCTGTTCCTTCCTTTTCCCTATCTTTTGTTAAGCACTATGATGGCTGAGAACAGCCTTTAATTTCCTAGTCCTAATCTGTTGGGAGGAAGTGATATTGCTGGGTACCTTCTTCTGATGTTGGACATCAAGTGTTGAAGAAAGTGAGGCATTGGTAGAAGCGGCTAATGAATAATCTGCAGGTAGCTAGTAGCATGTGGTCAGTCAGGCAAGCCACAGGCTAACAGGTTAGCTATCTATAAATCAGATTATTTTGGGCCGAGTTCGGAGAAGCTCGTGCATGAACTGATGGCCATGGGGCTGTGCAATCTCAGGCAATCTATTATTATTAATAAAATAATAATAATAATAGTTATTATTATTTATACCCCGCCTTCCTGATTCAGAAAACTGGGCTCAGGGTGGCTAACAACAAATTTAAAACACTTAATTGATGCAACAAATAACAGCATAAAATACAGTATAAAATGTTGCTTGGTGTGTATATATTGCTTGCTGTTTAGAATAAATTCTTAAATCTTCTCACTCACTTGTGTTTTGTATTGCCTCTGAATCTTTTTTTCCCTAAACCACCTTGCATTTGGCAAGACAAGGACTGAGGCACAGCCAAAGTGGTGCAGTGGTTAAAGTGCTGGACTAGGACCTGGGAGACCAGGGTTTGAATCCCCATTCGGCCACGTAGCTCGTGGGTGATCTTGGGGCTCTCAGCCTAACCTACCTCACAGGGCCGTTGTGGGAATTAAGCAAGGAGGGGGAGAACCATGTACATTTGCCACCTTGAAATCCTCAAGAGAGAAAGGTGGGCTATAAATGAAATTTTAAAATGTCACGTGCTTTAAATGTATGTTGTATATGCAGCAGACAGATAGCTGTTGATATGTAATGGTAATGAGATGAACTGAAATGACTTCCAAATCCCAGCCTCTCAAACAGCAGGAATTGCTTCCCAATAAAGAGCGGCGAACATAGACAAACTCCCCCTACTTCCATCCCACATCTGATGGGTCTAGGACCCGGGAGACCAGAGTTCGAATACCTGGGACACGAACTTCATGGCCAAGTGGTACATTACTGTTTCACATACAGATGCAAGAACAGTATGTTTGCTCCATCCTTCCCATTTTAGAAATACAGATTTGTCTGTGAAGCGCTGCTTTCAATCTGAATTAGCAATTGGTTTGTCAAAGGGAGGTAAATTAAATCCAAAGTGAAATGTGTACAGCCTCCAACGCCAAAGCAACCCTGAGCAGGTTTCAAGGAAGGAATGGAAAAAAGGAGACGGGGTAAGGAGCTCCGGCAATCAGATGAAGAAGGCAAAGGAGGTGAAAAGCTAGAGAGGCTGCCAGTTCAGGTCAGACGAGATACCTCCATTCATTTGCACCCACCTTGGGTGGCATCTCTGCTCCACTTTTAACAACAAACTTCTCTGGAAGAGGGCGATGTGCAGCCTCAGTGGGTGTGCATTAGCCACACCTGATAGTTGGTATATTTGTGTCAGCAGCTCCAGAGATAACAAAGCAGGTGGAACCAAGAAAAATAAAGAGTAGCAATGATAAAAACAAAACAAAAAAATGGAAAGAAGAGAAAGAAGCAAACAAGATGGACATACTGCAGCTTGCTGCTAGTTTATATTTTGTAGTCAATGGGTTGGATTTTCAATGGGACTTGTTCAGATAACTTAGCCTGATTCCACCCCAATGGCCTTATCAGCCAAATGACATTCGACAGGTAATATCTAGAAAGCTTCTTATTTTTTAACACAATCACTTTATCTCTAATACCTGGAAGCGCTTCGCCTGCCGATGTTCACCAGTCATGGAAAGAGAAATGAAAAGTGGCAACATCTGTAGCACCTCAGAGCCCAACCCTAGCATTGTAGGGTGAGGATGAAACACTTTTTCCAACAGCTGGGCCTCCTACCTCACAAATCACTTGGCTCAACTGCTGCTCTTCACAGACTTTCTTGCTCCTAGATCAGGTCTGAGGAACTTTTGTGAACTTCTCTGCTGCGAGATGTGTCACGTACGAATGCAGGACAAGAGGAAACAAATGAGATTGGCTACAAGTGTTGGCACCCCCAGAGAGGTCTGCCTAGGTGAAAGCATTTTCAGTCGTAAATATATTTTTTACTGCTTTTTATTTTTGTTGTACTGGATGCCATTCTCTATTGCTGATTTTATTCTGTTAGTTTTTCATTTCCTATTACGTTTTACGTTTTAAGGTTTTAACTTGTCTGCCCATAGGACTTTTGTCGTCAGGTGGTATAGAAATATCGGAAACCAACAAAATCAAACTTTTGGCCTTCCAGGTGTTGCTGACCTACGACTCCCATCAACCCCAGGCAGCACGGACAGCAGCCATGGACGATGGGAGCTGCAGTTCAGCAACCTCTGGAGGGAGAGGTTCCCCATGCCTGTCCTAGGCACAACCATATGTCCTCCAGAGCTTCTACAGAATTGCTTCCAGAGGTTTACCTCTACCTAGAAAAACAAGTACTTAAAAAAATAACAAGGCAGAAACCATTCTGGGAGACTAGTTGTAATTAACATTTAGTGAGCTTTAGGTCCCCAACGTTGTACATACGGGCCTTCTGAAATCTCCGTTGGCATCCCATAACCTTCTATTCTCTCCTTGGTTTGTAAAATTGAGGTTGGAGGGGCTTTTTCATTTTGTTTTGCTGGGGAAAGTCGCCTGCTTTTCATGTCTGTGTTGTCCTTGATGTGAGGCAGCGGGTACAAAATTCCACCTATTTCCCTTTTGTGAAATGGCTCTTTTGTGATGCCCACAAGTTTCTGCTCAGATTTTTAAATGTCCTGCCCCCCAAAAAGGTTGGGGACACCTGCAATGAGTTCATGGCTGGAAGGAAGCCTGCGCCTCCCCCCTCCGCTTAGCACAATGGAAAAGGCCAGATAGTGACCTCATGCAAGGCAGGCCAACACCTGCTGTAGGCTACTTCATTGCTCCGCTGACATCACCACCCTTCAGCTCTCGCCCCCTTCCCCACCCAGCCTGTGCAGGAGGGAGAAGGTACAGCAGGGCACGGCTGCCTAACCAGCAGGGAGGACCCCCCATCCCTTTCTGAGACACTAGACTGTAACCAGCCTGCTGGAATGACACAATTTAAATTGCAGAGCAAGCTAGGGCGGCTCAGGGAAACATTGGGCTCATTGTTTCCTCCATTGTTTATCACACCATCCTACATCCCAATCAGCTGACGGAGGTGTAGGAGAAAGGCTCTCCTAGGACAGCAGCCAACTTTCCTCTTTTCATCGCCCCACGCCTGTCCCTTGAAAACAGAAATTCAGCATGCAGATTCCAAGTGAAGCTTTTTCTCTCTATGCAACTTTTCTCTCTATGCCAGGAGACCCTGATCTATTCCAGTGTCTACTGCACATTGCACTGGGGGAACACAGCACAGGCTTAAACTGCAGCAGTTGGGACTGCTCATTAAAGGAAGAACGAGGCCCTTGAAGTTGCCATCCTAAAAGAACAGGGAGGGAGAAACTGTGGCACGTTATGCGTTGTTGGGCTACATCTCCCTTTGCGGCATGCTGGCTAGGACTGATGGAAGGTGGAATGCATCCAGTTGCCCATCCTGTTATACACATTTTTACCCGGGGAGTAAGCCCCATTGAACGCAATAGGATTTACTTCCAAGTAAACATGTTGCTGTTCAGCAACCATTGCAAAGGAGAGCAGAACTAGGCCCAGCAAGAAATCTAAAAATATATATGTAAAAATACTATCATTGTAGTAAACACACACATACACACCTTTTCATGGAAATCAACAGAGCTTAACAGGAACGGGGGAGCTATGGCCCTCCCAATGTTGCTGGACTACAACAATGCAAGAAGGGTAAGATAAAGGACCCCTGGATGGTTAAGTCCAGTCAAAGGCAACTGTGGAGTTGTGGCGCTCATCTCACTTTCAGGCCGAGGGAGGTGGCGTTTGTCCACAGACAGCTTTCCAGGTCATGTGGCCAGCATGACTAAACTGCTTCGGGTGCAATGGAACACCATGACGGAAGCCAGGGCGCATGGAAACGCCATTTACCTTCCCGCCACAGCAGTACCTATTTATCTACTTGTGTTGGTATGCTTTCAAACTGCTAGATTGGCAGAAGCTGGAACAGAGCAATGGGAGCTTGTCACGCCGATTTGAACTGCCAACCTTCCGATCCGCAAGCCCAAGAGGCTGTTGTTTAGACCACAGTGCCTCCTGCGCTCCTAATGCAAGAAGTAGCACAGTAAGTCACACATAATGGAGAGCACACAGGAACACAGTTTTTTAAAAAAACCTGATATAGATCTATCAGCGATCCCCTTCATGCAAATACTGTGTGCGACCCTGGTCACCACCATCTTTTCAAAGATGATTCTCTGGCAATTTTCTGGCTGCTTTTCTTAGGTTTCTGAATACACAGGAAGATGTAACGTGGAAGCAGCAGGCTTTAGAAAGCGTGACACCTACCTCGTAAAGCCTCCATCGTTTTTGGGTTTGAATAAACGGTTGGATTGCCTAGGTGCGTGATGCTTTACAACAGGGATGAAGAACCTGTGACCCTCCAGACATTGATAAGGTTTCAGTTTCCATTGGCCTAGCCAGCATGGCAAACAACAGGAATGTTGGGAACTGAAGAGTCTGGAAACAGGGCGGTCCCTGGGGAGGGCGAATAATGACAACTGCCTTGTGCTCCATGCTTGGAGGGCCCCTGCCTGGCACTGGCAGCCCCAGCCCCACTGCTTCTTGTCAACCTGGCCAAGTTCTCTGCCCGATTTTTTCCTGGGACAAGGCAGGGAGGGAGGAGGTAGAGAACCATCCTGGCACTACTACTGCTAAAGCAGCATTCATATAAAAAAAATGGGGGAGGGGGAGGCCACCACTGCTAAATGGAAGTGGGGCAGGGGGAGATACATTGTGATTTCACTTGGGTCACACCTACCAGCCCCCACTACAACCGAAGGTATGTCCCTAGCTATACAAGGGTGTGCTGGAGAGGTTTGTCTGAGGTAGGGGGAAAGACCCATAGTATATTATCATCTAACTAGATAGACTTGCTAAGTCAGAAATCACTTCTTTTGAATTAAACACAGTAATTTTACTTAGAAACCAAACACACACACACACACACACACACACACACACACACACACAAAAGGGTGTCTTCTAGTGGGAAATTGTTAGTATTGCACAAGAGGCAGAAAAGTGAAGTTTTTTCTGGGAAGAATAAATCCCGGATGGCCAACCACTTGAGTCTAAGAATATCCTGTTATATGTTTAGTTACAGGCAGGTAACTAAAGAGGTATCTGAAGAAATGTGCATGCACACGAAAGCTAATACCAATAACAAACTTAGTTGGTCTCTAAGGTGCTACTGGAAGGAATTTTTTTATTTTGCTATATGTTTAGATATGTATAGTTTTTTTAAAAGCCCAAATGTCCACAGAGAAATTATTCATTTTGCCCTTCTACTGTACCCCTGCCTCTCTGCTTTATGCAGCCGAGGACAGATGTTTAAAATTGTGGGCAAGGACTCCCATTGGTGCTAATGCAATGCCTAAGAGACTAGATGGGTCGCTGGCTTGATCTGGCAGGCTCTTCCAATGGTCTTATCCCCATTCTCACTTCTTCCCAATACCACCACACTGTGGGCAAGCAGATGTAGGCAACCCCAGGTTTATTAATCACCTCTGCCCCAGGTTGTGATCAGGGCATACTGAACAGAGGATTCTGCAAGGAGAGGCAGCCTCACTATGGCACAATCCCACTCTGGTTCCATAAAAGGGGAGAGTAGCATGCCACCCAGGGAGTCCATTGAAAAAAATACAACCCTAAAAGCTCCACGCTGGTGACATCAAGGGAGGAGGGATTGGTCATGGAGTGCCCAGGGGGATGGTGAAGGAGAGGTAGTCGCCAAGCTCGCCCCACTCTGCCCGGCGCGCCTGGAAGATGCTGATCCACGTGGTGAGCACGATGACCCAGAAAAGAAGCCCCATGGCTGAACGCTGGACATCTGGGATGGAAACAGATGGAAAACCATGACCACAGTCACCTCCATTTAAGCATAGATCCTTATGCTATCTGGCACTGCCCAGATAGGTGGCCTGGGTTCTCCTCCTGGGGCAGCAGTGGGAAATCTTTGGCCTTCCGTAAGTTGTTGAACTATAACTCCCATCATTCTTGGTCACTGGTCATACTTGCTGGAACTGATGGAAGTTGTAGTTCAGCAACATGTGGAGGGACCCCACACCTGCCCTGCCCTCCCACTTCCTAGGATTTGCACCACAACTCACAGCGCTTTATCTGTAGTTGCTCAGTGTACGCCGGCACCAGAAAGGCCTCTCGGAAAAACCAGAAAACGTTCACCAGCCACAGGAAAGGCAGCAGAGCAAAGCCACCTGGAGAAACAAAGGAAAGAAAGGACTCATTTATATGTGTGTGTTTTTAAACCCCTCCACCTTTCCTATTTTAAAAGGGGCTGCAAAAATGAAAAAAAAGGTCTGTATTTTTCCAAAAGGTTCACTTTGCCTACTGAAAAAACAGCTGCCTACCGTCTAAGCAAGTTGGCAAAAACATAGCATTTCTAATAAGCCACCAAAATGTACACACACCAGTTCTTACCGCAGTAGAAATTCACAAGTTCTATGCACCTGGGCGAAATAGTGCTTTTTAAAATAAAAAACAACTTTAAGCAATCATTGTGTGTGTGTGTGTGTGTGTGTATATATATATGCATCTTCCATTTTTCCCTTTGTACATTGCATTCCCTCCACACTAAATATTTACGTACAGACTTCCCAACCTAGCACTCCATGGCATTCATAATAAACCCAAGGTGTGCTGCATCTCCATTTAATCATCCATCTTTCTTTTCATCCCTTTTACTTCTTAACTATAGTTGACTGGCTGCTCATGTGATCACCCCTACTGGTACATTAAATTTAGTATCTTCTTCTTCTTGAGGTACCCCCCAAAGCTTTCCCACTCGCCCCTTTATCCAGTTTTTTCCACCCAAATTTCTTATTTCGGCTATCTTACTGGGAAGTAATGGAAATTCTGTCAGTTGATAGCGGGGATTTCACTTTCTTTTCCAACATCTGGCGTATACTATTCTGGACGCAGAGAGAAATAAGCCGAGTGCCTTCTATTCTATTAACGTTTAATTGTGTGTCGTCGTCGTCCCCGCCCCGATGATCGTCAAGAGGAAAAGGCGGGTGTCAATAAATACCTAACCACCACCGATGCCTCTGGCTGGAACCAGCCACTCACCCAAGTAGTACTTCCTGCAGAGGTTGAGCTTCTCCTCGTTGGAAACGCGCTCCAGGTTCATGGTGCGACTGGGGTCTAGGAGGAAGAGAGGGACCCTCGCAGTCAGGGCGGAGCTCAGGGCTAAGCCCCCCCCCAAAACCCTCCTCTGGCTTGGAGGGCAGGGCCCACCCCCACCCCCAAATTGTGGAGTGGGTGAGCCGCCCCTCCCCCAACGACTCACCCCTTCCTCTTCCTCCTCCTCCTCCTGCAGAGCCGCTTCTGCTTCCCCAATGCGGAACTTGCGCGGTTCCCGGTCACCAGCTCGCCCCGCGGGCTGCTGGGAAAACGTCTCACCAAGCGCGGAGATAGGAAACGACTGGAGCAGCGCGACGAGTAGTCGGTAGCGGGTATCCCTCGCTTGCTCTTCCGTTTGGTCCCCGCCGCACTCGAGTGTGCAAGGGTCCTTTTGATTTTTTTTCTCCCTCCCCCGAAAAAATAATAATCCAGAATGCCGTTGGACTGCATTATCCCAGCTTGCAAGTAGGTAAGTAGGTAGGTAGGTAGGTAGGCAGGGGCGCGCTTGCGAGAAGTCTTGCCCTCGTGACCGCTTTGCCAGGAACGGCCCCCCAGCGCGAAGTCTTCGTCAACGAGAAGCGCTCCGCGGGTTGCACCTATTGCAATGTTCCTGTTTTCCCCAAGGTCTTTGGTGGTGGGCGGGAGTATGCTTCTCCCATAGATTTTTAAAGGGGGAAATACAATGGAGAACTCTCCATTGACTTGCATAGGGAAAGGCACAAACCCATGTGTAAATCAAACACGGTTTTTAACCCTTCTCCAAAATAATTGTGATTGGAAGTGGGGGCACCATTCCTAGCCCCGAGGTGGTGCCAAACGCTGAAACCTCCGGGGATGAATAAAAAGACAAGGACCTCGAGGAGCAGGCAGAGCCCCCTGAATCCAGTATCAAGGATCTCCTTGAGGGGCCCTCCACGCTGACATCTATTGAATCCAGCACTCCGTTGCAAGCAGGACTTTTAACTCCAGGGACCTGCATGCAGATGCATTGCGCTTTTCCTAAGGCTCACTTTATTTTTATATATATATATATATATAAAACCTACACAATAAGAGCCGAGTTAATTAGAGCGCGAACTCTCATGTCTGCTGCTCATTTTTGCTTGAGGGACAGCAGCCTGCTCAATTCCTAAATTTCCCTAGTTTGCAAGCTGCGGCATTCCGACCTCCGAAGACGAGATCACAGCGTTCAGATGCGACGCGCTTGTCTATAATTTTAAGTCTATGTTCAAAACAACGCCCTGTCGCAGCGCATGCTGGGATATACTTATTTGCTGCGGATAATGGGGAGCAGGGACCAAGAGCTTGCTGGGAGTTGTAGTTCCTTAAAGCCCTACCAACCTTGCCAACAAAGGTCAGTATAGTTAAAGCTATGGTTTTCCCAGTAGTGATGTATGGAAGTGAGAGCTGGACCATAAAGAAGGCTGATCGCCGAAGAATGGATGCTTTTGAATTATGGTGCTGGAGGAGACTCTTGAGAGTCCCATGGACTGCAAGAAGATCAAACCTATCCATTCTGAAGGAAATCAGCCCTGAGTGCTCACTGGAAGGACAGATCCTGAAGCTGAGGCTCCAGTACTTTGGCCACCTCATGAGAAGACTCGACTCCCTGGAAAAGACCCTGATGTTGGGAAAGATGGAGGGTACACGGAGAAGAGGCCAACGGAGGACGAGATGGTTGGACAGTGTTCTCGAAGCTACTAACATGAGTTTAACCAAGCTGTGGGAGGCAGTGGAAGACAGGAGCGCCTGGCGTGCTCTGGTCCATGGGGTCACGAAGAAACGGACAACTAAACAACAACAAAGCCCTACTGCCTCAACCCCTCCAGATGGCGAAGTAGTAACACGAGCAGCTCTTCCTTGCTGTATTTTGTGATTTTAAAGGTAAAACGCTGTGCAGGGCGAAAGCTGCTTCTTGCTATGCCATGTTTTTGCTGACAAAGAGGAGGCGAAACCTGAACACCCATTGCCTTTTCTCCAGCTTCTGCCTCACAATCAGATTTCAGATAGGAAGTATGTTCCTGAGCATGTGTAAAGTGCACTTCCCCATAGACTTGCCACCTGCTCCTTATTGATGCACGTTAGATGCAAGGTACATCATAATTTTGAGAATGAATGATACTACAAGCAAAGTATGGTTAAGGTAACACATCATTTTCTAAAGTCTCACAGTTAAGTTCCTTATGAGGGACCTCTTTAGGGCGTAACCCGCATTCCCCACCCCACAGCCACGCCAGGCATCAGACATTGGCAGGGCCTGTTCCTTAACTACTTAACTCTCTCCCACACCCAATATCTAGAAAAGCAGCCTTTGTATGCGCCCCCCGCCCAATCTCTGTAGGGCACTTTTTTGGCTGCTGGGCCAGATCTTTCCCTCTTCAACCCTGGCAGTCCAGGCAAGTGATGCTGCACTTTGAAGTCCACGTTGCAAGGACTTCTCTAAGCTCCTAGTTCTTCATTTGAAATCCTGCTCTTACCTGCCCTCACACCTGAAGTCAGATATGTCAGGTGTTGGGTGTGCGTGTGTGGCCTGCACAAAAGAGCTTCTCAGGCCAAATGGGGAGGTCGCCAATGAGCTGGAGGTACGCCACCTGACTGTTCTAAGTGCTTTCTACGGGAACTCAGCAAACAAATAACATAAGGGGCTCTATAAATGGTTCTATTTTTATTTTCTTGGCCACTCTTCTGGATAGGAGTAGGCCATTAGATATGGATCTATGTGGGCTCCACCATTAATGTGTGCAGTACAAACGCATAACCAACATGGGTGGTGGACCACTATATTTTTGAGGAGCTCATATGTAAAGCTCTGGAACATGTAAGACAGCCTGTGCCTTTGCATTTTGGAATCAAAGAGTTTTGATATGAAATCACTAGATGGTTGAGGTCTCAGTTTCCAGATGGATGGGCTTTGTTGTTTACACGCAAACACACTCCCCGCCCCCTCCTTCAGGCTGCAACGGAAGCCATGTGACAGTCTTGTGTCAAAATTGCGTTTTATTTAAAATTATACCAACAAGAATCCAACCCTTTACCGTCTGAGTTGACTGAGCATCTTAAATAAAAAAGTGCATAGAAAATAAACAGGTTTAGAAATTTGTACAAATATTTACATCCTCCTGGGTTTGATGTTTTTTTTTTGTTTTGTTTTTTAACTTTAAAACAGAAAGCCTTAGCGGGAAAAGAAAGAGAATCACAAAAGTTAGAAGTACAAAATTAAAGAAAAAGTTGTTCTCACCCCACAAGGGAGAGGGAAAGAAAATCAGGTCTACGAAGCAGACGGGCACAGATAAGGGACCAGGGGGGACTACCCTTCCCACTCTTGCCCCATATCTCTGCTTGCCATAATTTCAAGCCACAGACAGGTCCACTGCCAAGAGCATCCCCTCTTCCCAGACAAAACGGGCATCGCTGATGCTCCTGGGAGATGAGCCATTTCCAAGCCTCAGGGAACTAAGGGGACGTGTCAGTCCTGCAGCAACCCACTTGGAAAGCTACGGTGAGGTGGGTAAGCTCGCGACATGCCTCTTGGTGTCCCCCCTCACTGACGCCAGGCTGGGAGAAAGGTACAGAGCTGAGGAATCAGGTCACGGGTCAAAAAAATGCCTCTCAGTTGAGAAAACGGCGGCAGCGCTTGGCCCCACAGTTGCAAGGGAGCTTGCTGCCAGCGTCCTCAATGGGGAATTTGTAGTCGTAGGTGAGCTCTTCGCCCCGGAAGATGCGTCGCAGGGCAAAGATGACGATGTGCTTCTGGCCCTCCACGTGGATGACCCGTGAGTAGCAGTTGGGCTCGCAGGAGTGGTTGATGAAGCGGGCGGCGTTGCCGTGCATCGTGGCATCCACCACGTCAAAGTCGTCAATGCGGAACATGTAGCAGCCTATGCCCTGTTGGGATGGGAAAAATAGAGCTCAGATTAGTGAGACGATTTGGGGAGTCCAGCTCCTCCCTCCTCCGCTGGTCCTGTTAATAATAATAATAATTGTTGTTGTTGTTTTATTATTTATACCAGGCATAGGCAAACTCGGCCCTCCAGATGTTTTGGGACTACAACTCCCATCATCCCTGGCCACTTGTCCTGTTAGCTAGGGTTGATGGGAGTTGTAGTCCCAAAACATCTGGAGGGCCGAGTTTGCCTATGCCTGATTTATACCCTGTCCTCAACTCAATCATGGACTCCCTGCTCCCTTGACCATCAGCTCAGTAGAGAATGAGACTCAATTTCAGGGTCGTGGGTTTGAGCCCCACGTTGGGCAAAAGATTCCTGCATTGCAGTGGATTGGACCAGAAGACCCTCGAGGTCCCTTCCAACTCTACAATTCTCTTGATTCAGTACCTTGCTGTCATAGTACTTTTCGCGCTTGTCTGTCAGCACCGAGCGGATCACGATGCCAGAGTATTCGATCACCATCTCGCCTGCATCAATATTCCGCTTGCAGAACAGGCCCCGGCCGTGGATGGCTGACCTGGAGTGGGGAGAAAGGTACAGATCAGCATTAAGAGAGTTAACAAGGCAGGCCAAAGATGGGCCAGCCACTGGGTACTCTCTGTTTCTTTTTCAGGTTCATCCTGGAGGCGAGCGTGGAGCAGGGAGCTTCTCTGCACAATGTGGCCTCTTTAGGAAGGCCATGGCCAAGGATTCAAGCAAGCAGCAGCAGCTGCCCTTGTTACCTGTACACGCCCACAGCTTCCTTGGAGGTTTTCTTCAGGTGCCGAAACCGCATGGCCATGGGTAGCTCCAGGCTGGTGGCTCGCCTAAGGAAGAAGCGGAGGCCAGACTAGACTTAGAAGCTTATGCCAAAAGAGAGAGTGGCTGCCTTGACAGTAAAAATGGATTCAAGATGGACAGATTCCCAGCAAGAATCACAAGGACGAAAATCAGATGTTTAGGGTGCAGCACGACAGTTTTAAAAGTGATGGGAGAAGGAAACTTGAGTAGCAGCAGCACCACATCATGGAACAAACTGTGGGAATGGACAGTAAAGTTTCCCTTCTGGAGGGAGGAATGCCTGAAACGTAGGAAACTGTCTTATGCATCAGTCTATTTAGCTCAATATTGCTCACACTGATTGGCAGCAGCTCTCCAGGATTTCAGAAAAGGGTCTCTTCCCGCCCTAGCTGGAGATGTCTTGAGATTGATCTGGGAACCTGCATGCAAAACCGATGCTCTATCACTGAGCTATGGCCCTCCCCAGGATATTCTCTGCGGGGAGCAGAAGTGGTATGTGAGCTCTCCTGTTTTTTGGGTCAATGCTAATTTGGGCTATTTGCTGCCTTCCTGAGTGTGCTCTCTGGTGCACAGAAGAGGACTGGGCTCACTGGGCTTCCTTGGCAGCAAAAAAGCTGGTGCTGGAAAGCAGGTAATCACCTTTATTACATAAACCTGGCTAGAGAGCCGAAAGACAACTGACTACAAGCAAGAAATGCATTTTAATCAAGTAGAAATGAGATCTGGGCAAGGAAACGTGGGCCCCTATTTCTAAGCGCTTTGGAGAAAAAGGATCCCCTTGGAAATTTTATAACTCATGAGCTTCACAGGCTGAAGAGGAGAAGCGTCTGTTTTTAAAAGCTTCCCTGGCAGTACACACAGCATGGGCATTATCTAATCAGATTCATATTACCAAATGCGGAGTTTTCACAGCCTACCATATGAAGGGACAAAGTCAAGATTGACCAGCTTCAGGACAGCAGAAGCCAGGCATCTTCTTACCTGGTGGACTTGAGCTGCACTTCATCCTCCTCTTCGTCATAAGGGCCTCCCTCAGGAAGCACACGATGTTGCGATGCCAGGAAGTTGAACATATCAAAAGTGCATTTCCTGCAAAAGAAGTGGAAGGCTGCCCATCTCAGAAGGCCTCTGGATTCCCTGCTCTTCTCTCTTTTAAACACTGTCTGTAACACTATCTGTATTTCCACTTACTCAAGAAAGAACTCCTTTTGCTGCAATACAACCCAGGCAAGGATGCAATTTAGGAATAAGGGGTGAATCTCTGACCCATCATATGTTTCCCATCAGCTGCAAATGACATGGGATGATGGGAACTGTAAGGGATGGACTGGGCAGCCAAATTCTGCCCCAACTGGTCTCAATTATAGGTCATTCCTGTTTTGTGCAGATATTATTATTATTATTATTATTATTATTATTATTATTTATCTGCATTTAAATTGTACGCATTTTGTATGCACTTTTGCAGTAGTTTGTGTGTAAAAATGCACAGAAATTCACATTTTATCTAAAAGAACACAAAATAAATATTTTGATTACTTTTTTATTTTTTATTCAATTTGTATACCGCCCTATACCCATAGATCTCAGGGCAGTTCACAACAAATTATACAAATTAATGCATCTGTATCAATCTTTTCAATGCATTCATCTGTAAAAAATGCATTTTGAACTCTTCCTTTTACGTAAAATATGTATGATTGCGCACACCTTTTGCACACTGCAATTGCCCTGCAAAATCCAGAGAGGTGTGTGATCCAACTGGTATATTGTAAACTGCCCTGTGATCCATGGATAAAGGGTGGTAGAGAAATTTGCAGTCCACTCCTCCTCCCCAGAGAGAAAGCAAGGCCATTCCTCACCTGACGTAGACTTCTGCTCGGGCGCAGCCATGAGGGTTGAGCGGAAGCTCCTCCTCCTCGCCTTCATGCTGGTGGTACCGGAACTTGTATTTGTGGCAGGCCTTGGCACCATACAGCTGTTCCACCAGAAAGATGACGGCATCGTGGTGCATCCCCAACAGCCGCACCCCGTTCATCCCTGTCAGGAAAGTCAATAATACCTAAGATTCAGCACCCAGTCACCCTTTCAGTACAAGAGAACCAGTCCTATCCCAAAGCCTCCGAACAGAGCCCCAGAAACCTCCTCCCCAACGAAAAGCACGACATTTTGCTTTCTTGATGTGCTTTTCCCACTTCTGCTTTTCTACATCATCTGCTCTCTTATTTATTTGGAACATACAACCTCTGTACTGCTCTTATGCTTATAGTCTTCCCTCTTTTGGAGCAGCTATTCTGGGCAGTTTTCTGCTCCCAGAGATTGTTCCCCTTTCTATTGTCTTTAGGCCTTGAACTGAAAAAGCCAAAAGACTGGTAGGCTAGCCTGGCAGCTGCAAAGTAACTTCCAACCAGAACAGAACAACCTATAAACCAAGTAAGAGTCCTGCCGGATCTGGCCTAAGGCCCTTCTAGTCCAACATCCACAGCAGCCAACCAGATGCCCATCGGAAGCCTTCAAACAGGACCTTATTACCTGCAAAGGAGAGGTGCTTGAGCCGGGCATTGGTGCGGGCCTCCTGAATCTTCTCAATCACTGCTTTCCAGGCACCTAAACATGGAGAAGGCAACCGTGATTTACTCTGTAAGAGGCAGGCATCTGACCCAAAGCAAAATAATTATCAGAATGGTATCACTGGGTAAAGGAGGTCCAAGGTGCTGCTGTTCCCCAGAGTCTCTTATGGCTTCCCTGAGCAAGGCATAATACAACTCCTGCTTGTACCCAGGAGAAAAATAATCCCCCAGTTGTCTGTGGAGTGTGTCCCTCTTTCCAGCAGCATCAGCAGCACAACTATAGCCAGCCAGCTGAGAGGCTAGAGGTCCAAAGGAACGTTACCACCGATGCGATTCTCTCCTTCTCACCATCTATGCTGTCAGCCTGCACATTGAAGCCGTCCTCACTGGTGATCTCAAAGCACAGGTGGGGCTGCGTTTTGCGGGGCATCTCATTCTCTTTGTCCTCCTGCTTCAGATTGTCCTCGTCTGAGCTGGAGAGATCCCCTGGGAGGGGAGAAAAAGGGGGGGAAAGAGCAGGAGGCCCAGGCGTATTAGCTCTGCTGTCGTGGAGTCGTCATCTGTGAGAAAGGGCTTAATTCACGGGAAGGAATAGACTTACAGCAGGGTTAAAATAAAAACCCAAGCTCACAAAGCAGAGACCTGTCAGGTCCAGGATTCACTTTCTGAACTCTGGTATGCAGGCTGGAACACTGCAGTCCGTATCCTTAGTCACATTTAAGAGTAGCCCCATTGAAATTAATGTACATGACTAGACAGATCCGTTCATTGTGAAGGGTCTATATTGAGCAGCGCTTAGGTACAACCCACTTTCTGTATAGAAACTGATTTACAGCATTCATATTCCACGCCTTTGTTACAGTCTCCCAGAGCAGCTTACAAAAAGCAATTGTATATACAACACCATTTATTTTATTTTTATTTATTGCACAAATTTATATATTGCTTAACATAAAACGCACCAAAACCTTGTACGACATAACAAATATAAAATTGAGAATAAAATTATATTATGCTGATCAATGGTGCAGACAGCCAGGGAGGGACTTCACACCAGAGAAACCTGGTGTGAATAAAATCTGATGTGCAATGTAGGGATTAGAGATACACATCTCTAAAATGAACTTGAAAGGGGTAGCTGCCCATGCCATTAAAAACAAATGAACAAGAGATACATAGCTGTTTAATCCTTTATTATATTTCTATCCTGTCTCTTCCTTCAAGTTTGCCCCACCCCCAATCTCCACAACTACCCTGTGAGGAAGGTTAGGGGGAGAGAAAATGACTTGCAGCAAGTTACAGGGATGAGTGAGGAGTCTCCCTGGTCTTAATCCTACACACTCAGCCACCACACCACCCTGGCTCTTAGTACCACGTGCACAGTGATTCGCCCCATAAAGCAAATGTGGACATTTAATCCCTGGTTCTGTACGCCTGGAGCCAGCCCACAGCCTCCCAGCTAAGTACCAACCACCCCTATTTCGAAGGCAGAGCGGGGCAGGCAAGAGATCCCAGTACCTGCATATCTATGCCAGACTGGCTCCAGCAGAGCCTCTTGGTTTGGTTCCGGCGTTCCAGGATGGGAATGTAACGCTGCGAAGGAGGGAGAATGGTCCATCGGAGACCTGCGGGGGCATGAAAGAAAGAAGGTCTGTTTTAAAAACCCTGCGGCAGGCAAGGAACAGGATTCTGCAGCCTCCAACCGCACACTCACAGCTCACTCTCGCCGACAGCGCCTGCCTCCTCTTTGAGCGCATCCAGGTCAAGGACACCCTTGGCTGTGGGGGTCTTCATCCGCACCCTTCCCATGCTGCAGGGGAAGAAGGCCTTGTGAACACGGGCACAAACAAAACACACAGCTTGGGGGCTACCCAGAAGGATCCAGAGAAGCCATGCTTGGCCTGAAGTACAAACCCACAAAGGACCACCCCTTCTCCTTAGCCCGCCCATGCTTAAGAGTGTGGAGATCACATGCTTGCACTTACCCTGAGCCTGCCGTGCTGCCAGAAATGCAGTTATTCACCAAGTGATCCGGCGTGACGGTGGGCGACACGGGCAGCGGCTCCTCTTCGTTGGCGCCGTCCACCTTGGCCTTCTTGAGAGGCATGCTGCCAACGAAGGTGGAGACCCTCTTGACCCGGATGGCCGGCCGGGGGCCCGGCAAGGACACCAAGCCAGGGATGCTGAGCACGCCGGAATTCACAGCCACTGGCTGAAGCAGACATGTCTGTGGGATCCCCAGCGAGGGCGTCACCAGAGCCGGGGTGCCCAGTGCCAGCTGGCCCCCGCCAACGGCTTGAGGGGCAGCGCCCACGACGTTCATCATGGGTACCATGCTGAGCACCGGGCCCCGGATGGTCCACGTGGGCAAAGGGCTAGAAGTGAGGCCCAGGGGCGCTCGCAATATGACCGTGCCAAGGTTGGGCACGGGCGCAGGGGCTGGCGCCGCTGGGCTTGGCACAGCCTTGCAGCCGGAGGCCTGCTCCCCGTCCGGGGTGCTCAAGGCGCCTTCCTCCCCCTGCACTTTCATGCACACTTGTCCCAGCTTGTTCACGAGGATGATTCTGGAGCCGGGCAGCTGCCCCTCGGGTCCCAGCAGTTTGACCTCAGCGGTGCCTGGCACCTGGGCACAAGCCAGGGTTGGGGCCAGGTCTGGAGCGGGGCTGGGGCGGGCTGCCTCGGTGCCGTTGAGGCTGGCAGAGGTAGGGGGTGCTGGTGGCAGCGAGGCCGCCTGGTTGAGGCAGGAGGAGAGCGGGGCCTTGCTCTCCGGCGTGTCCATATTCTTCAGGACGAAGTCCACAATGTCCGAGGGCAGGTCCTCCGGTGCAGGAGCAGGGCCAGCCAGCTCCCGTTCAACTCTGGGCTCCGCTTGCTTGCCCTTGGCCGGAGGGTGGCCCCCTGCCCCGTCCGCCTCGCTGTCGGTCCCGTCGTCGATGCCGTCGAGCTGGTGGATGTGGGGCAGAGGGAGGTCCAGTGGGTACGGAGGCAGGGGCGGCTCCCGGGTGACCACCGTGCGGGGGAAGCGGAAGTAGCGGCTGGCCTCCCCTTCCTCCTCGCTCTCGCCGTCGCCCAGGCCGTCCAGCTGGGGCAGCTCCAGGCTGGGCGAGGGGCAGGCCCGCGGTACGCCCAGCTCCTCCTCCTGGAAAGGCTCGTCCAGGAGGCTGTCGTCAAACTCCAGGTCGGAGACGTTGAGCTCGAAAGCCAGCTCTGGCGGGACGGGCGGGGGCGAGGGAGGGGGTGAGGTAGGTAGGGGGCGCTGCCCGTCAGAGGTAGAAGTATGCCTGAAGCCACTCCCCGCCAGGGGGTTGTCCGGGAGAGGCGGCATGGCCCTGAGAGAGGTGCTGGGGGGACTAGTCCTGTTGCTAGCAGCGGCTTGCGGCGGGAGGGGGGAGCGGCGGGCGTGGGGGACGCTGCTGGGAGACAGGGGGCTGAGGCGCTGCGTGCGGCGTGGAGGGGGGAAGTCGGGGTCGCCCACCGTCAAGATGTGGTGGGACATGGATGATGCGCTCCCTGTGGTGGAGGGAACAGGAAGAGCACGTCAATAGGGGGTGGGAAGCAAAACAGGCAGATGCACAAATGCACTAGCCACACAGGGGACAACTCGCCTCCCTCCCCCATGAGATAACTTGCAGCTTTTTAGGAACCTAGTAGACAGCGTCTTCCTATGTTTGGAGTCAGAGCACTCTGTCTGTCTAGCTCAGTATTGGGATGGGGAAGGCCGGGGGTCTGAATGCCACCTTCCAGGCCTCTCTCTCTGGCTCTGGGAACACTCCTCAGGCAACACATGGATGGCCATTTGTTATGGATGCAGGGGGTTGGACTTGATGACCCTCGGGGTCCCCTTTCAACTCTACAATTCTATCACTGGCCCCATTCCACACCCAGAGTGCTTTTGCCCAGCTGGAATGTGCCCTTAGACTCTGGTAAGGCCTCTGGATAGAAAGAGGTGTTTGTGTATGTAGAAACCGGCCTACTGAACAAAGGCAAAATTGCTCTGCCCATATTTGCCTCTGCCCCCCAACCCCAGTTGTGTGGTCTTCGGAAAGTTGCCCAGAAAGGAATGTAGCCATTGCAGTTCCTCACCCCTGGTCTACGCTGACTGGCCAGGGCTTCCCAGGGTCTACCTCAAACACCCTCTCTATCAGCCAACCACTCAGACACAACAATATCACAACCCACATGCAAAGGACTGCAGCGGAGCACAGGCGTGTCAGAACCTCTCCCCATCTCTGAAGCACCAATGGGCTCATGCCCCATTCTCCCTGCACTCGCTAATGCTCCTCTCCTGCTTCTCCTGTTCCATTAGCCTTGTTTCAAAGCAAGAATTGGCCTTGGAGCATCCAGCTGCTGGCCTCCGTTTCAGACCCTCTTGCCTTGAAGCTACTCACCAGGAGAAGGCAGCGGGCGGGATGACACCCCACTTATGGGTCGTCGAGTAGGGGAGTAGTTGGGCACTTTGATGCGAGCTCCAGTGAGAGACCTGTGTTTGGAGGCTGCAGACTCCGGGGGTGGCAGAGGCCCTGGGTTCTGCGCGGGTGAGTGGCGCTCCAGCGGCAGCAGGGGAGGGGGCACATCCTGAAGGTGCTCATTCCCAAGTTTAGGATCTGAAAACATAAAAAGGCACATGACAAGAGACCAAGCATGGCAAAGGGCTTTGTGCTGAGAAAAGACAGCACAAAACCAAGAAAACTGCCTTATTCCAGAACAGATTATTTGCCCATTTGGTCTACACGGGCTGAAGACCTGTACTCTTATATACATTTGCTCTTATTTTTCTCTCCCAGCACCCCCCCCCCCACTTATGGGAGTTGGAGCCCATAAACTTTGAAAGGCGACAGGCCCCAACCCAAACCTTGGTTCTCAAACAAAAGGAGCTTCCTGCACTCAATCGGAAGCTGTGCCGGATGTTCGGCTTCTGAAAATCATTCAAAAACTGGAACAATCACTTCCAGTTCTTGATCGTTCGGGAGCCAAAACGTACAAGTTCCAAGGCATTTGGCAACCAAGGTATGACTGTATTCTGGTTTTGAGCGGAAAGGATGGACTAGTAAGCTCCAATAAAGGGTGGTTATTTGCCCCAGAGAAGTAGCTTAACCACTAAACTGACTTAAAGGGTTTGACTTTAAACCTCTTTGTCAGGCCAAGCTGGATGCAGAGTGTCCCCCCACAACATGCAAGTGGGCAGGAAAACTTATCGCCACCCTGACTTCCTACTGCAGATGGAGAGGATGACGGTATCCAAAAGCCAGCCCAGCTGCACATCCCAGATCCCCTTACCGGCAGGGGCAGCTGGGCTGTGCACTATCGTGTGGTTCTCCTCCTGCACTCCCGAGGCATCAGGCTCCTCTTGACTCAGCTTCGGCCGGTACTCCAGGACGCGACACTTGTACCAGCACTGCTTGCGGGCGTCCACCGTGCTCCAATAAATACGGGAACACCTGGGGGGTGGAAGGAACACAAAGGCAGTCCCATCAGAATCGCCTTCTGGCTGCCATGGGGCTGCTTGCTCAAAGCAGTGGCGCAGGATTGCTGGGAGGAAAGCAAGGAGTCTAACAGTAAGTGGAACCAATGATTGGCAGAGCCAACTAAGTTTTGCACCTGCCCCTTAGTTGTACATGGGTAACGCCGAGGCAAAGGTGCAAGAAGCAGGACAGCCAGAGCCACCCTTTGGACTGGTTGCAAGTAAGGCCACAGGTGGGCTAGGAGACCTCAAGGTGAAGGTTGGTGAGGCAGTGCCCCATTTGCCCCAATGGACCAGCCCCCATTGCAACCAAGTGGCCTCCTATCCTTGGTGGCAAATGCCTAGCGGTTAGGGCATTTGAATTAAGGATGGGGAAGCTGTGGCCCTCCAGAAGTTATTGAACTACAACACCCATCATCCTTGACCACTGGTCATGCTGGCTGGGGATATTGGGAGTTGGAGCCTGAGGCCGCAGGTTTTAGATGGTTCACCATGGGTGGAGCAGATTATCCATAAACAGATAACAAGCCCTGCTCCAAGGTTTTGCAAAACCAATTTGTGAATGTTTGTTGGCACATTCCAGGAGATACTTCAGCCTTCCCCAACCTGGTGGGCTCCAGGTGTTTCAGATGGCATATCCCTTCAGCTGTGCTGGTCGGGGACTGATGGGAGTTGGTCCAAAACATCCGGCAACCACCAGGTTGGGGAAGAGAGAGCGCAATTTACACAACTTCAGAGAAGAAGAAAAAGAACTTCTCTCGTCTCTGCATCCCTGACCAGCAGAGGAAGCAAGCACCAGAGATTTTCATGTGACATTTGATTTGCTTTTGACAGATGGACGCCAAGTGGGCAGTTCCAGAAAGCAAACGTTTAAAGAGCCAGAGGGAAGAAAAGGCACACAACCAGGAAAACATTTTCAGAGGCTGTGTAAAGAGTAGCTATCTTTGTGCATCACAGTCCATAATTGCGGGGCACTGGCATAACGAGAATGGCTGTCAACCTTCCTATGAACACCTCAGAAGTGGAAACAGACATGTTGGCACCCAGGCCTCAGGTAGAGACATGAGGCTACCTGCTGAAAAACAAGTTTCCCAGGTTGTGTGTGCTACTGCAGAGGATCACTAGGATCTTTTGTCCTTTTTCAAAGGCAGGGAAACTCTTCCCAAGTCTGGCAAAATCCTGCAGAATTAAATGGGAGACACTTCCATGGCTCTTGCTAGACAGAACACAGCAAGAAGCAAATGAGAGAAGACTGTGGAGAGGGCAAAGGAGAAAGGTGGCTTTCTGGTTCTGGTTGCTATGGAGCTTTTAAAGAATCTACATGGCAGCTGATCAAACCAAGGCCCATCCTTCTGCACAGTTACAAGAGTGGATTCTGACAGCTGGGGAATATGTTGAGTGCCAATGTGGTGTGATGACTATAGAGTTTTGAATCTAGGACCTTGCAGACCAGAGTGCAAATCTCCACTAGGCCATGAAGCTCACTGGGTGTCTCCAACTCCCACTCTAATCTACTTCAGAGAGTTGTCGTGAGGATAACAAGGAGAACCATGTCCTCCAAGTTGAGCTCTCTGGAGAAAAGTTGGGGAATAAATGTTGTAACAGCAAATTTGAAAGATGTTAGCTATTTAGAAGCTTACTGGGTAGGGACCTGAAAGCCAGCCTTCACCAACTCCCAGCATCTGGCTGGGAGTTGTAGTTAAAAACATCTGGAGGGCACCAAGTTGGCAAAGGCTGCTGTGACCCATGTAGCTGCATTATGCTACAAATCTCGTATGTCGTTACAGGTGACTACGCAATATCTGATTGGCTGCTGTGAGATGCAGAGCATCCTGAACTGCATCCTACACAGCCCTCATTCACATTAAAGGGGGGGGGGACAGATCATTTACAAGCATTTTCCAATTGGTAAAATTAAAAAAATGGGAGGGAAGGAAAAGAGTGGTTGCAAATAATCCCCCATGCCATGTGTGCAGATACCTAAACACACCACACTGTGCATTAGTCCACCTGGAATAACGACCACACTCTGGTTTCACACTCACCATCACCGTAGCAGGTGATGCTTTAACCATAAGAAACGTGCTGAAAGCTCCCAAGGAGATGAGGAGGATAAAGTCCCTCCCTTCTCTTGAGCCACCCTGCCAAGAGGATGGCGTAAACGGTAAGCTAATCCATGCTAAGATAGTATCTGCTTCAGCATCTATTCAGTAGAATCCTTCATGCCAGATAAAATGAACGGGTTTAGACTAAAATAAGGATCGAAATGATTTTTTAAAACATGTATTTCTATTATTTCACTATCCCGTAATTATTATAAATGGGAAACTGTATGACTGTATGAGTGCAGCTCCCTGGAAAGAGTGCAATTAGCTTCAACGGTGTGGACAGTCAATGCAGCAGCCTGTCTAAAGGCCACCCAGGACACCTAAGCCCTTTTTCACATGGGTGAAATCCAGGATTCCTGGGCACACAGTGAATGCAGCCGGATCTACTTCCATGTGTTGAGTGCTCTTGGATTTTGACTGCCTAAAAAGGAGCTCAGGGTCTTTCGACCTCATAATCAAATGCAACAGGCAAGCATTGTTTGCTCAGTAAATGTGATTTTAGTATGATCAGAGGAAAACATGGTCTCAATGCGATTTTGGAAACTGGGTCTTTGCTCTTCCTGATTGACCAGATCAGAGCTGAAGGAACGGCCCCAAATGCTGTGAGGACTCCTAAAGCTGGCAGAGAATTTTGACGCAGTGTGGCACAGAAGCAGTTGCCCAGTCCTTTTCTTCTGGGTACCCCCTGCCAAAAGCCATCTCGTATCCATACACCCCCCCCCCAATAATGGCTCCCCTGGTGACGATCCTCAGGAAAGCTGGCATGGGATTGTTCTTCCTTTGTCACTTAAGGTGGGTGTGAGGCTGCTACCAACTTTAATGCGGATACTCACTGGTAGCCTACGGGAAAGAGGCGTCCCTCACACTCAGACAGATCTGTCAGCATCCCCAAGCTGTCGATCTTCATGGAGCCTGGAAGCAGAAACACACTGAGCAGAGAGCCAGAAACAGAGGAAAATTGAGGGTAATGGAAAGGCAGTTGCCTCAGGATGTGGGTTAGAGAGGCTATTACGGGCAGAAATGACCGGCAGAATCCGAGACCAGGGAAAAGAGATGGCGGAAGAAGATTGGAAGAAGTTTAAGGACTATCTTAAGAAACATTGTAAAATTATTGAATGTTAGAACGATGTTGATTTTGAAATTAAGGGGTTTTTAGCTGTAATGATTATGTAATTAAGAAAAGAAAGGTCAAAAACTATATAGAAATTAGGGGAAGGATTTGCTGAATTGAACTAATTAGAGATTGGAATACAGAGAGGGGAGGTATGAGGAGGTCGGGAAAGTAAGTTTTATGAATATAGGGGATTGAAATTATATTTGTTGTTGTATGTGTTTTGTATGTATTTTTGTTGTTTCTGTTTGTTCTTTTGTTTTTTTCTATTTTATATAAATTCTTAAAACTTTAATAAATATCTTATAAAAAAAAAAAAGAAAGGCTATTACGGATGGCAGAGCATGAGAGAGAGAAAAACCTATCAGACCTAATGGATACAATCCACTGGGGAGAGTTCTGCTGCAGAAGCCTCTGTTTCAACGGAGTTTGTACCTGAGGGTGTCCCAATGGACGGCATCCCATGGTAATTAGTGCATGAGCAAAGGGAAAGGATAAAGAATAGTTGCTTAGATTTTCTGCCTTTTAGGCACCTCTGGAGAGGCTAAATGAGGGCATCCTACACTCTGTCTACAAGGGAACCAAGAAAGTTAGTTTCTGGGTTCCCAAAATGGGCCTAGCCAAGATGCAGGAACTCAAGGTGTACGCACGAAGACAGGGGTTGGCTTAGTTGGCATTGGCACTATGGGACAGGATGCAATCTAAGATATAGTTCAGAGGGGACAAATGTTTCTCCACCCCAATGGTTTCAGAGTTTACTTTTTCCCTTGTAGATGAGGCCCTCCCTCCCTCTCTCTCCCTGCTCCTATTAAGTATTAACAACAAGCTTATTTGTTTGAGATAACCAGCGCAGACACTGCCAGAACAGAGACGTGACAGATACAAGGAGCAAAGAGTGGTGATGAATCCATTTCCAGTTGCAGATCCTTCCGCTCCATTCTGAAGCAAGCTGCTCCCTCCTATTCCCTGCATGTTCAACTGCAGAACCACCCACTTGCTAGAGGAGAAAATCCCATCTACTCTGGACCACAGTGTTTGCATAGCAAAGTGCTGCTCTCCTGCCCTGTCCCCATATAATTACCTATCATCATGTTGATGGTGTCTGGCTCCAGGCCCACCATGAACTTCCTCTTAAAGCTGATGCCCTCGAAGTCAACGTAGACACGGCGCAAGACATCAAACCCATCTTCAGCAACTATCTCCTAAAAAGGCAGACAACATGGCCAAGGGACCCTCTTAAATTCAATTTGCAGTGACCAAGCATCAGAAGACAAAACTCTGCAAAATTACATGTACGTATGTTTGGGCTGCTGGGGGACAACGGCATAACTCTGGTTTTCAAGATGCCAGGCCTAACAGAACTGTCCCACCCACGACCCACTCATCCCAGAGGCGACAGGAAGCCTGATGGTGCCCTCCCCACTTACCGTCCCATCCAGGAGGTCAACGTGCTTCTGGCAGAAGACTTTCTTGTCATCCTGGAAGGTGCACTGGCAGAGGCGAGCACACATGAAGTGGTAGTTGCTGATGCATGCGGAGAGGCAGCAGCCAACCGTGGCCCCCGTACGTTGACAGTGTTCGCAGCGCTAAGGGGGGGGGGGAGAGACAGGTTCGTCAAAGGTGTGGAAGGAACGCCACTGCAGCAGGGCAAGGGATAAAGTGTGTGGCACTAAGCAAAGACGCAGAGGGCCAAAATGTCCCCAAGGAGCAAAATCATCAGTCTGCATTCATTTCTGACCAAGATGTAATTTGGGGAGGGCATTTATACACACATTATAGAGACAAACATGCACTCTGAACACCCCATTCCTTCCTCTCTTTTCCTCATCATCAAGATCACCCTACACATCAATGCAATCAGATGCAGAGAGCAGCCATGTTGACGATGCAGTCTTGCTGGGACTTTCTAGTTGATTGATAAGATCTGTAGTAATACCCAAGCACTGTTCTCACAGCAGTGAACACTTGGAAGGAGCTTTCAGCTCCACCCTGGCCAGGGTGGGGAGAGGAGTTTTGATTCTTAATTTGAGTGGAGGCTCTATGTATGAAGCGGGTACAGGGAACATACGATCCGGCTGACGAAAAAGACTGGACAGCTGTTAAACCATCACGTCCACATCGCTATTCATATGCTGTGTGCAATTGTGGAGATTCAATTACTGGAGCAAAATTCAGCATACCAAGAATCTCAGAGATCGCCTTTTAAAGAAAGGTTTTGAGCAGCAGTGACTGCAAATTAAGGTTGAAATATGGGCAGCACCTGGTGAAGCCAGAGTGGATCTCAGTGGGTCACTTCAGGAGCAGGCTAGTTTGGTGATCTACAGCAGGGGTGGGAGGCCTTGGGTTCAAGAACAAATGCCCCCCTTGGCTCTGCCCCCATCTCCCCTGATTCCAACTCTCCCAAGGCTCCCTCCCCATGCCCTCTTCCTTGAATACTTTTGCCTGGCTGGAATGTGTCTTTGAATTGTGGCAATGTGGACTGATAAAAGTTTCCCCGCCCCTATCCAGCAGTGCCTTTCTTTGTAAAGTGCAGTGTTTTCAGGACCCTCGCTCACAGTGGGAATTCTACTGAGGCCACAAGAGGGGCTGGATTTAGGTTTGATGAGGCCCTAAGCTACTGAAATTAATGGGGCCCTTTATATGTCCAGCTGTCCTTTGTCAACAACAAATTGTCGCTATTTTTGTGCGTTAAATACATGTTATATGGTAATTTATGGACCTAATAGGTCCACACACCACACAAAACACGCTTGCTGTATGTAGGTTTTATTTTATTTGTTTGTTATCTTATATTTTGGAAATGTACATCCAGGTTTTTTTCCCTTTAAATTTTTTTGGGGCCCCCAAGAGAGTGGGGCCCTAAGCAATAGCTTGTTTAGCTTATACGTAAATCCGGCACTGGCCACAAGGAGGGTCTGGTCCTATCCCCTCTTCTACAGAGCTGAATGGAGAGAAGCCCAACTCACCATTTGCCGACCCCGGGCTACGGCAGCATGCACGTTCTTCAGGGAGCCATCGTTCTCCTCAAAGACCTCGGCTGACCAGATGGCACAGTTGACGTGCGTCCACTCGTTCTGGCCGATGTACAGCAGCCTCCCTGCGTCCTGGAGGGCAGGAAGAGAGCTCATGTTGAAGAGGGAGGGGGAAGGCAACACCTCAAGGTCTAGCCACGAGGGAGGGATTTGCAAGGGGTTCACATGGTCACCTCCCGGACACAAGACAGGATCCAGGGGTTATAGATTTCCTGGCCCTGTCCAATCCTCCACTTAAGCTACCTTCTCCACACCAAAGACAACAAACAAACAAAACCACCCTACAAAGCCAGTGGATTTGGTTCTCCCACACTTCTTCCCTTATTCTCTCAATCTAGCCTCAAAAAGGTGTGGCTAGGACACTTTCCATCGGTAAGGTACTAGCCCCGATGGCTACATAGTTCCAGGCTACATAGTTCCAGACGGTGCGCCTGAGAATGGCAGTCACTAGAGCAGGGGTTTGCTGCTGTTGTTGTTTAGTCATGTCCGACTCTTTGTGACCCCATGGACCTTTTTATACCTACCGCCCACTAATGCATCTTTCTTGATGGTAAAATTTCCTCACCGCCCACCAGTGCTCGATGGAAGGAGTATTCAGCTTGTGCCATAGAACCCCCTACCACCCACCTAGAATCCTGAAATGCCCACTAGTGGGCGGTAGGGACCAGGTTGACAACTCCTGCACTAGAGGAACAACAGCAGCAGGAGGGCTCTATCGTGCACACATTCTGCTTTTGGGCTTCCCAACTGGCCACTGTGGGGAACAGGGATGCCAGGATGCACAAGGCATTGGGTCTGATCCAGAATGGTCCTTCCTATGTTTTTCTCAAAGCAGAAGGGTGTAGTCTTACCTTGGAAGGAGCATCTCCATACTGGAGGCACAAGGCACACTGTCTCTTGTCCTCAGGGTCATCCAACGGCTGCTGCAACACGGCATGGTCTGAGTCTTTCCCAGCTACAGGGAGAGAAGGAAAGCGGTTAGGCACTGAGTTCCAGCCGCTGGACGGCAAGAAGCCCTCGCCCCCACAGCACCCTTCCAGAGAGCATCTTCCAGAAAGCACACAGAGATCTTCTTTGCAGAGCATGAGTGGGGAATCTCTGGCCCTCTGGATATCGCTGGACTCCAATTCCCATCACACATCCCCAGCGGCCATGCTGGAGATTAGGAGTCCAACAACTGGAGGGTCACAGGTTTCCAACCTTTGACGTAGAGCAGTTGGCCAAACTTGGGTCTCCAAAAACAGCGGGACTACAATTCCCATCATCCCTGATGGCTGGTCCTGCTAGCTAGGGATGGTGGGAATTGTAGTCCAAAAGCAGCTGGAGGCCCAAGTTTGGGAAACCCTGATGTAGAGGGAGCCAGGAGAGAAAGAAGGAAATACAGCGTGATAAGCCTCAAGCATAGTGCACATGGCTTTGCATGCATAACATCCCAGGTTCAATCTCCAGCATCTCCAGGTACAGCTAGGAGAGACCCATTTTCTACCTGGAGGTTCACTATCAGTCAGTGTAGACAATATAGAACTAGTTGGACCAATGCCCTGACTTGGTATAAGGCAGCTTCTTATGTTCCCTTCTAGCAGGAGAACTGCAGCAGCCAAAGTTATCCTGGGCAATTGTAAAAACCAAGGGAGTCTGCATGTAGAGAGGCAGCTTCGACTCCATGAAAACCAGGCATAGGCAAACTCGGCCCTCCAGATGTTTTGGGACTACAACTTCCATCATCCCTAGCTAACAGGACCAGTGGTCAGGAATGATGGGAGTTGTAGTCCCAAAACATCCTGAGGGCTGAGTTTGCCTATGCCTGATGAAACCCAAAATCTCACCTGTCTTTTCAGACCCAGCAGAAGCCAGGTGGCTGTTGGCAGCCGGGATGACCTCCTCAGGCTGCCTCCACTGAGCATAGATGTGGTCAGAGGAGGGAGGCAGAACAGCGTTAGGAAGCATGCCACTGTTGGGGAGAAAAGAAGAAGTTGTCAGGGGCTGCAGAAGCTCTGGTTCTAAGGAAACCCCAGTTCAGAGTTTGAAACAGGCCGCAGGAATAGATATAGAACAGGCTTGAAGCCAGCGGCTGAAATGCAAAAATAAAAATAAAAAGGGGAGGTGGTAAGAAAAGAACAGGATCTAAAGCCAATTGTGGGAGCTGTGAACAGATAAAAAGTCTTGCCACTGGGAGACACAGGGCCAAGTCTGCCACATCCCCATGAATTTACTGTGACCTCACCCTCTTATCTCTCATCTGCACCTATGATGGATTAGACTCAGGATTAGACTGTGGTGAGAATACAGATTTCCAGTGTCACTTTACCAAGCAAAAAGTGTGACAAAAAGGAAGAGGAGACCAGGCTGTGTATATTCCACGCCCTTAACCAATTCAAATTCCCACTCTGTTCACTCGGAGTAGCAGCAAATTTCAAGGAAAACAGATTATGTTGGGCCTGGATGGTTTTTGTAGTTTGTACACAACTCCTATTTTGAGCCCCTCTACAGACTCCCAAAATGCCGTTGGAACTTCCATACTGAATTGCACACAACGGTCCATAGTGCGTCTGAATCCTCCAATTCCCCCCCACCCAAAAGAAAAGCACCAGAGAGGCCCTGTATGGACACCTTTGGCGAGGGGGAGGCATGACTTTGGCGCTTTCAGCTACTGAGCACTCACTTGGGAAGGGTGCTGCTGCGGGTCCAGTGCTTTACATCCTGAGCATCAAACCAGCTGAAGAACTTTTCCATCAGCTGGAAAGATAAAAAGCAGGCAATCACAAGGCTGCTCAGGGAGAGAGGCTGTGCTGAATTGCAGGGGAGGAAGTGCTCCCAAGCCACGCACCCCCACCCCCAAATTCCCACTCAAGTTAGTTTTACGTTAGGTCAATCCAGACCACACATCCCTCCTCCCCACCAAACCCACATCGTACAGAGTTACCTCGATGTAGAGTGCCTTTGCCATAAGGCCAGTCTGGTCTTCCTCCGTGTGCCCCAGCAGGACCCCCACCATGTCCTCATTGAAGCTATGCTGCAAAGAGAGAAAGCAGCTCAGCCGAGGTCAGAGGCCTTGCTCCCGTTCCAGCCTGGAATCCCTGCTCCCAACACTCACCACGGACGAGTAGTGACCCTGTTCAAACAGCTTGTTGACAGTGCGCAGGTCACAGGGCCGCAGGTGAACCTTCACGCCGTCGTCCGGGCAGCACTGGCAAAGGACAGAGAAAAATGGGGCACTGCCACCTGTTCTGCACCCTCCACCCCACCCCTGCCTACAGCATGCAAAGAACTCTGTGACATAAAGGTCCTGTGTTGCAATAAATCAAAACATTTCCCATAAGCTCTAAGATTCTACCCCCCCTTTATCTTCTCCCCCCCAAATTTCATATCCTTTATTATTTTCTTCACATAATATACATTCTCTACAACAAACAACTCCAAAATAAGCAGACAACTCCAAAGTAAAATAATATGTAACAAAACCGTAAATCTCATGTTTTCATTTACACTGATATCCTCTCCAACACCTTTACTTGATATTTCTTGCTGCTTTCTGCTTTCCTTATAGAATCTTTATAAAAACTTAAATCTCTTAAATCTTATACCAATCTTTAACAATTTCAATTAATCCCTTCACTTCCCTCCCCCACAGCCCAGTACTTCCCTTCACCTGTGTGCCATCTTCTTTTCCTAGTATTATTTTTGTTATTGTAGCGTTATTCACTTTATTTGTTATTCCACCCGTAATATATTATTATCCTATCTCCTTGCACCTTTTAAACTTTTGCAAATTAATTTTTAAACTCCAGCACCGACTTTTTTCATGTATTCCTTAATGGATTCCCACTCTTTATTAATTTTTTGATTAGAGTAGCCTCTAATTGATGCTGTTAATTTTGCCATCTCCGCGAATTCAAGAAATTTGGTTCTCCATTCTAATAATTCTGGTATTTTTTCAGTTTTCCCATTTTTTGCCACTACGATTCTGGCTGCTGCGGTTGTGTAAAGGAATACATTCCTTTTATCCTTAGGGATGTCACTCGATATTACAAACCCCCCCCCTTTATCATGGTAAGCAACCTACAGACTCAAATATCATGGAAAGCTGAAGTCATAGAATCATAGAGTTGGAAGGGACCACGAGGGTAATCTAATCTAACCTCCTGCAACGCAGGAATCTTTTCGCCCAACGCGAGGCTCAAACTCACGACTCTGAGCATCTGAGATTAAGAGTCTTATGCTCTACCGACTGAGCTATTCCAGCATCTTCCCACCTAGCCAAGGAATGGGCAACCAGATCAAAAGATAAAAGAAGGAGTGAGACTGTGTTTGAAGAGTGCTGGACACGGATGCGTCCAACCCAGCCAGACCCAAAGTGTGCCTGCGAACGGGGCCAAGATAAATCTCCTTCAGCAGGGCAGCCAGATCAGGAACGGTGATTTTAAAAGCACAACTCCCTGCTGTTACGCATGCCCTGGAGAGAACATACCTGTGTGCACTGAAGCAGCGGGGTGGCACACTTGGAACTCATCAGCCCCTGAAGCACCTGCCGGAGACCCTTGCGCAACTCCAAGGTGAGGACTTCCCGCCACTTGGCCTTGTCACTGCCGCAGCAGGGCCGGCAAGCGTATATGACACTCTCGGGTAAGTTGGACAAGATCTCATAGCCTTCATCTATAAGAGAGGGGGGTGGGAACACATCAGAGATGTCCAATCTTAGCCCAAAGACTGTCATACTGTTCTCAGGCCACCCTGCTGCGCACACCAATGCTAGCAAGATGGGCAGGCGTATGCCATCAAGGGCAAGACCTAGCCAGAAGGTCAAAAAGGGGAGCATATCATAGGCAATTTAACAGAGGCTGCAACTTGCATTCGCCTCTCAATTGCCTGTGTTGTCTTCTCCTGACTCTGCCACAACTCTCCCCCACATTATTTCTCCTCCCCGCCATTTGAGATGTAAGCAGGTAGGCAGATGTGAAGGAGGGAGAGGGATCTGTGATGCATCAGCAGTTAAGGTCATGTTACTCTGGGTTCAGAACAAACCTGAGAGTCCCTCACACTTGGCATGAACCCAGTGGTCACACTTGGCACACTGCATCATCTTGCTCTCATAGTCATTGTCTTCATAGCAGTGCAAGCAGATTGGGCAGTAGTTACCTGGATGGGAAAAGAGGGAGGCAGAGAACAAGCTAATGGAATCTTCTTCTGCAAGTCAGGTGAGATTCAAAGCCCTCTCTGAGCCCTCCCAAAATGAGCTGTGTATTCGTTCCCCCTTTATTTACTTGCTCCGTATATATCTGACACCTTCTGAGTCCAAAATCAGGTAAGCTAATAAGTATAAAACAATGAATTGCAGTATAAACAGCAGCATCAATCTACGCTTTGGAAAGTTGTTTGCCTGTTCGCTATGCATCAGGACACCTCTTCATATACTGCATCCAAATTTGACATGATGGCTCCTGAGATCAAGGAGCAGGTTTCTGTCTATGATTGGATACAATTTTGAGTTAAGACTGAAGCTTTCAAAACGGCACAGATCTTAAACACCAATTTCAAAACTCCACTGACGTTCTGGTTTCTTAGAATCCAGGTACAACATAAAAAACTCAAAACAGGACAGCATCTACATCAACTGCATATTTTTTAAAAAACAAAATAAAAATGTAGAATTTCTAAAAGTCCAGGGAAAACAAAAACCTATTTGCCTGCCATCTGAACATCACCAGAATAGACACCTGGCAAGCCTCCTTGGGGAAGCCATGGCAAAGGTGAGGGGCCAACCCCCCAAAAAGGCTTTCTCTCTCCCCCCCCCAGTAGTTGCCCATTAAATCCCAAAAGAGGAGAGGCCCCTGGAAGAGAAGTTTCAGATGACAATGTAAATGAATGGGTGAACTAGTAGGAAAGAAAGAGTACAACAACTATTTGGGTCGCAGTGCTGTGTAAGGCTTTGCTGTCTAGGGCTAAGGAAGACACGCACTGTGTGAGCAAAATATGTGAACTTGTTTGTGGAATGTCAGCCCCTCGCAATGCCTTACCTGGCACAGCTCAAACTGAAACCCATGGCATTTTCCAGGCAATTCCGCTATGCTCACCTTTATCATAGAGCACAGAGCAAGCAGAGCACAAGCTGTAGTCACTAGACCACTCCGTGTCCCAGTTCTTCCCTGGAGCTGTCCCGCAACTCTTACAGCGGATGCAGGCCGAACAGATCTGAATAGGGAGAGGATGAAGGAGACAGGTTAGCAGCTGCAACACAAGCGAGGGAAGGGTCTGCTGAACTAGAGGGGTGCCGGGAATCTGCAAGACACTTACCCAGCCCTTCCTCTTACGGAAAGGTTTAGTGGGGTAGTTGGGCCCAAGGCAAGCCAGGTGATAGCAGTTTCTGCAGCGCTCACACTCCAGCAGTTGCTGCGGCAGGTTGAGGAACAAGGGGAGGGAAAGTAGGCCATTACACACGTTTTTGGGGCAGGAATTCATTGCAACTAATCACAGGTACAACAGAAATCCCAGTGAGAAATGCAAAGAAGACAGGCAGGAGAGAACAAAGCAAAGCAGGTGTATATGTCTCTGCTTTTACAGAGGTGATCAAAATGCAGAGAGCAGGCCATGGCTCTTGGTTTCACATGTAGGAACCTACCCGGGAAATCAGGTTCTTGGGATCCTTTCAAACCTGGCATCAGATATCATGACAAAGATGCTTCTCCTTACCATCCCTGTCCAAACTTCTCCCCATGATGTTGTGATATAACTTCGCCTGCCTTTAATGTTTAAAATCTTGGGGTCATGCATTCCTCTCATTCCTGTTCTTTAGACAACCAAGACGCTGTCAAACCCTCCTTGTTCCTCTTTAAAACACTTAGATATGCCTTTTCCTTGCATGCTGCTAAAAACCTTTGCTCACACTCTAGTTTAGGGGTGACAGGGGTGTCTTTTGCTTCTTTTTTTAAATGCCTAGGGTTACATTGCTTTGTGAGTAATCTCTTGGGACCTGCATTCCTGAAGTGGTTTAGGCCACCCCTTCCGTCTCCAGCTGTGTTTTGTGCAGGGATCACCAGAGCACGGGAGGGGTGTGCAGCCATGTTTACTTCCACAGACCCTCCCCTTGCACAGATCCCACACTGGAAAAAACACTCCACCTTACCTTGGATGCCTTGTTTTTGCGACCGCAGACGTGGCAGAATTTGCAGCGGCGACAACACCAGCTTTCCTCTTGCTCGGGCAACGGCTGTTCATCCTCCTCCAGGCAGAAGGTGTGGAAAGGGTCGCAGCACACCTGGCAGAACACAAGCTGCAAAGCACATGGTGGGCAGATGCATTAGATGCACTTCGATACACGGAAGCCGGAAACTCTCTGCAAGTTAGAAGCAACCCCAATGTCCCCCCCCCCCTGTTCCAGGTACAAAACAAGGCCTGGTCTATTTGCTATGCATTTGTATCCCACTTAGGCATGATGGTTCCTGAGATCAAGGAGCAGGTTTTTATCTATGTTTGGATACAAGGCCTCAAGTGCCCCCCTTCCCAACCTTCTGAATGGGGCTCGCAATCTGTTCCCTCCACCCCACACAACTGAGATGCTGGAAATCCCAGAATCCAGGTATCCTCGCCCCATTCCTCAAGACCTACCTGATGGAACCCCTTGCTAGCACAGAGCAGGCACACCACCTGCGTGGTGACCGGCACCGAGGTAAGGATGCTGAGGCCTCCCATCAGCCAGACGTTCTCCAGGTCACAGTCCTCCTACAAGATACACGGGGGGCGGGCAGAGGGATAGCTGTGAAAAGAGCTCCATGGAGCAAATCTCTCAACTGAAAGGGATTGGAGATCATCAAGCCCAGAGGTGGGGAACCTGTGGCTCTTTTAAGTGTTACTGGATTGAAACTCCCATCATTCTTAGCCTTTGGCCACAAATGGTTGGGGTTGCCAAGACCTGTGGCCACTGCATCGCTTTAAGCTCACTGCAGCCTCCTCTCCTCTCTCTTCCCACAAAAGCAGTGCTCCCAAGCAGCTAGGAAAGCCAGAGCATTTATGGCAGTATCATCAAGTTAGGCATAGCTGTGCTCTTCAAAGTACAATGGGTATGTGTGATTTGTGAATGAGGGGTAGGTTGGGGGCAGATTTCAGGGCGTTCTGGCTCATTTGCAGTTGGCTGAGCTTGAATCACACCAGCAGAAAGCAGATATTAAAAAAGGCGTTGCATCAGATTAAGGCTTTGATGATTATTATTTTTGCAGGAAGATGTGCAGGGGTGCCCAAAAGAGCATTTTGTGGCCCATTATTTGTCTCGTGTTTCAATATCATCATTTCAAAGATGCATCTCTCAAACAAGATACTCCCCACCCCGCACCTTGAAATCAACTCTGAGCCTGTGGATGCCATCCGTGGATTTCTGCTTCCCGTTCCAGCCGTTGGAGACAGATGGGAGTGTGCCAGACGATGGGACATCCTATGGAAGGAAGGGACAGAGAGGCAAGTGGATAGAGTCCAGCGGGAAATGAAATGTGTGGCCATTTCCCAAAACAGGGTGAAAGCTCAGACCAAGAGCAAAAGGAAACAGGAGGTTGTGTCCCAGGCTAGCTCTACAGAAGAGTAGATCTGCTGAGATTAATGGGCACAACCAATTGAGGTCCATCAATTTCAATGGGTCCATTGCAAGCAAATCTTAGCTGGACACAAACCAGGATTTCTATGCGCCTCCAGTTGTTGCTGGACTCTAACTCCAGCACAGCCAATGGTAGGGATGGTGAGACAGCTGGAGGGCTTCTAGCCCTGGAAGAGGTTATTCTGGTTGGCTAGCTGGCTGAATAGAAACACTCCACAATTCTGGGTGTTTTTCTGCAGGTCCAATTTGCACTTATAGGCTGCTTTCCTCATGCTCAAAGCTAGTGATATACCAAAAGAAGAAGAATAATTTTTTAAATAAAAAAACCAGCAAGGAAACGGCAAAACTGAAAAGCCTCTTATCAAACCTCAGCAGCCATCAAATAAAGTCTGGGCTGTCTATGGGTTACCTCAGCAGCCTAGAGACTTCTGAAAGATGCATGTTTTTAAAGACCTGCTTTGGAGATTCGGTTTTGGCCCTTGGAAGTCACGGCTTCTTCCCAAAGACAACAACTTGGATACTGGGAACGAACACATACACACACTCAGTCAAAAGGCACAAGGGTCATACTGAGCCCTTTTTTACACTAAATCTTTGGGATGAATTGTCCTCCGCTGCCCACAAATGGCTATAATGGTGGAATAAAATGTGGATCATAATAAAACTGCTCCATTTTTAAAAAACAAATGTGGGCTAGTCCCTGTCCGCTCTGACTTAATCCTTGCCCAAGCCTCACCTTCTCTGGCCTTTTTCTGGCCTTCAGCTGCACCACAGGCTGGAGGGGGGTCCTGCGGGGCCGACTCTGCTCCTCCGAATCCATGGGAAGCAGATCTGGAAATGAAAGCAGGAACTGACGGTCAACCAGCTCTTTTCTTCCCTGTCAGCTTTGATCAGTCCCAAACTGGATAAGGTCCTATTCTTGTCCTCGAAAGCACAGGAACTCAGCTAGCCTTTACCACAAGGCTGAGGAACCTTCCGCCCCAGTCAGCATGCCCCAGTCAGCATGACCAATGGCCCCAGTAAGCGTGACCAATGGCCAGGGATGAGGAAAGGTGTAGTCCAACATAATCTAGAACAGTGTTTCTCAATCCTGGGTCCCCAGTTATTGTTGGGCTACAACTCCCACCATCTCTTGACCACTGGTGCTGATAGCTAGGAATGATGGGAGTTGTAGTGCCACAACGGGAGGGGACCCAAGTTTGAGAAACACTGATATAGAGGGTCAAAGGTTTCCCCCATCCTGCTTTACAGAATGCTTGGGAATTAGCATAAGTAGTGGCAGGCAAGAACTCCTGCCTGACTCCATTTGCAGGCCTCAGACAATGGCACATCCCCAGAGCATTTGTTCCCCACCGAGACAGAAGAGGTGTGCAGGGTTCAGTTAAGGCCATCATTATATGGGGTAGGGTGGCTCACACAACCACAGAGTTACAGAACAACAAAGGCTGCTTCACACACAGCCAAAATCATCCAGAAAAGTTAACTTGATGTGGTGCAAGTCCAGCAAGGCACACTGAGCCCGCCACACGAATGTCATGGGAAGTTGCAATGAGCATGCAGCAACATTGTTCCTTTGCAGGATTGGTGCACGGGGCTATCTACACGCAGGATTAATGCAAAGCAGCCTTGAATTCTCCCCCTCTCTCTCACCTGAGTCCCGGGAGGATTTCCGGCGATGTGTGGCCGAGCCGGACACCGTCTCTTTTTCCGAGTCGGAGGATTCAAAGATGTCATAGGAAGGCCTCTGCTTGACGCAGCGCCGGGCCGACTTGCGCTGCAGCAGGGAGTCTTGCTCCGCTGTCTCCGTGGCCCCCAGCATGACTTCCCAGGGGGCTGGGAACTCCTCTTGAGAATCCTCCGAATCCCAGGGGACGATGGGCTTCACTACCGTACGGCCTGGAGACAAAGGCATGGAGTGAGCAGTCTCAGAGGCGGGTGCTGTCCATGAGGACCAGATTCTCCCATTCACCTCCACCCTGCCACACACTCTACAGAAGGGCTGCCATCATTTCAAGGGATGTGGGAGGGATTGTGCACATCAGAGCAGGGCAAGGCTGGTGTCGTGTGTGTAGGAGTTTTGAATGCTGGATTAGGAAGTTCAAGTCGGCACTCAGTCATGAGGCTCCTTACATGACCTTGGGCTAGTCACCATCTCTCAACCTCGCCAGGTTGTTGTGAGGAACAACCACGTATACCCTTCACCCTAGCCTTTGGCACTTGAGATAAATATTTTCAAGATCCACTCTATTATTGTGACTGCAATTTGTTTCAAGCTGTATTTTAAATGGTTGCTACTCGTCCTAGGACCTTAGGGTGAATGGTGGATAATTATTAATATTAATAGCAATAATAATAATAACTTTGAGCTCCCTGGAGGAAAGGCAGGATACAAATTTAACAAAAGAAATAACACCTCCCGCAACAGCTCTTAATTTGCTGAGCTCCCTGGGGGTCGGTGTTAGAAACTGAGATATGAAAGCTAGGGGCTAAGTGGTACCTTAAATGTAGGTTATGGGCGCAACAACAGAATGTCTAGGTGCGCTTTTTTATAACAAGAATACAGTGCTGAAAATGAATGAACTGCAGCTAAAATATTATGTTCATTTTTCACATGGTTTAGTCCTTCCCCTGCCCATTCCCCCTAATAGTCTTAAGAGTGTCTCTTCTCCAGTCTTCAGGGAGTAGCTGGAAGTGGGGAGGCAGAAAAGGGTCCTCCTTTCCTTCCACTCTGCAGCTTTAATCTGAAATCTTAGGCACACTACTGCGCCCAGAGCTCAGAAACTGCTCATGCTGAAGAAATTCCCTGTCGCAAAATGTGCCTACAACAATGGGAGTTTCGAACACTCCTTGGGGTGCAAAACAGCAATACCATCCAGGATTTCACTTGTGGCAAAACCTTTTTAATAAGCTCACTTACCTTACAGAAGTTTTATCTTTCCCTCTTCTTCAACTGCTCATTTATTTCTCCCCTCCCTCCCAACAATCTGGTTCTGAGAGTATCTCTCTGTCCCTCCTGATATAATGATTTTGCTGTGGCTCCACCCTACCTTTCTCAATAGGCAGGCAAAACTGATTCTTTTCCCCCAGGGAGAATCTGGCAGTCTCCTCAACTACCTCATTTCCAATACAAAGGCTAGTTAAGAATTCACCTGGCCAGGACTGGGTCTGGGCCATTGTTCCCATCACAAGGCTTTCAAGGCAGGTTGAGTTTTCCCAGCAAAACCTCCCTACAAACTCCAGAATAGGAGCTGTGATGCAGCACAAGACTCTGTAGGCCTACTCAGAAGTAAGTTCTGAGCTTACACCCATTTAAATGCACAAGGGGATTGCAGCCCAGGTTGGTTGCAGCAACCATTTTTTTAAAAAAATTAAAATTGCATCTTAAAATCTAACAGTCTGAAAGACCACAGTACTCAAAGCAAACAGTCATGAAACTTTAGCTGCAGGAAATCTGTCTTCTTAGTCTTACAAAACTCTTTCTGGGTGTCTTTGCTATATTAAGCCATTACCCCCAAATCCCCCCCTTTTTGCATTGCACCCCTTCCCTCACATTGCATGTGAAATTCATTACAAACTCCAGAGATCAACCCTTTTTCTCGGGGTGGGGGTGGGGTTAGTAAAGACCCCTGCCTCAGTTTCCATATTAGATGCAGTGATGGGGCATGGAAGGAACAGACACAGGTCAGGGAAAGGGGGAGTCCCCCTTGCAGGCCTTCCATGTTGAGGCTGAAATTTATAGCTGCCTCCCCCCCCCCCACGCTGAGTACAGAGAGGTCAGGAGTCTTGGCTTCCACTGCTACAGCCATCTTTCTGCCCAGAGCTGATCCAATGAAACCCGGCCCACCTCCTTGCTTTTCCCTCCCTCCCTCCCTCCCTGCCACCCACCCACCCCCACCCCCAAATCGCAGCCTTCTTCCCAAGATCATCTGCTCACATAATCAGTGCTTCTTCAGTCTGCAGGCAAGAAATGCCATTTCCCACACATACACCAGGCAGGGCTCCTGCTTGGTTCAACCTGGAATGGCTTCCCTGGGAGAACCAGGCCCCACCTCTTCCTGAGGCAAGCCCACTTCCCCCTCCCCATCCCCAAGCTGGGAAGAGATCACATTCCCCCAATCCTCAAATCCATTGTCCCGGAACTATCTGTTGTGGTTTGCAAGGCTCCACCTATCTTTGTCCTTGACCAGCAAATTCCACCCAGTCTGTCTGTGCTTCCTCTACGCACTTTCAAAACCTAGCAGCCTCCATTGCCCCCAGCAAAAAGTAGAAGGGAGAGAAGGAGGAAGGGGGCAGATTACCCTCTACATTATAGCACAATGGTTCTCAACCTGTTTGAATGATGGGATTGCTCTCCTTACAGCCATCTCATTTTATGGCTGTGTTTACTCCATACATTTAAAGCACAACCCCTCAAAAGAAAAGGAATCTTAGGGACTGCAGTTTGTTAAGGGTGCTGGGCATTGAAAGGGGTGAACTACAGTTCCCAGGACTCTTTTTTTTGGGGGGGGACATAACGTGCTTTAAATATATGGTGTACATGAAGTCTTTTAAGAGGACAGGTCCCTGCCCTGAGAAGCTTACACTCTATTATTCAGAAACAGGGTGGGAAACAGAGGCAAGAGAAGGAAGGGGAAGTGGAGGGGAAGGAGAAAATGTGATCATCTGAATTAAGAAATTATCTTAGAGAAGGTTTAGTTATAGTAGGCAATAGGAACTGGGGTTAGGGAGGGGGATTGCTGCTAAAGGAGCAGTTGACATCACAGCTTAGTGTGCTTCCTTCCTTTGTATATACACAAAAAGAAGGCCATTCAAACAAAGCCTTTATCATGGAACGGACTCCCTCAGAACTCCCTCCCTCTGTTTTTAAACAGAGGTTGGGTGGTTATCTGTTATGGATGCTTTACATATTTCGTATAACACTTTAGTTGAGATTACAGTTGTAACTCAGCTCCCAAACGCCTTGGGAGTTGAACGTTCCGGCTCCCGAACAATTGAAAACCAGAAGTGAGTGTTCCGGTTTGCGAACGTTCTTTTAGAAGCCGAACGTCCAATGGTGCTTCCGCAGCTTCTGATTGGCTGCAGGACCTTCCTGCAGCCAATCAGAAACCACGCTTTGGAAGTCGAACGTTTCGGAAGTCGAACGGACTTCCAGAACGAATTCTGTTCTACTTCCAAGGTACGACTCCACTGCATTGGGCTAGTTGACCCTTGGGGATCCCTCTCAACTGTACAGTTCTATGTAGATAGCCTACTTTGGGCTCTAAATCACTAAGCCCTTGGTTCACATACTATCTCTTGCCTCACTCCATGGACTTAGGCCCCTCCTGCCATGTGCAATATGGTGCTGATCATGCTACCCTACCTCACAAGGTTGTTGTTAAAGAATGATCACAAGGTAACGGATGCAAAGCACTTGGAAAGCAGTATACAAACGCTAGATAAAGGAGAACAGCATTTTAATGGTCATTTGTCAGAGAGTTAAAAATTTCCACATTGGCAGAGGGTCCCACAGAAATCTGCCCTGAGACAGAGTACAAGAAGGGTCAGGAAGAGCTTGTGGCTAGGCATGGTGGAAGAAGGAAGGTCCGACCCCTTTTGGAGATTTGATAGCTGTGGTTTTCCTCACAAGCGAAGGCTAAGAGTCACTGCAGATCAGGTTCCAATGCCCCCACATTGATAGCACAGAGCAGTATAGCAGCCCCAAGGTTGCAAAGTTGTCCCCCCTCTCCGCCCTGCCTCTCAAATCCCTCATTTGAGAAAACAAAAGGTCAGGGGATGTGGTATTGTCTTTCTCTTTCTCTCGGGGTCTCTTGCGCTGTTGGCAAGGAGCTGTATTGGTTCCCATCCCCCAGAGGGGGGAAATCACTTTATTACAATAGCCACATTAGAAATTACTACATTTTATGAGAGCCAAGAACTCAAAAGCATCCAGAATGAGGACAGGGTGAAGAGAAAAGGCACATAAACTTGCACGTCCTCATGCTGTGGACGGGGAGACTGCTGCATTTTATTTCTGCCAAGTCGCTTCTAAGACTTTTTACTCTAAAAGGCGACCGGATGATGAAATGAAATAATAATAATCACGGTTCAAGGACACATTCCAAGACCAGCACCTGCAACTTCCAGGGGAAGAGGACTCAACATCACTGCCCACCCCAGCATTTCCCATCTGCTGCTGTCAGCCTCCTCTGGAGGAGAGATGAGGGAGATAGCTGTAAACAATCTAGCCTGGTGAGAAGACCCTCTCCTCATTTGAGACGGGCTGCTGGGGCTTTTTGGAATGCAATAAGACTAGCAGTGGAGCTTCCACCATCATTGCCCTCCCCAACATTTCCTTTTCATCGCAGGAAGCCACTCCCTGGAAGTCAGATGAAGGATCCAGCTGCAAGTCATCTAGCCTGGCAAGAAGACCACTCCCCCCCTCTCTAAATGCATTCAAGCCTCAACCAGAGCCAGGGCTTTTTTGGCCGTGGCCCCTATCTGGTGGAACACTCTGTCACAAGAGACTAGGGCCTGCAGGACTTGACATCTTTCCGCAGGGCCTGAAAAACAGAGCCGTTCCACCAGGCCTTTGACCAAGGCACAGTCTAACCTCCTCCTTCTGTAATCCTCATAGAACTCTAGCCCAATGGTTGCCATTAATTTGATTCTGAATTGATTTTAGAATGTATTTCAATTAATTGACTGTGATTTTATGTAAATTGTGCTATTTTTACTGTTGTTAGCCGCTCTGAGCCCAGCTTTGGCTAGGGAGGGCGGGAAATAAATAATTTTTTTTACTATTATCATCATCATCATCATTATTATTATTAGGACTGTGGAGTGAACCAAGATCAGCCCCTACAACTTTCTGCTCTGAACATTTAAGTCTAGATCATTCCTTCTGTCATATTGAATTTATTCTGTTCGCTAAAATTGTCGGTTTTTGTCCTGTTTGGATTTACTGGTGACTTCCCCTTATGCTTGTATTCTGAATGTTTGTTGTAGGCCACTTTGTGGTGTTGTGGTCAGAGTGTTGGACTAGTACCTGGGAGAACCACGGTTCAATTCCCTACCCAGTCATAAAGATCGCTGGGTGACCTTGGGCTGCCTCAGCCTACCTCACAGGGCTGTTGTGGGGATTTAATGAGAATGGGGAGAACCATGCATGTATGCCACCTTGAGGCTCCTTGGAGGAAAGGCAGAATATAAATGCAATAAATAAAATATCAGTTCCAGCCAGGCAAAAGCACTCAAGCAGGGCTTGGAGCAGAGCCAGTAAAGGCTGGAGCCAGCAGTTAGTGGGAGAATCTTGTGGGTCAGGAGGAATGGCCACTTTTGGCTCGTGGGACTGAGATTCCCCACCCCGATCTAGGAAAAACAGCACTTTTCAGTAGAATGACACCTGCAGACAGTACACACAGGAGTCAATTGAGACTTGGGGGCAGCACACACACTAAGCTTTAAAGCACATTCCTCTCAAAGAATTCTGGGCACTGTAGTTTATTAAGGGCTGCTGGGAATTGCAATTCTGTGAGGGGTAAACTGCAGTCCCCAGAATCCTTTGAGGGAAAGAATGTGCTTTACAGTTATAGTGTGCATACAGCCAAAGTCATGAGTAAGTTAAGCTGTTGTCTACTCAATGGAGGATGATAGCTCAGCAGTAGATCACCTACTTTACAGAAGGTCACTGGGTCAACCCTTGGTGTCACCAGTTAGAGGGATCAGAAAAACCTATTCCTGAGACCCTGGAGTAGTCTACGTGGTGCCCTTCAGATCCTTTGGACCACAACTCCTACCAGTCCCACTAGGGATGACCAATGGTCAGGGATGCTATAGACCAGCAATATCTGGAGAGCACCAGGTTGGAGAAAGCCAGAGTAAACAAGTACCTTTGCCTTTGTATAATGCTGCTTCCTATGTTCCATATGATTAGAAGTGCCTTACTTTGCAAGGAGACCCCTATCTCAGTAGCAGAGAGGGTGGTTTTTTTTAATAGATCTGACAATACCCAAAGGAATGATCAGGAAAAAAGAAAAAAGGTTACCAGCCTGCAGAGCTTTCGATCTCTCACAATGGGACATGCCCCAGTCCTGCGGTGGAGAGGAGCCAAGGAGGTGCGTTCCCCATCCCACTAGTGTCTCAGTTTACATATTCCTTCCCGGTGGTGTGAATGGAAGAGGCAACCCATCCCGGGGTCCTCTCCTCCATTGCAAGGTAAAGGCAGATTCCAAATGGGAACTCAAATATGAATTTAAGGAAAGAGCCACTGTTATGGAAATGCTGTAATTTAATAAAAGTCCAGCACACTTTTTGGATGTTAGCATCCTATTTAAAAAATGGAGCAAAGCATTGCAGGTCTCTCTCTCTCCCTCTCTTATATGTCCTGAGCTCTTGGAACTGGACAGGCTACAAATCTAAATCAGCCAAATGAAAAGCCAGTCCCTAAAATGAACAGAGTGGCTAAGGAGCAAATCATCAAGAGCCCGGTTGCTACCATGCTTGGATGCCATCTGCACAGGTTTCCACAGGGCACAGAAGGCAGCTAAGCTGCAAAAGGAGCCCCAATATATCACTGTGGCCACATGAGCTCTTTCTTTCTTTCTCTTTCTTTCTTTCTTTCTTTCTTTCACACGCACATACACACAACTCTGATACTCCTGAACAAGCAGCGCTAGAGGCTTATTGAAGGATGCTTTGGAACCTCCTACACGCTGAAGGCCGAAACAAGGACGCTACCTCTGTTCCAAACCGAATGAGGCACATCCCAGTGAGAGAGATTCAAAAGCTACAGCGCTATGGAAGAAGTATCCACTGGCACCAAGTGAGGTTGGAGCCACCTGAACAGAGCACCTCGAGTTCTGCACAAGTGCAATGAAGCCACGGGATATAGGATGGACCTGCTAGCACAAATCCTGTACACAGATGGTTACGTTCAAGTCAGTTCTACTCAGAGCACACCTGCTGAAATTAACAGACCTAAGTTAGACATGCCCATTAAATTCCAGTGGATTCATTCTGATTAATATTCTGTTTATTTTCTGTATACACAAGATGTGTTCCTGACTTCACAGTTTTAAAAGTATACTGGTAAATGATGCATGAAAACCATTTTTTTAAGGGAACGCCCCAAATCCCCTGGAAGCAGGCAGAGTGTCTTACATTTGTGGGAGAAGAACTCCTCCCTTCAATGCAGTTACCACAGCTTGTGAATTGGACTTGTAAAGAAGACTACAGATGTCACTAGACTACGATTTCTTTTTACTACGAACCTTTAGTTGTATGCTAGCTGTGGAGAAGAGGGGAAAGCCTCCTCTCTGCAGCCAGCACAGAAATAAATGCAGCCCACTAGACTCTTAGCAGGCTACTAAAAATATTTCCTTCCGCCAAGTGCCCTGATGGTGGAGGGACAGGGAGATCTGCCCCTTCTCTGGCAATCTGGGGCTACCTGGAGAGTCATTAAACGCAAGACTGGCACTACACACCCCATTCTTTTTTCTCTCTCTCCCCACCCCCCAATATCCACAAGGTTCAACCTTTCTTCCCAGTCTCTGAAAGAGGCTTAGACACCGAATTTCAACTTCTCCACAAAACAGAGCTTGTTTAACAACGTGTAACAATTTAATACGTGAATTTGCAAAATATAACCCACCAATACACAATGCGAAGGACAATAAGTAAGTAGTAGCAGAAGAATTAAGTCCATTTGCACACACCCCCCACTTTTCCACAGAAAGGTTTTGCCCAAAGCGGCTTACAGGAAGATAAAACAAACATAGCTGGTCATATCGATAAAAACAGTTAAAGATATATCAAAACACACAGTTTCAAAATGCACAGATAACGACAATGAAAACAGCAGCCCCGGACTAACACAAAACTTTACAAGTGACGGACCACTAAACATCAAAAGCCTGTTAGAACAAGAATATGTCTTGTAAGTGCTGAATGTCATCATCCATTTTATCACGATGTAGAAACCAGTGCTTATTGCATTTCACGGTTGGGTATTCAGTACAGAACTCCTGCACCCAACCCCTACTTCACTGTATACGTGGGACTGGACCCAAAAGGTTTACATGCAGGTAGAAATATGTTCACAGAGCCCTTGGACCAGAAGATTTCAGTACGCAGGATAGTACGCACCCCGGAAATGATCTCTTTCAGCTTCTGCCTTCTGGAAGAAGGTATAGGGTTATAAAGACCATGACTAGCCGTCTGAGAAACAGTTTCTACGCAAATGGTTCTAAACGCAGCATAAGGAGTCTCTATAGTATATTGTATTTTAAAATGGGGTTTCAGAGTTTTTAGGGGTTTTTGAATGTCTTATGTAGATTTTTCAATTTCATTGTTCTGTATGGGACAATGACAATAAAGATATCATATCATATCGTAACGACACCAAGGAAGAGGCCACACATAATCACACAGCCAACTCACAGCAGCACATGATCAGTCCACCCATGTACAGCCACTCAATCGTTACCTTTCTTAGAGAGCCGCTCCACCCGCCGCGCCTCGATCTTGTCGCACTTCCGATACCTGCCAGTTAGCCAGACATGACATGGTCAGAGCAAAGAAATCAGCCGCAAAGAAACTCTTATCTGGTCCACCAGCGCAGGAGGAACAGAAGGCGCTCTGGCCCACACCCTCCCACCAAGGCAGCAAAGGGTCAGGGCCCACAGTACGTGGTCTTGCTCAAAGCAGATAGAAGACTGCGGAGCTAGACACCGGCAGTGATGGACAGCTGGCCAAATACTCCTCAGTGGGGAAGAAAGCCCCATCTGAGAAAGGAAAGGCTCTTTTCTTGCCAGTGGCATTCATTTGTTTGTAAGATTTGTATGCTGCAATTTCATTGAAAATATCAAAGCAGTTTACAGCATATATAATAAAATGCATGTGGTTTTTTAAATTAACCCCCCCCCCCAACGCACACAGCTATCAATTACAGAAGATGTATTCTTAATTGTCTGCATAAGCCTAGTAGCAAGGAGAAGTTTAAGCTAATGCCTGAAGGTTAAAACAGAAGGTGCCTGCTGAATCTCTGCTGGAAGACCTTCCCATGGGACTGGGGTTGTATTTTTTATTATTATTATTATTGTTGTTGTTGTTTTTTTGTTGTTGTTGTTGTTGTTGTTATTATTATTATTATTATTATTATTATTATTATCATCATTATTATTATACCGCCCTTCATCATAAGATCTCAGGGCAGTTCCCAGAATAAAATGCAGGATACAAACAAGTAAAACAAAACAACAAAGCAATAACATGTACAAATGCACAGTGTAAAGGTAAAGGTAAAGGTACCCCTGCCCGTACGGGCCAGTCGTGACCGACTCTAGGGTTGTGTGCTCATCTCACTCAAGAGGCCGGGAGCCAGCGCCGTCCGAAGACACTTCTGGGTCACGTGGCCAGCGTGATGAAGCTGCACTGGTGAGCCAGCACCAGTGCCGCACACGGAAACGCCGTTTACCTTCCCACTATAAGGCGGTACCTATTTATCTACTTGCACTTAGGGGTGCTTTCGAACTGCTAGGTGGGCAGGAGCTGGGACTGAACGACGGGAGCTCACCCTGCCACGGGGATTCGAACCACCAACCATATGATCAGCAAGTCCTAGGCGCTGAGGATTTACCCACAGCGCCACCCGCGTCCCTGACAGTAACTCAGGTCCTTGTTTTAAAACAATGTGCTTCTAATCTCCGCAGCTATGGGAAACAGTAGGCGCCTCCAGATTTACTAATATTTTGTGGGAGGGATTGGTGTGCACAATTTACAAGTGGATTAAAGTGCTCTGCAGCCCTAGGGGCAACTAATTCACTTTTTTATTTTAAAAAAATCAGACTTTTTGGAGTTAGGAATGTGATGGGAAAATGCATCATGGAATAAGATGCACAAACCACTCCACAAGCAGATCAGGATGGTTGCTCATTGTCATATAACCTCCCCACAAGCAAATCAGGACGCGTGCTCTATAAATAGGTTCCTGGGGGAGCCTACTGCCCGTATAACAGATAGCCATCCTCTCACCTTCTTGCATGACAGAACTGCCTCGGCTCAGAAACCTCTTCTGCATAGCTATTAAAAACACAGGAGTCCCATCCTCCTTGACACCTGTCCACCCTTCTGAGGATGACTCAAGCTAAGAGAGGGGGATGCAGCTTCCCAAGGCTATGTGGCACATCTCCAGGTTCCCCACCCCCCCAGAAAAGTTGCTAGTCCCTGCTTTCTACCACTGCTGTTTGGATACCTCAACTTGAGATTAAACCAAACAGCTCACCTTTGCCAGAACTACCTGCATGCAAGAAGGTGAAGCTGTTGAGTTCACCATGAAAAGCAGGTGAGGTGTGAGGAACCTTTTTCAGGCTGAGGGCTGCGTTCCCTAATGGAATTTCAAGAGAAATGAATGGGAGCCGCTACCAAATATAGTGCAAGGGAAGAATAAGGATGAGGGCAGAAAACACTGCCCAAATAATCCTGATTCCGGATGGGCACCACCATTTTATTTCTGTTCTTCCACTCGATTTGGGCACCATTTTATTTTAAGAATCCTGCGTAAGCTGCTTTTACAACTCCTATAAAGTGGGACGTAAGTATGCTAAATAAACAAACCACCCAACCACTTCCAGATTTCACTGGAATTGGCACGTGGTTGGGCAAATATGCACCTGTGCTCCCCAATCCAACAAGAGACAAGCTGCTGTAGTATGCAGATCTCCATTGTCACAATGGGGCAAACGTCTACACACTTACAGGCCTATCTTCCCTGCCTTAAGGCCCGGGAACTTGTTTTGCAAGTAGTGGCTGCCAAGGCATTGAGCAGGCAAGATTCTGCAGCCAAAACCGAGCTCTGCACGGGAGCTGCGCAACTCCAGCATCTACCTAACCTCAGCCACAAAACCACTGGACGTCACCTATTTTCTTGGCTGGGCAGAGAACTCTTTGGTCATAGCTCCCAGTTCCCAAGCAGCACAGAAGAGAGAAGCCGGAGGGCAAAATTCAGCAAAGAACTGGGAACCCCCCCAGGACATACTCACACGCAGCACTGCTTCTTGGTGTTTGGCCCGCCAAACTTCGGCTTGTCTAGGCAGTTGATGCACTCCCCACAGTCCTGCAGCTTCAGGCAGCCTTTGCACTTCCCACAGCGCGTCATTCTGTTCTTCTTGCCGTGGTGGTGGTGATGGTGGTGGTGGGAGACGTGGCGACGCACAGGGGGTGGCGCGGCCTTGACGGCGGTATCTGCCTTCACTTGCTTCTGGTGGCCGCTTTCGCTCTCTGAGGCTGAGGAGGTCTCTGCGGAAGGGAAAGTTCAAAAAGATGACCGGAATGCAGCTCCATCTTGAGGCCCCTGAGAGCATCTCTGTACGTCACCCAAATATTTCTATGGGCGCAAGGAAAGCTCGGTGCAGCCAATGTAAAAAGGACCAGGCCACAAAAGGGATCTGATTCACTTATTAGGTCAGAGAATCATAGGATCATCAAGTTGGCAGGGACCTCTGGGGTCATCTAGTCCAACCCCCAACTCAGCTAAAGCATCCATGACAGGTGGCCATCCAACCTCTGCTAGAAACCTCCAAGGAAGGAGAGTCCACAACCTCCCAAGGGAGACCGTTCCACTGGTGAACAGCTTTCCAAAGAGTCAGACTTTTAATTAGGTAAGACTGTGTGGTATTGGCAAGAAGGGAACTCAGCCCGTATAAAGGCTCCTGCATTTTCACTTTGAAACTAAAGGCTTAAGTATGAAATTGCTCCTCCCAAAGGAAGTACAGGCAACTCCTCGTTTACATGCCTCTGATTGATGCCTAACTGCACAACTGCGCGGAAGTGAATTTTAAAATGACAAAACAGGCCTAGAAGAGCCCAGAAGGGGCTAAAAAGGCACGGAAACAGCACCCAGCAATCCCAGGAGCCTTTGCACCAACCTCTGAGGCCTGAAGAAAGCTGGAGTTTGAGCAATGAAGTTTGGAGTGGGGAACCGTTCACACGGAAGTCCCCTCCCATGGGGCTTCTGTTGGAGGAGGCCCTGCCCCTCACCTCCATCAACTGGGCCTGAGCAATACAGTCGTACCTTGGTTGTCGAATTCGTTCTGGAAGTCCGTTGAACTACCGAAAACGTTCAACAACCAAGGCACGGCTTCCAATTGGCTGCAGGAGCTTCATGCACCCAATCGGAAGCTGCGGGAGCCATGCCAGACATTCGGTTTCCAAATAATGTTCGCAAACTGGAACACTCACTTCCGGGAGCCAAAAGGTTTGAGTCGGAAGTCATTTGGGATCCAAGCTACAACTGTATCTGGTTTTTAACATTGTGGTACATCACCAGCTAAACATTGTGATATACTGATATACCATAATGTCTGAAATAAGGATGGGGCTATGTAGAAGCAATGGCTTGGCTTCACTTTTTTTTTCACATTGTGATTTTTGCATAGCACAGACACATATACATCATAAGTCGTGATATATTGCCAGGTCAAAAATTATGAAACTGGCATCACAATACGGACTTTGAACTGGTTTTGGATGCTATAACACCCAGCCCTAACACACATCATGATTTGCAATATATTGCCAGGTGAAAAATTATGAAAGCGATAGAACGATACGGAATTCAAACTGGTTTTGGACGATATAGTTTTATATTGCCCAGCTCTACCATCAGTCCTAGCCAAAACCAGTGTCCCCAGAATATGGCATGATGGCAGTGCTCTCCAGGATCTGTGCAGAGCTAACACTGGTTTTCCAGTCTTCCTTATAGCTCCCCTGATTATTCCACCGAGGATCAATAAACATCTTTGCCACATAGCTACAGAAGGAGGTACCACATATTAGTGTGCCCATTAATAGCCCTGTGATCTTGCAGCTCAACGCTCAAGTTATCATGCTCACCCTTTAAAAAAGAGGCCACAGAGCATAAAGAAAAGAATGCTTCAAGCTGGCACCCCCACACAACCACTCACCCTCTACTGTGGGCGATGCAGCGATCTCCTCCCTCTCCCGCAGAGGCAGGGCACTGAGGCGCGGCACATCCTCTGGCACCATGGCACGAGACTGCCCCAGGGCCACTGAGGCATGCCGACACACGTGCTTGATCCGAGGGCCCTGAACGGGGGACTCTTGGCCCTGCAAGGGAAGAGAATTAGGATCGGACATGGGCATGAATGGTAAACAGCAGGGCCGGCCCTGAAAAACCACCCCCAGTTCTCAGTGAACCTGTACCACCTGGCGCTTGCCAGGAGTACAGAAAAGGACTGCACTGCTAAAAGCCACTGGCAGGCCAGACCAAGAAAGGCAATCTGCACAGAGGATACCTGTGTCTACATAGGATCCATTGCTCTGGAAACCAGAATCATCGTCACTAACCAGAGTTCAGCTACACCACAATATATACATGCAAATAGTTACCTGCTTCCTGTCCTCTTTCCTGTCCTCTTCTGCCACTTTGAGTTCAGTAGTCACCTCCTGCTTAACGGGAACCTTTGGAGTCTCAAAGAGCTCAGTATTGACTGTTTGACACCCCTATAGAGAAGAGACACACAGATGAAAGGTAGTTAGTTAGTTGGTTAGTTAGCATTTGAGACTCTTTTTGCGTATACCAAATGTCCCAAGCAACACTGGCCGCTCCCCATCATAATGGCAGCTCTCAGTCTGCAAATGTGTTTGTGGAAACTGATCTGTAATGCCAGTTGCACAAACACAGAACATGCCCATATGTATGGTGCTGTCCAGATATTGCTGAGACTCCAACTCCCATCAGCCCCAGCCAGCATGGTCAATGGTCAGGGATGCTGGGAGACATGGTCCACAACTTCTGGAGGGCACCATGTTGGCTAACTTATGGAGACACAACTGCATTGCAAAGCACTGGACACACCCTCTGAACAGTCCAATGGCTGGTACTAAAAATTCAGACTCTCTTTAAAAAGCAAAACAAAGATGACACTGGAAACCCACAGTCTTGGCTCCCTAAAAGTGAAGGCCATTTGCGTGGAACTCGTGAAAACAAGAGGTGCTTCAGTGGGAGCTGTGTGACTTCTACTCTCAGTATAGCTATTGTATCTCAATCACCATCTTCAGCCTCAGCCTCTCTCTCTCCCTCCTTCTTCCCCTGAGGGTCATCTAGTCCAACGCCCTGCAATGCATTACTGGTCTATTTCAGGGTTCTTGGCTTTTCTTCCCCAACACATACACAAAAATCAAAAGCTATGGGGGGGGGACCCCAAACATTAATTATACAACCAGAAACAAAGCTTTCAAAATGGAAGTACATGCATTTATGCACAATTGCTCTTTATGTTAATGTAATAAAATCAAAGAGTGCTTTCTGAATGCAAAATGGAGAATTTCACTTACCTAGAAATTCTGGTTGTTCAAAGAATATGAGGTTTAGCTTATTTAAACACAACTCCAGACTCTTTAGACACAGATTTAAGTAGAAAAGGTATTCCCAAGTAAGAGTCAAGCACAGAACATAATCTATAATGCAGAATTCAGCACCCAGAAACTCTCTGCTTTCAGACTTTTAAAAGCTAGTGTTACATTCCTAAGATTACAATCAGAGGCTTGAAGGTGTGTGGTCAGTGCCTGATCAGATCTCAGGTGTGTGTGTGTTTTGTGGAGAGCATTTCAGCTGCGAGTTTTGGAAGACACGCTCCCTACCTTACAGGCCTGGGAAGGCGGGGCCTTGACTGACTCGTTAGAAAAGCTGAGGCTGTTGAACAGACTCTTTGGCTGGAGTATTATTTAGCAGGTTTTGTGGGGAAGGGAGGTTTGCTGCCGTTATCAATATTAATTTTTCATTTCTTTATTTTAGATCTTATGATTTACATGGAAATTGTTCAATGTGTACTTTTTGATGTTCCATTAATTGTTTATGACTTCTGTTATATTTGTAGTTATGAAATGTTTTCATGTTGCAAGCCGCCTCCAGCACTGTTTTAACTTTGGGAAAGCGACATACACATAAAACGATCAATTGATGGTGGGAAAGAGATGTAGATTTTGCTGTGGCCAGGGGCTGGCTTTCAGTACCCTGCCTGACTTCCAGCCCTGACAAGCAGACGTGAAGTTATGCAAAACAAGTAGATCTGCTTAATCTGCATAATCTAAACAGGTCACCATTTTCCTTGCAAAGGACTTTTGATTACTTTAGCACATTGCCCTGGATGTGGCCATGCCATGTGTTGGTCTTTCTTAGAACTGCTGTGCACGCCTTTTTTTGTCTGGGGGAAGGGCCAAAGCTTGGTGGCAGAGCAGAGAGTAGAAATAAAAGGGAAGTTCTCGCGACGGAGGGATGTAAGAAGTGGATTCCCCCAAGGATCAGTATTTTTGCTTGTTTATAAATCACCTGCATTTAGGGATGAGCAATGAGGTGGCCAAGTTCTCTGATGACACCCTAGTGTGCAACGTGGTGAGGGACTGCGAGGAGCTCCCAAAGGATGCACCCAAGCTAGGTGAATGGGCATTAAGATGGCAAATGTGATTCAATGAAACAAGGGCAAAGTAGCACACGCTTGGGTAAAAAAAATCACATACAGTGGTACCTCGGGTTACATACGTTTCAGGTTCTAGACTCCGCTAACCCAGAAATAGTACCTTGGGTTAAGAACTTTGCTTCAGGATGAGAACAGAAATTGTGCTCTGGCAGTGTGGCAGCAGCAGGAGGCCCCATTAGCTAAAGTGGTGCTTCAGGTTAAGAACAGTTTCAGGTTAAGTATGGACCTCCGGAATGAATTAAGTACTTAACCCGAGGTACCATCATATATGGGTAAGGGGGTTCTGAACCGGCAGTGAATAAAAGGAAAAGGGTTACTGGAGCCATGGTGAATAGCTCGATACAAATGCAGTCCCAACATGCAGTAGTGTGGAAAAGGCAAATTCCATGTTAGGGAAAGGGATTGAAAATAAAACTGCCAATATAATAATGCTGTCATACAAATCTATATAATGTGCCTGCACTCAGGATTACTGCATATGGTTCCAGTTACCACACCTCAGAAAGGATATCATAGGGTATGGAAAAGTTAAATCAAAATGATCCCGAGGCTGGAGCAACTCACCTATGAGAAGGGCTGGGTGAAATAAGATTTCAATTTTGCGATGTATCACTAGTCAAACACCGCGATATTGTGATACACCGCGATGTTGAAAAGCAAAGGGAGGAACAAGCTGCTTTGGGTGGGGCCCCACGATGCACTGGGGTGAAGCCGCCTCAGCAGGAATGTCAGCAGTTTCACCCCGGGGTCTTCTGGGCCCCCGGCCAATGCAGCTTGTTCCTCCTTCTGGGCGCTGGTGGCAGTGTAACTCAGGAGCGATGGCGGTTTCACCCACGATATACCGCCAGGTGAAGGCACCACCCCACTCTGGCCCTCAAATAAGTCCTGGGCGATGTATCAACTATACCTATGAGGAAAGGTTACAATATTTGGGACTTTTAGTTGAGAAAGGGTAAGTTTTTCTCCTTCCCTCATAATACTGGAATCCAGCGTCATTCATTGAAGCAGCATGTTGGAAGAATCCAGATAGGAAAAAAGGACATGCTTCTTCACATAGAGCGTAGTTTAACTATGGAATCTCCTGCCCCAAGATCTAGTCATAGCCAGTGCTCGAAACTCCCATTGTTCTAGGCACATTTTGCGACAGGGAATTTCATCAGTGCGAGCGGTTTCTGAGCTCTGGGTGCAGTACTGCGCCTAAGATTTCAGATTAAAACTGCAGTGTGGAAGAAAAGAGGACCTTTTTCTGCCTCACCACTTTCAGCTAATCTCTGAAGACTGGAGAAGAGACCCTCTTAAGAATATTAGGGGGGTGGGCAGGGGAAGAACTAGGCCATGTGAAAAATGAACATAACATTTTAGCTGCAGTTCATTCATTTTCAGCTTTGTATTCCTGTTATAAAAAGTACACCTAGACATTCCGTTGTTGCATCCATAACCTAGGTTTAAGGTGCCACTTAGCTTCTAGCTTTCATATCTCAGTTTCTAACACTGGTCATGGCCCACCAGTTTGGATGACAACTTGGTGGAAGACAGGTCTACCAATGGCTACCAACAACAGGATCAGAGGCTGTATTCCTCTCTGAACCTACCTGTTCCTGGAAGGCATAAGTGGGACCTGGTGTTGCTCTCAGGTCCCGCTTGGCCATTGTGAGAACAGGTTGTTGGACTGGATGACCCTTTGGTCTCATCCAGAAAGATTCTTAGGTCATAGCCTTATTTGGCTGGCCCAATTATCACAACTTCTTTTAATGCAGGGATGGAGAACCTGTGGTCCTTCCAATGTCGTGACCGCTGGCCATGCTGCATGCAGCTGATTCAATAATGCAGTTGGTTAGAGCATGGTCTGATGATGCCTAGGTTGCAAGCTCAATTACAGTATGGGACAGCAGCATATTCCTGCATTTCAGGCCGTTGGACTAGAGGATCCTCAGGGTCCCCTCCAATTCTATGATTCTAAGTACCCCATCTCTGTTTTAATGGAAAAAATGACCTATGTGGACCCTTATACAGGGTTAAAGTTAAGTTTACCCACAACGTCTCTTGATGAACAGTACACAGTACCACAGTGGGGCATGGAGCTTAAAAACAAAACAGATGAAGCAAAATCATTAACCGAGGCCCCAAAGACCACCAACATTTTCTTCTACAAATACATAGCCTTGCCTATCATGCCAAAGCCTTGCCACTCCCACCCGAGGCTTCTCTTACCGGCGTCATTTTGAAGTGCTTCTGCTGATCGATCTTGTACAGCTGCACCTTGGCACGAGTGAGCAAGCTGTATACCTTATCCATGCTTGACAGCTGGGTAATAAGGGGCTTTGGCTCCTCTGGAGGGGGCTTCAGTGCCTCCGAGCGCAGGCTAGCTGGCTCTCCCTCACTCTCTGAACTCTCAGCTGCCGCCACCTCCTCCTCCTCCTCCTCTTCCACTTGGGCCGACGGAGGCAGAATCCTCCGGATGGCCACCTTGTGAACTACGCCTGGAGAATTGACATCCTCCATGGTGATCAGCTCTTTGCCCTGAGCCCCAAGTGGCCTAGAAACCTCTGGGAAGAGGGGCAGGGCAAGGTGGTTCGTCCTTCCCAACAGCTTCTTGCCACTGCGGGTCACCACTGGCTCGTAAGGGAGCAGGAGACCCTCTTGCTGCAGTGCGGGGAGGTCCCTCCTGAGCTCGGGGGACGCAGGCACTAGATCAGATTCCTCAGGAGACACCGTCAGAGATTCATAGATCTTCAGGTGTGCCTCGCTGGGTGTGAACTGGGGGGCTCGCAGCAGCGGGGTCCGCTTGGCCGGGGGAGATGGGGTTGGCGCTGGAGGGCTGAGCAAAGGAGACGAATCTTCGCAAGGAAGATGGAAGAGCGCCTTGCCCGTATCCTTGGGGGGCGACGGGGGGCTCAGCGAGGTCCACCTGAATGTGGGCTCCCGAAGGATGGAACGGCGCTTCTCAGGTAGGGCGGCAATGGAGGAAGTTAGGAGGGGCACGCTGGGGGAAGGCGGGGGCGACAGGGCCCGAGAGGTATCTTTATCAGGGGAGCTAGGGGCTGGGGGAGTCAGCTGAAGGGGAGTCTCCAGCAACGGCAGCATGGGAGTCTCCTGCTTGTCTGCACAAGGCCCATCCGCCGCAGCGCTTTCCACGGGCTTGGCTGCCTTCTGCGGAACCTCGTCCATAAAGCGGCGGGGGGTCCGGATGAGGCGCGACGAGCGGGCGCTCACCACGGGCATGATGAACTGGCGGATATTCTTCAGGAAGTTGGCCTTGTGACCTGGCGCCTCTTCGAAGCCAGGCCCGCCAGGCTGCTGTGCAGCTGCTAGAGCCTCCTCCCTGGCTTTGGCCGGCAGGTGCTGAGAAGCCAAACGCTGGGCCCGCTGCGTAGCGGTCAGGGGAGGACGCCCGCGACCCCTTTTCAAACACTGCGCCCGCGTGGAAAGGGCAATGCTGGAAGTCCCCTCCTCGGAAACAACTCCTGACCCGTCACTCTGCGGGCAGGGCTGCTGGTGCTCTTGTTGGCCAGCTATCTCACTGGGCGAAGCAGGAACGCCACCTCCTGGTGCTGGAGCTTCTGGTCCTGGCTCAGAAGCCTCCAGCTCCAGGACAGGAGCCTCTGACAGTTGCTCAGATTCTTGGGCAATCACCTCCAGTTGTGGCTCTGGCTCTGGCTCTGGGGCAGCACGTTCTGGCTGGGGCTCCGGCTCTGGCTCTGGGAAAAGGACTTCTGCCTGAGATTCTGGAGTAGAAGACTCCTCTTTCTGTTCCGGCTCTGGGGCAGACCCGTCTGACTCTGACAAAGGTGCCTCTGACTCCGATACAGACCGGGAAGGAAGTGGGGAGATTCCCTTCCTCGGTACAACGCTCCACTTCCTCTTGCGGCCCCTCCTGTGCCCGGGAGTTTTTAGCCGGACGTGGGTCACCACCAGCTGGCCGGACTTGTGCCGCTTGGCCTTTGAGAAGAACTTCAGGATGAGTGGCGGCTTCTTCGGGGGCTCCTGGGGCGTAGGGGAGGGGCTGGCCGCTTGGCACGGCGAGGGTGACCGAGGGCTGCTGCTGCTGCTGGGTTCCAGGGTGGAATCTGGAGCTTTGGTGCTTTGACAAGGAGGCTTGGGTCTTGCAATGAGCCTCTTTGTGAAAGAGCCCCGTGGCCGGCCTCGCGGCCTGGGCGACACAACGGAGTTGAGGTCCTTCTCCATTTGTGACGGGTGGGCAGGGGAGACGGAGGGTTTCGTGGGGTCGCCAGGCTCTGGGTCTGCTTCAGGCTGCTCAGGAAGCATGCCGCCAGCTTGGGGGCTGGAAGCCGACAGCCGATCTGTCCTTGCTGGAGACCCCTTGTTGCTCTGAAGCAGCTCAGCCAAAGCCTTCACCATCCGCTCCCGCTGGGATTCCACAGCTCTCTGCTTTGACAGCCGCTTGGAAAGGGTGTCCTCAGCAAGCCCCCTTTTTTTCCGACCACGTGCCGGCAGCACTGCGCCTGTAAGGAGAGAAGGAAACCTTGGCTGTCAAAATGCCTCTGGAGTTTCCAACCTACAAGGGCAGTGTGTACAGCACCAGGCCCTGGATATAACATGCTGGGAAGCGCACCTCCAGAGAACAGAAGGATTCTCAAGACTTCAACTTGCAGACAGTTTTGTCGAAACAGTTAAACACTTGGAGTGGTCACTTACAGTAAGCAAACAACTGCTTCCAGGTGAGCACATGTGGCACCACTGACAGCATGTGCACCGAGACAGGCAGCACCAATAATTCCATACTAGCAGGAAAACATAGGACACTGAAGAAGGCATTTTCTTCAACCAATGATTAGTAACATGTATTCCCCACTTTTGAGGAGTCAAGACTTTTCAGCACCTATGCTCCAGAGCTCCCTGTCTGTTGATATGACAGTCACTATCTTGTTCCTGGTGCTTACTAAAAACTCCCTTTTGTTTAGGCAAGCCTAGCCAGACACATATTTTTTATTTGTTTTTTTATGTCTACTTGTCCTTAAGCTGCAGGTTTTATCCACATTTTGACTTTCTTTTAAAGTTTGTTGAATTTATCAATATATAAAGAAATTAATAAGAAAATGCTATTTTATATAAATTGCTTAGACTTCTTTCTTTTAAAATCAAGTGGTCTATACATTTTGTTAAATAAATGTTCTCTCAGATTCTCTTCAGTATTCCCCAGAATGCACCTATAGGGAAGCTGTGATAAAACACATTTTTTAAAAATCTCAATCAACTCTTTGCAAGTCAGATGATGAACCAGTTAAACGTTCTTCCATCAGTTGGCAGCCCTTGTAACAACGGAAAGCAAGAAAACACAATTTGCTAGGAACAAATGTGAAACTCCATATCTGGTAGGCATGCAACTGAGCTAAGTCAAACAGCATGACAAAAAGATGGGAAAAGAGCTGGGCTTCTCACCGCATATTAAATTTCTATGCCACCCTTCGTCCAAGGATCACATGGTGGCTGTGTACGTTATCAAAACACAAAAATGCATAACATAGTAACAACAAAAAAATTACCCACCCAGTTTAAAAGACCATAGTTGGCTTAATTAGCCAAAGGCTACCTTTGTTGCTGTTTTAGTTCAAATTTTGGATGCTGTTTTTATATTGTAACTGTTTCATTTTCTCACTTGTACTATGGCATTGGTAGATGTAGCTGTCTATTTTCACTACATAAAGTTGATCTCAGTGTTCCATGAGCTGAAGATCAAGACACACAAGCAGGGCAACTAATTAATATAATGAATTGCTTGCTTCGGATAGCTTTCTTGTAACAAAAAACACCACATCTAGACTCCCTGTGCCTGCTTTTTTTTGTAAGAGAGTCGCACATAATCTAAACATGCTATTAACATGTAACATGTAGTCTGGCCCTCTGTGCCAGTGCCGTGCTTTATTACTATTATTATTATTAGTTTAGTCTGGCTATGCTTGTTTCTGTTCAACAGAATTTCTTAATCGGTTTTTTTATGTGTTGTTTTTCCATGTTGCTATTGCTGGGACTTAAATGTGTGTGCAGATGCTCCAGACCACTGTCAGATCAGCCAGAAAACCACCAAGAGGTACCTGCAATGGCACCCTTACCTCTTTTAAACCGTAAAGCAGCACGCAGCGAGCTCTGAGAGGCGTCATCCTCTGAATGGAAGCCCAGGAACTCCTTCTGCCAGGCAAGAGAGAAGGAACTGGAGTCACAAGTGAGGGTCATGTTCAAGGAAGAAACCACCCAGCCTTTTCCTTACAGCAGATCACCCATGTAGCCAAGGTTAAACCCCTTTCTTCCAACACCGCTGCACAACTCTGGGGTGCCTCCCCATCGCCACCACTGCCCATACAATTCTTTGAAAATAAAGGGGGAGGATTACATTTCTAAGTCACACTTTATTCAATCAGATTCCAGGGTAGCGTACAATAGACAAAACACCTGGGCAGGGCTGTGTACAAAGTGTTAATGGCAGAGCAGCAAGACACATGTTCAAAAATACGCCCTGCAGAGTTACTTGGCATCATTCAGATTTGTTTGATGAGAAGTGTCACAGAGCTTATTCAAATGTATGGACATACAGACACCAAAACATGTGTACATCTACTGGGAATTGTGTGCAAAATGGCCAGTTTGCACTTCTCAGAGGAGCAGCAATCAAAGCTTTTTCCGTATGTGGCTGCTGTGAGTACTACAGGGCAAGTCAGTCATTTATTATTATTATTATTATTATTATTATTATTACTACTACTACTACTATTATTATTATTACTACTACCACTATTACTACTACTATTATTGAAAATTCTATACCGCCCTTCATCCAAGAATCCCTGAGCAGTTTACAATATGAAGACACAAAAATACACACCACAGTAACAAGCAAAAAAAATACTCCCACTTTAAAAGGTCATAAAGGTAAAGGTAAAGGTACCCCTGCCCGTACGGGCCAGTCTTGACAGACTCTGGGGTTGTGCGCCCATCTCACTCAAGAGGCCAGGGGCCAGCGCTGTCCGGAGACACTTCCGGGTCATGTGGCCAGCGTGACAAAGCTGCATCTGGCGAGCCAGCGCAGCACACGGAAACGCCGTTTACCTTCCCGCCAGTAAGCGGTCTCTATTTATCTACTTGCACCCGGGGGTGCTTTCGAACTGCTAGGTTGGCAGGCGCTGGGACCGAGCAGCAGGAGCGCACCCCGCCGCGGGGATTCGAACCGCCGACCTTTCGATCAGCAAGCCCTAGACGCTGAGGCTTTTACCCACAGCGCCACCCGCGTCCCTTTTTAAAAGGTCATAAGATGGTTTAATTAGCCAAAAGCCTAGGGAAGAGGGATGTTTTTGCCTAGCTCCTAAAAGTATCTTACAAAGGTGCCAGGTGAGCCTCCTTGGAGAGAGCACTCCACAAAGAAGGGTCTCAGATGATTGATCCATTCACAACTGACACACTGTGTACAAGAGTATCAGCCCAACACATGGGTAACTTTACATGGAAACCCAAGTGCTATGTAACAGTTTCCCCACATCTCTACAAAGTAACCTCAGACCCACATCTGAGCACATAGTGGACTCATTTTTGGATGCGCAGAGACAGTTCCTGGGCCTGCTGTCCCTCTCTTCTGAAAGGTGAGAGTCTGGGGTTCAGCAAAGACAAAAACCCCAGACATAGCCAAAAATTTATCCGTGCTGGGGGACTGATTCTAAAGGTCCCAAAGAAATTTAGGGAACTCTCAGGCACTGCATGCAAGGCTGGAGGTAATGGCCGCTTAGTGACAGATGGTATGCAAAACGTACATCAGATTATGGATGGAGCAACTCCTGGAGAAGATCAACAGGGAAGCGTGAGAGCCATTATTCCTCTTTATTTACCTATTTTTCGTGGACTCTCACATTCTATTACATTTGCAGCTACAAAGTGGGTGGTTGCTTCAACAGCTTCTAAATTCGAATTCAAGTCCTTCTGCATCCCCCTGCAGCTGTGCTGCAAAGGGGAAGCATTACTGGTAGTAGACAGCTGCTGTAAGCTGTGGATATGCACTGCACATGCACCAAGATATGCTTTAGTCTATATCAGAGCTGTGGAACCTGTGGTCCTCTAGAAGTCGCTGGACTCCAACTCCCATCAGCACCACCCCAGCTAGTGGATGGTCGGAGATGATGGGATCTGTTGATCCAGCAATCTCTGGACAGTCAAAGGTTCCTCAATCCTGGGCTAGATGCTGCTATTCAGTGCTGATTTGGATATGGCATATGTGTAAACCTAGTAACACCAACCTAGCCAATGCTTCCTCCTTTCTCTCCACTGTGTGCATATAGTATAGCTATAATAGACTGTCAAAGGAAAGCCTACTATTCAGAATTTGCTCATTGTTCCAGAAAGAGTTTTCAGCACTTTTGCACCAAGAGAATTCAGCAGGATCATCTCAAAATGCACCACAGAACATGTGGTCTACTACTGCAGTAGAGAGCAACCAGCCAGGAGACGAAAGTTCCTTATAATTCTTGTGAGTTCTTCATTTTCTAACTGTTGCTCTTTGTTCAGTGCAATGAATGGTGTGAGACAGAACTCTGGGTTCCATTCCGAAATTCTCGGCATGTTTGAGCCAACAGGTGAGACCAAACCTGTGTTCAGCTAATGCAGCAGGGCAGGTGGGGTAACTGTTATTTTACCCCGTTCTTTAGTCAAAAAGAATGCCCCAGAGCAGCTTACAAATGTCAATGATAGCACCTGGTGTGATCTGGCCAAGAAACAGAAACCAGGATAGGACTATGCAGTTAGATGCAAACTTGCTTCTTAATTGAGAGATCAGCAGGGCAGGTGTAGTACCACTTCACCCCTATACTTTATGTCATGTCCATTCCATTCCTGTGGGGAAACAGCTATACGTGGGAAATGAATTACAGTGAGGGCAAAACTTTCCCTTCATCCATACAGCTCAGACTAGTCTCACTTCTGGGCTGCAGGAAGAGGGAAAACAATATATTTTAATGCCCATCACCAGAAACAGGGTTGCGATGAGGTAGAAAAGGTGCTCCCAGTTCCACATCCGTACATACTACAGTGTTGGCACTGCTACTGCAGCAATCATAGAACCATAGAGTTGGAAGAGACCACAAGGGCCATCGAGTCCAACCCCCTGCCAAGCAGGAAACACCATCAGAGCACTCCTGACATATGGTTGTCAAGCCTCTGCTTAAAGACCTCCAAAGGAGACTCCACCACACTCCTTGGCAGCAAATTCCACTGTCGAACAGCTCTTACTGTCAGGAAGTTCTTCCTAATGCTTAGGTGGAATCTTCTTTCTTGTAGTTTGGATCCATTGCTCCGTGTCCGCTTCTCTGGAGCAGCAGAAAACAACCTTTCTCCCTCCTCTATGTGACATCCTTTTATATATTTGAACATGGCTATCATATCACCCCTTAACCTCCTCTTCTCCAGGCTAAACATGCCCAGCTGCCTTAGCCGTTCCTCATAAGCCATCGTTTCCAGGCCTTTGACCATTTTGGTTGCCCTCCTCTGGACACGTTCCAGTTTGTCAGTGTCCTTCTTGAACTGTGGTGCCCAGAACTGGACACAGTACTCCAGGTGAGGTCTGACCAGAGCAGAATACAGTGGCACTATTACTTCCCTTGATCTAGATGCTATACTCCTATTGATGCAGCCCAGAATTGCATTGGCTTTTTTAGCTGCCGCGTCACACTGTTGGCTCATGTCAAGTTTGTGGTCAACCAAGACTCCTAGATCCTTTTCACATGTACTGCTCTCAAGCCAGGTGTCACCCATCTTGTATTTGTGCCTCTCATTTTTTTTGCCCAAGTGCAATACTTTACATTTCTCCCTGTTAAAATTCATCTTGTTTGTTTTGGCCCAGTTCTCTGTCAAGGTCATTTTGAAGTGTGATCCTGTCCTCTGGGGTGTTAGCCATCCCTCCCAGTTTGGTGTCATCTGCAAATTTGATCAGGATGCGCTTGAGTCCATCATCCAAGTCGTTGATAAAGATGTTGAATAAGACCGGGCCCAAGACAGAACCCGGTGGCACCCCACTAGTCACTCTTGGGGCGGGGCAGGGGGGGAACGGGACCAAACACTTTGTTTTGCTTTAGTCTGCAAGTGCATGCCTTGTTTTTTGTGCAAACTGCAGCAATAGGAGCAAGTGGTGGTTTCAACTTCTGGGAACTGGAGGTAGCAAACAGGGTTGGCAGAAGAACTGGAACTAGCAACCCTCTCCTCCGCCCCAAACCTGGTGGGCTTTCAGGTAGCGTCATTGCTCTCTCAATCTCATAGTAAAATCAGGTGGCTGAGAGTCTATCAGTTTAGGAAAGAAACAGGGCTACCAACAAAGAAGGCATCAGCGTCCACATACTTGGGGAAAACCATAGATAAAGGAAGACGCAAGTTTGTGATCAAAATGACATTTTAGGTGAAGGGAAAGAAAAGAACCCAAACCACCTAACACGAACCTGTGAGCTTAAGAGGATCATTATGGCAGTTGAGCCTCTACATCAGTGTTTCCCAAACTTGGTTCTCCAGCTGTTTTTGGACTACAACTCCCATCATCCCTAGCTAGCAGGACCAGTGGCCAGGGATCATGGGAACTATAGTTCAAAAACAGTTGGAGACCTAAGTTTGGGAAACACTGCTCTACACACACACACACACACACACACACACCCCTAAAGCAGAGATGGGGAGACTTTTTCAGCCTAAGGGCCACCATTTAAGGAAGAAATATAAATGGTGGGTGGAAACAGAGGCAAAATGGGCACTGCAACAACATTCTAGCCAGGCAAAAGCACTTGGGGGGCACAGCATGGCCAGTGAGGATTGTGGTCTGGGGAGAGTTCAGAGGGCAAGCTCGAGGGCCACATTTGGCCCCTGGGTGTAAGCTTCCAAGCCCTGGTCTAAGGAACCAGAATTCAGCCAGAAACACCCTCTTCAGGTGTTACTCATGCACACAGCAGGTCTCCCCTCACCCCGGGCTGAGTTGTCCTTCTGCAACAACATGCTGTGTGCAGACACCAACTCACAGAGAAGGGCTCCATGCAACTAGGCTTCCCAATCATGCAGAGTCTCTGCATGCAAATAGGCACTTGCGGGTGACGTCTTCTGCTTTTAGACCTGCCCCACTCCAGCATCAACACCAGTATACCCTACACATAACTAAGACAGACTAGAGCTTGTGCAAGTCTATCCAGGAAGTCCAGGGCTGAGAGAAGCTTGATATGCGGAATGTTCATGCGTCCGTTGATAACAAACTGAGGATGGAGAGGGAAGACAACTGACCTGCCAAAGGCCTGACAGCTTACAGCAAGTATCCTGGAGAATTTGGGGGTGGGGGAGAAAGAAATAGGGAGGTGCCTTTCCTCTCTCGAGAACTGCGTTTTCTCCCTCTCACTATATAGCTAGAAAATACCAAGGTTTGGGTCCTGGTAATCCTCTAGTATGATACAGAAGAAAGAAATGGGAGGAGGGGAGCAGGGGCAGGGATCAAACCAAGGCCCCTCCACAAAGGTGTCCCCAAGGGCACCTCTTGGCTTTCTCCTATGTAAGTGAGTGGTTGCCATTAAATCCTACAGGAAGGTAGTAGGTAAGGAAGTCATTTCCTAATGGACAATGTTCTGGGACTGCATGCTAGGGGTGGGTGGGAGCAGCAACCAAAATAGGCATGTTAATGGATGTGACAGTAGGCTATGTTTCAGACACATGAAAGCTAGTGGTGTCTATACACCTATAGCTACCTCCACCCAAGCAGGCAAGATCCGCCATTAGGTACTTTAGGAAGGAATGAGGGAGGACTGATGAAAGGTGTGGCCTAGTGAGACTCTTGAAGGTCACACAGAGAAGGCTGTAGGGGGCACATTGGCCCCAAGGTTCCCTATCCTCACAATAAGGGCACCTCCAGACCTGGATGGCCAAGCACCCACTGGCAGGTTGGCAAGCCCTCCTTCCAGACAAGAAACCCCACACATCCTAATACGAATCCCCCCCTACATGTGTCATTTATCAATATAAAACACTAGGGAGGCAACGTTTGATTAAAACTTTGGAAATGGAACTGAACAATCGCCTTAAAAAGGTGCCCCTAATTAAGAAAGTGAATTGTTTTAATATTACTTTAACACAAGTGTTCATAAAATTGCAGATGACCATCACAATAGGGCAGTTCCAGAAGGGCAGCAAACACAGCAAAGAGCACTGTAGTACCTAAGGTAGACATAAGCCTTCATGGACTAGAATCCACTTTGTCAGATGTATGAAGCATTTTTTTAAATAATTGGTAGAGACGTATGTACATTTTTTGAGAGCAGTGCTAGGGAGCACTGAAGCCGGAAGAAAACAAAATGCATAAATAACAGACAGAGAAATTATGAAAAAACCTAAGTGAGTGACCATTACAAGACAAGGTTGGCAATAATGCAAAGCTCCTGGCACTAGTAAGCTGGAGGGGCAAACGACAGTTCCTAGGATTCCTAGAATTGTTAAAAGTGGCATAAATGTGCTTTAAATGTATGGTGTGGCTGGGACCTTAAAGCACACACAATCCCAATTATATTTCAGGCATCTGGTGAAGAGGATGCTAGTCGACAAAAGCATATGCCATAATAAATGTTCCAGCCTTCAAGGTGCCATGAGATTCTTCCCAGTGGGAGAAAGAAAAATGCATTTTGGAACACCTGATGCAATGTATGCTCACACATCATCTAGAAACAGAAGACATCTGCTTATTGTTACAAACGATCGCTTGACCTCTTGCACGCCAGTTTCTGAGATTTTTTTTTTTTTTAATTTTAGCACACCTGTATCTTGCTTTCCTTCCTTCATGGAACTCAAAGCGATGTTTGTGGGGTTCCCTGGCCATCGTCCAGTTTAGCTTCAGTAAGGTGGCTGTGTTGTCATGTACCCCCATCAGACATGTACCCTGGGGTGGATCTTAATCCATTAACCAACCAAAACTCATCCAATTAATCAGCCAACATTTATTTGAATGGGTGGACAGCTTTACTGGGGGGAAACAGCTAACTCCATAGTTCATGATGTGAAGGTCACATTGTTCACAGATCACAGAGGACACGCAGGACTGGGTTCACAAAGGCTCTGCTGTCACAGAAGGCACAGGGATATTGCACACTTAAATGCAGTGTCGAAATCTTCTTGCACGCATGCAACTGGCACTCCAAGGGCAGGCAGCCTGTCAAAACTCCTTCCCTGATGGAACAATAGGGAGATTATGCAAAGATGCTTCCATATAGGTTATCGCTCATATGCATGCTCAAGCTGAGACACACTGCATAACACCTCCTGCTGAACGCTTGAACCCGGACTCAAGAACAGCAAGACGATGAACCAACCATCCTTATATTTTGAGGAGCAATCCTAGAGTGTATTTTTCCCTCTCTATCACTGATTTGTGATTCTGAAAAAAAAAATTCAACAAATATGTCTCAAGCCAACTACTGCTCTCTAGAGCAGGGGTCAGCAAGGTTTACCTCACCTGGGCTGGTTCACTCCAGTGGAGAGCCCTTTGTGGGCTGGACTGCATGCGCACCCGCAATTTCCGGCGTCTGCATCTGTGCAGATGCGATTTCCGGCGTCTGCACAGAAGCGATTTCCAGCACTGCGGAAGAGAGTCCCTGCGCCGCGCCGGACTCACTGAGTGGGCGGCTCAGTTCGGGGGCAGCTTGTAGGCCGGTTAAACGACCCTGTGGGCCGCTTGTGGCCCATGGGCCTTAGGTTGCCTACCCCTGCTCTAGAATGTCTTAATCCAGCCATGCCCTCCCTGACCTGTTGTGGATAATTGTCCATTGCAGACACAGAAAGTGGAGGAAACAGGAACTGATGAAACAGAGGCAAACAAGGGCCCTGTCTAGGTGTGCCAGTATTACACTTTTGGTAAAGGTTACTGAAGGGCTTCCGAGGTATGTGTGTTTTTTAAAGAATATTTTATTTCAACACAATAGCAAGCAGGGAAAGTGTTTCCTGACAGTTCCCATGTGTCTGTTACGATGGTTATCAAAGCAGCAGTAACTGGAGCTAGCTCTTACCTGGCTGCGAGGAAGAATGCAATTCAACCTCACATGGCCATTTCTGACACTGGTCACATTATGGACTGGTATGCCAAACATCATTAACAGCTTACTGGAACACTATTATTATTATTATTATTATTATTATTATTATTATTATTATTCCACAACAGCTCAAAGTGACTAATAACCCCTTCCCTCAATACATACATCAAAACCAAAGGGACAAAGATACATTAAAAACTTCCCTTCCACTCCAGGTGGTCATAGATAAGTTAAAAACTGAAAGCCGAGTTAAAATGGAATGTTGTTACCTAAAGGTATCTAGTGATGTGCCAGGCGGGTCTCCCTGGGGAGAGCATTCCACAAATGGGGAGCCACTACTGAAAAGCACCAGAGTAGCTGTTATCTGCACATCAGCTTTCCACAGCCTGGTGCCCTACTGATACTGTGGCCTACAGTTCCTGTCAACTCCAGCCAGTTTGGATCACGCTCAGGGGAGACGGAATTTTTCAGTCCAAAATATTAGGAAGGAAAGACACCATGTTGGGGAAGGCCTGCAGCAGACACATGCACGGCTGTGACCCAAACTCTGTTCTAAGGACAACCCGATGGAACAGGTTTGAAAAACACCTGCAGCCAGATCGTCTGTGGCGAGTAAGAACTTTCCACACGTGTATAGCCATCTTGTGGAAACGCAGGATCTGGCCAGGGCTCGTGCGATAACTGTTGCATGAACCAGAAATACAAAGATGACTGCATTTCACTCATGGCAAAGGGGTAGCCTGCATAAAGAAATGTAGGAGCTCAGCTGCCAGTGGTGGTGTTTTCTCCTTGAAAGTGCTGAGATATTAGCTATTTAACCAACCAAAGAAACAGAAAATAACTGCACCTAATGTGCTTCCGTATTCGACAAGGGAGAAATATGTGGGTACACACACCACCAGTTCTTTTATGGTTAGTATTTGGTTGGGTTTCTTCCCCCTTGGGTGAAGGTGGAATTCTTAGTACTCATATGGTAGGGATTACCTAAACTTGCAGGAGAAGCCGGTGATTTTATGCCCAGCTGTAGACACGATGGAGGGATCTGCTCTTCTCTGCACTGCCTGTAAATTAGAGGGTGTTTTAAAAGCGACCTCAGCTGTTATTCCCAGTTCACATCTCCTTTGTCATCAGGAAGCATGCAAGCCCCCTGTACAGTGGAACCTCGGTTGTCAAACGCTTCGGAAGCCAAACAATTTGGAACCCGAACGCCGACAACCCGGAAGTGAATGCTTCCGTTTTTGAATGATTTTCGGAAGCCGAATGGCTTCCAAGGTACGTTTTTCATTTCTTTCCATTGACTTTGCAGCCAGCCCATTGATCCTTGGTTTTCAAACTTTTCGGAAACCGAACGGTCTTCTGGAATGGATTAAGTTTGAAAACCGAGGTTCCACTGTACGCTAAATATTGTGACCAATTCTTATTGCCATAAGCTTCCAAAGTTTCTTTTTACAGTAATTTGTCTGCTCAGGATCCCCTGCACATTGCAGAGGATTCTGGGGCGCATTCTATGGCACAGTGCATTTATGCAAGGTGCCTGTTGCTCTAAATCTGAGCTGGGGAACCATTTTTTTAGCCAGAGACCTACACTCTCTTCTAGACAACCTGCCTAGGGGGCAGAACAATGAATACACATTTCCCCCTGTGTACAGTATGCTTGTTTCTTTACACTCACACTTCCCTCTCTATTCTCCACCCAGGCAAACAAGGGTCTTGTGTTCAGGGACACATTCCAAATTTGCAAAAAAACAAGAAACACCACACTCAAGGAGGGTGCCAGGCAGAGCCAGTGGGGGTGTGCACCCTGGGGACAGTCTCAAGAACCAGAGAGGCTTGGAGGGTCACATTTGACTCCTGGGCCTAAGGTTCCCCACCCCTGCTCTAAATGAACTGAGTGCACACACCAAGACATGTTGACTGGAACTGTGCTCTAGGATGCATCCAACACTCCCTTTGTGGCTGCATGCTTTACAAGACAATCGGTGTTTGTCAGAAACCTCTTACCAAGGAAACCTTAAAATGCCATCAATGCTTTTTCTATGGATGAACCCAAACTGTGTAGCCCAACAAGTGCTGAGAACCACATATCAGTTTCCAATGCCCATGTCAGGGGTGGCAACCTGTGGCCCTCCACAGGTTGTTGTCCTACAACTCCCATCATAACCTAGCTATTGGGCATACTGGCTGTGGTTGACAGAAGTGCAAATGCAGCAACATCTGGAGTGCTGCAGGTTCCCCATGTTGACCGAAGACAGCATCAGCCACTAGCAAGAGATGGATTTAATCACAAGGAAAGCTGATTACCCAAGTGATTTCACCAAGCCCTCTTCCAAAGGCTGAAGTCACTCCCTGCCAAGGTGATGGCCTTCCAGTATATTCTGCCCACCCAGTCAAAATCTATCAAGGTGTCAAAACATGCATCTCTGGTCACTAGTTGTCCATGTATGCTTTCAGCCAAGTTTCTAGTGCTAAGGGCAGGTCAAGCAGAAGCTTTCTTACCTTGAGTAGCCCTCTTCCTTTCTCCTACAAACATTCCAAGTCTTCCTAGAAAATAGGCCATCTCACCCTAAGAGGCCCAATTTGTGCCAAATAGTTCTCAAACCTCTTAGCTTAGGGCGCTTTCAAAACTGGTCCCTTTTGCATCTTCTGGAAAACTAACTGCTAGGCACCTGCATACTTTTTAAATTTACTGGGGGACCAAAATCTGCCATCTAAAAATACCCATCCTGGGCTTTCCCTTGAACAACAACAGAAAGGAGAGAATCTGCAAAAGTCTAGTCAGACGAGATGCTTACAAAACAAAGGTGGTGGGCTCCTTTGGAAGGACAGAATATAAACTGAGTAGATAAAGCACAGTACAATCACATATTACATGCATTTAACTTGCACAATTTCAACCATACATGGTTGAAGATAGATAGTTGAAATCGCGCAAGTTAAATCCAAGCAAGGTGGAAAGTTAAAAGCTCTTTCGAACTGGATCCTCTGGGGGTAAACCAGTGTGAAAAAATAGCTTTTAAGACCTCTGCCTTGCTTGCGAGGCAAGGCCTGTTTGGTGTGCGAGCTATGGGAGTACTGGGGCGGGGAGAGTTATTTCTCTTTTCCCATCACCCAGTAGCCGCAAGGGTTTGGGTATGTGTAATTTTTATGTATACACAGAACCCTTGGAACCAAATCCTGATGTAAGATGTGATCACACTGTAAATACACTTCCATCTACAATGGACACTTCATAGGGCAGATGCGGGTTCACACGACAGAATGCTTCTTCATACACCAAAAAAAAGAGTCCGACCATGTACAAGACTCACATGCCAGGGAATAGGCAAGGCTTGAAACCGCCCCCACCCCCGCTGCCAAATACCCAAGTTCTCTATGTGGAAATATATTTACATTTTGTTTTAATATAGAGATTTGATCAAGCTCCCTACCACCACCCAGCAGATTTACCAGCTGAGGGCAAAGAAGCAACTTGCAACTACCACAAATGAGTCTTCCTGCTTTCTTATGCTATTCCATAAATCAAAGACTGCACAGACTCTGAGACCAAGCACTGGCAATTTGTTTGTACTGTACCTGAAATGAGGCACACCTAAACAGCTGTCCCAAGACACACAACGAGTATGGACACAGGCCTGGGAGCACAGAAAAAAATCACCCCATTGCAATGCCAGTGTTTTTCTTGAAGGCACAACCCCCTGTGCTAGCAATATACATAAATGGCATCACTTTCAAAGTTACGAAACAACAGGTAGTCATTGGCAACTTCATCCAGGCCAAAGACACTGAATTCTGGAAGCTAGGCTTTTACCATTGGTGGCAGAGGTAGTCAGACCTATAGGATGCAAATCTTCCAAAGCAGAAACTGAAATCCTTCAAGAGAAAACCAGCATCTGAAATTCAGTTAACTACTAAGAGAACAAAACTTAATACAGTTACAGATAGGTAGCCGTGTTGGTCTGCCATAGTCAAAACAAAAAAATTTTTTTCCTTCCAGTAGCACCTTAAAGACCAACTAAGTTAGTTCTTGATATGAGCTTTCGTGTGCATGCACACTTCTTCAGATACACATACATGTGTATCTGAAGAAGTGTGCATGCACACGAAAGCTCACACCAAGAACTAACTTAGTTGGTCTTTAAGGTGCTACTGGAAGGAAAAAAATTTTTTTGTCAGACCTATAGGATGCAAATCTTCCAATTTTTTTGTCAGACCTATAGGATGCAAATCTTCCAAAGCAGAAACTGAAATCCTTCAAGAGAAAACCAGCATCTGAAATTCAGTTAACTACTAAGAGAACAAAACTTAATACAGTTACAGATAGGTAGCCGTGTTGGTCTGCCATAGTCAAAACAAAAAAATTTTTTTCCTTCCAGTAGCACCTTAAAGACCAACTAAGTTAGTTCTTGATATGAGCTTTCGTGTGCATGCACACTTCTTCAGATACACATACATGTGTATCTGAAGAAGTGTGCATGCACACGAAAGCTCACACCAAGAACTAACTTAGTTGGTCTTTAAGGTGCTACTGGAAGGAAAAAATTTTTTTTGTCAAAACTTAATAGTTTCTTAAATAAAGCCCAGATACCGGCTAGTCAGTCAGCCGATAACTTGTCCCTTACCTCAGTTTCACTCTCAGACTCTGCTAAATGTTTGTGTCCCATGTTGCACTGCAGCAAGATTTCAGGAGATTAACTTTTAACTCTCATTTGCAATCAGCTGAGGATAGGTGTACAATAGTGAAAGACAAGCAGCAGCCCAGCTCAGTCATAACTGCTTCCTTTCTTGACATTTCTTGACAATCCTTTCTAGCATATTTCTCCGGGGACTCGAAAGTCACCCAAACACCCATCCTCCCCACCTTAGAAAACCCTAAGAAAACTCCATTCTTCCAACACAAGCCTTCCATCACCCTCATATTGATTCCCCTTGTTCCCTGGTGAACAGCAACAATTTACCTCTATGCAGCTTGAAACCTTCGAAGAGTGAAGTTATTTTCCCAAATTGCTGGAAGAATCTCTGTATGGTGAAGGCCATCCCTGGTTAGGCTAGTTTCTCCCATGTGTCTAATGCTACAGGAGCAGGGAGGAAACAGCAGAGCAGGTGACTAAGCGCTGTCAGCTTTCTGCTTTCAAGGACCAAGGTAGGAACAAAAGCCCCATATGTCTGATCACACCACACCCCTGCCTAGCCAGAGACAGGGCCATTCTGCCCAAACTGCCTTAAGTTTGAAAGCACCTATTGAAGAAGCTGTGTGCCAACAACAGGGAAGCTCAAAGGCAATCCCTCCTCTGTCTCTCCCCCCAAGGAGGGCAGCATCTGTTCACCATGGCTACCTGATAAAAGTGTTGCATGCAGCAATCCAAAGTGGGAGGCACAGCCTGCATAAAGGAGAAGCTGATCCTGACAGCTGAACAAAGCACCCCCTTATCGTCCAGGTCTGTTGACACAGAAGCACCCCTTCTGTGCTCAACAGGACTTGCTCCTGGACATGCCTGCAGCCTCAAATCCCACACTGCCAGTGGGGTCACCATGTGCCAGCAGACGAACTTACCTCCCCTGCAAGGAGGCCCAGCTCATCCTCACAAGCAAGCTAGACTCCCACCACCAGCGCTTCCCTCACGCGCACACCCCCAAAGCCAATTTCCTGTAGGGGGGGAGAGCATCTAAGCTCAGCCCAGGAAGCACAAGCGTGGGATTTAAGGCCAGCTTCCAGCCTGCAGCCCAGGAAACAGGAGAAAGGAGAGGAGGAGGGGCGCAAACTGCAGGGATCCTGCCCTACTTTGCAGGTGAGCTCTGTGGCAGGGTTCGCATCAGCCACAACAAGCCCCCCCACCCCCACTACAATTAAGAAACTAAACCAACCAAGAACACGCGCTCCTGTTGGAGAAATGCATCGGTGAAGGGAGTGAAAAAGCAATGTGGTTCCAGCCCAGGTCTTGCCAGAGAAGAGGACTCCTCCAGTGCGTCTGCGCCCCCCCCCCCTTGAACAGCTGAGCACCATCGCGCGGGTGCACTCGGCGCGACCCCACCCCACGGGGTGCGTGGGCTTCCGCAGCGCCTCCCGCGCCCTCTGTCAAGACGGGGCCCGCAGCCTCCCAGCCCCACCAGCTGCAGGGAATCTCACCGGCTCCTCTTCGCCCCCGCTGCTGCCGCCTCCGCTGCTGCTGCTGCTGCTGTCCCCCAGCAGGCCCTGCAGGCGGCGCCAGCTCCGGCTGAGGCCCAGGAGGATCCCCAGGGTGGTGTCCGTCGCGGCCCGCTCCCCGTCCCCAGGAGCGGCCCAGACCAGCAGGCGCGGCGCCAGCAGCGAGACCCTCGCGCGGCTGCCGGCCCCTGCGCCCCGCGCGCGGCACCCGCCGGGCCGGCCGGGGAAGCGGCCCCGCGCTTGCGAGGCCCCGGACGAGCCGCCGCTGCCGCCTCCCGCCGAAGCCGCCGCCGCCGCCATCTTTAAACACTGAGAGGAACCCAGGGGGGCCGGGCCGCCACAATAACAATCCTCCGCAGGAGCCTTCAAGCGCCGAGCGCGGGGCAGCCTGGGAGCCCGAGTCCCGCCGAGGGGGGCTGTGCAATGCGACGGGAGGGAGGGCGCGAGGGGAAGGGACCGCGCTTCCCGTCGGCCGCCGCGCCCCGGAAGTGGCCCTCTGTCGCCGCCCTGCACCATGGGAAGGGAAGTCCGCCGCTGGGAGGGAGCCCCGCCGCGTGAAGCGAAGAGGGCGGAGGGGAGGGACTACGTCTCCCGTCAGGCACCGCGGCCGACACCCGAGCTAAGCTGCCCTCCGGCGTGGTGGGCGGCTGAAGCGGCTGTAAATGGCTGCTCGCGCAAGGGGTGAAGAGCGGGGCGCGGGTCCGCTCGTGTGCCTGAGGGATAAAGAGTCGGGTTCAGCCCGGGCAGTGAAGGTGGGAGGCCTGAAAGAGCGAATGAGGAACGAGTCCATTTCGCGTTCGGGGCGAGAGGGAAGGCGCGGCGGCGGCAAGACTACAGCTCCCAGCATGCAGTGCGAGGCCCGGTCTCGTTTGGAATGCACCCTGGGAGTTGTAGTCGGGGTGGGGCTCGACGGCGCGGCCCATAGAATGCTGTTACAGAGAGAAATCCCCGAAGGGACTATGAATGAAGGGCGCCACTGCCCCAGCGAGCAGCCCTGAGGAATAGCGCCCTGCAGCGGACAGAGCATCGCCGCGACCATTTAACGCGGAGGGGAGAGAAGAAACACAGACAGTTTCCCTCCATTTGACAGTGGGGAAGCCACGTTAAGCCGACAAGTCCCATCCCGCTCTGAACTTAAAAGTTGCCGAAGTTTGGGGAGAATGAATGAATGAAGATCGCGCGCGCGCGCCCTGAACGCGACGAAGTAAAGAAGCTGCAGCGACGGGACAGACAAACCCAAACTCTGAATGCCTCTGCATGCGAGATTTGGGGCTGTGCGAGTGAGACACGGAACGCGCGCGAGTAGGTCCTGCGGAACAGAGTGAGAATTTGGGGAGGAAATGGTACAACAGTTCTCCCGCCCCGACAAAGCAGATAAACCTGAAAAAGCAGGATCTTTATCAGGTTGTTGGATATACAAAAGATTTCACGAACCAGGAACAGGAATGTTTACGAAGGTGCGGAGTGGAGGCTGAGGGAGAGACACTTTCAGTCTATGCATCCCTCCCAATTCCCTCGGGGAAACGCAAGTTTTTGGCCACTTTCGTGTTCAGGCTGAATGAAACATTTACAAGTGCATTTAAGTTTCAAAGGATCAGCCAACTCCCAAACCGGTCTTCCCTCATGTTGAAACGTATCTCTCTCTCTCTCTCTCTCTCTCTCTCTCTCAGCCAAATAAGATGCCAGAATGCACTGCACCACTTGGGCTGCAAGTCAGGCTGCTCTTTAAAAATTGCTATTTTGTTTAAAAACAAAGCATGATGTACAAGTGTTACTTTAAGGGGGGGGGGACCAGGGCGAAAGCTTCTAGCACACCTCGCTCCCTGATATGCTACGATACCAGGTATAGGGTGCTTAAAAACACAAAACCCAAGGAAGCATTACAAAACAAAAACCAACTACCACCTGCCGTCAGAAGTCATAAATTTCTTTCTGACACCCTAGGATGCTAACAGAGACATCATATTCCCCATCTCCACCAGCGTAAACCAGATCCAGTGGCACAATCCTAGAGGATTACTCCCAGGCAAGCTTGTATATGGGATTGCAGCCCCAACTAGGGTTGCGTACCTAACATACATTTAAAGCACATGACTCCCCCCCCCAAAAAAATATTAATCCTGAGAACTGTAGATTTCCCCTCACAGAACTACCATTCCCAGCACCCTTAATAAACTACAGTTCCTAGGATACTTTGGAAGGCATGTGCTTTAAATATATGATGCAGATGCAGACTAGCTAGTTTACAGTTTCAGCAGAATCATACAGAATCAGACTGCAGTTACCAGTCCAACACACTGTCAAACTGAAGGAGGGCAGGGAGCGTTTAAGCGTTTTGTTAATTTTTCTACCTGAGCAGAAAGTCTCCCACAATGTTTAAGGACACGTTTGCCAGAATTTCTTGGGCTTCCTTTGTGTCATCTTTTTTTTTTAACCTGGCTTTTTCCGATAGACCCAAGGTTGCTACACAATGTGCCAGTTACATTTTAATCCTTCTCTTGGAAATCACATTGTTACTGCTAAGTCTTAATAGACACATAGAATTACTCTTTGAACTTGCCCTCCGAAACACCTTATTTTATTTTTTATTTAAAATACTAATCAGTCTTCAGTTCTTTTCTAAATGGGATCAGAGCAGCTATCGGTCCATTACAATGCCGCTAAGCAAAACACTCATGTTTGTAGCTTCGCAAACACTATCCAGCCATCTCGTCTTCTGTCGTCCCCTTCTCCTTGTGCCCTCCATCTTTCCCAACATCAGGGTCTTTTCCAGGGAGTCTTCTCTTCTCATGAGGTGGCCAAAGTATTGGAGCCTCAACTTCACGATCTGTCCTTCCAGTGAGCACTCATGGCTGATTTCCTTCAGAATGGATAGGTTTGATCTTCTTGCAGTCCACGCGACTGCCAAGAGTCTCCTCCAGCACCATAATTCAAAAGCATCAATTCTTCGGCCATCAGCCTTCTTTATGGTCCAGCTCTCACTTCCATACATCACAAAAGCAAAACACTACAAATAATAAACAGGTGCAACAATTTGGAAGTAAGAGTGCATAAGATTGCAGCCCTAGAGATAAAATCCCACAAATCTTTTCCCACCAGGGGGAAGAAAGGCATTCCTTTAAAATACTGATATTCTGCTTTTTCATCTCGAGGCAACTCCTTGATGGGAGTTGCAGTCCAAAACATCTGAAGGAAACTACATTAGTTGCCCCAGCTTAGTAAACATCTAGACTACCCTTTAGCATGAGACTTTGTGGGAGTTGTACACACTAAAAACAACAGACAGTAAAAACACTATAAATTGTTGAGGAGGCTCTCTCATTAACTGGAGAAGTTCACACAGGAGAAGGCAATTTGTAACACTGTATACTGCTTCTCGATCATTATGGTTCTCAAAGTAGTTTGCAAGAAGGAAAATGAAATATAGTAACTACTGAAACAATATAAAGCTTTGATAGGCATGAAACCAGCAAGCAAAGCAAGTAAAAAGAAAACAAAGCCCTAAGTGTGTCTGGAAATGGTGCAATGAAATAAATGTATTTAATTGCCTACCAAAGGATGGTTTGGGTATACTAACATAGCATCAAGGAGGCGGGTGTCAGAGATTAATGGTGTTCTTGAACTGTGACATTCACCTGGATATAGCCTACTGGGTGACAGTAAGAGTGACATCCATTGCCCCGCCTATTCTTTCATCTGGCCACATCCTCCACTGGCATGTGGCCCCCAGAAGGTTACCCATGAGGCAATGTGGCCTTTGGGCTGGGGGGGGGGAATCCCAGCACTGTGTGAGTCAGAGGACAGAGATTGTGGTATAAGTCACCTTATACAATCTAATCTAAATATTTGCAAAATGTATTTCCTTGGAAGTCAATGCCACTGAGTGTGCATTCTTCATATTTGTTCTCCTTCCCCTTTCTTGTTGTTAAAAGACGTCTTATTGTAAACTGTTCAAAGAGCTTTATTGTAGAACATAAATGTAGTAAATGAAGAAAAATAAGTATGGATCTCTGAAGGAGAGGTGTCGGGGCTTATTATGTGTCTGCAAACCACCATCAAACCAATGTGAGCGTGTGTATATGTGGGAGGGGGCAGACTAGCTGTGGTCACTCTTCTGCGAGGGAAGACCACTCTGCACATGCCCGTGGACACTTTGAAATCACTTCACATGTTTTGAGGAAGACCCCTGGATTAAGAAGAAAGTTCAGGGCTGAGCTCAGATATAGGCCTCCATCTGCACTGTACAGTGAAAGTGGTATCAGAGCACTTTTAAGTGGTTGTGGCTTCCCCCAAATATTCCTGGGAAATGTAAAGGGTGCTAAGAGTTGCTAGGAGACCCCTGTCCCCACAGAGCTACACTTGGCATAATTCCCTTGGAAGAGGAATTGACTGTTAAACGACTCTGATCATTGTAGCTCTGTGGGGAGTTGATATTCATCATCAACAACAACAGGCGTCTACTAACAACTCTCAGCACCCTTAACAAACTACAGTTCTCAGGATTCTTTGTGGAGGGAGCCACGACTGTTTACAGTTGTATGATACTGTTTTAAATGTGTGGTGTCGACGAGGCCAAATATTGGGCCGAGTGTGGGAGAAGAACCATGTTCAGGACTTGTTAGGTATTGTGCCCTGCAGAGCTGGAGAGCTCACAGGAGTTTGGATTTCGCAGAAGAACCCAGGAATAAGTTTGAAACACTAGAGTGATCCCTTCTAGTGCTTCATTAAAGAGAAAGAAATAGAGTTACAGCAACAGCAATCTGCCAGCTCCGCTCCGCTTATAAACAGCACCTGTGGGATGGACTCCACACCAAGAAGATGACTCTTTTGATGATGGACTGTTAGCATCCATACGAAGATACTCCCGTTCTTTGTCCAATAGAACAGCATATACTTCACATGGGAAAACAGGTGGCCGATACCTCAAACATTACCGATGTAATGTTTTCTGGGCTCTACGCCCAACCTCCCAGGCCCACAGATAAGGGTACCATCCCAACAGGCCAATTAGTGGATATCAAAGCAAGTTGTGTATGAGCTAAGTGCTACAGCCACTACCAATTAATGATGGGGTCATTTTGGCTATCAACATGGCAGAAGCAGAGCTTCCGGAACAGTCCACCTTTGGGTTAACAAAGTAGGCCTCAGTGCATAGGAGCCAACTCCAAGGGGCCAAAGTCCTTTTGCCCGCCCCCCCTAAAATATTTGAGAGGGCCACTCCCACCACAAAGTTGACGGGCATTGCCATTCAAATGCTGTTCATGCACAGTGTCATGTGAGGGATTATGTGGGGTAGTGCTTTCTCTCTCCCCCCCCCAATAATTTATTCAAGTTTACACCCTTGCCTCAGCTTAGAAAGGAGATCCTATATCAATTGCTCAGTGACAAGGGCACGTGATTTCCATACAGAAGATGCCAAGCTCGATTGCAGGTATCTCCAGAAGGAAGGAATTCACAGGAAAGACTTCAGAGGAGATCTTGAAGTCAGGATGCTGGGTTTGACGGATAAATAGCTTGAGAGTCCCATGGACTGCAAGAAGATCAAACCTATACATTCTGAAGGTAATCGGCCCTGAGTGCTCACTGGAAGGACAGATCCTGAAGCTGAGGCTCCAATACTTTGGCCACCTCATGAGAAGAGAAGACTCCCTGGAAAAGACCCTGATGTTGGGAAAGATGGAGGGCACAAGGAAAAGGGGACGACAGAGGACGAGATGATTGGACGGTGTTCTCGAAGCTACAAACATGAGTCTGACCAAACTGCGGGAGGCAGTGGAAGACAGAAGTGCCTGGCGTGCTCTTGTCCATGGGGTCACGAAGAGTCGGACACGACTAAACAACAACAAAGATTCAAGGCACCCTCCTATGTTCCTGTAGCAGGGATGGACACCATTGGAATACAGCCTCCATCATGCCTGACCATTGGCCACAATGGGTGGGGCTGATGAGAGTTGGAGTCCAGCAACATGCAGCTATCCCCTACCCCTGGCCCTGAATTGTAGACCATCGAGGAGATGCCTCTTTCATCTTTGGGCAGGGCTGCGCCTTCAGAAAGGCAGAAATCCCACAGGCAGCAAAGCCTGCTGCACCTGTTGGATTACTTTCCTTTTTTTGGAAAATGATTTTTATTTGATTTTACAAATTCATTCACACTCAAAATTACAAATACAGTGGTACCTCGGATTAAGTACTTAATTCATTCCAGAGGTCCGTACTTAACCTGAAACTGTTCTTAACCTGAAGCACCACTTTAGCTAATGGGGCCTGCTGCTGCCGCTCCGCCAGAGCACTATTTGTGTTCTCATCCTGAAGCAAAGTTCTTAACCTGAGGTACTATTTCTGGGTTAGCAGAGTCTGTAACCTGAAGTGTATGTAACCTGAAGTGTATGTAACCCGAGTTACCACTGTAATAAAAATTACACAAGATTCTTTTGAATCTTTAGACTTCCCTCCTGCCCTTCCTGGGTTCTTTAGTTAACTTTTTCAACTGTATACTATAAGTCGTCCTAATTTTTCAGTCCTGCATTATATCCAAAGTCTATGTAACATTACAAGAGTTATTTAAGACCTGCCAAAGGGTTCAAGTGTTTACAGTGCTCTGTCAAATATAATACTGCATAAATTTCTCCCATTCTTTGCTGAAGTTTTGATCCTCCTAGTTTCTGATTTCCCCCGTCATTCTTGCCATCTCTGCACAATCCAGTCCACTCTGGCAGGGACCTTGTCGTCTTTCCAACTTTGGGCAAGCAGCAGCACCTGTTGGATTTCTACCGCGCGGTTGCAAAAAAAACCAAAACGAGGAAAGAAGCGCGGAAGTCGAGCCAGCCATAGTGAACCACTGCCGCCGCTTGCAGCACCAGGGAAGTCAAGCCGGCCCTAGAACAGCTTTTCCCGTCCGGCGACTGCGCTCCACGTCGAGGGCAAAAGCAGCTCTCCAGCAGAGATTAAGATGGCAACCTGGGGCGGGCGGGCGCGCGGGGCTCGCCCCGAGGAGGCGGGCCGGGGCAGCCGCGCCCCTCCCCTGGGGCGGCCGGGACTGCGCTCTGGCCGCGGGGCGCGCGCAGCGTTGGGCCGAATCCAGCCTTGAGCGAGTGAGTCAGGTAGGAGGCTAGCGGGCTGTGAACGCCCCTTCTTGCTCCGCTCCTCCCCTCTCGGTGGAAGAGAGAGAGAGAGAGAGTGAGCCACCTCTCCGCCGCCTCTTTTTACCCGCACAGAAAATGTCCGGGCTGCAGATCAACTTGGGACCCGTGAAGGAGCCGCTGGGCTTCATCAAAGTCCTGGAGTGGGTGAGTCCTCGACGGCAGGGGGATCGGAGAGCGGGGCTGGGCCAGTGGCCACAGAGGGGTAACGGGTTTTTTTTTGGGGGTGGGGGAGGTTGATCACAGCATTTCCTGGCAGGATCTACCCTACCCACCCCAACCCCCCCTGGGCAGGTATTGGCTGCGAGCCCTGTTTGGCTCTCCCGCTGGAATTTCTTTCTGCCTTCCTCCCTTCATAAACACAGGCGTGGCCTCCGGCCTGTACTTTTCGAAGCTCGCTTAGATTTGCAGGGGACTCGTGTATTTCCAGCCCACCCCGCTCCAGGGATCTATTCTGGGCCGCTTCTAAACACACACACACACACACACACACACCCACCCACCCACCCACCCTTGCATAGTTGGTGCAGGGCGGGGACGTCTGTTGTGTTCTATTTCCAAACAAACCATGTGCTTCGGCGTGGGGATCTGGTCATGGGAAGGCTGGAGGGGGTTGGGAACGAGAGATCACGCATAAACTCACGCAGGCAGGTTCATGGATCTGCCGCCTTCCGGCTCTCAGCCGCTGGTGCAAAACCTGGACTCTTTCCTTCCGTGCGTCACTTTGGAAGGAGCAGCACGTGTGCCAAAAGTGACTTGTAGTTTTATGCTCTGCAACGTAATAAACTTTTAGCAGGATTGCAGCGGGTGTGGAGGAGATCGTGGTGTGGAGGTGGTGTGGAGGAGATCCAGTCTCTTTAGGTCAGTGGACCATGGAGTAGGAACTGGCCCACTCTCATAATGCAGACTGAGGATTATTTTTGCTCAAAGGAGTTTTTACTCTGGAGGCAAAAGGGAACCCAATGTCTGTACTTGAGGCCGGACTCTGTCAAGTCACTTCAAGGGAGTGCCATGCAGGACCTTAGCATTATCCTTGTTGGGAATCCTGGAGAGCTGCTGTCAATCAGAGGAGACCACCCTGAACTATTGGTTAAAAGGCAGTTTTCTATGTTCCTATAAGCAGGAAGGAACAGGTTGTGGCCTGAGATGTTTTGGCGCTTGAGGCTCCCCACACTGGGGAGGTGCAGCAGTGTTAGAAACTAAGATAAGAAAGCTAGGAGCTAAATGGCACCTTAAACCTCGGTTATGAGCGCGACAACGGAATGTCTAGGTGCGCTTTTTAAATAACGAAGAATACAAAGCTGAAAATGAATGAACTGCACCTAAAATAATTATGTTCATTTTTCACATGGCCTAGTCCTTCCCCTGCCCACCCATAATATTCTTAAGAGAGTCTCTTCTCCAGTTTTCAGTGAGTAGCTCGAAGTGGGGAGGCAGAAAGGGGTCCTCCTTTCCTTCCACTCTGCAGTTTTAATCTGAAAATTTAGGCGCAGTACTGCGCCCAGAGCTCAGAAACGGCTCACACTAATGAAATTCCATGTTGCGAAATGCACCTAGAACAGTGGGAGCTATGCAGAACTAGATAAATTAACAGGAAGGATTTGAAATCTGCGGGACCAGAAATTCACAGAAGACTGGTGTAAATTTACAGACTATTTGAAAAGTAATTGTGATGATCAGACTACGTTTGTAGGTTTGCAAGAAGTTTTGTGAGGTGAATTATTGGAACTATAGCAAAAATGGATAAAGGGGAGGATGGTTAGTTAAGATAATTAAAGGCAATATGAATTTAAGAAATGCATAAGAAGTGGTTAAAACGGTGGATCATCGGAGGTGCTGATGGAAGTCCAAAAAAAAAGATTGTATAAGTGGTGAAGCTTTGTGGTATGTATTATAATTTATATGTTAAAATTAATAAAAATTATTATTAAAAAAAAAAAGAACAACAGGAGCGTCAAGCACTGTTTTCCCCTTACGAGCGGGAATGGGGGGCAAACTCCACAAGGGTTTCTGGAATACAGTGTTACCTTAATTGTTGAATTTAATCCATTCCGGGATTCTGTTCGACTCCCAAAATGGTTTGAAAACCAAGGCGTGGCTTCCGATTGGCTGCAGGAGTTTCCTGCAGGAGGCTTCCAAAAAATGTTCGCAAACTGGAACACCCACTCCCGGGTTTGCGGCGTTTGGGAGCTGACTTGTTCGGGAGCCAAGCCGTTCAAGAACCAAGGTACCACTGTACCTCCCTCTCACCAAGACTGGGAGAGAAATCATCTACACATTAAGGAAAGTGCATACAATGCTGTATATATATAGGGTTCTTGGATCACGAGAAGCACTCCACCACAGTTATTTCACCTGTATTCTGACAGGTACAGACTTGCAGAATGTAGGTGTGGAGGGCATGCTTGAATGCTTCTCCATGTGAAAATCAATTCTCATTTGTGCATAGGAAACAATCGTGTCAGTAACAAGGCTGGTCTGCAACTCGTCTTCCTGACACACCATGGTTTTTCATGGTTGAGGTTTTGTTTTGTTTTTAGACCCAAGGCAGTATGCAATCGTTCAGTTTCTCCTCCTTGCATTTTGAGTGGTGCAGGCTTGCATAAATGGTGCCACTGGCTATTTTGAGCATTTATTTTCAAACATATGAAAAGCACTCCTGGTCAGGCCCATGAAAGTGTGCATAAATATCCATTAAAGTAAAGAGAGAGAGAGAGAGAGAGAGAGAGAGAAAAACCCCCAAATGACAAAGCAGCCCCCAAACCTCTTAGCCATCTTGGCAAATCCAACACCTGGAATTTGCACAATGGCTCTATTCTTTGCTTTTTATTTGGAGATGCGGAAGTTGGAATAACTTTGGACACTAATGGGGAGGAGGGGGTTAAATAGTTTTTCATAGGAGTTTTTTCAGCAGGAACTCACAGGAACTAAGTTATGGCACCTCTCAGGTGGGCGCCATTGCCATTAAAAGACAACAAGGGAGGCGTTCATGGTGAGTTCTGGCACCTCTTTTTCTAGAAAAATAGTACTGATTTTTCATGACATTGATTACAGTGGTACCTCGGGTTACATACGCTTCAGGTTACAGACTTCGCTAACCCAGAAATATTACCTTGGGTTAAGAACTTTGCTTCAGGATGAGAACAGAAATCGTGCAGTGGCGGCGCAGCAGCAGCAGGAGGCCCCATTAGCTAAAGTGGTGCTTCAGGTTAAGAACAGTTTCAGGTAAGGCCAGACCTCCAGAACGAATTAAGTTCTTAACCTGATGTACCACTGTATAGGCATTTCCAGGGATTCCCAAAGTTGTTCGATAGATTGTGATCGCTTTGGAGTTGCAGTACAAAGGAGGAGAGAAAGGTTATGAGTCTCTAGCTACTGTGGGCAGTTGCTTAAGTCTGGCAACAGCAGGCATTTTTATATCTGAGGTTTAAATTAGTAGGTGCTTAAACATGCATGCCTTGTTTACATGTGGTCTTAAGCCAAACCATGGCTTAAACATGAATGAGTGAGTGGACAGATCAAGAGGAAAAATCACAATTTAGCGCTTCTGCGCATGCGCAAGTGGTGAAACCCAGAAGTAACCCGTTCTGGTACTTCCGGGTTGCCGCGGGACGCAAGGTGAAAACACGCAACCTGAAGTGGATGCAACATGAGGTATGACTGTATGAGCTGTAGCCAAGGTTTGTTCTTGGGTTACTGCTCATGGTTTGTCTGGGACAGACAAGTCACAAACCATGGCTTAGCTCTTGTGTAAGCACAGCTGCAGCAGCCAACAGGATTGGAGGAGGAGAAAAGTGGCAGTGATTTTTCTCTTGGCTCGCTCATTCATGCTCAGCCATGGTTTGGGTTGAGTGTTGCCTGCAAACTGGGGCAAAGGCACAAAAATACAAACCTTAAGGCATTAGGGCTGCAATGCTATGCTCCGCCTGGGAGTTACATCTATTGAACTCAATGGGGATATTCTTCTAAGTAAATATGTATAGGATTGTATACATATTGTATAGGATTGTAAGACATGTAGTTAAGTTTGCAAAATTCATAAATATTCTCCTACCTTCACTTATTATTTGATCTAGTAAATCCACTTTAAAAAAATAAATGAATCACATTATCCCATTAAATTTTACTTGGATGCAGCATCCAATCTATACCCCATTCATTTCTAATATAGTAAATCATGGTTCCTAATATGAGTGTACATTATTGATGTGCTCTGCAACAATGTAAGCTTAACTCTCTTTTTTTTATATATAAATTTTTATTAATTTTTCAACACATATTAAGAGACAATACAAAACAATACATAAACAAACAAACAAACAAACAAACATATAAACACATATAATTTCTTAACCTCTTTTTCTTAAACCTTCTTTCAACGACTTCCCCATACCTCCCTTTTCTGCATCCCTGTTTTAAACTTTTCCAGCAACCCCTAATTTCAATTACTTATAATTCACTTTCTTTAATCCTTTTTCTCTTATCCAATTGTTTGTCACTGCAATTCTATTTTGCATTACCCATGACATTTTAACACTCATTAATTTTACAACAGTTCTTAAGATAAACTTTAAATTTCTTCCAATCTTCTTCCACCGTCTCTTTCCCTTGGTCGCAGATTCTGCCAGTCATCTCAGCCAGTCCCATGTAGTCTATCACCTTTGTCTGCCATTCTTCCAGCGTGGGTAGCTCTTGTGTCTTCCAATACTTTGCTAAAAGAAATGTAAGCTTAACTCTCAAATGTATGTTTATGTACCAATTCATTAAAATTAATTTTAAAAAATACTTTGCATAAAAATGACCCGGGGGTGGGGGAAATAATATTAAAAAGGGAAGAAAGTTTGAGTTTCAAATAGGGCTGTAATGAGAGTATGAAGTATACCTTTGCTAGAAAGTACTTTCAGTTTCAGTCTCCTGAATGAGGTTGAATTTTTCATGTCCTTTGGAAACGCACAACAGTGTTTGCATAGTGAGGTGGTGGGGGAGGCAGATCTAGATCTACTCATAGATCTGAGTGATTTTGCAATAGTTTAGTCTAGATTGCTGACTCCCAGTTCTTTAAGGACAGCAACCTGGAAGATTTTCCCTCTTACCAGTTAGCGGCCTGTTAGAAACCCTGATCTTTTTATAGGTAGGGATGGCGGATAAATTTGATTCAGTTTGCATTTAAATGCAAGCATACCTAAATCACACCTTTATGAAACAGTACGAGAACTGAAATTCTCCAAGCGTTGCAGTGCAGTTCTCTAGCCAAGTAATGTGTACAAAAATGTATAGACTGGGATAAAGTGTACATGGAAATGCATATATTAGCAAATTTAACATGCAAAAACCCATCACGTTAGCAGAAATTGCTTTGCAAAAATGCGCGTGTTAAGCAAAATTTCATACAAATGCGTGTATATTAGGAGAAATTTACACTAAAAATGCTGCTGCATTTTCATGACTTTTTTTTTTAAAAAAAGCACAAGCTGGAAATGCGAAGAATTGAAGACTGGGGGAAAAAAGAAACTGGGAGAACCTGAAATTGACAGATTCATCCATCCCTAGTTGCAAATTGGATATAGATTTGTCCCTGCATATGCAAGCTATTCTGGTTCAGCTGGCAGTTGGCTTTGCCTCGGGCCACCCTTTTGCATCTGCCTCCACCCACCCTTGATAGTATTTTGCACCTGACTCCAGCTGGCAGACCTGGGGGATCTAGCACAAAAACAACGTAGCTCCCGTGAATTGTGGCTAATTGGAGCTGAAGTCAGAAGTGTATTATATGCTGCAATCCAGTTGCTTTTAATTTGGTTTGACCGCGGACATCTTACTCCTCTTGTGAGCCCTTAACAGAGGGTTGTGAGGCAGGGGACGGGGGAGAAGCCAGAGGGTATTTGAAACTCTTTACGGGTATGCATTGCGCAGCCTATTGATAAAGTCTGGGCATTTATTTCTGGCACAGATGTGGCCCAATGGCCTATCAGCTGTGACAGCCTGTCTGGAGTAGCCAAGGGTGCCCTCCTAGTCCAGAAGGCAGGGCCAACCCTACCGTTAGGTAGAGTGTTGCAGTTGCCTCAGTCAACAGATGTGGAGAGCATTGGCAAGTTTTTGAAGATGGCTGCATACCCTCCAAACGTCCTGATTTTCCAGGAACAGTCCCCGAATTACGAAAGCCATCCCAGGTTCTGATTTATTCCGGAATGTCCCTGTTTCCCCTGACAGTGCTGCCACTGCTGAGCTGAGGGAGGAGGATGAGGCGGCGTTTGTCCTGAGTGACGGTGGCTGTGTCCTGTGGCCTCTCCATGGCTGCTGCTGCCGCTGCCCTCCTTCCTTGGGCAGTTCGTAGCAGTTGCTGGAGAGCGGGCCAGGAGGAGGTCAAGGAGGGTTGGGAGGGGAGTAAGAAATGACCCTATTTTCATCTGAGGAATGTTGGAGGGCGTGCATTTGTGCGTTCCACATGGCCTGCCCTATACCTCCTAATCTAGCCTGTCTCCTTGCAAGTGCTGAACTAAGATTCAGCTGCCAGCCCAGTCAGCTTCTGTTCATGAAATGAAGGGAGCGTGCCATCTTAGCCTTTGCCACAGACAGCAAATTGTCTTGCGCCAGCTCTGGTGCAACAATATCCCAAGTACCCTGAGAGATCAAGAGAGCTAGTAGCGATCAGAAAGGGGGAGGCAACGACATTTTTCAAGCTGCTACATGTTTGTTTTAATAGTACGAATTCTTTGATACATGCTTAGGTAGGCAGAACGAAATGTTGATATGAATGGGTTTTCCCTCCTTCCTTTCTGATGAAAGTCACCCACCCTATAGCCTGTTTTCCCTCTCTGGTTGCTGGAGCAATGCTGGCGGCAGGTTTATTCCAAAATCCTCGTCTTTCCTTTTCAAAGACTTATGGGGTACCCCAGAACATTAGAGCGTGCAAGATGTTTTAAGTGCCTGGAAATGTAACATACAAACAAATTAATTCTTCCAGATGTGCAGATGGGGGCGTTCAAGGTCAACATCTGGTAAAACTGGCAAGACCTTAATTAAGAAGAGGACAGCATAAATAGAAAGGAATAAGACTGTTACTAGGTTAAAGGACTATTGGGGTGTTTCTGGTTGAATCATTGGCATGCATGGAAAGACCAACACTCCCTCAGTTTAAATTACAAGTTCCCAAGCTCCTCTGGCCCCACAGTGACCATTTGAATATTGTTGTGGGCCTTGGTTGAACCGCTTAATAATGTTTTTGCCTGTTATAACAATTGTAAAGGGCTGTGCCTAGATGCTGAATGACTTTTTAATTGTATTTTTTATTGTTTCTCTTATTTCTCATGTGGTATTACAATTTGAATTCCATAGAATTAATTGTATATAACATTCCTCTTCAACCAGGCCTTTGGCTGATTAATATTCTGAATATTATTCTATAGCCTTTTAAATGTGTCTGGGAAGGGTGTGTGTGTTATTGTTTTGCTGTTTTGTTTTAGCTTTTGTGTGTGTTGAAAGAAACGTAATGGTTGCGTCTAAGCAGCTTGTCTTTTTTAAAAAAGCCTGACGTGTACTTTGTACGTTTGGTGGTGTAACTTCGCAAGCAATTTTAACAGCTGGAAAATGGACTTTTAACACGTCTCCTGAGACTCTCCTCTTGATCGTTCTGAAGATGCCACACCCAGGAAAGTAAAGAGAATCAGGGCATCTCATCTCCCAACTTTCATTTGCTGTTTGTGTGGTCTGAACTTAAGGACAGAATGTAGCATGGATACCTGCATGTTCTTCCCCCCCAAGGAATTACACTGCTGGGGAATTAAAAGTCTCATTTCTGCAGCATATTAGCATTTCGTGCTCAACTTTTCTGGAAGAGCTGGAGCCAAAGGAGCTCCCTATTGCCAAAAGCATCTAAAACAGCCTTCGCCAACTTGGTACCCTCTGGATAATTTGACATGCAATTCCATCAGCCTCAGCTAGCACAGCCGTGTTGCCTGTGGCTGATGGAGAGAGGTAGGGCTCTTCCAGGCAACTTACTTATTGAGCGTTCTTCCGAATCTTGCTTGCACAGAGCTTACATGGCGGTTACAAAACGTCTGGTGTTGACTGAGTATTTGCTCCGATTTGTTTGCCAGGCAGTTGTATGGCAGTGAGAATTCCTCGTATTTTGTTTGCAGGGTGTTTACATAGAGCATGGGTAGGCAAACTAAGGCCCGGGGGCCGGATCTGGCCCAATTGCCTTCTAAATCCGGCCCGCGGACGATCCGGGAATCAGCGTGTTTTTACATGAGTAGAATGTGTCCTTTTATTTAAAATGCATCTCTGGGTTATTTGTGGGGCCTGCCTGGTGTTTTTTACATGAAAAGGAATTCGTTTTCCCTCCAAAAAATATAGTCCGCCTAAAGCCTAAAGTTCTGGTAAACGCTAGAATATTTCCTGCAAAAAACTGACAGTCTGGAGGTGCCCATAGTCCTAAACATTTGGAGGGCACCAGGTTGATGAATGCTGATCAAAAATAATGTAGACCTTTGAGAAATTCAGCATGTTTCCCATAGCTATGAAGGTGTAGGCGAAAATATTTATGCTGGTGTTTTAAAAAGGGGATTCTTGAATATAATAATAATAATAATAATAATAATAATAATAATAATAATAATAATAATAATTTATTATTTATACCCCGCCCATCTGGCTGAGTTTCCCCAGCCACTCTGGGCGGCTCCCAATCAGTGTTAAAAACAGTACAGCGTTACATATTAAAAACTTCCCTGAACAGGGCTGCCTTAAGATGTCTTCTGAATGTCAGGTAATTATTTATCTCGCTTCCTGCCCCTGCCCCCCATTCTGACTGAGACTCCTGTTTCTCCACAAGTAGCCATTTTGAGGCTTAAGCTTCATGATGAGGTAACTATTTTGTTAGAACAGGAGGTGGCCACGAGAGAGGAACCGGAAACTGGATATTCTCCATTAAGAACAATTTCCTGCAGGATAGGAAATGTACCGTTTAATGCTTTGTGTTGGAAACTGTATAATCTTGGTGTTTTAATTTGTTTTACGGGGTTTTTGACCATACCGTAAAATTTGCAAGGATGTGTACACACCATGCGTTCAAAACACATTGCCAAAGAATGCTGGGAACTCTAGCTTGTTAAGAGTGCTGGGAATTGTAGTTCCACGAGAGGTAAAATACACTTTGCATAATTTTTGTGGGGCGTATGCTTTAAATATATCGTGAGTACACAGCTTCGGAGACGCGGTGAATAAGACGGTTGCAAGAGTTCCTTCCAGGTGTCATTGGAGAACGGTTAACAGATAGAGCAGACAGATTTCTCAAGGCTTCTCTCTCTCAAATGAAAGCTGACATTCTTGGGATTCCACGTAGAATTTCGAGCATACCAAAAAGAGGAATGGAAACAGTCCCAATTATATCAGGTGTAGGGACTGAATCAGCTTTGAGTTCTGAATGAAGGGTTTCAGGCACCAGAGTAAGAGCCACACCATTGGTGGGGGTACCATTTGGTAGCAGGGACGTGGGCTTTTTGGGACTGAGGGGTCTTGTCTCCCCCAATATCTCTTGGGGGGCCTGGACCCCTTCAGCGCATGGATTTAGCCAGGATTTTTGTTAGTGGGGAGCAGGCCTTTTGCTGGGGGGGGGCAGAACCTCCGCTACCGTATTTTTTGCTCTATAAGACACACTTTTCCCCTCCTAAAAAGTAAGGGGAAATGTGTGTGCATCTTATGGAGCGAATGCAAGTGGGAGGCTCTGCTCAGCGCTCCCTTTAAAGAGCCACGTGGAGCATGTGTGCGGCTCTTGGGGGCTTTTCCCCGAGGAGGGAGAAAGGCTGCCCTTCTCTCTCCTCAGGGAAAAGCCCCCAAGAGCCGCACACACGCTCCGCGCACTCTTTAAAGGGAGTGCGGCTCTTGGGGGAGCCTTCATCCCGCTGCCTGGGAGAGGCTGCGCATGGCTATCCCTTAAGCCAGGACAGCAAGAGGGATCGCTGCGCAGCGATCCCGCTTGCTGTCCTGGCTTATGGCTTAGCGCGCGGCTTTTGCGAGATGTGGCGCACCTCCCAGAAAAGCCCCCAAGATCCACGCTCCCTTTAAAGAGCCGCGCAGAGCGTGTGTGCGGCTCTTGGGGGCTTTTCCCCAAGGAGGGAGAAGGGCAGCCCGTCACTGATGGGCTGCCCTTCTCCCTCCTCGGGGAAAAGCCTGCAAGCACCGCACACACGCTCCACGCCGCTCCTGAAAGGGAGCGCTGAGCAGAGCCTGGGATGCATACAGGCTCTCCTCAGCGCTCCCTTTAAAGAATATTGGGGGGGGGCAGCTGCCCCTTCTTGCCCCCCTCCTGGCTATGCCCATGCCTCAGTATTGTGAGGGCAAGGAGGCTGAGGGCAGAGCCAAATCTGGCACGGCTTGAATGACTGGCTCCTCCTGAGTGTGAGAGAGGAGGAGTTGTCCGCCTTTGAAGCCTTGCTAGGCCTCCTCATGACAATGCTCAGTCGTTAAAATTCTTGAGGATTTAAACAAATTCTTAAGCTGATCGGATGGTGTGGAGGTACGCAAAAAACCCACTTAGTCCCAAGATAAAAGCATTTATAGGAATAAATGTACAGATGGGGGATAGGGTAAAATTTACAAGATCAGAATTAAATTTACCAGGTGAGGCCTACAGTAAATTGCGAAGTGTTCCTGTCCAGGATACTGTATTGCATTCTCACCCCCCCCCTTGTTTTCTGTCATCATCCTTGTCCAACATTAGCCTGTGTTCTGTGCCCACTGAAAATGCTCAGTCTTCACTATGTTGTTTGCGGGGTTTCCTTTCCCCTGTTAGGTTTCTCACCTGCCTGGAAATATTTTTACGTCTACAAACCTTGGGTTTCTCCCAGGCCTGTTGGATGTTTCTCTCTTGTGTATGTATGAATGGCACAGTCAAACCTCGGTTGTCAAACGTAATCCGTTCCAGAAGACCATTTGACTTCCAAAATGTTGGACAACCGAGGTGTGGCTTCCAGTTGGTTGCAAGAGCTCCTTGCACTCAAGTAGAAGCCGCGTCAGACTTTCGGGTTCCGAAAAACGTTCGAAAAACAGAGCATTTGCTTCTGGGTTTTCAGCGTTCAGGAGCCAAAATGTACGATAACGGAGGCGTTTGGGAACCGAGGTTTGACTGTACCATTTTGGCTGCAAGGATGAGCAGTGGGAGAGTTGAATTCACTATGGGTACATCAGGGCTGGGGAATCTGTGACTCTGTAGATGTTGCTTGACACCCAAGTCCCATTATCCTTGTCCATATAGGTCATGCTGACTGGGGCTAATGGGTGTTGGAGTCTAATAACATCCTGGAGGGCCACAGGTTGAACAGCCCCTGGTATATGTGATGGGAGTACCAAAAATATCCTGCTTATTGTAATGCTGAACATAAAGGCAACATGTAAGCAGCAACATTTGGGGCACCAAATATGAAATAAGCAGGGCAGCACAGATCTGGCCAATTTAATTTGCTGCCTGCGTTGCTGGATCTGGGCTCTGCAAACGTAGGCTATCATTTTTGTGTCTCTGCTGTTTTTGATATAGGCTAGGCTGGTGGTGTTCTTCATAAATGCCATTTCCATGCTTCTAGTAATACTACTGACATTGGGTAATAAATCTATTGCGTTGAGGAGGAAGTACATGGGGAAATGAATTGACTCTTTCACTGCTGCCTGCATAAAAAGTGAGATATGGGGCAATATATCACCCCAAGGCCGGAAATGGTTGCAAGGCAGTTCCATTGAACCTGGTCTATTGAATCCACAGTTTCCCCAGGGCATTAAGTGCATTCTGATGACTGGCAGTTAAGATTTCAAAACAGAAACCCTCCTTTTTTGCTAAACATTTATACAATGAATTGAGCCTTTTTCAACCCCCCCCCCCCCATTTTTTAAACTGAAAATAGCTTATTTTCAAACTAGCATGTGGCTGATAGCAATCTGGGGCCATCGCTTCCTATCCCAAATGACACTGAATATTTATACAAATCACGATGCATGGGAAAACGTGTTTTTTGCCGTTGCTTGCTATTGTGATTTGTTGCCCCATGCAGGTGGCAGGGGAGAGCTGAGCCGACAGAGTTAACAGCTGCTGATATATCAGGATGTTGGAAACCAGATATAGCCCAGCCTTAATCTCAAGGGTTTCAGGAAGGAGTCTTTCCCTCGACATGCCAGGGACTGTCCAATAAAAGTGGCATTGGACAGGTCAAGTAGAGATGGGCATTGCAGATAAGGCACAACTTTATATCCAGTATTAGTCATAACTCAGAGCAGACCTATTGAAATTAATGGGCATGATGAACACAGGGACATTATTTTCATTAGGTCTGTTCTGTGACTAGAACTCGGTTGAATACAAGCCACGATCTTTAGATAAAACATCTTCAGATAAAAGCCAGATGGAATGAAGTGATCTTTCCTGAATGACAACTCAGGAGGGGTCGCTTGAACCTCATGTTCCACAATTTGGGTGCCACCACTGAGAAGGCCCTGATGACCATGCTTTCAGTGTATGTGGGATACAGAGACGGTCCCTTCACTAGCGCTTAGAGAGTTGGTAGACTGATGCAGGAGAAGATTTTTCATTAGGTATGGACCCAAGCCACTTAGGGCGTAAAAGGTATTTCCTAATGTTTTTAAATTGTGCCCAGAAGCTGATAGCCAGAGGAGCTACTGCAGGATTAGTGTAATATGAGTTGGTGCCCACTTACTTACTTGCTGCATTCTGGGATCAATGGAAGTTCCCAAAGGAACTTCATAGTTAGTCCCATGCAGATTGTGTTGCTATAAGGTAGTCTGGACCAGCCTTTCTTAACCTTGGTTCCCCAGATGTTGTCGGACTACAACTCCCATTATCTCTGACCACTGGTCCTGCTAGGTAGGGATGATGGGAGTTGTAGTTCAACAACAGGTGGAGAAGACCCAAGGTTCGGAAAAGCTCGTCTTAGGCTACTGTAAATTGTGTGTTAAATAATCAGTTGGAGGACAGTTTACCTTCAGCAAAGCAAGTCTGTGTGTATGCTGAGATTATGCTGAAGCACAGAAAGGCTAATCCTGTGTAACAACCTAGGACTATAAAATTTGCGGTTTATGCAACAAGAGCTGGCATTTCTAGGAGGCTAATTACCACACTTCCGTGGTACAGCTGCCCACGGTTGCTTTCCAGGATATTCTCTGCTTGCTTCACCTAGCAGGCCACAGACTGTGGGTCAACCCAGTTGGCACAGTTCATGTGAAACTTGTGCGGCACAAATATATATATATGTCTTTCTGCAAGCAGGATCATGCCAGGCTCAGGGCCTCTTGAATGAGAAAGGAAGCTTGATTTCAAGGAAGACCTTTCTTTCAAACGGGTGGGTTGTAGAGGCAAAGAGAGATTCCTTGGCGGTCCCATCCTTTTTCAGGCTAGCCCCAGCAGTTCACCAGGCCACACTCATACCATACAAGTACATCGCTTCCACTCCCCAAAGCCTGAGAGCTGTTGTTTGTGGTGAGGTGTAAAATACAGTTCCCAAGATTCTTTAGGAGAAGCCATGACTGTTAAAGTGGTATCCATGTGCTTTGAATGTAGGGTACAGATATGACCCCAAACTCTTTCACTGTTAGCCATCAGATTCTCGAATCAGTGAATCTGGTGTTGCAGACCCAGAAGATTAGGCTCTTTTCTTTTTCTTTTAAACAAGCTGTCAAGACCTTTCTCATCTCAGAAGCCCTTTTGTGAGTAAGATATTGTCTTAACGCCAGCTGCTTTTCCATTGGCCCCATTAACAATGTTTCATTGTTTCATTGCTGTTGTTTTATTGGTCCTTTCTGGACTTTATCTTTCAACCAGCAATTGAGAATGCTTTATTTGCTATAAATTTGTCAAATAAAAGTGTTAAGATTCTTGAAACGGTAGAATGCGTTGTACAGTGGTACCTCGGGTTACATACGCTTCAGGTTACATATGCTTCAGGTTGCAGACTCCGCTAACCCAGAAATAGTGCTTCAGGTTAAGAACTTTGCTTCAGGATGAGAACAGAAATCGTGCTCTGGCAGCACGGCAGCAGCAGGAGGCCCCTTTAGCTAAAGTGGTGCTTCAGGTTAACAACAGTTTCAGGTTAAGTACGGACCTCTGGAACGAATTAAGTACTTAACCCGAGGTACCACTGTACCATTTCAGACTGCAAGTGGGGAATCATCTTTCTGAATTCTTAAAAATATAAACTTTTTTTTTTTAATTCCTCTCTTCAGGTTGATAGGGTGAATATTAGAGTCTGGAATGGGCTGGTCCCTTTCTTTCTGATCAGCCAGAAGAATCTATTGTAGTTTTTAAGATAAAATAAATCTGAAGAGTATTAAGAATTGTCTCCCCCTGCTTGGAGTACACAGTAGTGCCCCAAGAGTCTATCTACCTTAGTTGGGTAATCTGCAGCCCTGCAGATGTTGCTGGACTTCAACTCCCATCAGCCCCAGCTGATTTAGAATGATCTGCAACTTTAGGTGCCTTATAAATTAACAGTCACAACAATTATAATTACGTTGATAATCAGGCAGAAGGCTGGCAAAGCTTCTTGAGCCCAATGGCATCACAGAGAGGCAGTGGATCCAAACGGAGGGGAACAAACAGGCTCCCAGAAGGTCCACAATTTAAGATCACCCATTAGTGATCACCCTGTCAGAGCACAGGAACTTTTTATGATGTAAAAGGGCTCCCAGAAAGCGTGCATTCCCTCCTCCATGATGTACGTGCCTATGTGCCCGAAAACTGCACTAACGCGTACATTTGCTTTTGTCTTGGTTCTTCACAGATTTTTGCCATCTTTGCATTTGCCACCTGTGGAGGTTACAGTGGAAAAACCTCCCTTATCCTCAACTGCTACAATGGCACAAACGCTTCTCTTCAAGCCAACTTTGCGTATCCTTTCAGGTAAGAGCATCTATCCCTTTGAGGAACGCTGCCACTTGTGGCACAAAGAGAGATGCCCTTCTAATTGTCCACGCAACAAACATGTCTCTATCCAAAGAGCTGCCCTAGACTTGGGGAATGTTGACAGGAATGGCTGGTTCCAGGTTTGAGGAAGCTGTGGGCAAGGTGCCTTTCGAAGCTAGGACCTGTCGTTGAGACCTTCAGAGCTTACTTCACCGTGAGAGGCAATGCCAGCCTTGTTGCTGAGCAGAATGAGCGGGCTTGTGGGGTTTTCTGCCTCAGGTGCCAAAATAACTTGACTAGCTTTGGGCAATGGGGCAGGGAAGGTGGCACCATTTGCTGCTCTGCCTCGGGCAGCAAAATGCCTTTCGCTGACCTTGATGGGAGACCACAGCGGTTCTTACAGCAGTGCAGCAACAACAGCTGGGTCTGGCTGCCATTTCAGTTTCCCACAATCCCCCGGGGTTGCATCATGGAGGGCCATCTTGGGAAAGTAAAATGGCAGTGATTATTCTGGTGTCTAATGTTGCTTGGAGCCCTGAGTCAGAAAGGAGAGGCCCCAATCCAGCAGCAAGGTGGGCCCTGAGGACGAGGGAGGTCGAGTAAGCACCATACAACATTTTACACCACATACCATCATTCCTGAGCACCCGCATCTCTGGTTAATATGTGGTGTTAAAAGGTGTTTTGTACTTTATTGGCCCGCAACCTTAGGTTTGTTTCTTTGAAGTGTATGCTATTGTTTTGACAGCTGTAATCCTTTTCCTCTTTACGGGTTTTAACATTATTAAATTAATTTTACAAACCCAACATTAGCTACTACAGATGCTCTTATACTTTATTTTTTTTGCAACTAAGGCTGCAATCCTGTGGCAGAGCCCTATGATGAATTGGTGCCTCCCTGCCACCTCTGTTTACCTTAATACAGTGGTGCCTCGCAAGACGAAATTAATTCGTTCCGCAAGTTTTTTCTTCTTGCGAGTTTTTCGTCTTGCGAAGCACGGTTTCCCATAGGAGTGCATTGAAAATCAATTAATGCGTTCCTATGGAGACCGCTTGCCAGGCTGGCGGTGCGGAGAAGGGCTTTTCTCCCCACCGCAAGCCTTCAGGACAGGTACGGGAACAGAGGGGAAGGCGCGCAGCACTTCTCTTCTGTTCCCGGGGCTTGCAGTGGGAGGAGGGTTTTTCCTCCCCACCGCCAACATTCAGAACAGCATTCTGAATGTTGGCGGTGGGAAGGAAAACCCTCCTCGCACCGCAAGTCTTCAGGACAGCCATCCGAAGGCTGGCGCGGGGAGAAGGTCTCTCCGCCCCACCGCCAGCCTTCGGAGGAGCCTTCCGAAGCCTGGCGGCGGGAGGAGGTCTCTCCGCCCCACCGCCAGCCTTCGGAGGAGCCTTCCGAAGCCTTGCGGCGGGAGGAGGTCTCTCCGCCCCACCGTCAGCCTTCGGAGGAGGTCCGAGGACAGTGGGGAAGACGCGCTGCGCTTCCCCGCTGTCCCGGAGATTTCCCTATGGGCTTTCGTCTTGCGAAGGAAGCCCATAGGGAAATTCGTTTTGCGAAGCGCCTCCAAAACGGAAAACCCTTTCGTCTAGCGGGTTTTCCGTCTTGCGAGGCGTTCGTCTTGCGGGGCACCACTGTATTAGTTTGGCCACCTACCCACCAAGTGAAGCAAGGCTCTTTGCTACTTATGCAATGTCCTCCTTCCTGCCTTCCTCTGAGAAATGCCAAGGGGGATATTCTTCAGAGTGAGAGCTTCTGGGCAAGATGGTTTTAAACTTAAAGAATTTTTAAAGTTACTATGGTTTTCAAAGTTGATGGAAAGAACAATTGTCAGCTACGAAGCGCAGGCTGAAATGCTGCATGGGGGTTGGTTTTGCATTTCCCCCTGTTTGGTTGGAAATCTTGCGAATGGAAAATTGAGCTTCAGCAACTCTCTCTCTCTTTCTCTCTCTGTCCGGAACTCAAGGTTGCACCAGTCTTCGTTTGACATTCCTTCAAGCAAGCAGTGTCTCAGCATCTGGAACAGTACTTACTACCTAGTGGGAGACTTCGCCTCTCCCGCTCAATTTTTTGTCACTTTTGCCGTCTTCGTGTTCCTGTACTGCATGGCTGCCTTGGTGCTCTACGTGGGCTACTTGCACTTGTATCGGGGCACTGGTAAACTCCCCATGATTGTAAGTTGGCAACGCCTTGCTTCCCCACAATTTATAGGACTCAATAAGGATATGTGTGCTGCCTGTCAGCTGGGCATTGAGTCTACTTGATACATTGAGTGTACTTGATTGGTGTGTTCCATGCTCCAAGAGAGAGCTGTAAATGGGCTGCTATATCTAGAACCAGTGCTTTTTAAAAAAATGTTTAGGGGTACTCTCATTTTCACTCAAGAAAATCACAATTTTATTCTTCAAATTGGGGAAAATAAATACAGTAAATGGACAAAAGTACAAGGATTCACAAAATGTTTAGGGGTATGTGTACCCCTGCGTCCCTCCAGAAAAAAGCACTGTCTGGAACAATCCAACCACACAAAAAAATATTTAAATTGGTGATTCCTATTCTTAATATCATTACATTCAGATTGTCACTTGTTTGTGGACCATTTCTGTTAGTAGTAGATGGTGGTGGAACCGGCGACCCTCAAAGGGTTGTTGGACTCCATCTCCCATCAGCCCCAGTCAACATAGCTTGTTCTGCACAGCTTTGGAGATTGTTCTGTGTTCTTCTTGGTTACTAACTGGATATTTTACCAAACGAAACACTTTTAAATCCTTATTTTAAAAAGTGTTAGGAAGTGGATTGTTTTGGAAGATAGGAATTCTCTTTAAAACCCTAGAGATCTCTCAAAAGTTAACTTTTGATTAAATTAAAGCTATTTTAATACACAACATATGGGCATTTTGTACTTTTTAATATGCCTTTCCTGGGTGTGAAGCATCTAGGGCCCATACCTGACCTCTGGATGTATTCGAGAGGTTACCCTTGAAGCTGGGCAGGTGTGGTGCACTCCAGATGTTCTAACTATGATACAATGATTCTTTCTTCCTATTCTCCTTGCCGCTGGGATTGCAGGAGCTCTGGTGAGTGTGGCATTCCTTTCGCATGTTGAGTTGCATTCTGAACACCAAGACGGGGCCCACTCCAGCTTACCAACCTTCTTCTTTACGGGGTTTCTTAAGCACAGAAACATTAAGGCCTGTTCCTCAGTGGCAGGGCAGGTGCTCAACATGTACAAGGTCCAAGGTGCAGTCTTTAGACCTCTCCAGTTAAAGGGAGCAATGGGGAAGGGCCTTAGTGCATTGGTAGAGCATCAGCTTTGCATGAAGAAGGCCCCAAATTCCATCCTTGGCATCTCCACATAGGGTTGCAAGCAATCCACATGTTCAGCTGCTGTGTCACTGAGCAATAATAAAGGTGTATGTGTGGATCAGCCCTGGGTAGCCCTTAGCAGCGACCTGGTTTGGTGATCAGTTGTCTGCATCTTCCACCCTCCCCTCCAGAACAGACAGCTAACAACTTTTGTAAAAAAACCAAAACCCAGAAGCTTTTCTTTTGGGAATTATAGAGACAGAACTACCTAAATTGTATTGAAATTTATGTATGCTGCTATAGCAGCAAGAATGCTACTTGCCCCAAAGTGGAAAGAAGTAGGTGTCCCAGTAAAGGAAGAATGGATACAAAAACTTATGGAATATGCAGAAATGGCAAAACTTACCGGAAGAATTAAGAAATCAAGATAACAAACTTTGTATATAAAAGAATGGAAATGGTTTATTGAATATTTACAGATAAATTGCAAACAGATAAAAACATTAGCAGGATTATTGTAATAACCTGCAGTTTCATAAGGGTATATATTTAAAGTAGATGATTAAATGAATCCAAATTAAATGAATTTGGATATGCAGAAGATATTTTTAAAAAATAAATGTAAGGAACCGCAGAAAGAGGGAGAAGGAAGTCAAACTTTGAAATGTTAAATTGACTGTAAAACTAATGAAATGTATAAACTTGAAAAGTATAAATAAAAACTTTTCAAGAAAAGAACAGACGGCTAAGGGTGCCTGTCTTTTCTCCTGATGCAGGACTTTGTTATCACAGTAGTCGTCTCTTTCCTGTGGTTGGTGAGCACATCAGCCTGGGCTAAGGCCCTCACAGACATCAAAACATCCACCGGACACAGCATAACTGAACTTCAACCTTGCCTGAGCCCCACCAATCGATGTCAATTCAATGACATCAGAAGCTTGGGTTCCTTGAATGTCTCTGTGGTATGTATGCATTACTAGATGCTGGGGCTACAAGCAACCAAAAACATCCTCATGTTTTCTTTCTTTGAGAGTTGTCCCAGGAGACAGAATACTGGTCTAGTTTGGGGATAGCTAACATGGCGGCCTCCTGATGTTACTGGGCTACGGCTTCCATCACCCTTGACTGTTGGCCATGCTGGCTGGGACCACTGAACGTTGTGGTCCCACGAGCAACTTTAGGGCACCACATAAGCTGTCCCTGGTCTTGAGGAACCAGCAAGGCAATTGTGCTTCACATAGTTTCCTCAGAGCATGTAGAAGGACCATATCTCAGTGATAGAGCATCTACTTTAGGTGCGGAAGGTCGCAGGTTCAATCCTTGGCATCTCGACCTTTTGGCTAAGACTAGAGTGTAGGCTAGACATGGGTGGCGCTGTGGTCTAAACCACAGAGCCTAGGGCTTGCCGATCAGAAGGTCGGCGGTTCAAATCCCTGTGACGGGGTGAGCTCCCGTTGCTCGGTCCCTGCTCCTGCCTACCTAGCAGTTTGAAAGCACGTCAAAGTGCAAGTAGACAAATAGGTACCGCTCCAGCGGGAAGGTAAACGGTGTTTCCGTGCGCTGCTCTGGTTCGCTAGAAGCGGCTTAGTCATGCTGGCCACATGACCCGGAAGCTGTACGCCAGCTTCCTCGGCCAATAAAGCGAGATGAGCGCCGCAACCCCAGAGTTGGTCACGACTGGACCTAATGGTCAGGGGTCCCTTTACCTTTACTAGAGTGTAGGCTGGCTATTCTCTGAATTCAACATTCCCTAACTGGGTTTTGACCTTGACCTACCACTCGTCCATCCTGGAAGGATTTGCATGCCTTATTATATGTTTCTTCCCGTTGCCCCCTGCTGAAAACACTTCTGTGCACACCCAAATCCCTCAGGGGTGATACATGCTGCCGTACTTCTTGTAGATTGATTTGGAATCAAACATCCTCAAATAAAAAAATATTAATCCCAGTGCATCAGTTTGGATTCACACACAGCTCTTCAGAGCAAGATGTGTTGGGACCGGTCAATTTTCATATTCTGAACTTTCGTGACTCTGTTTTTTTAGGGTTTTGAGGTCTAGGTGACAATAGCTTTGAAATTGGAGGAGGTTCTCGTTTAATACGATACAGTAAAATGCTTTTCCTGGACACTCTGGGTTAAACGGCATAGTCTGCTTTGTCACAGAAATATTTTCCCCTGAAGGTAAAAAAAGAAAAAGAAAACAGCTGCAGGAAGCTGCAGTTTCAATTGGAAGTATCTGGGTAGATTAGGTGCCCCCTCCCCCGTTTCTGTGAATCGTACAGTTTTTCTTATCAAGAGTACCTTTACCTCTTCCGCTGCAGGACAAAAAGCTCAAGGGAGACTTAATTTTTTAAAATAAGAAAACTGGCCCAAAAGGAAAGAGATAATTGCGTCCTGTCCCGAGGCAAACACCCAGTCCGGAGAGCAACTTCCTGCAGCTCTTTGGGGTTAAAACAACATTCCTTGGGGGAAATGTTTTCTTCTGACCTTGACTGGTTAACAACTAAAACAGGAACAGCTAATGTAGAGCCCTCCATAGGTTGTTGGACTACAGCTCCCATCAGCCCCAGCCAGCATGGCCCAGTAGTCAGGGATCATGGGAGTTGTAGTCCTCATGGGAGTGACGGGGAGGAAGGGACTGGAGCAGGTCTGTTCTGGGATTCTAATACTGCATGATTTTCTCCCCGGAATTCATGTCGGAAATGCAAATTGTGGGATGCAGCTGGTAGGATCAGGCAGGTGCACTAGTTGCCTGAAAGTTCCTTCTTAGGCCAAAACCTCCATCTCTTTTCTCCTTTTCTTGCTCCTAGGTCATTGGTTTCCTCAACCTGATCCTCTGGGCAGGGAACGCTTGGTTTGTCTACAAGGAAACCAACTTGCATAACCCTCCGGCTGCCGCTCCTCCGAGCCCAGGCAACCCCCCACCTCATTCGGGGATGTAAGGAGCATGGAGAGCCATCCGCTATGGGGCGCAACCTCTTGCTGGCAGGATGGTCGTGGCAGCAGGTTGTTGTTGTTTTGTAAACCGCCCTCCTGATAATGCAATTGATGTGTGAAAAATGGATGGGTTTCTTTTGTTGTTGTTGCTGTTCTAAAATTTCTGTCTAAGAGGAAAGAATGGAGATCTCTGCTCAGCCCCGTGTGCATCCAAACAGATCATGCTACTGTACTGAAGCTTATTCTGTGCATTGAAAATAAGGACACAAGTTTCTTGATTTAAAGCCTAGGAGAGTTTAGCTGTACAGTTTTCCAAGGGCTGCGCAGGTCAACACACGCTGTGTGCACTGAGTTGTGCTGCTCAGTGTACGCTGCAGCCTGATCCTGTATATGTTTACTCAGAAGGCAGTCCTGTTGAGATCAGTTGGGCTTACTTCTAGGCAAGTATGCTTAGGATTGCAGCCTTGGCCTCACCCAAGCGCGCGCGCGCGCACACACACACACACACACACACATACACATATATATGTGCTTGGGTGAGACCAAGGCTCACAATATATATGTATATATGCCTTTGGCTGCCTTGCAGATAGGAATTGTACATAACACTCAAGAGATGTACATTGTTCTTAGGTTACACTGCTGTCCTTCCGTAGCAGGAAGAGTCTAGGCGACTGCCTGGGACAGTGTCTGTATGTGAAACTCCTGTCACCAAACTTTAGATCTGTAACTCTAGGAATGGAAGAGAGCAGGGCTGGGGAACCTGTGGACCTTGATCTATAGCTTGATCACAACCACCTTTCAACCTTAACCATTGACCATGCTGGCTAGGACTGCTGGAAGTTGGCATTCAACAGAATCTGGAAAGCCACAGGCTTCCCACACACGTAGAGAGACAAAAAGCATTTCTCTGCACATGGTCTATATAAACCATAATATGCAAGAGTTGTTGATAGGAGCTCTGCACAAAATAATGGCATCTGAAGCCGGCTCCAGAAACTTGAACGGAACCCAAACCTTTAAACCAATGTTGAATTTCTAGCCCTTGCAGGTGGTAAGAAAATGTGAGGCTTCATTTAGGATAATAATCAGCCTCTCTCCCTGACTCCACACCTCTTTTGCCTTAATCCAGGCTTCGTCTAGTGCTTCGCAAACCAACTGAACTCTGAATTTTGAATTTCTTTTTAAAACAACCAAAGAAACCACGCTTGCTGCAAATTATTACACAGTGGCATGTAAAAGTATAGCAACTACTAGTAGAGCTTGCAAATTCTCATTATCTGGTTAATTCCCCTACACCCTCAGTTTAGGTTTTGCGATTACAGAGTTCAGAAGCTATCATGCATTTAGCGTAGCATTCTGGAACTCCTGGCCAAACTCAGCTAAAAAGCTGCAAGTAGTTTGTCTTTCTGTGCCTGTAGAATTTTGCACAGTTTGGATTCCTAAGGATCTTAGTTTTTATTACTTCAAATTACTTTAAAAATGCAAGGTTCTAGCTGTCATGGTTACAGATGCCAAAAATAAGGCTGCAGAGTTTGGAGAATGGATGGATGTCTTTCATGATTTCTGATAAACCTCCCCATTGCCAAATGTTCCTCCATTGCTCGCTTCATCTCCCATTTCTAAGCTGCTAGTTTGCCAAAATATTCAGGAAAAGTTGCAGAATTCAACAGGAATGCAGAAGGAAGCATGCATATGGGGCACATTTATGGAAAATAGCTGCATATATTTTAATGGTGCTCAGAATTCGACGTCATAATTCATCTAATTACTTTGGGAGATTTCTGCTATGATCTCTATTCATGGCATATGATTCCCCCCCCCCCCCCGGTTCTGATGGATGTATTTACAAAAGCTTTGCATGAACTCCCAGCAGTGTTTTCCCCCCATCACATTGTTGATTCAGTAGGATTTTCATCGTAAGATGTCTTGGGAGTAGGGATGGGGAAACTGGGACCCCCAGAAATTGTTAGATTACATTACAGCTCCCAGGATTTTTGATCAGTGATCATAGTGGCTGCTGGAGCTGGTAGGAGACTTGAGTCCCAGCAAGATGCAAAGAGTAAGGATGGGGAAATCTGACAGTTCTGGTTCCTCTCACTTTTTTCCAGTCTTAGGTTCAGTTTTCCACATTTCCACTTCAGTGTGTGATTTTTTCTTTTTAAATCATCAGCATTTTAGCGTGAATTTCTCTTAATATGCACAAAATTGCATGCAATTTCCCCTAAAACAGTTTTGCAGAGCAATTTCCCCTAATATAGTGCATCTTTATGTACACTTTACCCCAGTATATATATGCATTTTTGTACACATTGCTTGGCTGGAGAACTGCGTTAAGAAATTCGGAGAGTTTTTTCCGGTTCACTTTTCACTGAGTGACAAGCTTCCAAAAAAAAAAAACCTGGCTTCTCCCAGACGGCTGTTTGAAAACCAGTGATTTGAAACAATGAAAAAGTGTTAGCAGATTGTGGTTTTTTGATAGGAGAGGCAGGCTGTGCAAAGAACAACTGTCTCATTTTGCTAACAGAAAATATGTTCCCCAAAGCAGCGTGATCTGCTTTTATGTTTTCTGGGAAACTACAGCAGTCCTGAATAGATAACTGAAAATTAAAATGAAATAGCTAGTAACTTGCTATTTTTGCTCCCAACCATTCTATATGCATTTCTTTTTTTGATGAATTACACTGGTGATTGCTTCCCTCTTTTTTGTCAGTGAAATCATTATCCAAACTGATGACACAAAATAAAACTGCTTATGGGTGCCTCTGGCTATACAATTCTTGTATCCCAACTTGTGGGGAGAAATCTGGAGAAGCAGCCGTGGCACATGAGTCTGGATTGCTTCCCCTCTCACTAAAATGCTCAGCATGCCAAGAGGCGTGACTTGCGGCGTTCCAAGTGTTATCATCACACCCATAAGGGCTAGAAACTTGTGAACATGGTTTAAAACTGAAAAGCTGAGATTCCCAGGAATCTGGATTTGTGCGCACTGTTACATCAGATGCTCCCATAAAACTGTGAGTTAGATTCATAGTCCTGCTTGGCAGATCTTGAAATGAACTGACCATCCTGAGAACAAGCGAACTCAAACGACCGTATTTTTCGCTCTATAAGACGCACCAGACCACAAGATGCACCTAGTTTTTGGAGGAGGAAAACAAGAAAAAAAATATTCTGAATCTCAGAAGCCAGAACAGCAAGAGGGATCGCTGCGCAATGAAAGCAGCAATCCCTCTTGCTGTTCTGGCTTCTGGGATAGCTGCACAGCCTGCATTCGCTCCATAAGACGCACACACATTTCCCCTTACTTTTTAGGAGGGAAAAAGTGAGTCTTATAGAGCAAAAAATACGGTATTATGTATCTGTCCCGCTGACTCGTGCTGCAGATTTCCATTTGTGAAGCAGAACTCCTCCTCTCTCCTGCAGACCTTACCCTCAAAATCTGCTTCAGAGGGTCTGGTGACCCTCTTCCTGAGGGTAGACGAAGGGGCAATTGCATTGCGCGAGTGGAATGCTTCTCACATAGCAATGGATACATGTTTCACATGGCTGAAACAAGCCGATCTAACCAAAACCCAGTAACACCTAGCTTCTTATGCAGCAATGTTCTTCATCACGTGAAGCAATAATGTTCTTCATCACGTACATATGCTGAAGCCTTAATCTGCACTCAGGGTGTTTGGAAATCTGCACGGTGCTCAGTGCTGAAGAGGGGAGAATTGTCACTTCAAAGGCAGAATCCTAAGTTTCAGTGCCTATATATATAGATATATATTTTTCTATGTCTCTTTGTTTATGCTGCTTGTCCCTCACCTAACAATTGTTTCCTGCTTGCGCCAGGCGTGTGAGCAAAATGCATGAAGAAATAAAATGCCTTGCCGAGTTACCACAGGGAGATGCCTCATACGTTTATGAAGCCGCTGTGTGTATATTCTGCTGCTTGTTTTGAATGGTGGTTCTCTGCACTTCTGAGGGCTGAAGTCGTGTCCCTTTGGGGGCCTTTATTATTATTATTACTCATTATGGCCCTCTCCCTCTGCCGTTGCTTGGCATGAATGTGCAGGTATCAGACCTTACTTTCTGCTAGAACGGGAGCAGGGGCTTCCATAGCTCAGTGACAGAGCTATGCAAGCAGGTTGATGCCAGGTTCAATCCCCTGGGTAGGGCTGGGAAAAGACTCCCGGAGAGATGCTGCCGGTCAGTGTAGACAGTATAGAGATAGATGAACCAAAGGGTCTTAGAATAAGCTGTTTTTCCAAAAATTCCTCCCACCCCCAAGCTCAGACAAGCAGATAACCCTGACCTGCGAACTTTGATAGGAATTGGGCCACATCACACGACCTGTTTGTGGCCTAGCACCTTGCTGTTACTTTCTATGGCCAGGTTCTGGGTTCAGGGCCTGCCGTGTGGGGCAATACTGTTGGTTGAAACTGACCCCAGCCGCACAATCGCTCGCCTCCAACCAGCCAGGTGGATTTTCCCATCCAACACCTGGCCTAAGAACCATACAGGTGTATCAGTGGAAGCCTTTTCTAGGTTGGCCTACAAGATCTCAAAAGAGAACTTTGGGCCTGAACTGGGAGCAGGAGGTTGAGGGCATGACAAAAGAGGGTGCACAAAACCGCATCCCCTTTCATGGTGGTGGGGAGGAGCAAATTGGGAAGCCCTTTATACAAAAGTCACCGGTGCTTCTCTGGCTCCCGTGCTGTGGGATGCCAACGTGAGCTCCCCCCCCCCAGTGGCATTGTGCTGACATGGCATCTTTCAGGGCCATTGTGGGAAATTCAAAATGGCAGCCGGCAGCACAGGAAGCAGAAGGAGCGCCAGTGAGTTGGGCACCCCTTGAACCTTTCCCAATAACCAAAACGCACACACACCACACACTTTTGCTACCATCAAATTTGGTGATGAAAACAGTGGGGTTGATACAGTAAAATTATTCCTCTGATCAGTTTGCCGCTAGTCTACTCAACCTGTGGTGGCACCCCCACAACAGCTGTATGAAGGGAGAGAAATTCATAAAGTGATTGTGTTAGATAGCCCCTCACACTGTCTCGAATGCTTATAAAACTGTTAAAACACTGGATGTACTTCACTATGCAAATGTATGCAAATAATGCTTGCTGCTTTCTAGTAATGCTGTAAACAAGCACATTTGGGGAGGGAAGAATGCTGGAAGGAAATATAGCTAACAACATCCCCCCACTTTAACTTGGGGACACATTACATAGCATAACACCCCACAATTTTTTACCCCTTGATACTAGATCTTTCCTAAATCACCCCAGATGTAGATAGCACAAATAAATTCATATTATTTTCTCTTGTAAAGAAATCTGGCTGTGCCTTTAAAAAAATATCCACTAGCAGTGAGCTGTGTGTGTTTGTTACATGACTATGGAAGTGCAGTGTGACTATTCCTGATCAATTGAGCTCATGTGGAATTGCAGTTGATTCCATCATTTGCTTTTTGTATGCATGTTTTTCTCCCCTGCGATGGCAGAATTTGGAGGCTAAATGCATTTATTATTTAAACACACACCTTTTTACTTTATATAGATTTTTTTTTGCTTGTCTCTCACAAGAATTGTTTTGAGATCCCTGTATGTGTTCTGCACACACAACAAATGTAATAAAACAAATTGCTCAGTGACTGTATTAAAGTTGCAAATGCTCTCTTTCTTCCAGAGTGTGTCAAGTGTCCGGCTGGGCTTGAGTTTGTGTATTGTTCTGAGCTTTTGTGATGTCCTGATAAATCTCAGGTTTTATTTGAAGGGGGGGGGAGCATGTTTCTAGCTCTCATTCTGGTAAACAAAACCTTAGAAATCAGGGCAGTAGTTAGCTGAAGGTGGAAATGAGGCAGCTGTCATAATCTTTAGGAATATAGAGCAGGTTGAACTTGAAAGCAGATTGCTCTGCTGATTGCCAGTAAACTGGTAGTATCATAAGTCAGTCAAATGAATTTACACTGATTAAAAAGAAGTAAATTTCACTGACTGGCTGCATCAGTGCATCTTCTGTGTTGAGGGGTGGGTAATGGGGAATTGGCCTGGGTCTATTTTGTGATGTTTTTGGTGATTAATAAGGGTTTTGCCCTAATGGATTTAGGAATGTTTCTTGTGGGCCAACAGGGATGCGGGTGGTGCTGTGGGTTAAACCACAGAGCCTAGGACTTGCTGATCAGAAGGTCGGCGGTTCGAATCCCCGCGACGGGGTGAGCTCCCGTTGCTCGGTCCCTGCTCCTGCCAACCTAGCAGTTCAAAAGCACATCAAAGTGCAAGTAGATAAATAGGTACCGCTCCGGTGGGAAGGTAAACGGCGTTTCCGTGCGCTGCTCTGGTTCGCCAGAAGCGGCTTAGTCATGCTGGCCACATGACCCGGAAGCTGTACGCCAGCTCCCTCGGCCAATAAAGCGAGATGAGCTCCGCAACCCCAGAGTCGGCCATGACTGGACCTAATGGTCAGGGGTCACCTTTACCTTTACCTTACTTGTGGGCCAACACAACATCCTTTATATTTGAGGTGACTTGGGGGGGTGTGACTTTTTGTCTGACTTTTTGGGGGGTGATCTAAAGACTTAACAGATTTATTAAGCTTTATAGACTAGAATGCACAATGTTAGATGCATCTGACAAAGTAGGCTGTACTTGGCACACACACAAACTTACATATTATACACACTTCTTAGCCGTGCAGGCACTCTTTCTCTCACCTACCCACCCACCGCAACAAAACTAATCGCAGTTGCTGCCCCTCAGGAGTGTGCAATTTGTTTGCCTCAGCTGTCTCTGTTCAAGGACAGTTGTGGAGAAAGGGAGAACACCAGTTGGCTGACTGGTCTTCCCAGTTGCAAAGTGGGCCCCAAAGCCTTGTCATCATATGGGGCTGGCAGTGTGTGTTTTGTGTGGTAAGTTGTAAAGGTAAAGGGACCCCTGACCATTAGGTCCAGTCGTGACCAACTCTGGGGTTGCGGCGCTCATCTCGCTTTATTGGCCAAGGGAGCCGGCATACAGCTTCCGGGTTATGTGGCCAGCATGACTAAGCCGCTTCTGGCGAACCAGAGCAGCGCACGGAAACGCCGTTTACCTTCCCGCCGGAGCGGTACCTATTTACTTGCACTTTGACATGCTTTCGTATTGCTAGGTTGGCAGGAGCAGGGACCGAGGAATGGGAGCTCACCCCGTCGCGGGGATTCGAACCTTCTGATCGGCCAAGCCCTAGTCTCTGTGGTTTAGACCACAGCGCCACCCGCGTAAGAACCTAGCAAATGGAGTAGCATACTGGGAGGAATTCTGAGGTTGAACAAGCTTCTTTGTGCACCACAATCTTCCTATTACTGTAGACAGTTGATAGAACGCCAAGGAAAAAAAGACCCCTTGGGAGTTAGAATTAAATAATGGTTGCTTTTTCTTCCTAGTGGCAGCCACCCAATGCAACCACACGATATTTCTGTTACGAGATATTTCTGGGAGACAGCTGTCTAAAAGAGTTGTCTAATATTCCAAAATACTCTTGAAATGTGTTCTAAGCCAGGGTCGTCAGTGGTGCCCTTGAGGTCTTCTGGCACCTCTATGAAGCCTCTTGAGTTACCACCACTCACTGCCTCCTTGTCCATGAGATGGTGCCGACCTTTTCCTCCCTTGAAAAGTACATAGAGCTGGAAGCAGGAAGTTGGAAGAGTGGCACTCTTTCTCACTTCCTCTTCCAGCTCTATGTGCTTTTTGAGGCTCAGATTAATTACAGCTTTTACCCAGCTTTCTTGGGAAAATGAAGTTGGTGAAGTTTTTTTTTTTTTTTTGGTCCCTGTTGGGAAGGTGGTACCCACAACGCTTGCCCAAAAATACAAATATGCCCACAGGCCTAAAAAACAAAACAAAAAAAAAATCTTGGTGAACCTAAGCCCTAGTGTAGGAAGGGCTATTAATTGAGATTTTAAAAGGAAATAAACTGCTGGTATTGTATGAAGTGAGGGTTTAAACACAAGAGAGTGTTTAGGCAAATATACAGGACCAACATGTCTACGTCACCCTCATAAGTTGAGGGATGAATGATTCCTCCTTGTCCTATATCTGTGGATTTATAAAGGAGAATTCCAGGAAAATCCTTTTTAAAAAATTCACACGTCTAAGCAGTCATAAACACACACATGCAAATAAGGAGTATTAAGAAAGTGAACCAAGGCTACTGTTCTAATGAGGGCAGCCATTTTGTTGTATGTACAATAGACCTTTGTGTATAGAATTACACAGGAAATGCAGTTTCTTCCCACAGCATCTTAAAAAGTATTTTTACCCTGCAGGTACTGCACTTTGAAGCTGCTCCAAGCAGCTTTGCACTGTTTAAAACACCGGGTGGGGGTGGGGGTGGGGGACAATTAACCTTGTTAAGTTTGATGGACTAAATGGCAGATTTTTGGTTCATTCTGAGGATGGCAGTTGGGAGTGGCATTGTTTTGTTTTGTTTTTGTTCTTATTATGTATTTTGTGCTTTTGTTTGTATTTTTATGCTGTGAACCACCCAGAGCTCTTTGGATGAATCGCGGTATACAAATTTAATAATTTTTAAATATATGAATGGTGAGTTGGGGGAGTCACAGCAAATCTAGCCTAGGTCAAAATCCTCTGACACCCATACGTAAGAGTCACCTTTTCTCTGTTGGTCCCTTAACCCACTGGTTCAGCTGATGGGTGGGAGCCACTTGTGCAGAGCTTTCCAAACTGTGTGTCGTGACACAATAGTGTGTCGGCTGCAGTGTGTAGGTGTGTTGCGCAAACGCTTCCTGCACTCCTATGGTTTGGAAAAAAAGTTAAGTTTAACCTTTGGTTTGCTAGTGAAACTGAATTACTGTGTCATGTCTAAAAAGGTGCATCACCAACATGCAAAGTTTGGAAAGCTCTGCACTTGTGGGTCACAGCCTGATCCGAGGTGGGTCCCCACAGGAGCCCTACCACCTGCAAATGTATCGGGAAAGGTTGAGAAATGGGTTCCCTAATGCATCCTTGGACTAAAAGTGGGTCCTGGGTTTGGAAACGTTGGAGACACTTTCTTTAACCAGTATGTTCTTCGCAGCACAATAAAATGATAGCTCCTCCTGGTGATAGCTTCTGAAAGAACACCCTACATTCTCATGCACTTGTAATGCACTTCCAGCCAGCAAAGCCATGGAGGTCTCTTGGGTATTCTGCAATTAGTTCCAGAAGTTGCTGGTGGGGGGAGGAATGCTTTAAAAGCATTGCACTGGAGAAGAGAGAAACAAGCAGAGCCAATATATACATTTATTTCAAAGAGGGGAAGCTATCCTGTTCTACCCACCACTGGCTGTAATACTTGCAGAATATATATATTTGCAGAATTCATGGAAAGAGAGACTTTAAACCCCTGCACTCAAAAATTGTTTATTATTGCCGGAACACCAGTGTGGATAAGACGAGCTCTTTCCTCGGGATCAGTTGTTCCACATGATTTGTTGGATCCAGTTGACATACTTGCATACTCTGCTGTAAACCCCTGGCCGGTTGGGCTGGGCACATTTCTCCAAGCCCCAGGAGACGATCCCCTCCAGCTGATTATTGCAGACGAGAGGCCCTCCGGAGTCGCCCTGTGAAAGGAAGCACAGTTCCTGACATTGCATTGTGTCCACCCGGCCTACAGGGGGGAGCGTTGTGGCAGAGCAAGGCACTTGGCTACAACAGTGGTATTGCTATGGCAGGCTGGCCCGCCAGGGCAAATGAAGCATCGCCCACCAACACTAGGGTACCAGGGTACCCTCTTACTTTGCAGCCAATTGGGGTATGTGTGTGTGGTGGTTCTGCCAGTTATTGACTCTGGCTCCACCTACTACTAGTCTGCCCTACAAGTCCCACTGGGCGCCAGCAAACCACTGGTACTAAATATAAGCATAGTCTATAAGTGGCCAACATGCTGCCCTTCAGATATGAGCCCAGGTGTCTGCCCCAAAGTCCTGTCATTGACAAGACATGAAAGCATACACAGCGAATAAAATGCAGGGGACAGCAAGCCGGATAGATAATTGCACAACCATGGATGGGAGGGAGAGAGAGAGAGAGAAAAGGATGGCGTCAGTAGGAGGGCCAGGGTGGGGGGACAATGTAAAAAGGTAAAAGGTAAAGGACCCCTGGACGGTTAAGTCCAGTCAAAGGCGACTATGGGGTTGCGGCGCTCATCTTGCTTTCAGACCGAGGGAGCCAGCATTTGTCCACAGAAAGCTTTCCAGGTTGTGTGGCCAGCAGGACTAAACTGCTTCTGGCACAACGGAACACTGTGACGGAAACCAGAGCACATAGAAATGCCGTTTACCTTCCTGCCGCAGTGGTACCTATTTATCTACTTGTACTGTTGTGCTTTCGAACTGCTAGGTTGGCAGGAGCTGGGACAGAGCAACGGGAGCTCACCCCGTCGCAGGGATTTGAACTGCCAACCTTCCGATCAGCAAGCCCAAGAGGCAACCATTGCCAAGAGGCAAGGACAAGGCATGGCACAGAAGAATGGGCACTGAGGATGAGAACATGCAAGAATGGAAGGTGGGAGAAAATTCTCTTTAGACAGCCTTTGGTAGCAAAGCCATGTCTCCATCCTACCTGACAGGAGTCCACTCCACCTTCTGGTACACCAGCACAAACCATCCCATTCGTGATGCTGTTAGGATAAGAAGCTGAACATCTCTCTGAGCTGATAATCCTGACGTTGCCACACTGCAGGATGTTTGGGAAAGTGGCTGTAGAAAAGACAACACCACCCGCTCCCCATTTAATAGCTGCTCAATGTCCAAATTATCCGCAATGCTTAACGACGGAGTGATTTTCTGATTGTGCAGGAAGGGTGCCTGTGGACTGTCATTATTTTGCAGTACTGGTTCAAGCACATGCCCGAAATTTAGGTCCGTGTGGTTAAAGTGGATCGAAGCGTTCTGTCGCTTTAGCACACGCAAATCCACTTATCTTTAAAAAGTGCTTTTTGCAGTCAGGAAAGTGACAGGCAATGTACTGAAAAGTGTGGGATGGGTGGATGGTTAATGGGAAGACGTGTAAACACCTGGCCAGCAAATTGGGCTGAATGCTTGTTGATGCATAACCCGCCCTGTAAGCAAACCAGAACAAATTCTCAAGAATGAGGAGCTATTACCACTCGGGAAACACTATGCAAGCAAATCGGGATAAGCAGATGGTCTGGAGGAGCTCTAAGGCATCACCAACCTTTACAGGCCCATGGGAATTCTTGCAAATGGGAGAATCTGCCATGGGGCACCCCATATACTACACTCATGCACATAACACTCCCTCTCTTCTTTCTGCCAATAATTAGGCTGGAGAATAGCGTGTGCAGTTTTGTTTTTGCTTTCCCCCAAACCTAATGAAGGGCCATCTTCCTGCAGAATGAATCATCTCTCCCCAGCTGCATTTTCCAGGACCTCCAACACACAGACACAACAATTAGGTTTGGGGCCTCTTTCAAAATTAATTTCAGCAGGGAGACGGGACCCTGGGCAAGATTCAGCTAATGAGTCCCACCAGTCGAAGCCCACACAAGGAAGACCACTTGCTCAATGGGTTCCCCCACCCCACTCCTATGTGCCACTGGAAATTGGCTCTAGGTTTTTTTTTTTGGGGGGGGAGAACCCACAGAACAGGATGTAGAGGGAGGGGAGATTGTTCCATGAGATGCTTACAATGATTGAATGATCAGCATAGTGCAACATTTAATTCCCCCCCACTTTGTCCACCAGGGAAGGCCTCTGCAGTTGCAGGTGTGCCTGTGAGCAGCGCATTGGCCAGCTGCGCATTGAGGCAGGGCTGAGGAACCTTTGTCCCTCCAGATGTTGCTGGATCCCAGTTCCCATCAGCTGGGGTTGCCCATATTTTGAAGAGCAAAAAAGAGGACTATGACGACTCTCATTTTAAATACCCCTACTATATGTGGGCTATAGAAGCTGTGATATATTGCCGAGGGGAGCAGGAGAAGAGAAGAGGAAAGCACCAGTTATGTGTCTTATGTCTCATCCAGAAAGTATAGTCAGACATATTTTGGAAAATTTAAAGAATCTACCTGGACAGAAATTTTACCCCTGAAAAAGAGGACGTGTCCTAGAAAAAGAGGACACATGGCAACCTTACATTAGCCCAGCACAGCCAATGGTTAGGGATGATGGGGAGCTGTAGTCCAGCTACATCTGGTGGCCCAGTGGTTCCCCAGCTTTGCAATGAAGGTGAGCAAAAAGAGTTGGTTCTTTTGCGCCCGTGCATGTACCTTGTGGCGTAGTGAGGGTGCCCCAGCCAGAAACAAGGCACTCCGTCCCAGGGGCAGAGCAGCCTCTGGGTAACTCCAGAGGATGTAGATTCTGTGTAAAGGGGACTGGCCTCTCCAGCTTCAGCATCATGACATCATTGTTGAGGGTACGGGGGTCAAAACGCGGGTGGCGGAAGTACCTGACCACCCTCCGGGTCTGCTCCCCTTCTTCCCGGATCGCCAGGTTGTGTTTCCCCAGCCGCACGATTATTTTGCTAGGCAACAAGGAGAGAAGAGAAGCTGGTTTGTACAGAGAGCACCACTGCACATGCTGTCCCTGGCTCACAAGCAGAGTATGCCATCAGTAAATCATTCAACGCATTGCTCTCCCTGCTTTTCTGCTCGCAGCATAAAGCTCCCAGAGTAGGTACACAATAGGATCAATAAGTGTTAAAGTGCGTTGGGGGGGGGGAATGGGATAGGGTGCAGTCCGTGCAATGTCTGAGGCATCCCTTACAGCTCTGTGATTCTTGATTTTAAGATTGAATAGTCTTAACGGAGCCAGCAGGGCTGCTATAGATTATGGCTGTGCACGAACCGTACATTTAAAGCACATTAGGTAAAGGTAAAGGGACCCTTGACCGTTAGGCCCAGTCGTGGCCGACTCTGGGGTTGTGGCGCTCATCTCGCTTTATTGGCTGAGGGAGCCAGTGTACAGATTCCGGGACATGTGGCCAGCATAACTAAGCCGCTTCTGGCGAACCAGAGCAGTGCACAGAAACGCCGTTTACCTTCCTGCCGGAGCGATACCTATTTATCTATCTGCACTTTGACGTGCTTTCGAACTGCTAGGTTGGCAGGAGCAGGGACCGAGCAACGGGAGCTCACCCCGTCACGGGGATTTGAACCGCCGACCTTCTGATCGGCAAGTCTTAGGCTCTGTGGTTTAACCCACAGCGCCACCCGCGTCCCTTGTTAAAGCACATTAATTCCCCCCAAAGAATTCTGGGAACTGTAGTTTACCCCTTGCAGAGCTACAACTGCCAACACTCTTAAAAAACTGCAGTTCCCAGGATTTTTGGGAAGGGGGAGTTCTTTAAATGTGCTTTAAATATATGGCATGTGTACCTCAATGGCTGTAGCAGAGTGGCCTGCTGAGGAGATGGATGAAAGCCATTCCGGATATGGATTTTGTTTCCATGTATGGTCATCAAGGTGTGTGGATGTGAAGCAACAATAACCTGGCAGTCTTGTCCTGGAACTGGGCTAGAAGGAGACCTAAGAAGCCAGATTTGCTTTCTGCGAGAATCCAGTGCTCTCCCCCAATACCTAAAATGGGAGCAGGATCTGATGGGGTGCTAATGCTGGGAACCTTCCATCTTGCACCCATCCTTCATATATGTGTAAATAACCCTTATTAATGCCACCCACCTCCAGTGACCTTCCTTCCAAGGAAACCAAACCCAGAGATTTATTACTGTTCAGAGATGGAGGTTGCATGTAACAATTAAAAATAAAATAAAATTGCAAAGATTAAATGAAAAGCAGAAGTCTGAAACACTGCAAGCCAGGTTGCACTACAATTGAGCATGAAAAGCCTGTTGGTAAGAAGATTTTAAATGATGGCAAGAATGGATCTCTGTTGGCAGGGTATTTCAGAATTATGGTGTCACCACTGAAGAGGCCCCGTGTTTCATGCTCACTCTCCAGGTGGCTCAGGATGATGGCAGGGCCCAAGACTCTTTTCTGCCTGACACAAAGGACAAAGGGGCACCCACAGACTCCAGTCCACCTACAGAAGTGGAAGGATTGCCATTCAAATCTAGTGCCAGGACAGTGTCTTCCATTGCACCTAGTTGCAGTATGTAAGACGGGAGCTGCCACTGCATAACGGCGCAACTGAGTGCACCTGAGGGCACCATGTTTGCTTAGGAAATGCAGCCTTTCCCACATCTTACAACTGCTCAGTGCTCCAAACATCTGCTGCCTAAGGCAGCCATCTCGCTCTGCCTAACAGTAGGGCTGGTCCTAACCTCTGAGGCTGTTCGTAAAGCCAAGGCAGACTGATACAGGAGATAGTTCGCTACAGTGTAAGAACGCAGGTGGAATTTCAAATGTGCATTGCAGCCAATGCAAATTCGACAGCTTCACCCACAAAAATTAGATCTGCGCCTGCAAAGCAACTGTGGCTTTATTTCCTGTTCAAAACTGGCTTTGAGAGACTTCTTTTCCACCATCAACTGCTTCCTGTCCCAGTGAAAATTGCAGAAAGAGGGAAGGAAAAGTCGCCACCCTAAACCCTGAAGCCAAATCATAAAGTATAGGAACTTTTAAAAATTGCTGCTTTTGAACATCTCTGTGGGGAAATGGTTTCTTTCTGAAAAATCACTCAAATACGTAGCAAACTGCAGTACAGAATGTTTCTATGAAATACTGTATTCCGAACCCAGCGGATTGCAAGCCTTTTGATAATAATGTAACGATTTGCTATGTAAAAATCACTCCACCAGATGGCACTGCTCGTCTGTGTAGAATACAACCCTCTGCCTGACCTATTTGCAAAAGCTTTGCATTTGCTCTCAGCGGTGTCTTTTTCATCACATGGTTGATTCAGCAGGATTGTAATGGTAAGAAGCCTTGCGGCAGGGATGGGGAACCTGTGGCCTTCCAGATGTTGCTGGACCACAACTCCCATCATCCCTGACCATTGACCAGGGCAGCAGCATTATTTCCTTCCCTCCTTCCTTCCTTCCTTCCTTCCTTCCTTCCTTCCTTCCTTTTGCAAATTCCTGCATAAAGGTGGAGGACTGAATTTAAGATGGGGGTGGGGGGTGGGGAGAGAAACAGAAAGAACCGAAACGGACAGAGCCACCCATCCCTATCTGACAGCCCTTGAAATTGAGGGCTGTCCTCTTATCAAGCTGAGCACATGGCTGTCCTCTTCTCACTTTGAGTGGGATTAAAGCTCAGTGACAGAGCACATACTACTTGTCATACAGGAGACCTAGGTTCAATCCCCCAGCATCTTCCATTAAAGAGATTTCAGGGTTGTGGCAAGGCAGGGTAAGACATCTGCCCTGAGTCCCTGGAGATCTGCACCCAGTGGCATCGCAATGGGGGCGGGGTGGGGGGGCGGTGCGCCCCGGGTGCCATGTCTGGGAGGGTGACAAGAAGGCACCCAGCGGGGGCTCACGGCGGCGCAAGCTGCCATTGCGCCGCCGCCGCTGCATGTGGAGGATCCTCCGCTCGCAGCTGCAGCCGCGAGCAGAGGATCCCGGTGCCGGCGGCAAACCGCTATATACAGCATATGTGTAGCATCGCACGCATGCACTGTATGTAACAACGGCACACATGCGCAGTACATAACGGTTTGCCGCCGGCGCTGCTCAAGCGCCGTACGGATGGTGGCGGGACCCCTCTGTTTGTGGCTGTAGCGGCAATGGAGGGATCCCAGCACCGTCCGTACGGCGCTGGAGTAGCGCTGCTGGCAAACCGCTATGTACAGCGCATGTGCAGCATCGCTACGTTTGGCGCATGCATCGTACGTAGCGACATCGCAAATGCGCCCTACGTATCGATGCCCTGCCCCAGGTGTCACGATGCCTTCGTTCGCCCCTGTCTGCACCCAGTCATCTGGGCAGGTCTAGATGGGCCAGTTGGACTCAGTAGAAGACTATTTCCAGTGCATGGTCAGACTCACCCACCATAGCAGTGCGCAGCAGTGACTACCCAGGAGTCAGCGATCAAAGTCCCCCCGCAAGTGTATGTGCCAGTCAGGTATGCTTGCCAGGGCTGAGAATGGGGGAGGCAGGGATAGCCTCCAATGATCCTTCCCTCGTCATCTTGGGTGCACACTGCAAAAGCACATCAACATTATTATTGCATTATATCCTACTTTCCCTCCACGGAGCTCCAAGGAGCATACATGGTTCTCTGCATCTCCTTATTCTCTGCACAACAACAACCCTGCGAGGTAGATTAGGTTGAGAGTTGTCTTGCCCAAGCTCACCTAGGGAGCTTCTGGGCTGAGTGGGGATTTGAAGCCTGATCTCTCATGTCCTAGGCCCAGCGCCCTAACCACTATGTCACACTGTCCCTCTATTCCAGCCAGTAAATTATTTAAAGTAGGGTTGGAGATTCTGAGGAAGAGGAAGGGAACAATCAGGCTTCAGGCCCTTCCTGCTTTTTAGCCATTTTTATGGAATCTTTACTGGATCAGGTGGTTCTAAGATGCTTTTAGCTATAGGGCAGGCACGTCCAACAGGTAGATTGTGATCTACCAGTAGATCAGTGGATGTTTGTGGTGGATCACTGGTAGATCAGTGGCTCCCCCACAAACTCAACAACTTTGGCTCCCCTAAAAAGCGCTCAAGAACTTTAACCTGAACCCCAAAAAACAGGGCTTTCCCTCCTAAAACAAGCTCAAGAACTTTGACCTGAACCCCACAAAATGGGGTCGATCACTGCCAGTTTTCAACTCTGTGAGTAGATCGCAGTCTCTTGGGAGTTGGTCACCCCTGCTATAGGGGATCGAGAGAGAAAGAGCTGGAGAAAAGAGGGGACTCAGATGTACATTAGTCAAAATGTGTTATAACACTTTGACACCAGACGGCGCTGCAGAGCTGAAATCGCAACTCAATGATATTTTCAATTGTGAGCTCTACAACTGCTTTTTGCAGAGCATTTTCAGAACTTATATAGATATATATCTAGCCAGGGTTTTGCTCCTCAGTCCTTACACCTTGCGGAGAGAGGGGGGACTCCTGCTCCAATCCATCACTTCCTGCTGGAATTTCTTGTCTGGGTATTTTTAAAAGCCGGAAAAGTGAGCATGGTGCTCCTTTTAAACTGACAAGATTGGCCCCACATGCACTACTCATTTAAAATAATAATTATGGGAACTGTAGTTTGTTAATGGTGCTGAGAGTTGCTAGGATGCCCCTACCACCCTCACAGAGCTATAGTTCTCAGAGTCCCCTGGGAAGAGGGATTGAATGTTAAACCCAGACAGATGGGTGGGGTACAAATATTATTATTATTATTATTATTATTATTATTATTATTATTATTATTTTATTAACCACTCTGGAAATTGTAGCTTTGGGTGGGGAACAGGGTGCAGAACCTGTAACTCTCCGATGTTGCTGGGCCACAACCCCATCATAGAATCGTAGAGTTGGGAGGGACCCCAAGGGTCATCTAGTCCAACCCCCTGAAATGCAGGAATCTCAGCTAAAGCATCCATGACAGATGGCCATCTAACCTCTGCTTAGAAACCTCCATCATTCCTGATCACTGGCCAGGCTGTCTGGGGCTGATGGGAGCTGGAGTCCAGCACCATCCCGAGGCACCCCACCCCTCGCTGTGCCTGCACTTTGCACTTACCAGCAGAGACAAGGAGCAATGCAACCGCCAGCTGCCTCACGCCTGCCATTGTCACAAGCAGAGTGGAGAGTGGCTGGAGACCTTTCGAGGATCCGTCCTGCAAAAGGAGGAGAGCCAAACATTTGTTATCCAGAATCATCAGGAGGACTCGCTTGACTTGCATTGGACTGGATAACTCAGGCAGCTCCAGACATTTTGCCTTCTTTCTTTTTTTAAAAAAAATATTTTTTATTGCTCAATTTCCACATAACAAATTATCAAACCATATAATCGCCTACATAATTTTTCTCCCTTAACCAAGGACCCCCCACCCAGGAATTCCCTCATCTCCTCTTCCTGATTTCGCTGCACATATTTTCTCTGCATATTATAAAAATGTATATATCCTTACATATCTGTCCATCATGTTATCAACAATAAATTTGTGTATGTTTATTCAAAATCTGCCAAGGAGTCCAGTTCGTTTTGTTGTGTTTTTAAATAATTTGTGGAAAGTTCTCATTCCTCCTTGAAGTCACAGTTATCCTTGACTCGCAATTTGTATGTCAATTTAGCCAGTTCTGCATAGTTCATCAATTTCTCTTGCCACTGTTCTTTTGTCGGGGTTTCCTCATTCTTCCATCCTTGTGCTATCAAGACTCTTGCTGCTGTTGTAGCATGCATAAATAGGTTCCTTATTTTCCTTGGCAGGTCTTGTCCTGCAGTCCCTAACAACAGACATTTTGCCTTCTTGAGCCACAGCTGCATCCTTTTCATGGTCTAAGGCAGCGGTTCTCAAAAGGTTGTGGCAGGGGAGGAACGGCAAGTGTGGCAGGAAGATTCAAGGGCAATCAAATAAGCATTTGAACATTTCAGTGTGGCATAGAATCATATCAGAATAATTGTTTCTAGATGTCCTGTGATCATGTTATAAAGTAGCTATGCTCTGTGTTATAAATCAAACACTCCTAGGAGTCTTTCCGCCCCCCCCAAAAAAAACCACTGATAAAAAATTTGGCATAGCTTGGGCACTAAGTCAAGGGAGGGCTTTGAAAACTGGCTGTAGAGAGCGCCGCTTGTGGCAGCTTTGTGGGAGTTCCTAAGGCGGCAGTTCCTAAGATCGGGAGGCACTGTGACTCAGTGGAAAAGCATGCAGGAAGGGCTGAAGCTCAGAGGCAGAGCAGATGTGTTGCCAAATTTGCTCTCCATCCTGCTCCTGCACACCTTGAAACAGCATCCTGATGTGCAGATGCTGAGCAAGAGAAAAAAAATTCCCTGGCACAATGATATGCAGGGAGAGAGCTGTAGCTCAGTGCTAGAGAACCAACTTTGCGTTCAGAAAGTCCCAGGTTCAGTTCCCAGCATCTCTAGTTAGGAATTTCTTGCATGAATCCCTGGAATAACACTGCCAATCCGTGTCATCTCTCTCTCTTTCTCTCTTCCTCTCTCATATGTTTTTAATGAAAGGTTTTCCATAAGTAACAAAGGTACAGTACATTCATTGTCTCTGTTTCAAACCGTAGAGTCCTTCATACAAGCCAATTGCAGTTCGAATCCCCGCAACAGGGTGAGCTCCCGTTGCTCGGTCCCTGCTCCTGCCAACCTAGCAGTTCGAAAGCACATCAAAGTGCAAGTAGATAAATAGGTACCACTCTGGCGGGAAGGTAAATGGCATTTCTGTGCGCTGCTCTGGTTCTCCAGAAGCGGCTTAGTCATGCTGGCCACATGACCCGGAAGCTGTACACCAGCTCCCTCAGCCAATAAAGCGAGATGAGCACTGCAACACCAGAGTCTGTCACAACTGGACCTAATGGTCAGGGGTCCCTTTACCTTTACCTTAATACAGTGGTACCTTGGGTTACAGATGCTTCAGGTTACAGATGCTTCAGGTTACAGACTCCGCTAACCCAGAAATAGCACCTCGGGTTAAGAATTTTGCTTCAGGATGAGAACAGAAATTGTGTGGTAGCAGCGGGAGGCCCCATTAGCTAAAGTGGTACCTCAGGTTAAGAACAATTTCAGGTTAAGAACGGATGCCCAGAACGAACTAAGTTCTTAACCTGAGGTACCACTGTATGGGGTTGAGGGTGAAAGAGAGGTGGGGAGAGAAGGAGAGAGAGACACAGGAGAAAATGGAGAAATGGAAAAACAGGAACAGAAAAAGTGGGGTGAAGGAGACATTCAAGTTTCATTGTTGACCTAGTATACAAGTGGAACTTTTTAAAAAAATCAGCTTTGTGTGGATAGGTGTCTTATTTTTGCTGGCGGAGCAAGAGACCAGAGGGCCCAAGGCATGGCTGGTTCGTGTTTGGGGTGGGTGGGTGGCATTGCTGGGTTAAGTCCGCCATATTGATTCGTATGTTGTCGGTTGTGAGGGATTGGTCATTGTCTTGTTGGCCTGTGTATGTGATAAAGGGGAGCTACCCAAGGGTCAAGGGGTCCGTCTTTGTTTGTCCCCTTGATAGTTTCAATTTGTTGGTTAGTTTTTCTAGTAGAGCAGTTTGGTACCAGTGGTCCATATTCGCTCCGAACAGCTCCCTCCAGCATCTGGTTATGACACTCCTAGCTGCTGAGAGTAAGTGACTTATAAGCTCTTATGTGTGTAGCGTGTGTCTTGGAAGATATTTAGTAGGGCCAGTTCTGGAGCTGCTTCTGTTAACTGCGAGCTAAACGGATCAAGGATATGACTCAGAATAAAACAGTTTCCAAGGTCAGCAAACAATCTCAGATAACAGGACCAGGTAAGACGCTTCAAGAGTCTTGAAAAGCTACTGCTATCAGTCAAAGCGGTCCCTGCTGCAAGAGGTGAACCAAGGCATGGTTGGCCCTGTCTTCGAGGAAACATGGGTACTTAGGAAACTGCCTTACAATGAGTCCATCTAGCTCACTGGCTAGCAGTTGTCCAGGATTTCAGGCAATGAGTCTTGGTGGGCTTATCTGGCAGTAGTGGCAGCACTTCCGGCGCCATGACCCAGAGTGACACTAGGCTTAGCGGTGCTGTGAGAAACTAAAAGGGGGACTACATCCAGCTACCAGGCACTGCACAAAATGCTGGTTTGGGGATACCGTGCCCCCCGGCAACTGCCCAAAGATTAAGATTTTTCTGCATTGCCAAAAAAAAGGACGACATGCACTAGGGATTGAAATAAGACACCAATTTGCATAAAATGTCCTTGTGCCAATTTAGCAAGGTTTACTATAAAGGATCAAGGGCAGCGTTTCCCAGACTTGGGTCTCCAGCTGTATTGGGACTATAATTCCCATAATCCCTGACTATTTGTCCTCCTAGCTAGGGCTAATGGGAGTTGTAGTCCAACAACTGGAGACCTAAGTTTGGGAAACACTGATCTAAGGTATTCATGTCCATTATTTTTAAGGAAACTACTTTTGAATAGGATTAACATTGGAGATAACCTGTTGTTATAAAGACTGACCAGGGGGAGCTGCCTGCCTGCCTGCCTGCTCAGTCTGTTGCCCAGGTGCTTTTAACTGTTGGTGGCAAACTTCAAGGTTCTTCCTTCTTATGGGTCACTATCTTTAAATTGGATTTGGACCAAACAGACTTTCTTTTTTTTTTTTTATAATATTTTTTATTACGTTTCTTTCCAAATTTTATACATTACAAACAAGGAGTTTGCAAGAAACCATTTTTTTTTTTTTTTAACAAAAATCCCAAATTGAACTTCCCCACCCCTTCCGATTCTGCGTTCTTTATATTAACAATGTCAGCAATTTGTTACCTTATGTCATACCTTATTGTAACTTTTACATGTTATGTATCTATATTCAATATATTATGTCAGAATTTTTATACCTTTAAAATAAACATAACATGTTCAATTTCATATTATCTCCTTTTCTCTTTTATCACTTAGTTTACTATTTACTTAATCATAATTGCTAAAGCGTATCATTTTCAAATCATGCACCGTCTTAAGATTCATACAGTTTGTAATACTTTTGCAAGTAGTCTTTAAACTTTTTCCAGTCCACCTCAATTGTTTCTACATCCAAATCTCGGATTCTGCCGGTCAGTTCAGCTATCTCCATGTAGTCCATCAACTGCGTCTGCCATTCCTCCAGCGTGGGTAAATCTTGTGTCTTCCAGTTCTTTGCGATGAGTATTCTTGCTGCTGTACTAGCATACATAAACAAAGTTCTGTCCTTCTTTAACACTTTCTGGTCTACCATGCCCAACAGGAAGGCCTCTGGTTTCTTAGGAAAGGTATACCTAAATACCTTTTTCAACTCATTGTAAATCATTTCCCAGAAAGCCTTAACCTTTGGGCATGTCCACCAGAGGTGAAAGAAAGTCCCCTCTGCTTCCTTACACTTCCAACATTTATTGTCAGACAGGTGATGTATCTTAGCTAACTTGACTGGGGTCATGTACCACCGGTATATCATTTTCATAATGTTTTCCTTCAAGGCCGTACTGGCCGTAAATTTCATTCCGGTGTTCCATAACCTTTCCCAGTCTTCAAACATAATGTTGTGTCCAACATCCTGTGCCCATTTAATCATAGCAGATTTAACTGTCTCATCCTGTAAATTCCACATAAGCAGCAAGTTATACATTCTAGATAACAGCTTTGTCTTTGGTTCTAACAATTCTGTCTCTAGTTTCGACTTTTCCACCTGGAAACCAACTTTTTTGTCCATTTTGAAAACCTCTTGAATTTGAGCATAATGTAGCCAGTCTCGCACCTTATTTTTTAGTTTGTCCTGGCTCTGCAACTTCCAATTGTCTCCAATTTTTTCAGTCAATTCCCAATATTTCGGCCAATAGGCCTCCATATTGGGTCTTTTTCGGGCCTTGGCCTCCACTGGTGATAGCCACCTCGGAGTTTTACTCTCTAGTAAGTCTTTATATTTCATCCAGACTGCAAAAATTGCTTTTCTGACAATGTGGCTTTTAAACAATTTATGTGCTTTAACCTTGTCGTACCATAGGTATGCGTGCCATCCAAAAGCATTATTAAAACCTTCCAGATCTAGGACATCGGTGTTTTCCAACAAAAACCAATCTTTCAGCCAGCAGAAGGCTGCAGCTTCATAATACAACCTCAAGTCCGGCAGGGCAAACCCCCCTCTTTCTTTCGAATCTGTTAATATTTTAAACTTTATTCGGGGCTTTTTGCCCTGCCAGATAAATCTAGATATATCCTTCTGCCATTTTCCAAAGCAATCCACTCTGTCCACGATCTGTAAGGTTTGAAACAAAAATAACATTTTCGGCAACACATTCATTTTTATAGCTGCAATTCTTCCCAACAAGGAAAGTTTCAATCTTGACCAAATTTCTAAATCCTTTTTAACTTCCAACCAACATTTCTCATAATTATCCTTAAATAAATTCAAATTCTTGGAGGACAAATAGATCCCAAGGTATTTCACTTTTTTAACCACATTCAGTTCTGTTTCTCTCTGAAACCCCTCTGTTTCTGTAATTGTTAAATTTTTGGTCAGAACCTTAGTTTTTTGTTTATTCAACCTAAATCCCGCCACCCGACCAAATTCAGATATAAGTTCGAGAACTCTTTTTGTACTGGATTCTGGCTCCTGCAGTGTCAAAACTAGGTCATCTGCAAAAGCTTTCAGTTTATATTGTTTCACTCCGACCTCTATCCCTTGTACCAACCGGTCCTCTCTGATCATATTCAATAGCACCTCCAGGACTGAAATAAATAACAGAGGGGATAGAGGGCACCCTTGTCGTGTCCCTTTTTCAATTTTAAATTCCTCCGTCACCACATTGTTCACTATTAATTTAGCTTTTTGTTCTGAATAGATTGCATGTAATCCATTCTCAAACCCCCGTCCCACTCCCATCCCCTCCAAGTTCTTCTTCATAAACATCCAAGATATATTGTCAAATGCTTTCTCCGCATCAATAAAGATTAACACCGCCCTTGTGTTCCTGTTAGTCTGCAAAAGTTCTAAAATGTCAATGATGTTTCTAGTGTTCTCATATAAATGTCTACCAGGGAGAAAGCCAGCTTGGTCTTTATGAATTACTTCATTTAAGACTTTTTTAAGTCTATTTGCCAAAATGTCTGCAAATATTTTGTAATCCACATTTAGGAGTGAGATGGGACGGTAGTTTTTAAGCTGAGTCTTTTCAGATTCTGACTTAGGTATCAATGTGATGAAGGCTTCTTTCCACGTTTCTGGTGCCCTCTTCCCATCCATAATCTGGTTACATACCTCCAACAAAGGTTGTATCAAATAGTCCTTCAGAACCTTGTAATATTTGGAGGTAAGTCCATCCGGGCCTGGAGATTTGCCTAGTTGCATATTCTGAATGGCACCTTCAATTTCCTGTGTGGTTATTATAGAGTTCAAGATTGATCTTTTATCTTGAGTTATTTTTGATAGTCCATTTATCTTTAAAAATTGATCTATCTCTGATTCTTTCTGGGGCCCCTGTGCATACAGTTCTTTGAAGTATCTGTGGAAGCACCTCCTAATTTCTTCTGGTTTCTGTACGGTCCTTCCATCAATCTCTAGATTTGTTATCGTGTTTAGCTTTTGTCTTTTTTTCAGCTGCCAAGCTAGCAGCTTTCCACATTTATTTGCTGATTCAAAAGATCTTTGCTTCATCTGTTTTATTTTCCATTCAATCTCCTGATTGATCAATTTTGAGTATTCTGCTTGGTGGAATTTAATTTCTCTCAGCACCTCCTTGGACTTTGGTTTGGTTCTCAGTTTTTTTTCTCCTTGGTGTATTTTCTCCAATATTTTGTCCTTCTTTCCGTTCCAGAGTTTTTTCTTGATTGAATTCTGTTGTATCAGAAACCCTCTCATAACAGCTTTACTTGCGTCCCAGATCGTTCTTTTTTCAACTGTAGTATTCAGATTTATCTCAAAATAGTCCTTTAATGTTTTTTGGGCCTTTTTCACAATCTCTTGATCTCTTAGTAGTGTGTCATTCATTCTCCATCTGAAGGAACCGGGTTGAGTTAATCTAAGTTCTATTTTCAAGGCGTTGTGGTCGGAGCATGTTTTTGGGCAGATTTCCACCTTTTTAGTCTTGGGTGCCAGCCCCCTGGAGGTCCAGATTTGGTCAATCCTTGACCAAGACAGGTGGGCCTCAGAGAAAAAAGTTCCTTCTTTACCTAGGGGGTTCTTTGTCCTCCATATGTCGATCAAATCCAGATTGTCAGTCAGTTCGAAAAAAGTTTTGGGCAGTCTGCCATCAGATGTTAAGTTTTGGTTGTAAGACTTATCCATATGTGTAGACACCACTCCATTCATATCTCCCATCATTATGATGTTAGCATAGTCCAGATAGTCCAGCAACGTCTCATGCAGCTTCTTGAAAAATTCTGATTTCCCGTCATTTGGGGCATAAATTCCTAATATCAATATTTTTTCTCCTTGGGTTTGAATTTCAATTGCCAAAATTCTTCCTTGTTCATCCTTAAATAGAAATTTAGGTATCAGGCTCTCCTTAGCATAGATCACCACTCCTCTTTTCTTTACTTTGTCAGACGAAATAAATTCTTGGCCTAATCTTTTATTTACCAAAACCTTCCTGTGGAGCCTGGTCACATGGGTTTCTTGTAGGCAAATAATGTCCAATTGTTCTTTCTTCAATATGTAAAATAACCTCCTTCTTTTCTCCGGGGAATTTCCGCCATTTATATTCCAACTGAGTAGCCGCAGAGACATCCTGAACTATTCTGCTACACCTAGAGCGGTGTATCTTCTTTCTCCTCTGGTTCCGAAGGTGCAGGTATTGCTCCACCTGGGTTGGGTATAGGCCAATTAGCTGCTACTTCTTTTTGGAGGTCTTCTCCGTGGTCGTGCTGGAACTTTTGTAAGTCCTCTGGTGATCTTATTTTAACCTTCTTCTGTTTGTAAGTGAATGATAGCCCTTGTGGGAACTCCCACCTATAAGGAATTGTGTTGAGTCTCAGTAACTTAGCCAAATCTGAGTAGGTGGCTCTCAAGTCCAATAACTGTTTAGGAATATCTCGATAAATTTCCACCCTTTTCTCTTGTATCACAATTGAGTTTTTGAAGTGTAGGCCTAGTATTTTGTCTCTCACCTCCCTTGATCTCAAAGCTATTAAGCAGTCTCTGGATCTATCTTTTCTTACTAATCTTCCCAACCGAAAAGCCGATACAATTTTAAAATCAATTTCTTCTTTTAAGTCCCAGAACTTTGTAAACTCTGTTGTCAAAAGTCCTTTCAAATCTTCTTGTTCAATTTCTGGGACTGCCCTTAGTCTAAGGTTGGTCTCACGATTTTTCAATTCCACCAACGAGAGATAGGTTTGTTGGTCCCCTATCTGTTTATGAAGAGGCTTGACTTCCGCTTTAACTTCCTCGACTTCTTTTTTAGCTGATGTTGCAATTTGAACGGCTTCCCCTGCCAGTTTACGATTCTCTTCTGTTGCTCCTTGCAATTTTTCAATTGCTTGAGTATGTTGGGAAACCTGATCTGTCAATTTCTGAATCGAGGATGTTGCTTGGTCAATTTTTGTTGATTGGTTATCAATTTTTTGATTTATTGCTGACAGTTGTTCCAAAACTTGTTTCAGTACTGCCTCAGCTCCTCCTGCTGCCATATCTTCCTCTTCAGATTTTTCAGGCTTTTCGGTTTCTACTTTTTGTGTCGCAAGCACAGCTGGAACTGATAATCTACGTCCCTGAGTTAAAGTTGTTTGCAAAAGCTGTGCTTGCTTTTTTGCTTTCTCTTTCTCCTTAGCTTCCTTAGCTTTGGCTGCTCTTGTCTTTCCTGTGCCACTCATCAGTCAACGTTCAAGGTCAAGTGTTGTAATCCCATGGGAAAGGCAAGTCCAGAATTAAAAACAGTCTATTGAGAGAAGATAAACAAAAAAAAACTTTCCCAGGCCTCTGTATTCCCAATGTCCTCTAGGGGGAGTGCCACCAAAGTTTTAGTAAGAAGAAGGTAACTTTCCACAATTAAAGTCTCTTTGTTCCAACTTTAAAAACAATTTTAAAAGCAAATTAGTTCCAGCACGCTAAAAAAAAAAAAAAGTCCTGCAGAGCCCTTTTCAACATATAACAAAGTTCCAGCAAGGTGCCTGCAATTGTATCCACTTCAGCTAGATGAGCTCAAAAGTTACAAAAGTATCTGGAAGCTTGCAACAGTTCCGCAGTTTAAACAACTTTACCCGGCCACCCGGGAATTTGGGGTTAGAGTCTTCCCTTGCCCTTGGGGTGTCCGCTCCAGGTCAATTTTATGCTGTATTTATTCTTTAAAAGTGAAATTCAAATGTGCACGAAAGTCCCGATTTAAAGCTTCAAAGCTTCCCTGTTCACAGCGCTTTCCGCTCTTTGGACCGTCTGCTTTGATCTTGAAAGCAGTGTCGGAAGACGGACTTCCTCTTTCTCGTCTCCCGTTTTTAGCCAAATTTTCCGATTTAATTTGTAAAGTCTTAGGTCCTTACTCACGGGTTTGATGTTTCAGCCCGATGTTTCTTGGAAGAAAGGTCAGCGCTCATCCGTGACAGCCGCGCGGCTTCGCCTCCGCAGAAAGAGCGATGAACCCACAGCACCGCTCCCCCTCCTTCACTCCGGAGCCCCTTACGGGGTTCCTTTTGTGATTTCGGGGTCGCTCCAGGTGCCCGCCGGGTCCCACGGCCACGGACTCACTCTGCCCGTGGTTTATCTTGATGGGTTGCCGCTGCGCCGTCGCGAGCAACCCTTTTCTGCGGTGCCCCTCTTCAGAGCTCGAAGAGGTCCGCCATCACGGTTTTGCGCCGCCTCCGGAAGTCTCTGGACCAAACAGACTTTCAAATTGAGGATTGTCTAAAAATAGGGGACTGCCCCGGTGCTGGTGCCATTCATTTAATAACAAATGAAGGCTTCTGGAACATAAGAGGTGAATGGATCTGGAAATTTTCACTTCTCTCAATTTCTCATTCTTCAAATTTTAAATTCAGTTTTCTGCATTTCCACAGCAAATTGTTGTTGTTGTTGTTACAGTGGTACCTCGGGTTAAGAACTTAATTCGTTCTGGAGGTCCGTTCTTAACCTGAAACTGTTCTTAACCTGAAGCACCACTTTAGCTAATGGGGCCTCCTGCTGCCGCTGTGCCGCCGGAGCCCGATTTCTGTTCTTATCCTGAAGCAAAGTTCTTAACCCAAGGTACTATTTCTGGGATAGTGGAGTCTGTAACCTGAAGTGTCTGTAACCTGAAGTGTCTGTAACCTGAAGTGTCTGTAACCCGAGGTACCACTATTATTATCCGCCAAGAAAATTGTCAGCATTTTAGTGGGAATTACTCCACATAAAGCACATTTTTGCGAGCACCCCCCCCCAATATAATGCATTTTGGTAAGTTATTTTCATTAGCACATGCAATTGTACACACGTTCTTTGGTTGCAGAGCCACTTCGCAGAATTTGGAGAAGTGCAAATTTCAAAGGTTTTGGTTGGCCTATTGCTTCTGGAAGTTCAAATTAGGTTGCTTCTCACCGAAATGCAAACAAAGCTGAATTTCTCCCCTATCCCTAGTAACACCTCCCCTTGTGCTTACCAGCTTAAAAGCAGAATCCCTGGGATGCAACCCTCTGTTGGCAAGACCTCCCAGCAGCTTGTCTCCTTGCCGATGGCCAGGCTCCTATAGCCTCTGACTCACGACTGGCCTTTCCCTATGCCACATGCTTTTAACCCGCCCTGGGCCCCGCAGCAGGTGCCCTCAGGTGGCAGGTGGCATTTACTGGCTGGGGGGACGCCTCCTGATCTGTCATTATCATTTGTGCCATCTCTCAGGCTGGCACCTTCTCATCCCAGTTGGAAAGGAAATAGCCTCATGGGCAGATGCACCCAATAGCAGAGGAATGGGCCGGTGTGCAGGATTCTTGGCACACCGCGGCCCTCTAGCATCACTAAGCACACTACCGTATAATTGACACTTATTTTCCTGTGCATCATCGCTGTGCAAAATTGGCCTTTGCGTGCTCTAATTTAGGATTGGAATGGTCCAGCCATTAAGCCTACAGGGAACCTATGGAACAGCAGCATTCTCGAGACATCAGTCGACTCATCATGACTCAGCAGACGCCACGTTAAACGTGCGATTTGGCTCTTTAATAAGGATGCGAGCAATTGGAGCAGTCTATAAATAATTTTAAAGTCATTAAATAATTTTAAAGTCAGCAGAAGCAATGGGTCAAAATCAGAGGTAATAAAGCTGCAATCTTGCACATTTGTTGTTGTGTTTAGTCGTTTAGTCGTGTCCGACTCTTCGTGACCCCATGGACCAGAGCACACCAGGCACTCCTGTCTTCCACTGCCTCCCGCAGTTTAGTCAAACTCATGCTGGTAGCTTCGAAAACACTGTCCAACCATCTCTTCCTCTGTCGTCCCCTTCTCCTTGTGCCCTCAATCTTTCCCAACATCAGGGGCTTTTCCAGGGAGTCTTCTCTTCTCATGAAGTGGCCAAAGTATTGGAGTCTCAGCTTCAGGATCTGTCCTTCCAGTGAGCACTCAGGGCTGATTTCCTTAAGAATGGATGGGTTTGATCTTCTTGCAGTCCATGGGACTCTCAAGAGTCTCCTCCAGCACCATAATTCAAAAGCATCAATTCTTCAGCGATCAGCCTTCTTTATGGTCCAGCTCTCACTTCCATACATAACTACTGGGAAAACCATAGCTTTAACTATACTGGCCTTTGTCGGCAAGGTGATGTCTCTGCTTTTTAAGATGCTGTCTAGGTTTGTCATCGCTTTTCTCCCAAGAAGCAGGTGTCTTTTAATTTCGTGGCTGCTGCACATTTACCTGGGACTAAATCCCACTGAACTCAGGAGGACTTACTTCTGATCAGGAGAACACCCAAAATATAAGGGCATTCCATTTGCAGCGTTTGCGAGCTTTTAATTTAGGGGAAAGGTGCGTAAGTGGGGACACGATAAATTTTATAAAATTGAGAAAGTAGATAGAAGAAGTTTTTCTCCCTCTCTCATAACACTTAGAACTTCCTTAGACAGCCAAGGAGGCTGAATGTTGGAAGATTCAAGACAGAGGAAAGAATGTACTTTGGCTAATTAAACAATCTATGGCCTTTTAAGCTGTATGTGTGTAGGGGAGAGGGTATTGTTATTGTGTGTGCTGTGTTGTGTATTTTTGTGTTTTTACATTGTATGAATGAATGGATGAATTTTAATAATAATTTTAATTTTAAAATTTTAATTTTAAATTAAATATTAAATTTTATTTTAATACTAATAATAAAAATCCATGCAGCACAAACTTAAACTCTGGCATTTGCTCCCCCAGGGGGCAGTGCGGGTCACTAAACCAGGTGGCTTATAAGGTGATTGGACAAATTTATGGCCGATAGAGCTATCTGTTGTTCAGCTGAGCTTTGCTGGTACTGAAGGCAAATGAGCATCATGGTCACAAATCTGATACATTCAGGATTAGCACAGTCCATAAAAATCCAGTTGCAGCGCTTACAATAAAACTTTCAATGACTTATAAGACTTATCCTTAGCAGTATAGCATACAGAACACCACACTAGAATAGAGAAACAGAAAGAGAAAAGTGTGTGAGACCCAGGCTCCTCCTGGTCTTACTATTATAGTCAGCACGACCTTGACAGAAAGATAACAGAACCTGTTTAAACCAGCTGTACTCAGCTTCCCGGAAGAAATAACCCAAACAAGAACCTTCTGCCTGTTTCTTTCACATAGAAAGAAAACTTTCCAGAACCCTCTTTAACTAAGCTGAACAGGAAAGATCTCTACACCCCAGATCAATACTTTCTGTACTAAGAAATGCAGACTGACACCAGTTGTTGGAACCTACAGAATGGGAGAGTGTTCTTGTGCTCAGATTCTGCTTGGTCACTGTGCAGGGGGTAAAGGATGCCATGGGCCTGATACAGCAGATCTGGACTAGAAAGAATGATTTCCCTCTTGTGATTTCTCTCACTTTTTTGCTCTGACATGCGGGCCACATTTTCTCTCATTTCGGGGACCTCAGGACTCCAAAAAAAGAGAGAGCAAGAATATGATCCATGGATCAGGATCCGCCCCCACAAATGAGCAAAACTGTGACACACAGATCAGGAGCAAAAACAAAGAGACTTTGATCAGGCTTTGGCTGGGCAGCTCTGCAATTAGGGGACTCATTCAAATGTAGAACCATCCTTTAACATGTTAAGTGATACATGATACATGATGTGCCGCAAGCCACATGGAAGGATTGTATTCACATACTGGGGTCTCCATTTGAGGGGAAATATGTCAAGGGAGAGCTTATGTGTGTGGTAAACATTCATCAAAGTGTATCTAGTGACAGGTGAATAAATCAGTTTTGGTTTCTCTGTTTCTTGTTTTTCCAATCTTAAAGTCAGTTTTCCTCATTAATTAGCAATTGAATATCTTTCTAAAAAAAAATCCTTGTGAAAATTCATTAGCATTTTAGAGTGAATTTCTCCTAATTTTTGTATGCCTTTTTGCCTAACATGCACAATAGCCAAAGCATATAATATTTATATTTCCTCTAATATAATGCATTTGTGTACGTTACTTTCACTGATCTATGAATTGCTATGCACACTTCACAGAAGTACTGTAGGCCCAAAACCTATGTGAGGTTTATGTTCCAGGGACCACGCATAAAGCCCAAATCAAAGTTCTTTGGGTGCAATGGCAGATGGGATTGCCAAAGTTTATTTTCCTGGATGCTTGGACCCCTTTCTGCCCCCTTATTGATTATTATTATTATTATTATTATTATTATTATTATTATTATTTTGCTAAGCTCATAAAGCTGAATGTGCACAACTGAAATGCACATAAGTTGCAGACTTACTGTATATGCAGTTTCCTAGCCATTACTTGGCTGCTTTACAAAATTCAAAGAAATTTGAATTTTGCTTTCTTGTTCCAGAAAGTACAAATTAGGGAGGGCCACTTTCAAAGTCAAATTTCTCCCCTCTCCCTACATGTAGCCCCTTCACACGGCTACCAAAGACATGACTGGTGGGGGAGGGAAGTACATGATGGGGGCAAGCAAGATGGCAAGATTGGGCAACCTCTCAGCCTCCTTGTGTGTTGAAAGAGCACATGGCAGGGTTTGACTGAACCCCTCCTTTGTCTTCCACTGTTCTATTGTCAAAGGAACAGCACTGAATTTCTTGAACGTTAGGGAGGGGCTCCGTTGATCCCTACACAGAGGACAAAAGGAGCAAAGGGAGAGGAAGAGACAGGAATGTCTCAAACTGAACGTCAACAAGTGAGAGAAAGGGATGGGAACAGTCTGACCCACAAACACAGATGTAACATTTAAGGGAGTGGAGGTGGCTTTTATAGGGTTGTTGCTGCACTCCAAACTGACATACATTTCCCCTGCTGTGCAGCAATCTTTGGGGAAACCAGTTCTGCCAGATTTTTGGTCGGCTTCGGTTGGAACTGGAGGAAAGCCAGCTGTGGTGGGCACGTATTGGCTAGCACCCGTACCGTCACCAGTACATAAACACACACCAATCCTTAGAGTGTTTTTTGCAGCTTAACAAAAACAGGAAGGCCTAGGAGGATATTGAGTTATTTGTTGAATTTATATCCTGCCCTTCCTTCCCAGGGCTTCAAACACCAAGTGTTTGTTTCTTTTTAAAATTGCAATTAAAAGCAAAATAAAAACATGTAAAAACAGAATGACAGAAACCAAACCACAGATCCTGAGAGCTATTAGTCATCTTAGGTTTGTGCAGATACAGGATGTACCTCTAATGGCAGTATCCCTGGAAGAGCAGTGCACACCCCATAATGGTTTGTAGCTTGATCTTAGACCTTACCCATCCTTATTCAGAAGTAAGTCCCGCTGATTTCAATTCTAATTGCACTAAACTAACAGAGCAATCCTGTGCTCTTAGACAGCTTAATGCTGTCAAGGGGTTTCTGAGACCCCTTAGGGACGCGGGTGGCGCTGTGGGTAAAACCTCAGCGCCTAGGACTTGCCGATCGTATGGTCGGTGGTTCGAAGGTCGGCAGTTTGAATCCCTGTGACGGGGTGAGCTCCCGTCGTTCGGTCCCAGCTCCTGCCCACCTAGCAGTTCGAAAGCACTCTTAAGTGCAAGTAGATAAATAGGGACTGCTTTATAGCGGGAAGGTAAACGGCGTTTCCGTGTGCTGCGCTGGTGCTGGCTCGCCAGCTGCAGCTTCGTCATGCTGGCCACGTGACCCGGAAGTGTCTTCGGACGGCGCCTGCTCACGGCCTCTAGAGCGAGATGAGCACGCAACCCTAGAGTCGGACACGACTGGCCCGTACGGGCAGGGGTACCTTTACCTTTACCTTTAACAATGCAATCCTATGCTCTTAGACAGCTTAATGCTGTCAAGGGGTTTCTGAGACATTGCAAATGTGCCACTGGTGGCAACAGGTTTCTTATTTAACTTATTGTATTTCCCCCCAGGAAGGGTAAATGTGGATTAAATGGCAAAAAACACAAATAAAGCTTGCATGCATGAGGCTTGCTGATCTCATAATAATCACCCACAGCTATGGCGGGGTGGGTGGCTGCAGACGTGCCTCAGGTGTTCCAAGTGAGTTTCATCAACATACCTGTCGCTACCAGCACAGCTCCATCACCGCTGGCACAGTAGCAGTTACACCACTTCCTACAGCCCCATAGCTGCCATAGCATAGAAAACAGGAGTCCAGGATTGTGTCCAAAGGGTCTCTAGGATAAGGCTACTGATGACTAGCTAGTAACCCTGACATTCTACCTCCACTCTCAGAGGCAGTAATGTTTCTGAATCCCAGCTGCAGAGGGAAGTACTGTATTTGGTTGCACTCAAGTCCAATTTGGCTACTGAAAGTAAAGGTAAAGGTAAAAGTAAAGGTAAAGGACCCCTGGACAGTTAAGTCCAGTCAAAGGCGACTATGGGGTTGTGGCGCTCATCTTGCTTTCAGACTGAGGGAGCCAGCGTTTGTCTACAGACAGCTTTCTGGGTCATGTGGCCAGCAGGACTAAACAGCTTCTGGCGCAATGGGACACTGTGACGGAAACCAGAGCACACGGAAATGCCGTTTCGCTTCCCGCAGCAGTGGTACCTATTTATCTACTTGCACTGGTGTGCTTTCGAACTGCTAGGTTGGCAGGAGCTGGGACAGAGCAACGGGAGCTCACCCCGTCACAGGGATTCAAACTGCCGGCCTTCTGATCGGCAAGCCCAAGAGGCTCAGTGGTTTAGACCACAGCGCCACCCGTGTCCCTGAGAGTAGAGGATGCTAGACTATATGGTCCATTGTCCTGATCCAGCAGGACTCTTCTGATATTCTTAAGAGAGCCAATTTAGGCAGAAGGAAAAGTAAAAAGCTCAGGGGTTCAGTCCTGGTGTCTCGCTCCAGGCCCAGCCCTACCGTTGGACAGAGGGAGGCAATCACTTCAGGCAGAAGATGTTGGCATGTAGGAGGGACAGCATGGGTAATTCAGTATCAAGCAGCTTCCAATGTTCCTATGAAAAATCAGGAAAGCAGTTGCCCCCTTCAGATGTCCTTTTAATTGCGAGTTGGTGAGGATTCCTTCCCATTATGGTACATGGTCAGTTATACACGACCCCAGCCTCAAGTTTCAGGGGACACATCCTGCTTCATTTCTTACCGCCGTAGGGCCCATAACTTGCTGCTGAAATCCTGTAACTGTTTAAGCCACAAACGCTCCTCTCTGTTTTTTGTGTGTCCCACTCTCATTTTGCTATAGCAGAAGAATGTCCTTCTAGGTGGCAATAATCGATGAACATTGGGGAAGCATTGCAGAGCAACTAATAAAGCAGAATGGTGTGTGGCTGGTCCAGTATAAATTCACCCCAAATGCACTATTATTGCATCAGTGACATGCTGCAGAATTGCACCCAAACAACAACAACACAACAGCCTGGAAGGGCCCAGCAATTATCAGAGCAGCTGTATGTCATGACCCTTTCCCACCAATTCCTGAACTTAAGCCACAAGGGAATGGAAAACATGGGAATGGAGTTCTTTGAAGAAATGTCCCTGTAGGCAAATCATACTTCATGAAAGGGAAATTAGGGATAAACTAGGTGAAGGGCCAAATGTTTGTACCTCGTTCATCCCTTATATAAGATCATGAATTTCTGTCATTCTTCCCTGATCCATTAGGGGGAGCTAACTGCATGCGGAACTTGATGCTACAAACACCTCCATAACTTCCCGCAGTGATTTCTCCTCCTTTGAATTGGTCCAAGTGCCAGTCATTGATCTGAAGGATCAGTCGTCTGGAGGCAGACTGCCTTACACTTTTGCACTTTGGGGTGTGTGTGTGTCCAGATCTCAAAATATAAGCAAAATGCACCAAGACTCTGCCCCCACCAAGTCTTGTTGACTTTTTAAAAGCTCATTAATTACGGTTACCATACATCCAGAATTTCCTGGACGTAGCCAGAATATGGCAGTCAAAAACAGGGCGAAAATTGCTGAAATGTCTGGGGAAATCCCGACATATGGAAACCCATGTTGGAAGTCTCGATTTTGACGAATTTCCTTATATATATTATTTTGAGATTTTTGCAAAAAAGCTCAACTTTTGTGTCTGGATTTTAACTTTTTGAAACAGGGCAACCCTATATAGGGTGATGGGATCAGGGTGATGAGTAAAACCTACACCTAAGATCATGGAGAGCTCTGTCAATCAAAGTGGAGTGGTACCCCGGGTTACATACGCTTCAGGTTACACACTCCGCTAACCCAGAAATAGTGCTTCAGGTTAAGAACTTTGCTTCAGGATGAGAACGGAAATCATGCTCCGGTGGTGCGCCAGCAGCGGGAGGCACCATTAGCTAAAGTGATGCTTCAGGTTAAGAACAGTTTCAGGTTAAGAACGGACCTTCGGAACGAATTAAGTACTTAACCCGAGGTACCACTGTAGACAATTCTGGGACACGTGAACAAGGAGCTTCAACTGGTAAAAGGCTGCTTGGTAAAAAGGATGATAACTAATGTATATTCCAGACAACTGACTGTGAAACTGGCTCTCTGGTGGTGCCTGGCTATGAGGGGTTTTTTGGATTTTTTTTTAATCTAATGTATGTTCTCAACAGGATAATTATCTCCCTTTACTGTATTGCTGTCTTAAAAAGAATCGTTCTGCTACAGGGTGAAACAAAATGATTAGGGGCACTTTCAGAGTGTCTTTAATTCTGGGTCGGATTCAACCCCATACCAGCAAATTCAGGTTGCACAGATGGTTTCATGCTCTTTCACAGCAAGGTTGCTTCCTCTCCCCCACAATACCATACCCCACAACACGATATGGCCCAAATCTGGGACACATTTTCTGGGTCCAAAATCCCACATGAGTCACGTTTGGGGCACTGCATGAGATTGCAGACCCGAAAAAAGCCTTCCTGGGGTGAAATCTTGGCCTGAAATCATGAGAGAGCAAGGCAGTCAAAATGGCTGCCGTGCTCTTATGGGGGAAAATCAGATGTCCCTTCCAGGTGGAATCAGACAGGCCCCACTGCTTAAAACTTTTGGTGCTTCCTAAAGGCTATTTGTTTTATTTTCCCCTAGCAAGCTATATAATTAAAGTCTAGTATTACAGTTTTAACTCATCCCTAGCTTTGTTTGTTAGGTCTCCTATCCATGGCTTAGGAACAACTGTGACTAGAAGAGTTTGGATTTGATATCCTGCTTTATCACTACCCTAAGGAGTCTCAAAGCGGCTAACATTCTCCTTTCCCTTCCTCCCCCACAACAAACACTCTGTGAGGTGAGTGGGGCTGAGAGACTTCAGAGAAGTGTGACTAGCCCAATGTCACCCAGCAGTTGCATGTGGAGGAGCGGGGAAGCAAACCGGGTTCACCAGATTACGAGTCCACCACTCTTAACCACTATACCACACTGGCTCTCAGCTAGGCAATATACAACCAATTGTTGAAATAAATAGAATTCAGGGGTCAGCAAACTTTTTCAGCATGGGGCTGGTCCACTGTCCCTCAGACCTTGTGGTGGGCCGGACTATATTTTGAAAAAAAATATGAACGAATTCCTATGCCCCAGAAATAATCCAGAGATACATTTTAAATAAAAGCATACATTCTAGTCATGTAAAAACACCAGGCAGGCCCCATAAATAACCCAGAGATGCATTTTAAATAAAAGGACACATTCTACTCATGTAAAAACACTGATTCCCGGTCCGCCCGCGGGCCGGTTTGAGAAGGCGATTGGGCCGGATCCAGCCCGCGGGCCTTAGTTTGCCTACCCATGAAATAGATAAAATAATGATAAAATAATAATAAACCTTCCAGAGGCCATATGCCAGTTGCTTTAAAGAAATAGTAATCTGTCCCATGACAGAAGGAGGTGATAGTTCCAGGGCCACAGCCACTGGGTCAACAGAAGATGTCACAGAGGGCAGAATTTGCACTCAGAGCTGATGGGCAATGGGAGGCACAGACTGGTAAATTGACACCTTTGTCACTATGGGTGAAACTAGCTTTCAGTTCCCAGAATGACTCTGTTGCTGGAGGCACATTTTCTACTTGTCTTTCAATTAATACCATATTTCCTGATTGCAACCACATCATCATTTTGGTGTTCAGGAAATGGCAAGTGGGATGATATGTCAGAATAAGGGATGACACGTCAGAATGAGGGAGGTGAGCAGGTCACTGGTTTTGCACAGTCTCCTCTCCTCCAGGTCAAGAGGTCAGACAGAGATTTGCTTTGAATTATTTCCTACAATTTCCCCCAACTGTTGAGAGGAGATGGAAGAGTGCAGATTGCAATTGCGGTCCATGGGCAGAGGAACAGCTGACTCTCAGATGATGGTCCATTCATTCCAGAAGGCCCATGGGCTGATGGGGGTTGTAGTCCAAAACATCTGGAGATCACCAGTGTGATGAAGACTGTCCTATGGCTAATATTTTAGGAAACTGGAAGGGGAGCATCTGTAGCTCAGGGGCAGAGCATTTGTTTTGCAAGCATAAGGTCTCAGGTTCAATCCCCGGGTAGGGCTGAGAAGGATCTCTGTCTGAAGCCCTCGAGAGCTGCTACCCATCAATATAAAAATGAGGGATAGAAGAGAAATGTGATTCGGTTCACATTTAAATGTGAATCTATGCAATTTGCGCTTTCTGAAATGCACGCGAACCGAAACATCCTTTGAAATTTGTGCTTCTCCGAATTTTGCAATGCCATTCTCCCACCAAGGAATGTGCAGGAGTGGCAAAATAACTTCATGTGTGATTCTTCAAACAGGTAGACAGCTGTGTGAAATCCCCAAAGAATGTGTGTGTTGACATCATCTCGGAAGCCACTCACTCTGGGTCATAGGCAACACCTGCAAATTTCACCCTGCTATTGCAATCCACTGCCGCCTGCAGAAAAGGAAACAGCAGGTCGCTTCTGCAACAAAAGCTAAATTGCCCTTGTATTCCAGGAATGGGCAGTGTGTTCACATCCAGCTTCCGGAAGTATGGCGCTGCACGATGCATGGAAGGACCTTTGTAACACTTAGCGGGGGCAATGGCATCCCATTTCAGCAGCATGGGATGCAAAGGTCCTGGGCATGGACCAGCATGCAAAGGCACTGGTTGGGATTGCATGCCCTGCCCTTGCTGCCCCTCGTCACACCCAGCCCTTGTGAGTTTGAGATCTCATCTGTTTAGAGGCCTAGGCAATCTCTGTGCTCTGCAAATATGCAAGGTACAGATGACGCTGCACAGCCGTTGCATCTTTTTCGGGGGGTTTTGCAAGTAAGGCCTTTGTGCAGATGGGACCCTAAGGTCAATCTGATCAATGGGGACAATTCATGCCTTACAGGGATGGACTCCAGGGCCAGCTCCAAGTGTGAGATCCCCTCTCAGCAGAGGTGCTCTCGTAAGTTCTCCCCGCAACATTAGCATGAGGCAGAAGCAGCAGAAGCAAAGAGAATGTCCTGCCCCCCAGTGCTGGATGAAGACCTTGCATTCTCAGTTCTGCTTTTGCCAAAGTCTTTCAAGAGTCAATCAGATGGGCAAAGTATAGCAGGTACAAAGAAGGTTTAGATGCATGGCTAGGTGCAAGCAAAGATATAGTTCCAACAAGCGATACCATCACTGCACCTTTCTTTTGAAGAGCGGAGTGTTTGCATGGGAAACAGGGAGTGTCCGTGGCAAAGAGGCACTTCTGCAGGTGGGTTGGGCCTGAAGAGTACAGTATGCATTTTCATGCGCACTTCTTCTTTTTTTAATCTGGTAACCTTATCCTTTTTAATATATATATATTTTTATTAGTTTTTTAACGTATCATTTTCAACAGTAATAAAACATACTTTTATATCTTATACAATTTTTTTGACTTCCGTCAATCACATCTGAAAGTTTTCAAATCTTTTCCACTTAATTTACATTTCTTACTTTCACTATTACTTTTAATTATCATAACTAATGTCTCTCTTCTTTATCTTCTTGGCAATATTTCATATATTCCTCCTTACAAAACTTCTTGTAGTCCTACTAGCATAATTTGTTGATTACAGTTGCTCTTCAAATAGTTCGCATATTTATTCCAATCTTCTGTGAATCTCTGGTCCCGCAGGTTTCGAATCCTTCCTATTATCTTATCTAATTCTGTGTAGTCCATTAATTTTGTCTGCCATTCTTCTTTCATCGGTAGCATTTTCATGCGCACTTCACTTTGGCATAGATATTGCTGTACACATTACTTGGCTGGAGAACTGCATTGCAAAATTCAGAGAAGCACAAATTTTGAGGGATGGCTATATTTCCATTTGCCTCTCATTTTTGGAAGTGGTAATTAGACCGATTCACCTTTCAGTGGGAGCTGAGCCATCTCTCTCCCTCATTCCCCATCTGAGCCCAGGAGTTTGTTTTCAGAACTGAACTGAGCTCAGGTGCAATAAATTGTTCTGTTCTGTAACTGGGTGTCAGAAACTCTTCCTGATCCACAGCACATCAGCCAGATATTTCATAGAATCATAGAGTTGGGAGGGACCCCAGGGACATCTAGCCCAACCCCTTGCAATGCAGGAATCTCAGCTATTGTAGAGATCCCTGATCTACCTTGCATGAATCGGCAGGAGAGCATCTGCCTTGCATGCAAGGGATCCCAGGTTCAACCTCTGGCATCTCCAGGAAAAGCTGGGAGAGAATCCCACCTGAAACTGTGGACAGCTGCTGCAGGCAATACTGAACTACATGGACCAATGGTATAATCAGGCATAAGGCAGCTTCCAATGTCCTCCTCACCCCTGCTTTAGATGTTGTTGGACTTCAACTCCCATCAGCCCCAGTCAGCATGGCCGGAATCAGGAATGATGGGAGTTGCAGTCCAGCAACATCTGGAAGGCCAGAAGTTCCTCATCTTTATCATAAGGGTTAAAGGTAAAGGGACCCCTGACCATTAGGTCCAGTCGTGACCAACTCTGGGGTTGCGGCCTCATCTCGCTTTATTGGCCAAGGGAGCCGGCATACAGCCTCTCGGTCATGTGCCCAGCATGACTAAGCCGCTTCTGGTGAACCAGAGCAGCGCACGGAAACACCGTTTACCTTCCCGCCGGAGTGGTACCTATTTATCTACTTGCACTTTGACGTGCTTTCGAACTGCTAGGTTGGCAGGAGCTGGGACCGAGCAACGGGAGCTCACCCCGGCGTGGGGATTCGAACCACCGACCTGCTGATTGGCAAGCCATAGGCTCTGTGGTTTAACCCACAGCGCCACCTGTGTCCCATCATAAGGGTTAGCCAGACAATAATAAAAGGGTTTCAAAAGCTCAACATCCCAAAGGGAATATATGGCTGAACCTCACATAACCAGACAACTTAATTTTGCAACAACATGCTGTACTCAATGCATTTGTTGTTGGTTCCTTGTGGGTTATTTACTGTGAAAAATCCTGAGAACAGCCACCACCCTACATCCAACAGAGTATTTATTCTGACACTTCCCTGTTGTGACTTTGCAGCATGAAGAGATTAAAATGTCTCTGAGTACAGCTAATTTTGGATTATGACACTTCTGCGTCAAATTGACAGAGTTAACAACCCAGTTTCTGAAAATTGCTTCCAGTTTTTCTTTAATTATGGTGTGGTGCACAGGGAAGGAGCTTACTCCTCATTAAAGTATGCATCAAACAAGAAGTTCTCAGAAAGGACTAGAAACTTGGAGATATCTAAAAAAAATGTAACCCATCTGCACAATTTTGTCTGCATGCTTTGGGTCAAAGCTTCACAAGTAAAAGGAAGAGAGGTTTTTAAAAGATGAAAACTGAAAATTATGGGAAAGAAACTCAAATATTCAAGAGGGGCCGAGTCCTCCACAAAATCCCCCTGTGCAGCCTTGGTCAGTCTGGTCTCTCTCTGCCCCCCCTCCAAATGTTTTTGTGTCCTGCACTTCAAAATTTACCCCTGTACCACGGGAAAGCATCAAAGAGCAGAGGGCATGAGACTCCTGCTTGAAGCTCTGGACAATTATGGGCTGGAAGGAGAACCGTCTGACTTGGTGAAAAGCAACTCTTTATGCTCCTAGAAGCACGTACAAATCATTAACTTTCAGAAGAGTTGAACTGATGGCACTGATAACCTAGTTGTGCAAATGTTTTCTTTAGGGTAGGTATGGTTCCGAAACACTACAACCCAATGCACCCTAAACGTGTCCTTGTGACCTGCTTGTACTTTTCGAATGACAGATGGCATTGGCAGAAGAAAGCGCTGATTTCACCTGAAACTTCCAACATTCAGCGTCGTTGAGTAGCCCTGAGTTCGAATTTTAAAAGAGTGGAAGAAAAATCTACCTTTATCAACCATCTTCACAATCTTACACACCTGGTATGATCATGACCACCATATTATTCACCTTCCGCCCTAAACTGAAAATCCTCAAATACTGCAGCCTTTCCTCATAGGGAGTTGTTCCACCCACTTGATAATTTAGGATGCCCTTATCTGAACCACTTGCAGCTCTGTGATATCATTTTTGAGGTGCAGTATCCGGAACTATGCTCAGTATCCCAAGTGCAGCACCACTGTAGATTTACAAAGCGACATTATGGTTATTGGGAGCTGTATTTTTCATTCCTTACCTAAAGATCCTTAGCAGGGAATTCCCTCCTTGCAATCTCTGCCATTTTCCAGGATATCAGCCAGGAAGAGGTCATTCTCATTGCCTACCAGCTGATTCCTTTTAAGCTTGAAAAGTTGGGGCAGAAGGTGAGAACAGGGCCGTCTTACCCATAGGTGCTAGGGGTGCGGGGCACCCAGGCGCCAGGGTCTCAGGGGCGCCAGGCCGAGAGTCCGGGGCCCGAGAATTGAGTCCGGGGAAGAGCCCGCAGGTCGGTCGGACTGCCATGGCAGGCTCTTCTGCTGCAGGTGGCTTTGTGCCGTGAATTCGGGGGCGACCGAGCCAGTGAGACGCTGAGGCGGCCGGCCAGCTCCTCCCTCCTGCGTGCCTGGGACTGGGCAACCTGGGGAGGGGCGCGCCAGGCAGATCTTTGCACCCTGGCACCACATATGCTTAAGACAGCCCTTGGTGAGAACTTCTGCATGCCAAGCATTTGCCCTGCCATTGAGCGACGGTTCCTCCTTTGCATGGTCATCATGCCATTTTTATTTTATATTTTGCCACCAACTGAAAACTGACGGCGATTTGAGCTTCTCCCCCCCCCCGTCCATTTTAGGGCAATAAATACCCTCATCCCTACCAGAAGACTGAGAACCAGTATTAATCTCTCCTCCATTTGCAGCTTATTATACAAATAAATAAAAACATATTAAACAGAAGTCACAATTTCCATTGTGGTGCATCAAAACAAAAACAACGAAGAGTCTTGTGGCACGTTCAGGACAAACCGATTGAGACTGCAATCCTATGCACATCTACCCAGGAGTAAGCACAATTGCACTCAATGGGACTCACATCTGAATAGACAAGCATAGGATAGCCGCCCACAAGTGTTTCTGCCATTATGCACCAGTTTTTTCAAAGGCACCACAAGACTCTGTCGTTTTAGAAGTTACAGACTTTGGGGGACTTTTGCCATGGTGCTGCTGATGGGCAGATTAAAGGTCTCTGGTTATAGTTAATTTTGGATTATGACATTGCTAGGGCTGGGCGAGATATCAATATATCAATATTTCGTGATGTTTAGCTGGTCATATACCGCAATGTTAAAAACCAGGCCTAGAGACTGCTGCATCTAATTGGCAAAGTTAAGGACCCTGTTTCTGAAACAGGGCATTGCCTTTTGGGTTACTTGAAATGGCAGGATCCCTTCTTCAATCAGAGTTTCCATCTATTGTTCTCCGGGTGCCCACTCATCCAGCCACACACCACTCATCCTCCTCAATGTCCAGTCGGTCCCCGGCACAACATTCCTTGGCAATAGAGGTTCGTTTAATTTCTTTGTGTAAATGCAGTGCTGTGTGGAATCAGCCCTGAGTGCTCACTGGAAGGACAGATCAGGTAGCTAAGGCTCCAATACTTTGGCCACCTCATGAGAAGAGAAAATTCCCTGGAAAAGACCCTGATGCTGGGAAAGATGGAGGGCACAAGGAGAAGGGGACGACAGAGGACGAGATGGTTGGACAGTGTTCTCGAAGCTACCAGCATAAGTTTGACCAAGCTGCGGGAGGCAGTGGAAGACAGGAGTGCCTGGCCATCACTCAGTCCATGGGGTCATGAAGAGTCGGACACGACTAAATGACTAAACAACAACAAAGTGCTGTGTGGCAATTGGGTGGGGGAGACAGGGAAGGAAGAGGAAGCTTTGGCTGTTGATTTCTGCATACCACGAAGACATTATGCAAATGGGACCCCAGCGAAAAGGTCGCAGGCACCGTAATTACGGCTCTGAATGACATTGCTTGCCTGGGTGAACAGTACGGCATTTCTGACAGCCAGGTTCAACAAGGACAGGCAAGGGTGCCATTGAGCTGGGTTTGCCACCTGCCACCATGAGGTCGAGGCAGGTGTGGCCCTTGGAAGCGACAAGGGCAAAGCACCTGAGGAGCTGTTCTCTTCCATCATCCCTGCAAAAGCTCCCTTGAGTCACTGCGCATTAAAAAAAATTGAAGCAGAAGGCACCTGCTAAATCTCTGTTGGCATAGTATTCCACAATACTGGGCTGATGACACTAAAGGCTCCATTTCTTGTTATTGTGCAATTTACCCTGACAACTCTTTTAAACATTTGCCAGTATTTTGGATGGGGGTGCAAGGTGTGACACGATGAGGCTCACGGATGATGATGAAAGCAAGGACATGAAGCATCCGTGGCTGGGATTGCACCACCCCCACCCCTAAACAGCAAAATGACGAAGAGACTTGGTGAACTGAGCTGGCTGACTTTTTCCTTAGTTATTTTGGGGTTGTGAAACTGACATAGCTTTCGTACAGCAACGCATGAGGCTGTGACCCCGAGAAGCTCAGAGAACAATTATCTTTGTTAAAATGCTTTTGCTTATTTCTTTGTGAAGACGATACCACAATTAAAGGCTTTCCCACACCTTCCTCTTGTCCTGCTTTCCCTCAGGAGATGGGGTGGGGTGGGAACCGCTCTTTGGCACTCAATCGGAGAAAAGGCAATTTTAGGTTTTCTCCGGATTGATGTTTGCTCTGATTTAGCACTAAAGAGTGTGTTTTCCCTGGGAAAGGAGTGGGGAAAGGGGGAACTGCCCCAGAACCCATGTTTCCTAGGCATGGGACAAGCAGAAGTGTGGAAAAGCCCTAAATGTTGCTAGCTTACAGTACAAGTGCTTCCCATAGGCATCTGGTTGGACACTGTGAGAATAGAACTAGATGGACTAGATGGGCCTCTGGCCTGGTTCAGCAGGCTTTTCTTATATTCTTACCTTAACCCTACACCCTGAGAAGAAACGCCATGGTGCTCCTGTAGCAGCAAAACCGAACACCTTCATCTGCCCCACCTGCAATAAAACATGTCTCTCCTCTATCAGTCTACACAGCCAAAGCAGGCGTTGTCACTCTCCAATGGTCTGAATTTACCCCCAAAGCTGCACTCTGTCATTGTCTCTTGAGACAGACAAATGTCAACAACAACAACACCCCCCCAAAAAAAGAACCCCATGTACTGGAGCGCTATGTAAATAAGGAGACAGGATAAGAAACATAACAATGAATGTTGATGGCCATCGACCCAGTATACCTGAAGGAGCATCTCCACCCCCATCACTCAGTCCAGACACTGAGGTCTTCTGGCAGTTCCCTCACTGCAAGAAGTGAATTTACAAGGAACCAGGCAGAGGGCCTTCTCGGTAGTGGCACCCTCCTTGTGGAATGGCCTCCCTTCAGATGTCAAGGAGATAAAGAACTACACAGCTTATAGAAGACATCTGAAGGCAGCCCTGCATCGGGAGGTTTTTAATGTTTGATGTTTCATTAAGTTTTATATGTACTGTATGTCAGGAAACCCAGCCTGATGGCCAGGGTATAAATAATAAAATTATTATTACCACCACCACCGTTATCACCTCAGCGAAACTGAGTTCAATAGAATACACATTTCAGCACATGTGATCCAAAACAAATCACTCAGCCCATGCATGGAAAGCGACTGACTTGCCGGCTTGGTGAATGAATGGACAGCTGCAGAGATCACATTAATGTGTGATGATTGTGAAATTCTCTCCCATCCCTCCTGTAGACAATATTGAGCTAGATGCACAAATAGCCTGAATGGGTGTAAGGAAATTTCATGTGCTCCTATCTGCCTACAGATAAAGCTGACCTCCAGATCACATACAGTGACCACCAGGGCCGCAGCGTTCAGAAGATGAATCAGTTCAATCAATTTAAATAATTCTGATCAACTAAAAATGTAGCTCCGGCTAATCACTAGGATGTTTTTAGTAGATGTAAGTACTTATAAAAGCTGCCAACGAGAAGCACCATCTTGAAAGAAGGATCCCTTCTGTGTGGGAGGGGAAAAAATTCTCCTTTCTCAGTTGACACGACTGTGACACATAGCATGATGCAATGCCTAAACTGAAAGAGCTTTTGCCTCCAGACTGTCATAGTTTTGTGGGAAGAATTCAAGCACCTACAAAAAAATGCAGGCTTGTTCAGTTAAAGTGGATTTGAGCTCTCTGTTGCTGTAGAACAGGCATTCCCAAACTTGACCCTCCAGCTGTTTTGGGACTACAACTCCCATCATCCCTAGCTAACAGGACCAGTGGTCAGGGATGATGGGAATTGTAGTTCCAAAAGCATCTGGAGGGCCGAGTTTGGGGATGCCTGCTCTAGAACAACAAATCTATTTTTAAAAAAGTATTGGACTTTCTGTGGTTTGGAAAAGCGGCAGAGAAGGACACTGAAAAGTATGGAATGCACAAATGACTAATGGTTAACACCCCACAAGCAATTCAAGATGAATGCTTGTTGTCAGATAACCTCCCCACACAGGAATCAGAAAAGTGTGTTTAAACTGTGCTGTTGTCTGATTTCAGAACAGTTTTACTGTTTTAATTGTTTCCAATGATGCCTCAACTGAGGTTCTGAATTCTTCTTTGTGGGACTCCTTCCTATGCATAAGTGCCTCAGATAAATGCACTGGGATACACAAACCAGAGCATGTTTAAAAAGAAAAAAGCCCTACAAAATAAGAATGCAACACATCAGAGAATCAACAGTATATTTTTTGAAAAAAATTCAGAAGCTCTCCAACTCTCACCCACATGTTGCTGGGAAAATGCAGGAGGGTTGCAAATGGACAACGTCACGTGGACCCCTGCAAAATGTGATCAAAAGATACATGCCAACTCCACACTAAATACCTAGTGCACAAGCAGCCCTAGGACAGGTGTTACACTAAATAACCTGTTGCAGCCATTCCAAATCTTTCCAATTACAAGTCATAAGAGGTTCTGATGAAGTATGCAGAGCTTCGCCACAGGCTCTCACACCCACATCAACCCCAGGTTCCTGTAAGCATAGGTGTCAAGTTGAAGATCAGCCCTTAGACAGCCAAAGAAGACATCTTTTAAAAGTGGCTGTAATAATGTGGTCTGGCCAATTTATTTATTTCATCGGACACAGGGAGAGTTGTTTTGCCACTGTCTCCCAGCTTTGGGGGTTCCCTTTCACAGGGGGCGCCGGAACTGAATTTGTTGAGCAACCCTTAGATCTCAGGGCCCTGGGAAGTAAATATATTGTAATTAAGTCAAAGAAATAGAGAAACCCAAAGCACTGCTGGGTAATTTGATGGTAACAAATTACCACCCATTTTGCTGGTTCCATGCATACGTCCTCCATGAATCATAACTAGTGGCGCTGTTTTGGTGTTCTGTTAGTCAAGTCACCTGAAAGTGAATGCCATTAAACAGGGGCTGTTTCATGCAATGACCCAGTTTATGGTTGCTCCTTTCCATCCTGGTTACGAGTCCTACTTGTGAGCCTTTCCAATGGCGTTCTGCTTGGCCCCTGTGAGAACAGACTGCTGGATCAGATGGGCCTTTGGTCTGGTCCAGCAGGGCAGTGGCGTAGCGTGGGTTGTCAGCACCCGGGGCAAGGCAAGTAATTTGCGCCCCCTAACCCGTGGATTTGCGCCCCCTAACCCTAACCCCCAGATGTTGCGCCCGGTGCGGCCGGCCCCCCCTGCCCCCCCAAGCTACGCCACTGCAGCAGGGCTCTACTTCTGGAAAATGAAGGAGCTTCACATGGCCTTTCCAGAATATTCAGAACCTTGCCCCCAAACTCACAGCATGCCCAACATAGTAAGCTTCTGTATAGAAAGAAATATAGAGCAAAGCCAGCTGAGTACACCAAACACACCTCAGAAGGAAACAAGAACACAGGAAAATGTTGCTGTTTAGTTGTGTCTGACTCTTTGTGACCCCATGGACCAGAGCACGCCAGGCACTCCTGTCTTCCACTGCCTCCCGCAGTTTGGTCAAACTCATGTTCGTAGCTTCGAGAACACTATCCTACCATCTTGTCCTCTATCGCCCCCTTCTCCTTGTGCCCTCAATCTTTCCCAACATCAGGGTCTTTTCCAGGGAGTCCAGGGAGGTGGCCAAAGTATTGGAGTCTCAGCTTCATGATCTGTCCTTCTAGTGAGCACTCAGGGCTGATTTCCTTCAGAATGGATAGGTTTGATCTTCTTGCAGTCCATGGGACTCTCAAGAGTCTCCTCCAGCACCATAATTCAAAAGCATCAATTCTTCGGCGATCAGCCTTCTTTATGGTCTAGCTCTGACTTCCATACATCACTACTGGGAAAACCATAGCTTTAACTATACAGACCTTTGTTGGCAAGGTGATGTCTCTGCTTTTTAAGATGCTGAATAGGTTTGTCATTGCTTTTCTCCCAAGAAGCATGCGTCTTTTAATTTCGTGGCTGCTGTCACCATCTGCAGTGATCAAGGAGCCCAAGAAAGTAAAATCTCTCACTGACTCCATTTCTTCCCCTTCTATTTGCCAGGAGGTGATGGAACCAGGAGGTGATGGAACTTTATATGTGCTTCTATCATAGAATCATCAGGGTCATCTCGTCCAACTCCCTGCAATGCAGGAATCTCCGGAATCTCAGCTAAAGCATCCATGACAGATGGCCATCCAACCTCTGCTTAAAACCCCCCAATGAAGTGTAGTCCACCAACTTCAGTTATACTACTACTAATAATAATAATAATTTATTATTTATACCCCACCCACCTGGCTGGGTTTCCCCAGCCACTATGGGTGGCTTCCAACAGAATATTAAAATACAATAGTCTATTAAACATTAAAAGCTTCCCTAAACAGGGCTGCCTTCAGATGTCTTCTAAAAGTCTGGTAGTTGTTTTTCTCTTTGACATCTGGTGGGAGGGCATTCCACAGGGCGGGTGCCACTACCGAGAAGGCCCTCTGCCTGGTTCCCTGTAACTTGGCTTCTTGCAGGGAGGGAACTGCCAGAAGGCCCTCGGCACTGGACTTCAGTGTCTGGTTCCACTGTCGAACAGCTCTTACCATCAGAAACTTATTCTTGAAGTTTATTTGGCGTCTCCTTTCTTGAAACTTGGAGCCATTGGTTTGGGTCCTAGTCTTTGGAGCAGGAGAAAACAAGTTTGCTCCATCCTCCATGTGAAAACCCTTTAGATATTTGAAGATGGCTATCTTATTTCCTCTCAGTCTCCTCTTTTCCAGCCTAAACACACCCAACTCCCTCAACTGTTCCTCATAAGGCTTGCTTTCCAAACCTTTGATCTTCTTGGTCACCCTCCTCTGCATACGTTCCAGCTTGCCAATATCCGGCATAAATTGTGGTGCCCGAAAATAGACACAGTACTCTAGGTGTGGTTTGACCAAGGTAGATTAGATTGGTACTGAGGCTTTCCTTGATCATGACACTATACTTTTGCTGATGCACTCTAGAATATCAGGACCCCTGTATGCTGCTGCGTCACACTGTTGACTTCTGTTAAGCTTGTGCTCTATTAAGACCTCTAGATCCTTTTCACATGTACTACTGACAATGTTCATGTTGTATGCATTCCGGTTTGTAAATGGACTTTAAAACTTCTGTCTTCCACGTAGCATTTTATTGACTTTTTGTGTGAGTTGATATGTTAGTTGCTACTTTTGGGGGGTGAGACTGGCCCTACAATTCTATAGACCCTGGGAGGACATCCCAGGGGCCATGGGAAACTTTTTATCTCCTTTTAACTCAAAGAAAGCTCTGATCTTGCAGAGGGAGATCAAATCTTGGATGATCCACAGGAAGTTTCTATCTATTTTCATGATAGCATCCCACAAACTGATGGATCTGTGCAGTCCTTTGAAGTGCTACCAGTGTAGGAATCTCATGAAGACACATCACAGCTCCTGGGAGGATACGTCTCCTTGGCTCCACCTTGGGCATCCATGAGGTAGGCATGGACATACTGAGGATTGACCTATGCTTGTAGACTTCATCATGCATAGGTTTTTCATGCAAACCAGAACCCAGCACAATCAGGACCAGAAAGCCAACACATGTAGAGATCTTCATCCATTAGGTTTCCCCTGCAGATGTCCAGCTATAACACTCAGATATTGGGGGTGGGAGTTGGGGAGCCATGTGGCCTCAACGTCAGGGTTAGAGGTGCAGCCCCAAAGTCCCATCATGAAATTCACAGGTGAAGGAGGCTTATGTCTTGAAGGTTATTGATGTTTGAATTATGGCTATTGATTATCTTAAAATCATTCTTTAAGGCAGCCCATGTGGTGGCTTCCAAATGTTGCTGGACTCCAACTCCCATCATCCCAGACCCATCAATCATTTATTATGAAGTCACAGACCCACTAAGCACCCCAGACCATTGGCCATGCTGGCTGGCACGGATAGGAACTGGAGTTCAACAACAGGGTTATAATTTGGAGACCACCCGGTTGGTTGTCTCTGCTTTCAAGATTTGGGAATGGTGTGTTTTAAAACTGAATTTGTTTATTGTTTTATGGAGGCTGGCTATACACTGCTTTGAGGGTCAGAGAGGACATGGACAGTAGCCTAGAAAATAGATGTTGTGAATAAATGTGTAAAATGAATGAATGAATGAATGCACACATAAATAACAGCGCCAACATAATATACTGCTTGAGGGCAACCACCTCACCTCGTCTCATGGGAGGGCCGGCTCTGCTTCAGGTAGTGTGGGGCAAGCCCATCTTTGACTGATGCTACAGGGCAAGTGATTCAGACAACTTGCTCAAGGGAGAACAGGTGTCCGGTGGTGAGCAGAGAGAGGCTGTGTGATTCAGCCCTCAGCACAGGCGATTTCTGAGGGCATCTTCTTCTTCCTCCTCCTCTAACAATCACCTGTTATATCATCGGGAAGTCTGCATTAATCTGAACAATGGATTTGGTCCTAGTCACTCGGCTATGAAAGAGCAAGGCGGGGGTGTTAACAAACACTTCCTGAAAAGCCAAAGCCCGGTAAATCCAGGGCAGGACTAGTTGAAATAAAAGCCAAGAAGGGCCTGAGAGACAGTGTCTTGGATTCCGGCAGCCTTTGGGGGTAAGACATCTCTATGCTTCTATGGCTTTCTGTTTTCAAGGTCTGCAAACCACCTTAGGTGTATTATTTTCTGGGTAGTGCATTTTCTCTGGGACATCTATTCAGGTTCTCCTCTGGAGGCAGTGGGAGTTAGCTGACAGGAGATCTCCGTCTTGATAGCCAACACCCTGATTTATTTGTTTCCTTATCTGAAATATCTGCAACTTGGTGAATCTGAACAGATCTGGGCAGGCTGTACAAATTCCTCTGGAGGCAGCCTGCAGTCAAGGAGCGTCTCCCCAGCATAACCTCTCAGCGAGGAGCTGCCTGCTGTTGACTCAAATTGATACGTCTTTCTGCTTTCTTGTTGGAGTCTGCAAACCATAGATATATCTCTAGGCTGTCTACTCAACAGCTTTCTGTGCAGGATTTGAAAAAGTTTGTTATGTTGCATGATAAGAATGGCACAGGTTGAGTCACTCCGGAGTGATTTATATTGTTTCTTTGTTCTGCTTGTTGCCCCGCAAGAACTATTGATTGATTAGATCTAAATCCTGGAATCTTTATCTGCTCGCTTTCTAGAGGGCATCTGCATGATGCAGAAATCAGAACATCCTCCTCTCATGTTTTCTCTGTTCAGTTTCTTTTCTTTTTAAACCCAGACCACAGAAAATCTGACAGCAGCAGAATTTGCTCAGGCGGAGATGACATACCCTCCAAGTGTCCCAATTTTCCAGGGACAGTTCAAGAATTACAAAAGCCACCCCGGGTTCTGATTTGATCCTTGTTGTTGTTGTTTAGTCGTTTAGTCGTGTCCGACTCTTCGTTACCCCATGGACCAGAGCACGCCAGGCACTCCTGTCTTCCACTGGATTTGATCCTGGAATGTCCCTAATTTCTCTGACAATGTTGCTGCCACCAACCTTGGGGAGGAGGGTGAACTGATACTTGCCCTGAGTGACGGCTGAGAGGGAGCATCCTGTTGCCTCTCCATGGCCTCTCCATGGCCGCCGCTGGTGACTTCCTCCCTTGAGCAGCTCATAGTGCAGGGGTCGGCAACTTGCAGCCCATGGGCCACAAGTGGCCCACAGAGTTTGTTTAAATGGCCCACAAGCCACCCCCGAACTGAGCTGCCTGCTTGGTCAGTCCCCGTGCACTGCGCTAAACCGGCGCAGTGTGGAGCAGGGACTCACTTCCGTTGCGCCAGAAATCGCATCTGTGCAGACGCAGATGCCAGAAATTATGTCTGCGCATACGTGATCCGGCCCATGGAGCGATCTCCTTGGGAGTGAACCGGCCCAGGTGAGGTAAACCTTGCCGACCCCTGTCGTAGTGGGTGAGGAGGAGGAGGAGGAGGAGGAGGAGGAGGAGGAGGAGGAGGAGAGGCTGTGGCCACCAAGAACCAGCCCTGCTTGATGTGCTGGTTCCGAGCGGCAAATCATTTCCAGATCACATTGCCATTTATATATATCTATATTCAGTCCCTAAATTGAAGTGTGTGTGTGTTTGCTTCCAGACAGGTTTATATTGTAGGATAAGTGTTCCTTATGCATGCAAGTTGTTGTGGGGTTTTTTTGTAGGGTCCACATGCCATCTTTGACACCAGAATGCCTTTTGGATTGGGGAACCCACCCACACATCCCCTTTTTAAAAAACACCTCTTGCCAGCAGCCTGTTTCGAAAATCTGAATGACCCATTTACAACATTAAGCCTGGAAGCACCTTGTGTGCTTACAGAGAGTGGGGCTCATGATCAGGAATGCAGTGATGGGGAAGAGAGTATTTAACCCTTTCCCCCTCCATGGTGTGATCCTAATGAAAATCCACCCTGACAACTAAAGCTGGGGAGAGGCGAACTGCCCTCTTGGTTACAATAGGTTGATATTTGGATTCCAGAAGTGTGGAAGCTGAGTTGCTAATCCACAACCTCTTATAGCAGAACAGCCATGATTGGGGACTGGCAAATCACTCATGTCTGGAAGCAATCTTGGAAAAGATCAGATTTAACTACCCAAGTGTTTCGAGATGGACTTCAAGCTAATTACTAACTCCACTGTCCTACACACTGTTCAGAATGAAGTGGTAAAATCTGAATGGTACCGTCTCAGAGTGCAGGGGTATCTCTGCATGTGAGAGAGATACTTTTGAATGCTCCTTCGCATAAGAATTTTTCTACCTATGGTAATCTAGCACACCAGGGAGAAGTGGCTGCACTTTACCTTTCTCTGTGATGTCCTAGTTTACCATGCAGGGAATATAAAGAGCATTTATGTGCAGGAACAATTGAAAACAGGACCTCCTACCTGTGATATAAAATGGCAGAGTCTGTCATCCTTCCATCTCAGTCTACTGGTCCAAAATATAGCAGCCAGGTAACTGGCTGAGGTTCCATTTAGATCACACTAAACCCCCGTTTTATTTTAAAACACCTGCCTTGGTTGGCCAGTTTGTTTTCAGGCCCAATTTAAGTTGCTCACATTAGTGCTTAATGCCCTAAGGAAACCAGGGCAGATGGAGCCTTCTGGGTTGCTCCACTGCTCTCAGAAGCTTGTGGGGTGGGGTGGTCCGGGAGGTGGCCTTCTCTGTGGCAGCCCCTATGTTGTGGAATTCCCTCCCCACAGAGGTGCGTCTGGCTTCTTCACTCTGCAGCTTTCAGTAAATGCTAAAGGTGCACCTCTTTCCTCTAAGCTTGGACACCTGAGATGTAAATTTTTATGACCCACCCTATTTTTTGTGGTTGCGCTTTTCAGAATTGTATGTCTTAAAAACTGTTTTCATGTTGCATTTCCAATTGTTGTAACCCATGCTGGGAACTTAGGGTGAAGGGCCAGTAATCAACAACAACAACAACAACACCACCTCATTCTCTGTAAAGGGCAGAATGGCTCTCAGTTATTTTGATTCCCATCTCACATTTGTGGAGTTGAGGTGAAAAAAATGAGAGCGGGTTTTTTGAAGGCTCTCTGCTATCTTCAACCGTCCTCCTTTCTCCCATTGCTTTCTCTGTATCTCTGGAACTCCTAGAACAATGGAATGATTGCATTATTATCTCCTCTCTTACAGGACAGCTTATTCCTGGAAAGAATTGCACCCCACCCCCAACCACCATGTCGTCTCATTTACTGGAATTGCTGGCTGCCATTTTGTTCCTGGTGTCTCCTGGTAAGATCTGTAGGGCAGGCAAAATAAGTGTGTGATGTTGTTGTTGTTATTGTATTTTTAGGTGTGGTAAATATGTTTGAGAGTGTATGGCATAGGATGCATCTAGTGGTTGAAAAACAGATGGAAACATTTAAAAGCTGTTTGTTGGTGTTTTTTGGACAACCACTGAGGTTAGATCAATATAGCCACAGGGGCAGGGAATAGTGACAATAGCATTGAGGGCCAGGAAAGTAGCACTGATTTAGACATTCTTTTCCAGCAGAATGTGGCGCTGGAATCCTGAGGTAGGAGGGTGGCCTGTACCATTTTAGACTACAGGAGGGTGATATTAAGAACAAGCCCAACAGGGAGTGGACTTTTTTCTCCCTGAAGGTTTTACGTTAAATCTTTTTGATGTGGTAATGTGAAGAACTGATCTTAAGACTGGACTAAAAATGAGAAACTGAGGGAAACCAAACCTGGCAGATTTTCCCATCTTTAACAATAACATGGTTTCCCAGTATTGCTGCGGATGTGGCCTCTTCTTCCTTCAATTGCCATCGCAAGGCTACCCAAGAACCATTATGTTTTGAGGAAAGGAGAGATCTAGCTTTCATACAGGCTACCCCCAGTTGCTTGTCTTATTTGTTTTAATTCATGCTTTTTGTCTCAATATTTTTATGTAATCCACCTTGTGAGGTTAGTCAGAAAAGCAGGATGCAAATATCTTAAATATTTAGCTAATAAATATCTCTTTCAGAAGTTGAACATATGAGCCAAAATTCCCTCTGCCCCAGATTGAATTTTGCCTCCTCCATCAAACCCCAATATATATGTTTCTTTTTCTAGTATTGCAACTCGTATTTCCTAAAAACATAACTTGTGAAGCAGGCCTTGGTCATGCACCTATTCCTCACAAAAGTGTAACTTAGGGGGTGTTCACAAATTACATTTGACTAGTGTACCGTCTGTGTGCATGTATACATGTAAGAGCTGTAAGAGCTGTTCGACAGTGGAATTTGCTGCCAAGGAGTGTGGTGGAGTCTCCTTCTTTGGAGGTCTTTAAGCAGAGGCTTGACAACCATATGTCAGGAGTGCTCTGATGGTGTTTCCTGCTTGGCAGCGGGTTGGACTCGATGGCCCTTGTGGTCTCTTCCAACTCTATGATTCTGTGATACTATGAATTTCCCAGACACAGCCAGCAGTCAGCCATCGGAAGCAGTGTCCGGGCAGAAATCACTGGAATGTCTGGGGAAATCTGGATGTTTGGCAACCCATGTTGGCAGTATTGCTTTTGATGATTTTCCTTAAAAAAAACTCAACAACTTTCATACCCCCTGCCCCCCCTCCAAATTCTGTCCGGATTTTCACTTTTTGAAATATGCTGATCCTAGCATACCCAAAAAGCGGAGATGTACATTAGCACAGTTATTCACGTGTCGTATTCAACATGTTCAGCAAGTGTACCATCTGTGTGTCTGTGTGCATAATAGCTGAGCTGTACAAATCAGCTAGTGTACACTCTTTCACACAAATGCTTGTACGTGTGCAGAGACAGCTTGTGGCCGCATTCTGTTCACTGTGTGAACAGTCCTATGATCACACAAAGTTGTTTCATTTGTCTAACTTATTTAACAACATTGAGATTGCTGCTTGGTTGTAAGGAAACCTCTGAGTGGTTTACAAAAATATAAAACAAAGCATTGAAATGATTGATAAAAACAGGTATTTGAAAACATTCAGAAGATGATTAAAATCAACGGTACTTAAAAAGAAACAAAACACGTGTAACTTCTACATGTCTGGATAAGCTTGCCTAAAGAAAAATGTTTTAGTCAAACACTGGGAGGAGCACAGCGAAGGTGCCTGCCTGATATCAACAGGAAGGGAGTTCCAAAGATCCGTTTCCTACAAGTGTTGAATGTGTATTATATGTCGCAGCAGCACTTGTAATAGTGCAAGTTCTGCAGACCAAAGTGACCAAGAAGGCATATATGGGATAAAACAATCCTACAAGTAAAGAGGTCTCCAGCTGTTAAGTGCTTTATATACTAATAGTAATATACCCTCCAACATTTCTCCAACGAAAATAGGGGCATTCTAAGGAAAAGTGGGACATTCTGGGATCAAATCAGAAACTGGGATGGCTTCTCTAAATTGGGGACATCCATGGAAAATAGGGACACTTGGAGGTCTGTAGTAACCTATTGAGCTTCATTTATGTGGCAAGATGGTAATGATTTGTGGTTTTATGTTTTTCCAGCTGCCACAGCAGATGAAAACCGAATAATTGGCGGGGGGCCTTGTCCGATCAATTCCCAGCCCTGGCAGGCTGCACTTTTTTCAGGCTTCAGACTGCACTGTGGAGGGACCCTGATCACCAACAGATGGGTGCTCACCGCTGCCCACTGTAAATTGGGAGTGTAAGTGTACACGGGCAGGGAGACGGCTGGGGGTTTGCGTGTGCATGCGCACACATATGAATATCAATATTTGCACGTTTGTGGACGTGAGAGGCACCGTATTATTACACTCACCGTACTACCTCTTCAAACAGTCGTGGTTCCCCCCCCCAAATAATTATGGGAGCTGTGGTTTGTTGAAGGCACCGAGAGTTGTTAGGAGAGCCCTAAATTCCCCTCACAGAACTTCATTTTCCAGAGTAGTCTTAATAATCAATCCCTTTCCCTAGGGAACTTATCACATCTAATCTCAGGGGCATTGTTACAGTGGGGCCTCAGCCCTGCTTTTTTTTTTAATGAAAAGAAAACATTTCAAACATTGTTTTACTTTGATTATAGGAAGGCTGGGCACTGTACTGTTGCATTTCCAGCCACCCACAGTCTTCATATTCCAGAGGCATCGATATAGACAAATTAGGATATGCAAATGTGTTGCAATCAACACAAGTCTCTAAGTACCTAGCAAGGCCCCTGCAAATCATATGCAAGCATGCGTTGACCAAGCTGAAGGCCACGCATTACGAAACTTCAACGTAGAAGGCATTCCCACACAGCATTAATGTAAATCTCACGTATAGTCATCGTGAGTGATCTCACTCGGCAATGGAGTCTTGCTTCTGTTCTCAATCCTGCATAAGTGGCATCCAGCACTGCATCCAAAAGACCTAATAATAATGGGCATTTGCGCAGTGCTTTTGAATATTCGATGAGCTTTGCCTGCACTGTCTCACTGCAGTTAATACAAACCAAAGATAGGGGAGTTTGCGGCCATCCAGAATCTGTTCAACTCCGACTCCTATCAGCTTCAGGAAGGATGGCCAATGCTCAGAACTGATGGGAGTTGGAGTCTAGCAGTATCTGGAGGGTCACAGCTTCCCCATCCCTCCTGTGAAAAAAAATAGATATACTTGACCATCTCTGTGAACCGTCCTGAGACCTCTGGATATAGGGCAGTATATAAATTTAAATCATCACCACCACCACCTCTTTTTTCACTGCCAGGTAGAGTTGCCAACTTTTCTAAAGGTGCTGCTCCTATTCTTTTAGCAACAGTCTGGCATGCATGTTGGAAAACGTTGCATCTGCTGGACTTCTGCGATGCTGTTAAAAGTGCAGGATCAAGTCCAGTAAGAAAAACAAAGCAAAGCACTGTTGGCAGCACTCCTACCAGCCTAACTTGCCATTTATATTTATTTGCTCCTAGTCCTTTTCCTGTCCGCCTCGGGGAACATCACCTCAAACAACTGGACTGGTCTGAGCAGCTGAAACTAGCGTCAAAAGTCATTGTGCATCCGGGCTACAACTCTCGGACCAAGAACAACGATATCATGCTTGTCAAGTTGCTGACCCCGGTTTGCTTAAACAAAAAAGTCAACGTCATTGATTTGCCCACCAGCTGCCCTGTGCCCGGGACCCAATGCCTCGTTTCAGGATGGGGTACCACAACAAGCCCACAAGGTATGTTGCCTTTTAAAGTGCTTCCTTTCAACCTAACATTTATTTCTTATTTTATTTCATGACATTTTATTCCCGCCCTTCCTCCCAAAGGAGCACAGGATGGCAAATTACAAAACAGTTAAAAACAAAGTAATAATACCCATTTTCCAAATCTTCACCCCTGAATACTTCCAACCAGTGGTGTAGTGTGGGTTGCCAGAGTCCGGAGCCACGCAGAGGGAGGGTTGCAGGGAGGGAAACTAATGGAGTACGCATGCGCATTCAACTGCCTAATGGCGTCCGCATCACCCAGGTGATTGCAGCTGCAGAGATAAGAAAAGAAGATTCTTTGGTAAAATGTGTATATTTGTGAAAGTTGTGTACATTGGCAGAAATTTGTGCTAAAATGTTGATGAGTTTTCATGAGGAGTTTTTAAAAAAGATCGAAAGCCTATGTGGAAATGTGGAGAACTGAATTTAAGATTGAAAAAAATGAGAAACCGAGAGAAACCGAAATTAATAGATTGGTACTTCCCCACTTGTACCAAAGGCTACAATCCTTTACTCATTTCATTTGTTAGTCCCTATCCCTATCCCTACCCCAAACCCACCATTTCTCTTATGGACTTCCTCTTCTGAAGGCATAAATAAGAACAGGACAGACATCACTGGGTGAATAAGTTGGCTGTGATGATGGTCTGCATGCTTGAGGAATTTGTGGATTCTGATATGAATTAATCTGAACTGCAATCTCCAGTAAAACCTGCAGACTGGAATGCAGATTTCATACTTCTCTGACTTTTGTGCTGCAGTTTCATCTTTTTTTTAAAAAAAAAAGCGTGTGTATGTATGTTAGGATAAAGTGCATTTAGAAATGCATACTTTGAGAAAAAAAGGTGTTCAGAAATGCATATGATGTCAGGTCCTGCATCTACTTCCAGTCATCAGACCAAATGACCTGAAGTCCTAGTATAATAATAATAATAGTATATTTATACCCCACCCATCTGGCTGGGCTTCCCCAGTCACTCTGGGGGGCTTCCAAAAAAATATTAAAATACTGTAATACATCAAACATTAAAAGCTTCCCTAAACAGGGCTGACTTCAGATGTCTTCTAAAAGTCTGGTAGATGTTGTTCTCTTTGACATCTGGTGGGAGGGCATTCCACAGGGAGGGCACCACTACCAAGAAGACCCTCTGCCTCGTTCCCTGTAACTTAGCTTCTCACAGTGAGGGAACCGCCAGAAGGTCCTCGGTGCTGGACCTCAGTGTCCGGGTAGAACGATGGGGGTGGAGACGCTCCTATGAGAAGGAGGGGGGAATACTGCTCTGTCCCCACCCATTCTGTAATGTTTGACGCTCTCTCCAAACACTGTGTTGTTTTTGTTTTACAGCAAGCTTCCCCAGTGTTTTGCATTGTGCAAACGTCACCATTGTTGGTCAAGACGTCTGTCGGTCCATTTACCCGAATTATATCAATGAGAACATGGTTTGCGCTGGCGCTATGGAAGGAGGCACAGATGCTTGCCAGGTGGGTTGAATTGATTTCCACTAAGCCTGAGAATATTCCTGAGGACTAGGTGAATGCCAGTGGATAAAAGTGTTTTCTGGAATCTTGTAGATTAGCACTCTTTAACCTTTTAAGACAATCCACCTTTAGCCTAATCAAGCATTTGAGGACCCAGTTCTTCAGGTTTTTAGATCTTATTGTGATAGCTCTGCTGTTGTGATCTGTCTTAGGTTAAGATCCAGTGTTGGGTCACATCCTACCAGTTGAAGACCTGTACTAGTCAGGAAGCTAAACAAGAACTTTATTGTTCCTCTTGAAGAAGAACAGAACAGCAGATAGAACTAAGTCCAGTGCCACCTAGTGACGAAGCTATATAATTACGCTTCCCATACAGCAGGAAACCAACTCTACAAGCCAAATGAGGCAGAGATGCAGTGAAACAAGAAATGAAACCACAGAGCAAATAGAATCAAGTGATAAAATTAACCACCAAAAGCAGTAAAACAAGAAACAGAACCATATGACAAACTGAATTAACCACCGGAATTAGCCACTGAAAGATAATTGCTTGCTGCTTCTGCGATTTCTCTCATTTATCTGGGCTTTTATCAGTGTCATCTTGGTGGTTAATTAAACCTGTGGTGTGATTTGGGTTTCCTGTTTCACTATAGCTCTGTTTGGTAGGGTTGAGCCATGAAGCTGGCCTCCCAAAAGTGACATCACTCCTCCTCAGTGAGCATTAGGACCAGTGAGGGGCTTGCCTTAGTGAGAAGGGGCATAGGCTAGAGGGGTGTGTGCGTATGTCCCAGTGAGAGTCCCAAGGGCCAGACAGAGAGTCACATTCAGCCTATGGGATGGAAATTCCTCACTCCCAGCACAGTCTTCAAAACATCTTCTGTTCTAGATTCACCCTTGATGTTTCTAACAAGCTGCCTGAGATGAAAGACAGAATGGTGCTCTCACCAATTCACATACAGAAACTGAACAAAGTGGCAGCTGAATCTTACTTCAATACTGCTGATAGGGTTGTAGGTAAGACTAGTCCTACTCTGAGTAGACCCATTGAAATGAACAAACATGTGTAAGTTAGATCCATTCATTTTGATCAGGCATAGGCAAACTCGGCCCTCCAGATGTTTAGGGACTACAACTCCCATCATCCCTGGCTAACAGGACCAGTGGTCAGGGATGATGGGAATTGTAGTCTCAAAACATCTGAAGGGCCGAGTTTGCCTTTGCCTGATTTTGATTGATCTACTCAGAGTAAAACTTAGTTGTTTACAACCCATAGTCTTCCACTACCCATGAGGATGGCAAGCCATATAGTACATGGAGCTTGTTCGTCTGCTGCACCTCAATACTGCCCTCCAGCATTTGCCACCTGAGGCGGCTGTCCAAATCTGCCTAATAGTAGGACAGGCCCTGTCCCAACAATAAACACACACCACTAATTAGTTATAAGAAACTTTGAAGATCTGCCACAGGCCTTGTGCAAATCATTCTCCCTGAGCTTTATTTACCTCACAGGTGTCAGTGAAGGATCCAGAGAAGTGATTGTGCTTTGTTTTGTTTTTTTCCTGCAGGGTGATTCAGGCGGCCCCCTTGTCTGCAACGGGAAGCTGCAAGGGCTTGTATCCTGGGGCCCCCAGATTTGTGCACAACCTAGGAGGCCTGGCGTCTATGTGAATGTATGCAGATATGTGGACTGGATCCGAGAAACTATCCGCAATAACTGATGATCCTGTGGCAGTTGGAGCAAAGGAGGCTGCCTTATACCAAACTGGAGCACTGCTCCATCGAGTTCAGTACTGTTTGACCAGAAGCAGCTCTCCATTGTTTTAAGGCAGAGGTCAATCCCACCCTTTCCTGGAGATCCCAGAGACTGAACCCACCACCAAGTGCTCTACCACTAAGCTACGGCTGCTCCTCCAGCCCTGAACAAACTCTGAAGTGAGGGGGGAACATGCTTGATGTTTTGTTGTGGACTTCACTAGACTCCCCTAAGTTGGTTTGCAGTGTTTGTGACACTTCTGTGGCGCTGTGTAAAAATGTACAATAATAAAACCTGGTCTTGACCACCAAATCTTCTGCTGCCCTCTGAAACTACCTCAAGCTGATGAATGCTTTTTGCTAAAGGGCCAAATTAGAGACACCACCTTTTGTGCAATTAACAACAAATGCCTTCTGAAAGGTAAATTGCAGGTGTGGGGCCACTAGTCTGAACGGGACCCTAGCATGCAGGTTGGGGGTAGGGATGGAGGAGAAATTTGATTCCTGGCACATTTAAAAACAAACTTATCTAATCTGCACTTTCCAAAACAAGATCTGAACTGAAATACAGCCATCTTTCAAAATCCAAAATTTTGCAATGCATTTCTCCAGTATAAAAACACATATACTAGTGTAAAGTGTACATATGTGTAAATGCATATATTAGAGAAAATAACACAAAGAAATGTATCGTGTAAGGGGAAATTGTTTGAAAAAGAAATGTATTCTAGTAGGGTTGCCATATTTCAATCCAGACACTTTTTTTTTTTTGCCAAAGCTGTTGAACTATTTTTGCAAAATCTCAGAGAAAAAAATTGAAGTTTTTAACCTATTTTTAAAGGGAAAATTGCCAAAAAAAATCAACACCTCTGACCGGAAATTCCACCCAGACGTTATTTTTGATGGGCAGATCCTGGTTATGTCTGGGAAATTCCGGACTTATGGCAGTCCTAATTCAAGTCAAAACTGTCTGTGAAATTGTGTTTATTAGGAGAATTTCACACTAAAATGCTGATGAATTTTCATGTGTTTTTTAAATAAATCACAAATTGCTGCAGAAATGTGGAAAACTGAATTTAAGAAGGGAAAGATAAGAAATGCAGACACACATAACTGGCAGATTCATTTATACCAGGTTTGAACCTTTACCCCTCCAGCAATTTACTTTAAAAAACCCATTCACACAATTGCTAGGCTTTGGGTTTAGTTTGACTCTAACTCTCTCACAATAGCAGCTCTCAGTGATGTGACTCTTATTGCCTGAAATCCAGAGTATCTCATTTTTAACAACAGGAAGACTTTTGATCAAGCTATGCAAAAACTCCCACCTTTTTTGTTAGGGCATCCAAAATTCTCTATTTGAGATCCCCAGCTCCTTTACAGAACTACAGTTCCCAGAACCTCTTGGTGGGAAAAAATGGCAGCTGGTCAATAGCTAGATTTATCTGTTTCTTACATGTGCACATATACACAAACTCACAAGCCCTATTCATGAGTTCATAATAGGAATTACCTCAGGAAAGGAGAACCATTTTGGGCCTGAGGGCTGTGTTCTCTTCTGGGCAACATTCTAAGGACCACATTATTGTGGTGAGCGGCGCCAGAAACAAAAGCAAGTAGAGTAATGAATGTAAATGTTGCCTTTGTAGAGTAGTCTAGTTTCTACACGCTCAAAAACCACTCTCTATCAGCCATCCAGACAAGCAAGAGGCATTATCAGAGTTCAAGGACATATTCCAGTCAGGCAAGAACACTCAGGGTGGGAAGCAGAGCCAGTGGCCTGAAGAGAAAGGGCCTGAAGGGTGGCCTGAGGGCCAGATAAAGAGGCTCAAGGGCATAGCTGTCAACTTTCAGATTTGAAAATAAGGGATCAGCAGCCTCGAAAATAAGAGATCAGCAGCCTCACCTGTTCTGGGGAGCCTCAAAAATAAGGGATCAGCAGCCTCACCTGTCCTGGGGACAGTCTACGGGATATCTAAGAATCCGGGATAGCAGTGGGAAGCAGCAGGAAACGGCGCTGGAATAAGGGAAGTTCTCGCAAAAAAAGGGAAGGTTGACAGCTATGCTCAAGGGGTGGATGTGGCCCCCAGGTCTGAGGTGTCCCACCCCTAACTTAAATAAGCAGACAAGAAAGGGGGAGCATGCACAATCACCCCCTGTCCTCAGCACTCTCCACATTTTCAAGGGCAACCGTGTGCAGCAGGGGAAGTCTATACTTATGGAGGCTCCTGTGTGTTTTGGAACATTATTATTATTATTATTATTATTATTATTATTATTATTATTTACTTGTATCCCACCCATCTGATTGGATTGCCCCCGCCACTCTGGGCAGCTTCCAACAGAATATAAAAAACACAGGATACACCAGACGTTAAAAGTTTCCTGATACAGGCTGCCTTCAGATGTCTACGGAAAGTCGTATAAATAGTTTTCTGCTTGACATGTGATGGGAAGGCCTTCCACAGGGCGGGCACTCCTATCAAGAAGGCCCTCTGCCTGGTTCTCTGAAACATCACTTCCCGCAGTGAGGGAACCACCAGAAGGCCCTCGGAGCTGGACCTCAGTGTCCTGGTTGAATGATGGGAGTGAAGACACTCCTTCAGGTATCCAGGGCCGAGGCCATTTAGGGCTTTAAAGATCAACACCAACACTTTTGTGCTCAGAACCGTTTCCTCCCTGGCCCTGTGGGCCCTGGAATCTTGCAGCGCTCAGAGGTTGGGGAGGCGTTCAACAATATCTTGTCATTGTGCTTCTTCTACAGCACAGTAAATCATAAAACATGCATTAATGATCCCCTGAAACAATGCCCCAGGTTGGAACACCCTGAATGACAACCTGGAAGTGTGAGATCACCCATAGCCGTGGGTGACCAACCACTCCTCTCCTCACAAGAAGGACAAGGGAGTGACTGGGACAATTGTTCCATGCATAAAGAAACTGTCACACAGTGTCCCAACACCAAGGAATTTGAACTTTAGCACCCAAACCATGAGTTTACACAAGCTCCAGGGCGAATCCAAAGTGGATGAGTCCCACAATTATTTATCACATTAAGATCAGCCTTCGCAGACCTGGTGTGCTCCAGTTCCCATTAGCCCCAACTAGCACGCCTACAAAAGATGAGCTTGGAAATGTGTGGCTGCTGGTCCTGAGGCAGTATTGTTTTATTTATAACAATGCATGCAGAGAACAATGCAAGCAGAGACTCCTCTGGCAGGCAGCAAACACTCCTAGGTGGAATCTAGGTAAAGGTAAAGGGACCCCTGACCATTAGGTCCAGTCGTGACCGACTCTGGGGTTGTGGCGCTCATCTCGCTTTATTGGCCGAGGGAGCCGGTGTACAGCTTCTGGGTCATGTGGCCAGCATGACTAAGCCGCTTCTGGCGAACCAGAGCAGCACACGCAAACGCTGTTTACCTTCCCGCCGGAGCAGTACCTATTTATCCACTTGCACTTTGACGTGCTTTTGAACTGCTAGGTTGGCAGGAGCAGGGACCGAGCAACAGGAGCGCACCCTGTCACGGGGATTCGAACCGACGACCTTCTGATCGGCAAGTCCTAGGCTCTGTGGTTAAACCCTAGGTGGAATCTACACATATATAAAAAAACGCTGTGAAAATGCTTTATAAAAAAAACGGTTTGAAAAATATATTAAATTTGCCATAGCTCTCTTTCACCATCTAGTGTCACATTTGTATACTGCACCTTACAACACGCTTAAAACATTTTATTTGCAGCAGTATAGTTGAGTCCCTAAGCTGGATCAGATTCCTGGGATCTCAAAGAGCTTCCTCTTCAGTCAACTCTCAGCTCGCAACTCTCTGCAGGAGAGTGTGTGCTCCTTTCCAACATTAACATCAGTTCATTAAATTAACATTAAATGTTCATTAAATCCCTGGCTATTCATCACCTGGCCATTGATAGTACTCAAGATATTAAAATGTAACAAGATCTTCTGATCTTTCCCTATAATGAGCATGGGGAACCTCTGGCCCACAGGACAAATGAGGACCACAAGACCATTTACCCCGCCACACCCACCTGTCACTCACCTGGTGCCATCTGATGTCAACGGTGTGTCTAGTGAAGCCACAGAGGCAAAGGAACCACTGGGAACCTTAGAGTGTGCACTGCGCAAATTTATGATGGAATGTCAGGGCTATGTGATGTCACATGATGCCATGTGACTGACCCCATCCTACATGTTTGGTAATCTCTGAGGGCCAAGTTGCACATACCTGATTGCATTGCCCATACCTGCTTGCCAGCCTTTTTAAAACAAATAAGCAGACTGTATTAGAACGCAAAGAGAAATTAAACCATTATTAAGCACATTGATGCAAACAATCCTCCATCCTTTTGCCACTCCCTTCCTTCCTCACCCTCTGTAGCCTCACGCCCACTGCTGGAATTTATTTAAATAAATAATGTGGTTTAGATTGTAAGATCCTCAAGGCAGGGACCTCGTCTTTCTTTGCCTCTGTAAAATGCCACGGACATAGTAATTATTTGAATCCTGGCACCAGCAGGCTTGGGCAGCACAGCAAGAGCCAAGCAGAGCCCTCTGTTTACACCTGCACTCCTTTAAATAAGCGGCTGAGTCTGAGAGTTGCCAATTTAGTTACCCTCAATGTCTCCTGAATAGCACAGGGAAATTCAGAAGGGCAAATCCCAGCTGCCTGGGGCTGATGCAGAGCATTTCTGTTGCCACTGCTCACAGACCTGTTTGCCCTCCACAACCCTGGCACTGATTATTTATACAAGGGGTAGGGGACATTTTTCAGCCTGAGGTCCACCATTTCCCTCTGGGGAACCTCCCAGGGGCCACATTCCAGTAGCAGGCAGGGTCAGAGGCAAAAGTGGGCATGGAGCAATGGATTTAAATTTTACCAAAGTTCAGTATGTTCCTTTCTACACATGTGCATCCCTCTCCACCCTTCATCCAGGCAAGCATGAGTGATTATCGCAGTTCCAGGTTGCATTCTGCTTTGGTAAATGAGCAAAGTCAGTGGAAGGTGTGTTCTGGGGGGGGTGCAGCTTGGGAGGGCCACGTTTGACCCCCATTGAGCCTGAGGTCTCCCACCCCTGATTCATGCACACAACACTTGGTGCAGCCCTATTGGACGTGTCTGTGTGAATCCCATCTTCAATTTGCTTCGTTGTTCTCCATCACTTGGAATGCCATTGCTCAGAGTTGCCACCTGATCGGACGATAAAATAGTCAGAATCGCACTTCTGCATTTAACTGCCGTGCAATTTAAGGAGACCAGGAATGGAAGCTTCCAACCTTAATTTTCGTTGTGGGATGATGCCTGGCGCTCCATCCCTAGTCCCTGGTTCTTCCCAACACGCTTGGCAATTATTGGTTGTGCTCGACGTGAGGAAGAAGCAAATCAGCTGCTGCGTTTCCTCAACCGGTGCATGTTTGCAGCATGAGATCAGTGGCGTAATCCCACTTTGTGAGTTTGGCCAAGCAGCAGCGACACCCCAAATAAAAATGAGTCACTGTGCAGAATTTTCGAAACGAGCACAAGAGTTTTAATGATGGAGGGAGAGGTATCCCAGAGGTTCCACCAGCTGCTTGAAGCCCTTGACCTGCACAGCTAGTTAAAAATCTAAGGAGTGTGTAGTTATGGAAGGAGGGACAAGTTGGGCTTCCAAACAGTGCAATGGGCATTGGGCAGTGAAAGGGGCGGGGAGGAAAGTGAAGCTCTGCTCTGAATGGTTGCTTCTCTAACCCATTGCATAAGATCAGCCCAAGAGAACCTGTCTCCCCATCATCTGTTACCTGTGGATTCTGCTTCTGACCATCACAGCCTCCCTCAAAGCAAAATCCCAAATTGGGACCTCAGGTGACTTGATGGGTTTACATCTTCTTTGAGCTGCTGTTTCAGGGTGGTGGTGGGCATTTTGAGTGGCATGCTGGATCATGGCTGGGTGGTCATGATTATGGGTGTGGTATTCAGCTAAGTTTTGTTAAGTGTAGACCCATTGAAATGAATGAAGCTAGGTCCCTTAATTTCAGTAATGGAACTATTCCGAGCAAAACCTAGTTGAATACCACCTTTTGAAATTCGTGGGGGCCCATAACAAATGTTATGCATTTGCCTGAGGGAAGCCTTCAGACCTCTTGGTTCTTAGGCAGGAGTGGGGTGACGAGAGAGTGAGGGGATGGGTGGACCTTATCAAGCTATGTTTCTCTCCTTCCATTCTCCTTTTCCGGCCACTCCATTCCGTTCCCCCTCCCCAACTGTTAGTCAGCAGCCTGTGACCACTGAGCATGCTCAGTCCTCACTAGGATTTCTTTAGTGTCTACCCTCTTAGATTTCTTCCTCCTAAAGTTTTTTTGTTGTACTTCTGCAAAAACTGGAGGTGTCCCCCCCCACCTACTAATTTCTTCTGTGCATGGTGGCTGTGGGTGGGTGGGCACTGGTCACGCTCGTTGGGGCTGATGGGAGTTATAGTTCAGCAACATCTGGAGGGTCAAAGATTCCCCACAACCAGGGTACATTAAAAAATGGCACCCACAGCCCGAACATTGGAAACAGGAGGAGTGTTATTCGTTGTGTGTGTGTACCGTTGAATGGATAACAATATATGAAGGACTGCTTATGACATTCAAGACATTCAATACAGGATCTCAAAGCAGCTGTCTTATTACAAAAGAATTTCAGAAATAGACTTGAAAGAGAAGTTGCTGAATTACAACTTATTGTTGTTTAGTCGTTTAGTCGTGTCCGACTCTTCGTGACCCCATGGACCAGAGCACGCCAGGCACTCCTATCTTCCACTACTTCCCGCAGTTTGGTCAGACTCATGTTTGTAGCTTCGAGAACACTGTCCAACCATCTCGTCCTCTGTCGTCCCCTTCTCCTTGTGCCCTCCATCTTTCCCAGCATCAGGGTCTTTTCCAGGGAGTCTTCTCTTCTCATGAGGTGGCCAAAGTATTGGAGCCTCAGCTTCACGATCTGTCCTTCCAGTGAGCACTCAGGGCTGATTTCCTTAAGAATGGATAGGTTTGATCTTCTTGCAGTCCATGGGACTCTCAAGAGTCTCCTCCAGCGATTACAACTTATTACTAAACTGAAAACTATGGAGAGACCTGGTCTGAATAGAGATATTGGGGAGCTTCCGGAGGCGGCGCAAAACCGTGATGGCGGACCTCTTCGAGCTCTGAAGAGGGGCACCGCAGAAAAGGGTTGCTCGCGACGGCACAGCGGCAACCCATCAAGATAAACCACGGGCAGAGTGAGTCCGTGGCCGTGGGACCCGGCGGGCACCTGGAGCGACCCCGAAATCACAAAAGGAACCCCGTAAGGGGCTCCGGAGTGAAGGAGGGGGAGCGGTGCTGTGGGTTCATCGCTCTTTCTGCGGAGGCGAAGCCGCGCGGCTGTCACGGATGAGCGCTGACCTTTCTTCCAAGAAACATCGGGCTGAAACATCAAACCCGTGAGTAAGGACCTAAGATTTTACAAATTAAATCGGAAAATTTGGCTAAAAACGGGAGACGAGAAAGAGGAAGTCCGTCTTCCGACACTGCTTTCAAGATCAAAGCAGACGGTCTAAGGAGCGGAAAGCGTTGTGAACAGGGAAGCTTTGAAGCTTTAAATCGGGACTTTCGTGCACATTTGAATTTTACTGTTAAAGAATAAATACAGTATAAAATTGACCTGGAGCGGACACCCCAAGGGCAAGGGAAGACTCTAACCCCAAATTCCCGGGTGGCCGGGTAAAGTTGTTTAAACTGCGGAACTGTTGCAAGCTTCCAGATACTTTTGCAACTTTTGAGCTCATCTAGCTGAAGTGGATACAATTGCAGGCACCTTGCTGGAACTTTGTTATATATTGAAAAGGGCTCTGCAGGACTTTTCTTTTAGCATGCTGGAACTAATTTGTTTTTAAAATTGTTTTTAAAGTTGGAACAAAGAGACTTTAATTGTGGAAAGTTACCTTCTTCTTACTAAAACTTTGGTGGCACTCCCCCTAGAGGACATTGGGAATACAGAGGCCTGGGAAAGTTTTTTTTGTTTACCTTCTCTCAATAGACTGTTTTTAATTCTGGACTTGCCTTTCCCATGGGATTACAACATTTGACCTTGAACGTTGACTGATGAGTGGCACAGGAAAGACAAGAGCAGCCAAAGCTAAGGAAGCTAAGGAGAAAGAGAAAGCAAAAAAGCAAGCACAGCTTTTGCAAACAACTTTAACTCAGGGACGTAGATTATCAGTTCCAGCTGTGCTTGCGACACAAAAAGTAGAAACCGAAAAGCCTGAAAAATCTGAAGAGGAAGATATGGCAGCAGGAGGAGCTGAGGCAGTACTGAAACAAGTTTTGGAACAACTGTCAGCAATAAATCAAAAAATTGATAACCAATCAACAAAAATTGACCAAGCAACATCCTCGATTCAGAAATTGACAGATCAGGTTTCCCAACATACTCAAGCAATTGAAAAATTGCAAGGAGCAACAGAAGAGAATCGTAAATTGGCAGGGGAAGCCGTTCAAATTGCAACATCAGCCAAAAAAGAAGTCGAGGAAGTTAAAGCGGAAGTCAAGCCTCTTCATAAACAGATAGGGGACCAACAAACCTATCTCTCGTTGGTGGAATTGAAAAATCGCGAGACCAACCTTAGACTAAGGGCAGTCCCAGAAATTGAACAAGAAGATTTGAAAGGACTTTTGACAATAGAGTTTACAAAGTTCTGGGACTTAAAAGAAGAAATTGATTTTAAAATTGTATCGGCTTTTCGGTTGGGAAGATTAGTAAGAAAAGATAGATCCAGAGACTGCTTAATAGCTTTGAGATCAAGGGAGGAGAGAGACAAAATACTAGGCCTACACTTCAAAAACTCAATTGTGATACAAGAGAAAAGGGTGGAAATTTATCGAGATATTCCTAAACAGTTATTGGACTTGAGAGCCACCTACTCAGATTTGGCTAAGTTACTGAGACTCAACACAATTCCTTATAGGTGGGAGTTCCCACAAGGGCTATCATTCACTTACAAACAGAAGAAGGTTAAAATAAGATCACCAGAGGACTTACAAAAGTTCCAGCACGACCACGGAGAAGACCTCCAAAAAGAAGCAGCAGCTAATTGGCCTATACCCAACCCAGGTGGAGCAATACCTGCACCTTCGGAACCAGAGGAGAAAGAAGATACACCGCTCTAGGTGTAGTAGAATAGTTCAGGATGTCTCTGCGGCTACTCAGTTGGAATATAAATGGCGGAAATTCCCCGGAGAAAAGAAGGAGGTTATTTCACATATTGAAGAAAGAACAATTGGATATTATTTGCCTCCAAGAAACCCATGTGACCAGGCTCCACAGGAAGGTTTTGGTAAATAAAAGATTAGGCCAAGAATTTATTTCGTCTGACAAAGTAAAGAAAAGAGGAGTGGTGATCTATGCTAAGGAGAGCCTGATACCCAAATTTCTATTTAAGGATGAACAAGGAAGAATTTTGGCAATTGAAATTCAAACCCAAGGAGAAAAAATATTGATATTAGGAATTTATGCCCCAAATGACGGGAAATCAGAATTTTTCAAGAAGCTGCATGAGACGTTGCTGGACTATCTGGACTATGCTAACATCATAATGATGGGAGATATGAATGGAGTGGTGTCTACACATATGGATAAGTCTCACAACCAAAACTTAACATCTGATGGCAGACTGCCCAAAACTTTTTTCGAACTGACTGACAATCTGGATTTGATCGACATATGGAGGACAAAGAACCCCCTAGGTAAAGAAGGAACTTTTTTCTCTGAGGCCCACCTGTCTTGGTCAAGGATCGACCAAATCTGGACCTCCAGGGGGCTGGCACCCAAGACTAAAAAGGTGGAAATCTGCCCAAAAACATGCTCCGACCACAACGCCTTGAAAATAGAACTTAGATTAACTCAACCCGGTTCCTTCAGATGGAGAATGAATGACACACTACTAAGAGATCAAGAGATTGTGAAAAAGGCCCAAAAAACATTAAAGGACTATTTTGAGATAAATCTGAATACTACAGTTGAAAAAAGAACGATCTGGGACGCAAGTAAAGCTGTTATGAGAGGGTTTCTGATACAACAGAATTCAATCAAGAAAAAACTCTGGAACGGAAAGAAGGACAAAATATTGGAGAAAATACACCAAGGAGAAAAAAAACTGAGAACCAAACCAAAGTCCAAGGAGGTGCTGAGAGAAATTAAATTCCACCAAGCAGAATACTCAAAATTGATCAATCAGGAGATTGAATGGAAAATAAAACAGATGAAGCAAAGATCTTTTGAATCAGCAAATAAATGTGGAAAGCTGCTAGCTTGGCAGCTGAAAAAAAGACAAAAGCTAAATACGATAACAAATCTAGAGATTGATGGAAGGACCGTACAGAAACCAGAAGAAATTAGGAGGTGCTTCCACAGATACTTCAAAGAACTGTATGCACAGGGGCCCCAGAAAGAACCAGAGATAGATCAATTTTTAAAGACAAATGGACTATCAAAAATAACTCAAGATAAAAGATCAATCTTGAACTCTATAATAACCACACAGGAAATTGAAGGTGCCATTCAGAATATGCAACTAGGCAAATCTCCAGGCCCGGATGGACTTACCTCCAAATATTACAAGGTTCTGAAGGACTATTTGATACAACCTTTGTTGGAGGTATGTAACCAGATTATGGATGGGAAGAGGGCACCAGAAACGTGGAAAGAAGCCTTCATCACATTGATACCTAAGTCAGAATCTGAAAAGACTCAGCTTAAAAACTACCGTCCCATCTCACTCCTAAATGTGGATTACAAAATATTTGCAGACATTTTGGCAAATAGACTTAAAAAAGTCTTAAATGAAGTAATTCATAAAGACCAAGCTGGCTTTCTCCCTGGTAGACATTTATATGAGAACACTAGAAACATCATTGACATTTTAGAACTTTTGCAGACTAACAGGAACACAAGGGCGGTGTTAATCTTTATTGATGCGGAGAAAGCATTTGACAATATATCTTGGATGTTTATGAAGAAGAATTTGGAGGGGATGGGAGTGGGACGGGGGTTTGAGAATGGATTACATGCAATCTATTCAGAACAAAAAGCTAAATTAATAGTGAACAATGTGGTGACGGAGGAATTTAAAATTGAAAAAGGGACACGACAAGGGTGCCCTCTATCCCCTCTGTTATTTATTTCAGTCCTGGAGGTGCTATTGAATATGATCAGAGAGGACCGGTTGGTACAAGGGATAGAGGTCGGAGTGAAACAATATAAACTGAAAGCTTTTGCAGATGACCTAGTTTTGACACTGCAGGAGCCAGAATCCAGTACAAAAAGAGTTCTCGAACTTATATCTGAATTTGGTCGGGTGGCGGGATTTAGGTTGAATAAACAAAAAACTAAGGTTCTGACCAAAAATTTAACAATTACAGAAACAGAGGGGTTTCAGAGAGAAACAGAACTGAATGTGGTTAAAAAAGTGAAATACCTTGGGATCTATTTGTCCTCCAAGAATTTGAATTTATTTAAGGATAATTATGAGAAATGTTGGTTGGAAGTTAAAAAGGATTTAGAAATTTGGTCAAGATTGAAACTTTCCTTGTTGGGAAGAATTGCAGCTATAAAAATGAATGTGTTGCCGAAAATGTTATTTTTGTTTCAAACCTTACAGATCGTGGACAGAGTGGATTGCTTTGGAAAATGGCAGAAGGATATATCTAGATTTATCTGGCAGGGCAAAAAGCCCCGAATAAAGTTTAAAATATTAACAGATTCGAAAGAAAGAGGGGGGTTTGCCCTGCCGGACTTGAGGTTGTATTATGAAGCTGCAGCCTTCTGCTGGCTGAAAGATTGGTTTTTGTTGGAAAACACCGATGTCCTAGATCTGGAAGGTTTTAATAATGCTTTTGGATGGCACGCATACCTATGGTACGACAAGGTTAAAGCACATAAATTGTTTAAAAGCCACATTGTCAGAAAAGCAATTTTTGCAGTCTGGATGAAATATAAAGACTTACTAGAGAGTAAAACTCCGAGGTGGCTATCACCAGTGGAGGCCAAGGCCCGAAAAAGACCCAATATGGAGGCCTATTGGCCGAAATATTGGGAATTGACTGAAAAAATTGGAGACAATTGGAAGTTGCAGAGCCAGGACAAACTAAAAAATAAGGTGCGAGACTGGCTACATTATGCTCAAATTCAAGAGGTTTTCAAAATGGACAAAAAAGTTGGTTTCCAGGTGGAAAAGTCGAAACTAGAGACAGAATTGTTAGAACCAAAGACAAAGCTGTTATCTAGAATGTATAACTTGCTGCTTATGTGGAATTTACAGGATGAGACAGTTAAATCTGCTATGATTAAATGGGCACAGGATGTTGGACACAACATTATGTTTGAAGACTGGGAAAGGTTATGGAACACCGGAATGAAATTCACGGCCAGTACGGCCTTGAAGGAAAACATTATGAAAATGATATACCGGTGGTACATGACCCCAGTCAAGTTAGCTAAGATACATCACCTGTCTGACAATAAATGTTGGAAGTGTAAGGAAGCAGAGGGGACTTTCTTTCACCTCTGGTGGACATGCCCAAAGGTTAAGGCTTTCTGGGAAATGATTTACAATGAGTTGAAAAAGGTATTTAGGTATACCTTTCCCAAGAAACCAGAGGCCTTCCTGTTGGGCATGGTAGACCAGAAAGTGTTAAAGAAGGACAGAACTTTGTTTATGTATGCTAGTACAGCAGCAAGAATACTCATCGCAAAGAACTGGAAGACACAAGATTTACCCACGCTGGAGGAATGGCAGACGCAGTTGATGGACTACATGGAGATAGCTGAACTGACCGGCAGAATCCGAGATTTGGATGTAGAAACAATTGAGGTGGACTGGAAAAAGTTTAAAGACTACTTGCAAAAGTATTACAAACTGTATGAATTTTAAGACGGTGCATGATTTGAAAATGATACGCTTTAGCAATTATGATTAAGTAAATAGTAAACTAAGTGATAAAAGAGAAAAGGAGATAATATGAAATTGAACATGTTATGTTTATTTTAAAGGTATAAAAATTCTGACATAATACATTGAATATAGATTCATAACATGCAAAAGTTACAATAAGGTATGACATAAGGTAACAAATTGCTGACATTGTTAATATAAAGAACGCAGAATCGGAAGGGGTGGGGAAGTCCAATTTGGGATTTTTGTTAAAAAAAAAAAAAAATGGTTTCTTGTAAACTCCTTGTTTGTAATGTATAAAATTTGGAAAGAAACGTAATAAAAAATATTATAAAAAATAAAAAAAAATAAAAAAAAAATGAATAGAGATATTGGATTCTTGTCTCAGTATACATGCTAAAGCTATTTTTGGTCATCTGCATACTATCCCTTGCTTTTTCCTGTAGGACTAATTGCAGTTGTTAACAGTCGTCAACAGGTTTACTATACCCATTGAGTCAATCACCCATCTCCCACTACCCTTTTGAGAAAACTCCTACCCCACCCTCCCACTATATATAAGGGTCTGGTAACTTCTGTTTCAGTGTATCTGAAGAAGTGTGCATACACACAAAAGCTTATACTCAGAACAAACTTAGTTGGTCTCTAAGGTGTTACTGGACTATTTATTTATTTATTTTGTTTGCTTATGTATGTTTTGTCGCTTAATGCAAGGCACTGGTGAGTTCATCACAGCGAAAATACACCAGTTGGGCTAATTTGGCATTCCCACTGGTGCCTTTGAACCATGCTGACCTCAACCCTCCCTGACCTGATGTGTAGCAGCAAAAATGGATGACCAGAGGTCAGGAGGAGGAAGGCATCTAGAGGGCACTACATTGGCCACCCCTTTTGTACAGCCTTGTTCCCAAGCTGGCAATGACAGTTCTCCTTCAATCCTTCAGAAAATTTCCAGCGTCTGTTGACCCAACAGCCTACTCTTGCTGCCTGTTCTGATGATAGGCATGGAGCTTCTAGCAATGGCTGTACTTCTGGTTGCAGCAGGTGAGATCATGCATATGGGAGTCAGACTTGAAGAGCAGATATGCTTGTTTATTTATTTTTGAAAACTATATACAGCCCTTACTTCCAAAAGGAATTCAAGATAGGCAATACATGCTTCTCGGCTTGTGCATTCAGAGAGGGCAGGTGAACTGGAAGGGGGAGCAAAGAGGAGACTGGCTGTACCTTAATGGTAGAGCATTGGGTTTGCAATCAAAAGGTCCAAAGTTCAATCCCTGGCATCTTCAGGTAGTGTTGGGAGAGAACCTGGTTGGAAATCTTGGAGAATGGCTGTCAGTTAGTGTAGAGATGGTACTGAGCTAGCGGACCAATGGGAATGAGCCATAGCTCAACACCAGAACGTCTCCTTTGCATGCAGAAGGTCCCAGATTCATTCCCAAGCATAAGGCAGCTTCCTGTGTTCTTAAGCAACAGGGCCTAGGAGCCTCTAAAGATGGGCAATGCCTGCTCTCTTCCTGGCGAGTTGCTCTTAGCAAGTGCCCAACAATGCCAAGCCACTGGTGCCGACCTGGACAAATGAGTACCATTTTTTATCAGTATCGCTGGTGGCTGGTGCCCTTTGGGACTGGTGGGACAGAAGGCAGGAAGACCAACAGCGGGTGGTGCCAGAGCCAATGACAAACAGAGCCAACTAATTCTAGTTTTGACTCCATCCTCCCCTGGCTGAGTTACACAGGGCAACACTGAAATGCAGGGGGCGAGGGAGGCAAGCCAGGCAGTGCTAGCCCCTGGATCTGGCGCAAATAAGAAGACAGGCAGGCAGGGCTGGCTGAGGTTGATGGAGCAGTGTTGTGTTTGCCCTCATCCGTATTCTCCGCTCAGCTGGGAGGGTGGGTGGGTGTGTAGATGTGACCATGCCTTGCTGCAGCAGAGCTAGAAGAACATTATTTGCTTTCCTCCGTTCCCAACCCTTTGCTGTGATATCCCTGTCCATTTTTTTTTATTATTATAGTGGCTGCACAGAATGGACCAGGATTGCTCAGGGGTTTCCACTGCAACAAAAACTCTCAGCCCTGGACAGCAGCACTGTTTGATGGCTGGAAGTTCCACTGCACAGGGACTCTGATTAACAGCCAGTGGCTGGTCACCGCTGCTCAGTGCTTCACAAATCGGTATGTGTGACTGGGAGGCAGGGGCTGCATTTGTTGCGAAGGACAAGCTGGAGGCCTGTTATTGTGGAACTACGGCTCTGTCTGTGCTATACAGTCAAAGCTGCATCTTACCACTTTGCACCATCATAGCCAGGGCTGAACCAGGATGTTTTGCTGCCTGAAGCAAAACAGAAAACAGCCTCCTCCACCACTACCACCACCGCTGCCACTAATGACAATGACTCCTCCACTCTGCCGCCACTGCCTCCGCCACCTGAGGTGGCCCAAGGAAGCCCCAGTATGCTGAAGGTGGCAAGGGAGAAAAAAGAGGGCCGAAAAGGAGGCCAGTTGCGGGATGGGCAGTGGTGGAAGAAGAGGCAGGGATGGATGAGTCATCACTAGTGGTGGAGAATGAGGAAGAGTCAGTGGCAGCAGGTGACAAGCACAGGAGGCAGTGAGCAGCATCGTCCTTGTGGGCCCGGATCTGCCATCCTTCTCATCTGTCCCGAGCCTGCTGCCTGAGGCAGCTGCCTCACTGAGCATCATGGGGTGGACAGCCCTGGTCATAGCTCCCTCCAAAGAAACTGGGGAACTGTTCACCCACTCTGAGAATTGCAGCTCTCTCGGGGGAATACGGGCCTCCTACGTGGGTGACACTGTGGGTTAAACCACAGAGCCTAGGACTTGCCGATCAGAAAGTCGGCGGTTCGAATCCCTGCAACAGGGTGAGCTCCCATTGCCCGGTCCCTGCTCCTGCCCACCTAGCAGTTCAAAAGCACATCAAAGTGCAAGTAGATAAATAGGTACCGCTCCGGCGGGAAGGTAAACGGCGTTTCTGTGCTCTGCTCTGGTTCGCCAGAAGTGGCTTAGTCATGCTGGCCACATGACCTGGAAGCTGTACGCCGGCTCCCTCGGCCAATAAAGCAAGATGAGTGCTGCAACCCCAGAGTCGGCCACAACTGGCCCTAATGGTCAGGTGTCCCTTTACCTTTACCAGCTCTCAGCACCATCAAGGAACGAGACTTTCCAGGATTCTTTTGGGGGAAGCAATGGCTGTTTCAAGCTGTATCACTGAGCTTCAAATGTATAGTGCAGATGGGGCCGTCAGTAAAGAAGGGGAGCTTGGCAGGTCCTGGTCTTGAGAATTAAGGAGAGCCCGAGAAATTCTGCTATTCAGAGATTCAGAACTGCCCTGAGAGAGGGAAGGGGGGAGGACCTCAGTTATGGGGGCCAAATGCAGCTCTTCAGACCTCTCTGCCCAGCTCTTGGGCATCTCCCTAGGCCACACCCCCTCTGCCAAGGACACAACCCTCACCAGCCCTGCTCCACACCCTCCTTGTATGCCTTTGCCTGGCTGGAATGTGTCCCTGAACTGTGATGTTGCCTCTTGCTTGTCTGGATGCAGGATGGGGAGAGGAGTGCATCTAGCTTTTGTGTGGCTGGAATGCAACCAAGTCTACAAAGGTTAGATCCAGGGCTTTTTACCCAGCCAAAGTTGTTGAGCTTTTTTGAGAAGAGCTCACCCTGGAGAGTAAATGACACTCTTGGGGATCCCCATGTGTGCCTTTCAGAGGTGAGGTGTCTTCAGTGGGTTTGCATTGGTGGCTGCTCTTGATAGAACCTTGTTTCCCCCTGAATACCCCAGGCATTGAGCCAGTCTTGGGATGCCCAGTAAAGAGTCACACCGTTGGCCCACCTAGTTCACTATTGTCTACACCGACTGGCAGCAGCTCTCCAGGGTTCCAGCAGCAAATTTCTCCCATCCCTACCTGGAGATGCTGTGGATTGAACCTGGTACCATCTGCATGCGAAGCCAATGCTCTTCCATTGAGCTCTGGCCCTCCCCTTGTGCATCACTATGCTACAAAAAGGCTTCTCCTGCTCAATGCCTTTATGTCAGGCTGCTGTTCAAAGGTGTGCAGGAGCAGGATGGGGAGCAAATTTGGCCACCCTGCTTCAGAATGCCCTTTGAAGTGCCATGAAGCCCTTTGGGGGAAATTTTTATTGGCGTGCCAAGAAGTTGTTTGCCTTGACTTGTCATTAATCACAAACAACTTGGGAGATTCCAGCTCACTGTCCTCTGGCTCAACTTAGCTCTTACACAATTTTCCAATGGCAAACAGCCACGTTCTTCCCATGTCAGCTTTCCCCCAAAGTTGTGCTCTCCAGATGTTCCTGGAGTACAACTCCCACCAGCCCCTGACCATTGGCCATGCTGATTGGGGCTATGGATGTAAAAAGGCATAATTGTTCATTCTTCCCTATATTAGTCCTGTTTCTGTTTAAGGCAGTTTGTCTGTTATTCAGCTTGCTGTCCACAGTGGCAAAACTACGTAACTTGTGTAATTTATTACGTAAATTGCATTGCCATTGTATTATGCACCAATGAGGTGCAATGCAAATGGGAAGTGGGGTGTTTGTAATCAATTAAATAATTGTTTGTAGGCTCAAAGCAACAGCAAAAATGAATATTGGCAATTTCCCCTCCCATTTGCATTTTCATCAGAATCCTCTGACATCCCTATCTGGGGTTGATGGAAGTTGTAGCCCAACAACATATGGAGGGCACCAGCTTGGAGAAGGCTGCCAAAGGCGAAATCCAGAGTGGCCACTTAGATGACCTTAGAAGGGGATCAGACCAATTCGTGGCGTGTTTAGAGGCAGACTTTAATCCTGGGGAAAGGAATAGATATATCTGAACCAAATGTAGCGAGGGCAGCCTTGTGCTCTAAAACAAGGATGGGGAGTAATTTTCAGCCTGAGCGCCACATTCCTTTCTGGGCAATCATCCGAGGGCCACATGTCAGTGGTGGGTGAGAGCCAGGAGCAGCACAGTCATTCAGTGGGGTGAGGCTGCCACCACCTCCACCAGCAGTGGAGAAGTGCTGGAATCAGCACTGATTTTAGAAGAGATCGTGGCAATCTCTGGTGAGATCTTGGCCGAAATCGCCCAATATATTGTGGGGTGTGCAAGGTCTCTCGTGTGATTTTGTCCGAGATCTCTCCCTGAAATCCCTGGAATCTCGCCCGAAATTGGCACCGGTGCCTGTGATGCTTCTCTGCTAATGGTGGAGGTGGCAGAATGTACAGTGAAGGTGGAAGCAGGAGCAGGCATGGTACTTTGGTGGTGGCGGCAGCAGTGGCAGCAGCAGGGCAGGACTTCCTGTTTTGCCTCAAGCAGTGCAGGGGTATTTGCTGGACCTGGTGAGACAAGAGGCAGAAGTGGTTAGAGAAATTGAGTTTTTATATATACTGACACTGTAGACAAACTGTGCTTCATCCAGGCAAGCCAAAAGCATTATCAGCATTCAGGACACATTCTAGCCATGCCAAAGCACTCAAAAGGGTACAAAGCAGGGCTGGTGAGGGGGAGTGGCCTGGGAAGATGGGCGTGGCTGGAGAGAGGGTGTGGTCTAGGGAGACTCCCAAGGGCCAGAGAGAGAGAGACCTGGAGGGCCATACCTGCTCCAATGCATTTGGGTGCCTCTTTGTCCTTTACACCTGCTCCTTGTACCACAGTTTCTTCTATGTGGCTCTTGGAGAAAACAGCCTGCTGAGCTTTGAAGGGACAGAGCAGCTGAAGATCGGAATCAAGGCAATCCGCCACCCCTTTTACAACAGCTTCAACAAGGATAACGACATCATGTTGGTCAAACTCCTGACCCCCATCAGGTTGACTGACAGCGTCCAGCCACTTGCCTTGCCCAGCAGCTGTGTTGATCCTGGCAGCTACTGTGTCGTCGCTGGATGGGGCACCCCCATTCTGCAGAAAGGTAGTGGGGCTGGGGAGCTGGAAGGAACCCAGGATGTGAACAGGGATGGGGGAGAACTCTGACTCAATTTGCTTTTAAAGGCGGACCTACTTGATTCAGATTTTCTGAAAGTACACAAACCAAAACGTGGCCGTCTTTCGCAATTCGCATTTCTCTGAATTTTGCAATACGGTTCTTCAGCCAAGTAAATGGGTGCAAAAAGGTGTATATTAGGAGAAAGTCTGCATGAAAATGCAGATATCAGGGGAAATAGCACACAAAAATTCATTGCATAATGACAATTTATTTTGTAAAAATGTGTACATTTGGCAAAATTGCATACAAAATGTGCTCATTAGGGGGAAATGTGTACTAAAGTTGGGGTGGGGTTGAATCCCCATTACTGATGAAGTGGGAGAAGCCTCTATCACTGCACTTTCTTATCTTCCAAGTCCCACTGCTCACCCTTTCCCTGGTGCACTATGCGGCAGAATTTTTTATTTGAAAACTTAGCGAGCAATGGAAAAAGAGAAAAAGTCAAATAAAATTAAAGAAGAAAGAGATATGCTGCTGCTGCTGAATATACAAATAATACTAGACCATGATCAGTTCACATTGTGGACACAGTGACCATCAGTACCGTATTTTTCACTCTATAAGACGCACCCGACCATAAGACGCACCTAGAAACAAGAAACAAGAAAGCAATGCAAAGCCTCTTGAGCGAAGAGGCAGGAGCGCTCCCGCTGCGCTCAAGAGGTTTTGCGGGGCTATCCCGGAAGCCAGAAGAGGAAGAGGGATCAGTGCGCAATGATCCCTCTCGCTGTTCTGGCTTCTGGGATAGCTGTGCAGCCTCTTCAGGGCGGTGGGATGAAGGCTCCCCGCTGTCCTAAAGAGGCTGCGCACGGCTAAGCCAGAAGCTAGAACAGCAAGAGGGAGCGCTGCGCAGTGATCCCTCTTGCTGTTCTGGCTTCTGGGATAGCTGCGCAGCCTGCATTCGCTCCATAAGACGCACACACATTTCTCCTTACTTTTTAGGAGGGAAAAAGTGCGTCTTATAGAGCGAAAAATACGGTATATGTATCTTAAATTAAACATAATTTAATATAAGCCCTCCAGATGTCCTGATAGGTAGTCACATAACACTGATGCCCAGGGCTTTTTTTCAGGGGGAACTTGCCAAAACTCAATGTCTTATAATTCCCTGTTCCTCACTTCTCTAAGTTGCTCAACTTCTACCTCGCCAAAATCCATTAAGCATCTACAAACAGCAGTTATAGGTCAGGTTTTCTGTAAGGATTAACATCCTAACACTCCCTAGCTGGTTGAGAAAGAGGGTGCAGGAGTCTGACATTGGGCCCGGAGCAGAAGGTCATGAAAATGGGCAGTAGTGACAGTGACTGAAGGCATTTAGCTTGAGGTCTACAGATGTCAGAGAATTCAAATGGAAATGGAAGTGGGAGTAGAAATGGCCAATGTTTGCTGAGTCATCCCACATTCAGCCCAGAACTCAATCCAGCAAATACAATTTGCTGCTGTAGTTGTTTTCAGTCCACAAATGACACACAATTGATTACTTCCCCCTCACATTTGCATTGTGTTTCCTTTGCTTTGAAATGAATGGTGTGGAATACCGTGATAAATACAGGATTAATTATGGATTGTCTCCAATGCTAGTCATGCTCAGAGGAGACCCACTGAATTTAAGGGATATAATGAAGGACCATTGATTTCAAGGGGTCTACTCTGAGTGAAACTTAGTTGGATTCGCACCTGTGTAGTTTATTCCATGAAATTCTGCTGCAGTGAATACTGAGACGAATAACATTTTTGTTGTTGTTGAAAGCTGCATTGCAGTGGAATGGAAACAGCACTGCATGCGACTAGGCATGGGTTTGGGGTGGAAAACGATGCCTTCTTACACCTAGGAACCCGCCACAAACTCTGTGTGAATCAGCCCCATGAGAAAAGGCGAAAGTGTGTTGGCAGTGGTGGGGAATCCAGCAAATAATTAGAGAGTGAGATTTTCTTGCAGCATGTTAAATACCTACTTCATCCATTCCTCTCTCACTTACCTCTCCTCATCCCCACTAGAGTACCCACCAGACATCCTCTACTGCGGAAATATCACCACCCTGACTGACCAGGAATGTTTGGCTGCCTATCCTGCTATCCACTTGGGGCACATGCTATGTGCTACTGTCAAGATGGGTGGATCTGATTCCTGCCAGGTGAGCATGGCCATTCCTACCACCCTCCCCCAGCCATAAAACACCACTGCCATCCTAAGGTTTGTGTCTCCTGATTTATTCTTAGAGTCTTTGATACTTACTTGCACATGGCTGATGACAGGAAGCATGGAGCCTAGGGCTGTTTACACAAAAATACTTTTAAAACACATGGCTTCTGCCAAAGAATCCTGGAAACTGTAGTTTCCCCCTCAAAAACCAACAGTTTCCAGCAATCTTAAACTACAGTTCCCAGGATTCCCCAGGATCATGGGTGATGAAATTAAGATCTGGCCTCCACCCCTGAAATGAGAGATGAGGCGATCCTTTAGTCACTGCAGGTCCCAGGCTTTATATCCTAGTACCGCCACCTTGAATTGATGGATTTTTTTTACTCCATAACAGCATTTCTTCATTGCCTCCACAGGGAGACCCTGGCTCACCCCTTGTCTGTCGTAACGCACTGCAAGGCATCACATCCTGGGGCTTTGAAAAATGCTCTGAGGTAGAAAGCCCCAGCGTCTTTGTCAAGGTCTGCAACTACGTTAATTGGCTGCGGGAGACGATGGCTTTGGCTTAACATCTCTGAGGAACACAACCTAGTATCCCTCCCGTCCTCACATTGCAAAATAAAGGGTCTTGAAAGAAGTCTTGGGTATTGTCTCTTGGCCTTTTGTGTCCTTCCAGAAGTTGGTTGTGCCAGTGGAGGGACACCACATCGCTGACCTCAGGTTGCCCTCAGCCAGCTACCATCTGCTTGTCCTTTTACTTACTTCCAGTCCAGGAAGAGGATTGCCTGTCCTCTTCTTCCTTCTTATTCTCAGTGTTGCCATTGTGGAATTCAGCAGAGAGGGGGATGGGGCAGTGTGTGGAGGTAACAGGATGTCCTGGGAGGTGTGCTGTGTTCCAGGTGCAAAGATTCATGATGTGATGGAGAAGTTGCCGGCTTTGCAGTTTTGCAGTTAAAGTGAATTGACGTGCTCTGTGTCTATTGTGTAAAAAAACAATTTTTAAAAACAGTCTGTTCTCAGTTGGGAAAGGACACAGAAATTGCACAGAAAGGTGTGTGTTGAATGAATGATGAACAGGAAGGTGTATAATCATCTTGAAAACAAATCAGGATGAGTGCCCATTCTTGTATAATCTCCCCCACAAAGAAATGCTGAATAAAAGCATAAAATAATCTAAGCTGTGTGCAGTGCCGGATTTACGTATAAGCTAAACAAGCTATAGCTTAGGGCCCCACTTTCTTGGCCCCCCCAAAAAAAATTTAAAGGGGAAAAAACCTGGATGTTCATTTCCAAAATATAAGATAAAAAACAAATAAAATAAAACCTACATACAGCAACAGTGTTTTGTGTTGTGTAGGCTACTATGATGTAAGTAATGGGCCTGCCTGCTAGCCTGCTCCCTAAAATATCACTGGTTTGCTCATTTCTATATATAGGGTGCCTACATTCTGCATGGCTTGGTTGCATGGCAACATGTGCAAATGGTTTTACATACCTATTAGGTCCATAGATTACCATATAGCATATATTCAACACAAAAAACAGCGACCATTTGTTGTTGACAAAGGACACCTGGACCTATAAAGGGCCCCATTACCTTCAGTAGCTTAGGGCCTCATCAAACCTAAATACAGCCCTGGCTGGGTGTAAGCTTTGTGCAAGCAAATCAGGAAGAATATTCAATAAACAGCTCTTCCGGAGGAGCCTTGGGTGGTGAGTGGCAGTAGTGCCACCTATGGCTGGCTCTGATCTCACCCACTGCTGATATGCAGCCCCTGACCCATTACTCTTGAGGGAATCCAGCCCTGGGCTGGAAAAAACGCACACATCTCCACCCTTGCCCTACTGTGAAGGAAAGATTGTTAATGTTGCAGAAGGTTGTCTGTCATCGCTGACTTCGTTGTGGAATCTCTGGCAAATAAACAGCAAAGTTCCCAGGAACACTGTTTTGAAAGCCAGCTTTTGAATAACACTAGGGTTGTCGTGTTGTTTTAGTTGCCTTCCTCTTGTGCCTTTCACAGCAGCACAACCCTGAAGAGATTTAGGACATGACTTTTTGAATGACTTCATTTACAAGGGGAAAGCATCATCTGCCATATGGACATCTGTCAAGCTGTTGTTGGAAACACAGGAGACGAGGTTAGACAAAAAGAATGGCATACAGGGAAAGGAGGGAATTTTATTCCGTTGGCACTTATAGGCGAACATACTTAATTCACACTTTCCGAAACAATACGTGAACCCAAACACAGCCACCCTCTGAAATTTGCAATTCTCTGAATTTTGCAAGCCAAGTTATGTGCACAAGAATGCCTATTGTAAGGTAAAGTGTGCATATAAATGCCTATATTAGTGCAATTAACATACAAAATGCATTGAGTTAAGGGAAAAAACCTTTGCAAAAATGCACACACTGGGCAAAATTGCCTTAAGATGTGTATATTAGGAGAGAAAAGTACCAAAAGGCTGATGGATTTCCCTGAGAACTTTTTAAAAAAATGCAAACGGATATGGCAATGAGGAGAATCGAACCTAAGTGAGAAACTGTGTGTAACCAAAATTGACCTAGTCACCCATCCTAGTGGCACAGAACGTAACTGGAAAAAACTTTCCTGATGCAGATTGCATGGTGTGTATATCAGGGGAGAAAGGATACATCTCGTAACGTTTGCACTCAGTCAAGTGAGAGGAGGGAGCAGGTTTGGAAGCACGAGCACAAACAAGGAGGCATTTAAACCAGCTAAATTTGAGGACGCGATCCAGCTGCCTGAGTCTCGGAGCAAAGGGATGCCAAGCCAAGGTGGAATCTTAATGATAGCTTTGGCACAGCGTCTGGCTTCCATCTTTCAAAGGTGCTTTAGTAAGAATGAGAGGATGTTCCAGCACAGGAAGTGTGGATTTGCTGAGTGAGCAGTTGTCGCCGGGTTGGCATAATTATCGTCTTGTTGACGCAGAGGCAGCGCTGGAATTGCACACCCACCAGCAGAGCAGAGGCGTTGCTTGCTGTGTTGCAGGCATTATAATTAACTCAGCTAACGCACACTAGGGTATTACTGAGGGGCACGGATACTTAATAGGATGCTTATCCCCCTTGGACAATGCTCTTCATAGTCAGCTTTCCTAGCCCACCCCAAACAGGAAAGGTCCCTCCATATTTAGAGCTGCAGGTGAGGAATGGTGTCGCAGCTCATCACTGGCCAATTATTTTGCAGCTTCATTCATTTAACCACCTGTTGAGACTTGCCAAGAAGAACAGCCCTTGCCTGGAAGATTCCCTCTGCTCATTGTTGCCATACACTTGGCCTGGGAGCTGCACATTTTCAGTGTCTCTGGTGATGTGATTGCCTTGTCCATTAGTTGGAGGGATGGGGGACCTAAGGCTCAGGAGCCAAATGTTGCCCTCCAGGCCTTTCTCTTTGGCCCTCGGAACTCCCCCCACCAGGCAACATCCCTCGCTGGCCCTACTTCACACCTCAAGCTTTCTGCTTGGCTCAAATGTGTCCTCGAAGGCTCATCAGGCTTCTTGCTTGCCTGGATGGAGGGTGTGAGTGCAGAAGCTAGCCTGCTGTATAAGGGTAAAATTTGCATTCATTGCTCCGCCTGCTTTTGCCTCTAGTCCTGCCCACCACTTGCATGTGGCCCTCAGAAGGTTGCCCAGAAGGGAATGTGGCCCTTGGGGAGAAAAGGGTTCCCCACCCCTATCTTAGCAACCGCAGCTTGGGTGGCAACATATGCATCACCACAGAAAAGGAAATACGTCACCAGAAATGAAGGCACATATGCGCTAATTATTTTTTTTGCATATGCTTATGTAAATGTAGTGATGAAAATGTAGACAGAATTACTATAATTCAGATGGAAATACAAAACATCTCACCGTGGTTGAGAAAACTATGAGCGAGTGACCTTTGTGCCTGCTCCGTTTGTTTCTCAGTTACAAACTCTTGACAGACAACTCCTAGGCCCTTCCTGCTCTCCCTTCTTTAGGGTTTCTTCTTCTTCTTAAAAAAAGAGGATTATTTCGAAACCAGTCGTGTCCTATGAAAGCCTTTCAAAGCAGAGGACTGTAATGTAAGACACTTGGCCACCTTACACCTGCCCTGAGTCCTTTACTTCAGGTGGCTAGCTCTCTAAGCGGCCATTTTAAATTTCTCACAATGCCCCTAAGGGACATTAAGGGAAATATAAAATGGCAACCCGCAGCTACCTCACTGACACAGAAGGGGGCCTGTCAGAGTGTGGTTTCCTGAGGCAGCTGTCGCAGCTGGTAGATCACAGAGGCCTGTTGCAATAAGAGACTAACATCACATACTCTGCAGCATGTTGAGTCCCAGAACCAGGACACAAGTCTTCCCATCCATGATCCTGCATGAGTCACATAACCCTCTGCGACATCATAGAGTCCCAAATACATGCTTTTGGGGGGCTGTGCTCTCAAGGCACCCCAAAACATGTGTTTTGGAGTGCCGTATAGGATTGCAGCCCCCCAAAAGCTTTTTTTTCAGGGTGAGATCTCATGTGATGGCCTTGGTTCTCTTGTGGGGGGAAACAGGTTGTTCCGGTTTTTCCGGGGCATTTTCGAGTTATGATGTCAATTGAAAGAAGCAGGAGGAACAGAGTTGCAAAACTCACCCTTCGGCCTTGATACCCAATGGCCATTTCTTGCATGTGGCAGGTGTTTTTACACCTGGTTCATTGTTTCACATTGTGGTTCAAACTGCAATTTTAAATGTTGCAAGCAGCCCCAAGTGGTGCTTTCGCAGCCGAAGGGCGGGATTTAAATGTTTGCATAAATAAATAAGATTAAAAGCCTACATCCTTTTTTTTTGCTGTGACACCTGATCAAATAGTTTCATTTCGTTCTCCTCATGTTCACACACCCAGGACTACATCACCAGCTCCCGAATTCTCAGATGGCTTCATTGTTATGCGTGATGAGGATCAAGGGGAATCCATTCTATTAGGAAAATGAACGCGTAAGGCAGGTGTGGGGAATATTTGGGCCTTCAGGTGTTGCCAAACTAAAACTCCCATCAGCCCCAGGAAGCATGCCCAATGGCCAGGCATGATGGGAGCTGTAGCCCAGCAAAATCTAAAGTGCCAACAGTTCCCTACTCAGGTGTAAGGGATGTGTTATTGTACACAGAACTGTTGAATCGATCAGAGACAGCAACCTTGTGGTTAAGCAATGGCCAATGGATGAACATCTGGACAGATTGTATTTTATCTTGTATTTTATTCTGTGAAGCACCCTGAGATCTCTTGATGAAGGGTGGCATATAAATTTAATAAATAAAAATAAAATAAATTCAGTGGATGGGCAGAATGTGGCCCCAGAGAACAGCTGGAAGGCAGCACTACGCAATTCTCTTATGGCCCCACCCTACCATAAGATGTGTACACAATTTACAGAATGGTTAGATGTCAATTTGGGACACATGGGCATCCAAGTGGAAGACACCCCCCCAGGAATGTCTGTCTGTCTGTCTGTCTGTCTGTCTCCTCTACACCTCAGCCTTTATTTATTTAAAGACTTAGGGTTGTAGCTAATGCTAGTCCAACTCAGCATAGGCCCCTTGAAATTTATTGGCATGACACAGTTAGCCCTATTAATTGCAATGGATCTACTCTCAGGAGAATTCCGCTACATACAGCCATTTCTGAAGATAGATACATATAGAGATAGATAGATGATAGATAGATAGATAGATAGATAGATAGATAGATAGATAGATAAACCATGGATAGCAAAAATGAAATACGTAAATATCTAACAATCTAGAGGGTTGTATTCGGCTAAGTCCAACTCAGAGTAGACCAGTTAAAAGTAACAAACCTAAGTTAGCTATGCCCACTGACTTCAATGGATCTACTCTGAGTAGCACTAGCGCTGAAGACCACCCCTCCCCCAAAAAACCACAGATCTTAAAAGAAGGGGTAGCCAATGTGATGCCATTCCAGATATTGTTGGACTACAGCTCCCATCATTCCTGCCCATTGGCCCTGCTCCTTGAGGCTGGTGGGAGTTGTAGTTCAACAGCGTCTGGAGGGCACCCCCATCGGCTACCCCTGCCTTAGAACCACAAACCAGATGCATCGCTGCTCCAAAGCAGTTGGCATCATCACATAAGCGATTTGATTTGAGTTTCTACTTAAATGAGGCTGCATTTTAATGTTGCATTTTAATCTTGTTTTTAAGTTGTATTTAATCAATTTGTTTTTATACCTGGTGTTAGCCACCCACCCTGAGCCTGGTCTTGGCTGGGGAGGGCGGGGTATAAATAAAATTATTTATTATTATTATTATTATCAGAGCAATGCAACCGCATCATTTCTTGGAAGTACCTGTGAGTAGGTGCGTGGGGAGAAAGGACATGAGAGCAGCCAAGGAACACTCCCAGGTTTGCTTTCCCCTCACTGTGTAGCGATGAAGATGCCAAGAATAAGAGCTTTCTTCCACCATCACAGCTGCATCTCTTCTCCATCCTGCCTTCACAGTGTGTGCTGTTTGTCTGGGTTTACGTAAATGACGGAGGAAGGATGTAGGATTGCGGTGGCGGAGGTGGCGGCAGCTGAGCCAGACTACAGCTCCATAGATTTCTGAGCGTAGGTGGATTGCCAATAGAGTTTGCAAGTCTAGACATCACTTTTGGCCCTGCATGCTTCTTTTGACATCCCTGGTATCACCTGTGAGCATTGAACAGTGTATCTTCCAGCAGTGGTGGGGATGCTCAGTTTCTTACTCCCTCACTCTCTGCTTGTGTGTCATGTGCAAAAACATCATGATGTTCTTACTAGGGGCTGATGCCACTGCTCAATCCACTCAGTATATCCATCTTGTGTGCTTCTCAGAATCACTTGGTGGGCCTCAAAACGGAATTAATTCCAGATCACGTTTTTCCCCTTTATCAGATGGACTAGTTGAGTTCACATTAAGTTCAAGGTTCAATTCTGGTTCACCCAAATGTTCCTCGGCAATCAATCAATCAATCAATCAATCAATCAATCACTTGGGATGTTGCAAGCTGCTGTGCTAAAGTATAAAATAAGAAGACCAAGAAAACTTCTTTTTCAAAAACACAGTAGGATGTCAATTGCTTAATTTCTTCTCCCTAACTAATATGATTCTTTAAAGGCCCAGGAGTAAGCCCAAAGAGTAAAAAAATAACCTGTAAGAAAAAGAACTTGGAAGAGGAACTAGAAATTGTTCAGAGTTCTACCCCCAAATGAACTTAATTCACATTCTGTTCACCCAGGAATTCTGGGAACGACTTTCTGGTGCAGTTCAGAGGTTCAGGCATCCCTGGCAGTAATTGCTCCATTGCCAGGACACTCCGTCCAGCCTGCATACTTGCAATTGCTACTTTCCATATTCATGCTTCCCATTTTCCTGACATCTGTCGCCATCGTCAACACCTGTCACAACCACACCCAGAAATTATGTACTTTGCCCACACCCTCCCGGCCAAGTGTTTGCATTATTATCTCTGTACCTGCTCATGTGGCAACAGGGCCTTGAGGCTGGCAACAGTTAGAGACATCTACATCTTTCCTGCATTGTCAGACTTCTTGGACAAAACAGGCAGGCGGATCCCCTATCCCTGACTGACCTTAGTCAACCTTGATGCTCTGCCCATTGTGCTGGTTGCCTTCCATGCCCCCAACCTCATCTTTATCTTCCTAAAATCCTTCCTTAGATGCACTTAACAGATCATCTGATGAAACAAGTATCTTTAAGATAAGTGTGCAACAGCAGCACACTTCCTGCTCCCGTTTGATTCTTTCTCTAGCCTCCTCATCCGGTCGGAGGCGGGTGATGAAGATAATCTCATCCGCAAAAGACAAAACAAAAAACTTTTGCTGTGTTCTCAATATTGATTCCAAAGGAAATGGAAATTGATAGTGTCTGCTTATTCGTTCCGCATCCTGAATGGGAATCAATCCAGAAAATACTATCCATATTCACTGCTGTTGTGGTTTTCAGTCTACTAAACATTGTTGTTGTTTAGTTGTTTAGTCGTGTCTGACTCTTCGTGACCCCATGGACCAGAGCACGCCAGGCACTCCTGTCTTCCACTGCCTCCCGCAGTTTGGTCAAACTCATGTTCGTAGCTTCGAGAACACTGTCCAACCATCTCATCCTCTGTCGTCCCCTTCTCCTTGTGCCCTCAATCTTTCCCAACATCAGGGTCTTTTCCAGGGAATTGTCTCTTCTTATGAGGTGGCCAAAGTATTGGAGCCTCAGCTTCATGATCTGTCCTTCCAGTGAGCACTCAGGGCTGATTTCCTTAAGAATGGATAGGTTTGATCTTCTTGCAATCCATGGGTCTCTCAAGAGTCTCCTCCAGCACTATGTTCTACTAACCATAGAACCATAGAATTGTAGAGTTGGAAGTGATTCTGGGAGTCCACCACCTGCAATGCAGGAATCTTTTTGCCTCACTGATACTCAATGCACAGAAGGCAATAGCAATCTCCTCCTAGTTGTTTTAAATATATATTTTTATTAAAGATTTCTTAGTTTACAAAAATATATGCATTGTCTCTTTCTTCAAGTTGGGTTTTCTACAGATCAATTTCATTTGTTGTGAGACATTAGTGTTGCATACATTGTTAGGTTAGGAAGAAAAGAGGGGGAGGGGAATGGTGAGTGTGGTGCGGTTGGGTGACAATGCTTCTATTCTTCTACTTTATGTGTGGGGTTTTGTGTCAGCGTCACTTGTGTGGGTTCTCTTACTATTGGCTTGTTGTATTTCCTTGGTGGTGAGAGAGGTTGGGGGTGGCCTAGGGTTTGGTTGGTTGTCTTTGGTTGGCTGTAGTAAGATTCATTTTTGTGTGTGAGGAGTGTGTGTGTGTGTGTGTGTGTGTGTGTGCACGTGCTTTTGTATTAGGTTAGCCAGATTGATTTGTATGCTGTTGGCAGATTCTTCTTGTTGTCTTGTTGGGCTGTGTATGTGATAAAGGTGTCTTCTTCTATTTCAGTTTCAGTTTATTGGTTAGTTTTTCTAATAAGGCTTTTTTCCATACTATTTGATACCATTGGTACATGCTTACTCCTGACAGGTCTCTCCAGTGTCTGGCTATGATGCTTCTGGCTGCTGAGAGTAGGTGGGTTATGAGCTCTTTATGATGTGAGTGGGCATTATTATCTTGGAAGATGTTTAGTAGTACCAGTTCTGGGGTGACTTCTAATACTTGCTTAGTTATTTTGCATATTTCTTGTATGATTGATGTCCTGAAGAGTTGGATTTGGGGATATTCCCACCACACGTGGAGGTATGTACCTGGGGAGGTGCATCCTCTCCAGGAATTTGGTGAGTTTCTTACTATTCCATCTTCATCTGCACCAAAGAACAGCCCAAAGAAACACCCCAATTAAGGCTGCTTCTCCATTCACAGAGATTCCCTGGAACACCTCAGCTGGGATTTCGAAGTATCAGTCTGGCCCCTGGGTGTGTTTCTGTAACCTATAACCCAGTCCCTCCCCTCGATTGCAACCATAGTTATTATCTGCACTGTTGTGCTATTACTGAAATAGTCACAGCAATGACTAGCAACATGTTTTCTGGTTGGCCGGAAGGGCACCACACAAGCCATGTTAAATGGCACAGCATATACTGTATTGAATATTGGTGCACGATGGGATGGGACAGTAAAATTGTAAATCAGTGCAGCTACTAGGGAGGAAAGACAAATTAAATTCAGCTTGCATGTAAAGGCAAACTTATCACATGCACACTTTTAAAAATTCTTTATTAAACTTTCTGGAAGATACAAATTAAAAATGAAATGAACTAAACAGGTGCAATGGGTGAGTTATTACCACAACAGGCTTAAGACTGACCAATGACTATATATACTGATAATCTCCATACTTTCTTTCTTCTTCATATTTTCTTAACAGGATTTTTGTTTGCAGAGTTTTGGGGTGAAGAGATAACTCAAAAGCTCCACATTTTCTTTATCTTTTGCCCCTTGATTGCTTTTATTTTCTGTGTCAATTTCTCTAAAAGAGGACATTGTCATACTTTTTGATACCTCTGGTTTATGTTCTCCAGTGACTTCCACTTCTGAGTTACCGCTGCTTGTGCAGCCAATAGTTCAACAGCTCTTTATGATCAAGATCTAAATTTCTATCCAAAAGCATATTTAACAGAACCAAAGTCATTTGAACAGTAATATCACGGATCTCCTGGCATAACCAGCTTCCAAAACACATTTTGATACAAATGCTTTGTTACTTTCTGTAACAACATGCAAACCAAATCACAGCCAGCCTTTGAAATTTGCAGTTTTCTGAATTTTGCAGTGTAGTTCTTCAGCTGAATAGACGGCACAAAAATTGATATATTGGGACATAAAAAATTAGTGAAAATAACATACAAATGTGCATTACATTAGGGAAACTTGCTTTGCAGAGATGTGTTTATAGTGGAATTTGCTCTAAAATGAAATCACAGACTGATGTGGAAATGTGGATAACTGAATTTAAGAATGGAAAAAGGATAAATAGAGAGAAGCTGAAATTGATATATTTGTCCACCCCTAACATCTATATAGGATATCATTCTAGAGGAAGGCTTGAGAACCCATGACTTCCCAAATGTTGCTGGACTCCAACTCCCATTAGTTTAGCCAATGGTCAGGGATGATGAGAGTTGCAGTCCACCAACACCTTGAAAGCCACAGGTTCCCTATCCTGATATGGATGATAAATCAACAATAAAAATAAATTAATATCACGAACAGTAAAAATCCACAAAGCCTGGATAAAAATGATTTTTCAGAAACTATCTAAGGATAGGGAGTGAGAGCTTGGCAAAGCTCCCCAGGGAGGGAAATCTACAACAGCAGTACCACCACTGAAAAGGCCCTGTCCCTAACCCTAATCCAGAAAGCAGGGTCTCAGATGCTGATCATGGCTTAGGTATGTTCCAGGCCAGCTCACCCATGGGGCAAAGTAAGGCAACCACCTCAGGTGGCAGGATCCATTGGGAACACAGATCCTGCTGTAGATCTTTATTCAACCCTGGGTTCCTGATGTAGGTCCTCACTCTCTACTTCTCTGGCAGGGAGGGGCTGCCATTTTATGGTTTGCCTCATGCGCCAGCATGTATTGTGCTGGGTATGTTCATCTAGTCCGTGGTTCCCAACATAGGGCACACACCCCACAGGAGGGCGATTTGATTTTTAAGGGGGGCAATTCGAGAATGAGTTATTAACAGTGAATGGCCTTTTAGGCTTCCTCCACATGAATAGGAGTTCACTTTTTGAATAATAAGAATTATATGTCATGGGGGGGAGTCCAGGATTTTAGAGATGCTTAGGTGAGGCATGGCCAAAAAAGGTTAGGAACCACTGATCTAGATAGTGACTGGAAGTTGCTAGACCTCATTTATGAAACATTTGGTATTCATGATTTGCACAATGGTCATAATAATTTTCATAAAAGACAATTTTCTAATTAATGGTAAGTCATCCAGAGGGGTTAGACTGATGTACCAGGAACAGGGATGAGATAGACTTGCAATCCTCAACCTTTCCTGACCTGGGAACCACCTTGAACTCAAACATGCATTGGCCCCATTTCTTGATTTAAAAAAAACCCATATATTCATCTGGTGGTTCCATTTTAGCAACCACCTTGGATCAAGTCATGACCCATTAGTGGGTCCTAACCCACCATCTAAAGACCAGTGTGCTCAACCACACACTTGCTGTCACAGAACTGTTGATTCCTCATTATTAGAGACTAGTGCCTCCCTTACATAAGAGAGGGTTCTGCCTCTTCACACATACAAACACATGCTGGCTGCACTATAACTGTCTCAAGGTGGTTATCACAGGGATTGTTCCTACATGAGCAATACATTTTGATTATCAATCCTGGCTTGGCTGTCCTAACCACATTTCTCTAAGGTATTTTGAATGACGCTGCTCACCAAAAAGCCACCAGCTTTTTCTTCTCCATCTCTCATCCTGGCATGGATGCGTCAGCAGCTCCTGATTTTGCCCAGGGTTGTTGACTCAGCTCATCGCAACTTCCATTTCACCACTCAGCTGCTTCAATTTGAAGGGCTTCTCATTAGACACTTACGAAAGAAGACCTTGGGCCCATCCAATGAAACTGGCTGGCAAAAGACTCAGGATAGACGGAACTTCACACAATGTATCATTATTTTATGGGTTCAATGTTATGGAATTTGCTTCTGCAAGATGTGTTGATAGCATTCAAAGTGGATTAGGCAAAACCACAGCTTTCAAAGCGGATTAGGCAAAACCACAGAGGGTGAGTCTTATGAATTGCAACAAGTTATGGTGGCAATATGCAATATACCTCTGAATGGGAACTGAATCACAGTTGTCTCCCATCCTTAGCCAGCATGGCTAGCATTCACAGGTGATAAGCAAAACTGCGCAGGTCCCACCATGCCTGCTGTGAACAGAAGCTTGACATGCAGAAATCATCTTGTAAGGCTTAACCTGAAGGCATGATGCTCCAATAGATGGTCACCTGCTAATCACTGTTCATCCAACTGCACTAAGAGTCTAGCTGGAACATTGATAAAAGCCCAGGTCTCTTCTGAAGCATTGCTCTGTGCTGAAAACGAAAAACAGACATGCGTAATAGAAACTTCTAAGAAGGGTGGATTGTATATCTGACATTGATGGGCATGCAAGAGATCTAGATTTTCCTTTGGAGAGCCTGCCTTTCAGGTTTCTCGAGTGCCAATCTTTTCAGGAGTGCAAAGGATGGTTTTCATATTTCCCTTTCCTCCGCCACCCTTCCCTGGAAAAAGGTACAGTGGAGGTGCCACTGTTCTCTTGGGTATGCATTGCATATAGTGCCATAAATATCCTGGGATGAGCCCTGCCTGCAAATGCCCCTTGGCAAGGCTGCAAGAGCAATCATATGAAGAGGTGGAGGGTGGACCTATCAGCAGCCTGGCCCGTTCAGCTCTTAACGTGGGTTTTCTTGCTGAAGTTCAGAGATCAGAAGATAGACAGCCGCGGCTTTGAGTCACAGCGAGAGCCTTCAAAGCTGTGATGCACCAGGAAGGGAATCCATCAAGGCCGCCCTGCTCCCCTGGCATTTAAATGCTAACTTCTCCACTAGTTATTCACCTGCTCTCTTACCAGACATCACTCTTGAAGCTCCTTCCACCCAGGGTTTCTCCGTCAGCAACAGCAGGTAAGCCTACATATAGATTCACTCTTAGGGTTATGTTATCCAGGAGGCAAAGAAACTGAGCTTATTAATCAGAAGGCAATTCTTGTTTCAGCTATTTCCGGTTATCTGTGTGTGTCGTCGGGAGTGCTATTTAAAATATGAAACGGCATATTGCTGGCTGCCGTTGGGGAGCTATTCGATGGAGAGCCTCAAATAAATAATTAAAACACCCATCCGTCATCACGGCTGTCAAGGAGCTAAGCTGCAAAGGCATCCATCACGCCATCCATGCCTATGTTTTCCTTCTCTTGCAGCCTTGGCAGTCAAACAATAGGAGAGATTGGGAGTCATTCTTGGCTACTGTTTCTCAGGATGTTGGAAGGCAATTTTGCAAGGGGAAATCCCTGTGTTTCATTGCTTTAAAAAAATAAATAAATCTGGTAGTTATTTATTTATTTGTTTGTTTTATATATTGCTTAATGCCACAGCTGGCTTCTAAGTGGATTATACAGTTGGATGACAGAAATGCAACATGGAGCTACAGGGCGTTGATCTTACAGATGGGTTGATCTTAACGAAGGGTAGTTGGATTCAAAGAGTTGAAGCGACATTGTGTGTGAGTCTGGTGAATGTTTCCAATTTGAAGTTCAGAGTTCAGAGTTGAAATGAAGCTGATCCTTGAGAATGCCACCCATACACCATTGTTTTCAGAGTTCCTTGCTGAATGATGACTCAGATGACTACAGCATCCCAATGAGATTTCAGAACGCATGAATTTCTTAAGAGTATCAGAATACTGGGAATTTTGGTGAAATTTGGTTGTTTTGTTCACTGCTACTCTTGTTGTTTTTGGGACTCAAGTCTTGGCACAAAAATATGTGTAGTCTCTCCCTGTGTGTGTGTTCATTCTACTCCAAAATAAGAACATGGATTTAGACTGCTATGCTATCCCTTAGAATAGGCTCTAATGAACTGAATGGAACCTACTTCTGAGCAGGCATCTGCTGGATTGTTCTGTTGGAATGTGTAACCCGAAATGTGAAATTCTGGAATCCAAATATATGCATTTATGCCCATCTTGCCTGTGAATTTTCAAACACATGATTTGGAGACTTGCATCGCAAAATTCAGATGAGTCTGAACTTTCACAGTGGGCTGCAGTGACTTCCACACCTTATATTTGAAACACATTCATACCACTTTAACCATCATGGCTTCTCCCAAAGAATCATTGGAAGTATAGTTTACCGCTCACAGAGCTACAGTTCCAAGAACCCTTAACAAACTACGATTCCATTGGATTCTTTGGGGAGGAAGCCATGAATGTTAAAGTGGTGTGACAATGTTTTAAATATGTCATGTGTATGGCTGATCTGTGATCGTAATCATTGATTGATTGATTGATTGATTGATTGATTGATTGAAACTTTTGGCTGGCATGATAAATGCCAAGCTGTGTGGCTACCACAAATGGCAGCCCATATATATATATATATATATATATATATATATATATATATATAAGTAAAAGCAACCTTGGCCACTATTGCAGAAGGCAAAGGGTAAAAGACACAGTCACTTTGAAAGATTTTCTCTCTCCCCACCCCTTTCTCTCCCGCCAAGTGGCTTTTAAAATAATACCATATTCCCAAGTATCATTCCCACAGTAGCGTTTACTACAGGCTTTCCCTTCAGTTCACTAGAATTACATTTCTGGTCACCATTGACAGTTGTACTGATGGACCCCTGGATAAGAAGTTGTCTAATTCTTGGAATTATGCTTCGTAATTATACTGTGGGCCTTTGTTGGAATTTAGTTTGCTTTCAGTAGGGGTGAATTTCTGCTAGATACAGAGTTCACCTATAAATACGCAGGAGTTATATAAGCAGGGGTGTATGAGGAGGGACGCAGGTGGTGCTGTGGGTAAAACCTCAGCGCCTAGGACTTGCCGATCGCATGGTCGGCGGTTCGAATCCCCGCGGCGGGGTGCGCTCCTGTCGTTCGGTCCCAGCGCCTGCCAACCTAGCAGTTCGAAAGCACCCCCGGGTGCAAGTAGATAAATAGGGACTGCTTACCAGCGGGAAGGTAAACGGCGTTCCGTGTGCTGCGCTGGCTCGCCAGATGCAGCTTGTCACGCTGGCCACGTGACCCGGAAGTGTCTGCGGACAGCGCTGGCTCCCGGCCTCTAGAGTGAGATGAGCGCACAAGACTGGCAAGACTGGCAAGACTGGCCCGTACGGGCAGGGGTACCTTTACCCATGAGGAGTTAGGGGAGAGGTAGTTCCTCTGGTGGGGGACATGTCGTGCTCCTTCTGCGGTAGCTGGTCTACCTTAGGTCCCCACCCTGTGCTTAGCTTTCACCTGTGGCTTCTAGAAGCTGTCTGGATGCAACAGCGGCCACACCCTGGGAATGGCTTCAACTGGCCGACTAAACCACGTGAGGGTAGTCGAAGCCTCGGTGAGTTAGGGATTTCCCTAACTTTTTCAGATCTGAGACCCACCTTCAGTCCAAACATGCATTGGGGGGTCCCCATCTCCATAATTCCTCCTTGTGTCTGTACGGTGGTAGTACTGCTGTTGTGTCTCAGATTGCCTTAGATTAAGCTGCAACCCAGCAGTAGGTCCCAACCTACCAGATGAACACCAATGAGAGGGTCACAGGGTCTCCAGGCTTGCCCCAATCCAGGGCTTTTAACACAGAGATGGACAACAACAACTGGTCCTCCAGATGTTGCTGGACTCCAACTGCAAGATCGCACTCAATATATAATTAAACATCAATAAAATAACAATAAGATCAAAGAGCTTCTAAATACACTAATCAGGTAAGATTAAAGGACAGGAGGGAATTCACTTCAACAGCATAATGTAAATAAACAAAGCTTTTAGCAGTCACCTGCATTTTGACCACGCAGCCTCTTCATTGTGTGACTGCTTTAAGGTAAATCCAGAGTGCTCTGTCTCTCATAAAATTACTCCCCCAATTACCAGGGATGTTGAATGAAAAATACTCTCTGATTACAACCTGATTGCAATGATACTCCGCTGGAATTTGCATCTGCCTGCAGACAAAATGTATCCGCTGTCTATCCTTCTGTCATCTCATCAGGGATGATGAGAGGTGTAGTCCAACGACACCTGAAGGGCCCCAAGTTGCCCAACCTTTCTCTCATCACTTCACACTGCCCCTCTTTTTTCTCACTTGGATTCCTGGGGTTGCATCTAGTGTTGACCATCATCAGAGTACACCCATTGAAATTAATTGACATGGTTAACTTGGGTCCACTAATTTCAATGTCTCTGCCCTGGGGTTGCATCCAACTAAGTTCCACCTAGAGTAGACCCATTGACATCAATTGACCTAAGTTAGTCATGTCCATTAATTTCAATAGGTCTGGTCTGAGTGGAACTAGCATTGGTTCGTAATAATGCACCACCCTAAGGGACAACACATCTGATTTTAAAAATGCTTTAAAAGCTTTGTCTTGCGTTTGCTATTCATTTCATAACTTTTCATTCTGCTCTTCAGTCCCCAAAACAACTAACAACCAGTTAAACCAACATAGCAATTCTTCTATTCTGTTATTATCATTGCTTTCCTCCTTCATTTATTTTATTAGTGTTGTTGTTAGGCTGATAGGAAAGAAATCGCATCCTCTTTTCCATTCAGCCCTGACCCTGCTGGGGGTCACACGTGTCCTCAACCAAACAGGAAGCATTTACCTTGACGTTTGCTTCAGCATAAGCGCTAACAATAATGTATCATGAATAATAACTACTGGTGAGTTGTTTACATAAACAATTACTGATGATAATGTTGTTCATTATCGTCATTTGGGTGTGTGCTGTGGTACCGGTATCAGTGACTCAATCTGACATCCATCCATCACAATTGTTCACCGTAAATGTTTTACCCTGCAGCAAGTTCCTTGGGAAGACTGGTCTCTTGATCTGCCAGTGCAAGGATGAAGCTGTTGGCGTTTGGGCTGCTCCTGATGAGCTCTGGAGGTAAGGAAATACGCAAAGTGGCATGGGGGCAGCAACGGCTCCATGCTCACTGTTTTCTTCTTTTCCCTTTTTTCCCCTTGTTGTGCCTATAGTGTTGGGAGCAATGAGAATAGTTGCTGGGAATCGCAAATGGGGAGTGGTCTTCTGCTCAGATCCTTCTTTCAGGCTTCCCATAGGCATCTGGTTGGCCACTGTGATGCTGGAATAGAAGGGCTGATCTATAAGGTCTCTTTGTTATGTTCCTAAGTTGTTGTTATTTGTTGATTTTGGAAATGTGTATCCCTCCAGTGTCAGGGAGCCGACAGGCAGAGCAGGTCATTCACAGGAGAGAGGGGGGGGGAGAGAGAAAGAGGAGAGGGGAGGAGAAGAGAAGAGAAGAGAAGAGAAGAGAAGAGAAGAGAAGAGAAGATGATAGGAAAGGATAGGATAGGATAGGATAGAATAGGATAGGATAAGGTAAGATGATAAGATAAGATAAGATAAGATAAGATAAGATAAGATAAGATAACTTTATTTGCATTAGCCAACAGCCATGGAGAGAGAGAGAGAGAGATGCTTGGCTAACTTGGAAAACAAAGAACAAACAGAGACTTCTAAAAGCTGCCTAATGAAGCAGTTGTTCAAAACTGGTGTGTAGCCCCTCCTTCACTCTCTAGCCCCCTGCATCAGGCTGCTCCCTCTGGGATCTTTTGCTCCAGCAAGCTCCAGAGGACTCCCTCTGTGTCTGCCTGACTCACTGCTCGGCAACAAGCAACAAACACCTCATTCTAGGAATGGCGGGGCAGCAAGCTGTCAGCAGAGAAGCTGTCAGAGTGGCTCTGAGGGAGAACTGTTGGGTCTACCCCCCCTCTGTCATCGCTGCCGGCGCCTGCATCCAAACTGGAAGCCTCCTCGCTGTGTCCTGTGCTGGGACAGTTTCTGCCAGTTTCTGTCTCTTTGCTTCCCCTCAAGTGCCCTGCTTCTAGCACTTCCCAGCTCATCCCCTCCTCTGAGGTGTGGCCAGTGTCCCACCACCAGTCCCCAGGCTCCTCTTCCTCTGTGCCTTCCCTGGGGTGGCGGCTCTTGGTTGGGTGGTTTCCATCACTCTTCCTCAGCCAGCCAGCCCCTGACATTCATGGCTGTTTGAGTGGTCTCTGCCCCATATTCAGTTTCTCAGAAGGGGAGCCATGAAATTTCTTGAGGGTTTGAGGGGCTTACCTGTGGTAATTTGAGCCTTATCTGTTTTCCTCCACCACTGGGTGCTGAAATTTACTTACTTACTTACTTACTGACTGACTGACTCACTCACTCACCCTCAGTGAAGACTGCCCTTTCCCCACCCAGGATGATGTTACTACATCCAGGGCATCTTGGGGGAAAATAAGGTGGCAGCCAGGAGTGACCTTAAGGGCCTCTCTTAACCCAGTGCTGAAGGAGGTTTCCATTGCCAGTCCTGTCAGTTGAAGAAGGTAAGATGTGGAGGAAGGGTACCATCTTATCTTTTGCCTCAGGCAGCGAAATATATTGGGAGGCGCTGAGTGGTTTTCCTTCTGGTTGGAGCCACCTGTAGAGGCTCCCCCCACCTCCAAATGATGTTATACCCAGGGTATCATCTCTGTTCTGACTGAACCAGAAGAGGTCTTTGATGTTTTAGGCCTGTGCTGGAGGCGGTGATGGGCTGGATGTGGACTAATAAGCTGAAGGTGAATCTCAAAAAGATGGAGGTGACATGTGTCTCAAGTTTTCACATCCAGGAGGTGACCTGCCCTGAATGGGGTGGCACTTCCCTGGAAAGAGCAGGTTCGCAGTTTGCGGGTGCCTCTGGCTTCAAGACTGTTGTCTGGAGGCTCAGGTGGCCTTAGTGGTAGCAGTACCTTTCCCTCCAGCTCCAGTTGATTTGCTGGCTACACTCTTTGTTGAGCAAGAGATGACATGTTCGCTGTCCTCCATGCTCTGGTAACTTCCAGACTGGAGTATAGCAATACACTGTTACAGTGGTACCTTGGGTTAAGTACTTAATTCGTTCTGGAGGTCCGTTCTTAACCTGAAACTGTTCTTAACCTGAAGCACCACTTTAGCTAATGGGGCCTCCAGCTGCTGCCGTGCCGCCGGAGCACGATTTCTGTTCTCATCCTGAAGCAAAGTTCTTAACCCGAGGTACTATTTCTGGGTTAGCGGAGTCTGTAACCTGAAGCGTATGTAACCTGAGGTACCACTGTACTTGGAGCCGTCCTTGAAGATGACTTGGAAACTTCAATTGGTCCAAAATGCAGCAGCCAGATTACTGGCTGGGGTTCTGTTTATATCTCATATAACTGTCCCATTTCACCACCTGAGGTGAGAGGGGAAATGCTGGCTCCTGCCCTGCCACACTGCCACACTGCAACCAACCCCTCAATTACGCTGCTATCAGAGCACCCCACCTCACCAAACCCAGCAAGAGGAGGGATGTTCTGCAAGGTGCTCTCACTCGCCTTCTCCAGCCCAGAGGCAAGAAGATCACTGGCAACGCAGCACTCCAGAATGCCTGTTCTGAGCACACCAGCCCCCCCCCAATGAGGATGCACAATTGGAAGTTTAGTTCAGGGGTCTGCAAGGTTTACTTTGCCTGGGCCGGTTCACTCCAGCAGAGATCCCTCTGTGGGCCAGATTGCGCCTGCGATTTCTGGCATCTGCGTCTGCACAGATGCAATTTCTGGCACCACGAAAGTGAGTCCCCGCGCTGCTCTGCGCCGGTTCAGCACAGCGCACAGGGACTCACCAAGCAGGTGTCTCAGTTTGGGGGTGGCTCATGGACTGGTTAAACGACCCCTGTGGGCCGCTTGTGGCCCTTGGACCTTAGGTTGCCAACCCCTGGTTTAGTTCTTTATTGGCAAAGCACTTGGTTACATCAGCTTCTAAGGCGAAATAATCGCGTGCACTGCTTCTGCTAAATAGCTAGCTGGGCGTCTTTGTCTTTAGACCTGTGCTCCAACCCAGACAGTTGGAGCAGCAGTGTGAGCTCATCTCCACCAGCACATTAAACGCCTTCTTCTGACATGGCGCATGCAAGCAGCCAGCAGCTTCCCCTGCATGGCAGCTTCAGCAGTTTCTAATGGCCAGGCATTCCCTGGGACTGTCTCTTCCACCTCTGGCCTTCCTGCAACTCTATCACCTGCCTCACCTCTCTCTTCCCATCTCTGGCTACCTGGCCTCTTCCTTTCCCCCCTGCCTCACAGGTGGCACAGAACCCCACAAATCACTGGCCCCTTCCCCTAGATTACCTCATGCCTGCCCCCCTCCTCTGCCCCCCCTTCGGACTCCTGCCTGTCATTCACAACGCCCCTTCTCTTGCCAAACTTTCCGAGAGAAGGGGAGTTCTGCAAAGTGTTTCCGCTCACCTTCTCCACCCCAGGGCTGGGAGGGTGAGTGGCAACAGGGTGCGCTGGAATGCCTCTCCTCTCACGAGAGGGTTGGCGTTCTGCTAGTGGTGGAAGCAATGGGGTGGGCAGGACAGTACCTTTCGTGCTTCCACCATGTGAGGCTGGTGCTTTCCCCTGCCTCATCTTTAGGCCAGCTCTGACCTCTGTTTTAAAACAGCTTCACTGGTTTCTGAGCCCACTGCACAGTGCTCATTTTATGTTTAAAGCCTTAAATGATTCAGGCCCCCCAAATATCTGGAAGACTACCTTCTACCATACAGACCCTCTCAGGTGCTTAGATTGGCAAGGTGGGGACCTCTTGGAAGTTCCTTTGGCCCCCAAGATGCACAAGGTGGTGGTGGCCCAGCAGAGGGTGTTCTTTGTGACAGCCCCTAAGTCGTGTAACTCCTTCTCTAAAGCTTCTAGCAAATACTGAAGATGAACCTCTCCATCCTGGTATTTGACTCTCTAGATCAGGCATAGGCAAACTCGGCCCTTCAGATGTTTTGGGACTACAATTCCCATCATCCCTGACCACTGGTCCTGTTAGCTAGGGATGATGGGAGTTGTAGTCCCAGAACATCTGGAGGGCCGAGTTTGCCTATGCCTGCTCTAGGTGAATATTTTTAGGACACCCCCCCTTTCTGTGATTGTAAGTTGTTTTAAACTGTTTTTAATATTGTGTTTTAATGTTGTAACCTACCCTGGACCTTAGGGTGAAAGGTGGTTAATAATAATAATAATAATAATAATAATAATAATTAGTATTGGGCAAATAAAATGGCAGCTGGCAGAAACCTTAAGAGCCTCTTTCTACCTCAGTGATGAAGTAATATTCATGAACGTGGAGGGTCATCTGCCTTTGCCTCAGGTAAAAATAATATGTACAGTATTTGGTATCTGGGAGGTTGTTTCCTCTCTGGTTGAAACTTCCCACATTCCAATCTGTGTGATTTATTTTTTTAATATTTTAACCATTTATGTGGATTTTAAATGGAGAGACTTACAGGTAATCAAAGAGCGCTGGGCAAACTGGGTTCTGAGGCAGCAATGTGCTGGCACGCTCTCTCAATTTCTCACCTGGAAGAAATAAGGACCTACCAGACAGGTTGATGGAACGATAAACAAGGTTGTTAACATGCTGCCTACCAGACAGCAATTATAAAGATACCTAACGTCAAACAGCAGTAGACATCTTGTCCCAACATCCCTACTTAACCAATGGACAGTCCTGATCCTGGAACGCTTCCATATTACGTACCTGCTTTACTGGGTGTTTGTTTTGTAGGGCTGCAGCTCAGTGGTAGAGCTTCTGTTTTGCATGGGGAAGATCCCGGGTTCAACTCCCAGCACCTCCAGATGGGAGAGGCTCTTTCCTGAAACCCTGGAGAGCCACTGCCTGCCAGTGTAGACAATATTGAGATAGATGGGTCAATGGTCTGTCTCGCTATAAGGCAACTTCCTGTGTTCCTGTGCTGTGTTCTGTCCCCACTGTTGGAGCCAATATGCCTCTGAATGTCAGTTGCTGGGAATCACAAACAGGGAGAAGGCTGTTCTTCTGCTTGTCTGCTTCCCATAGACATCTGCTTGGCCAATGTGACAACAGGATGTTAGGCTAGACAGGCCACTGGCCTGGTCCAGCAGGCTCTCCTTATGTTTTTACGTTCATTGGACAAACCCAAATTTGCCGGTAAACCACGAGCTGTTGGTTTGACTGCAATAATGTCCCACAAGAGTTGTTTGCTCCTGTTGTAAGAATTATATGCTCCATGTGTATTATTTCCTCCATACTTGGATCCCACCGCACTATATAGGAAGAAGCTATGATACTGTACTGCAGGGGTAGCCAACATGATGCCCTCCAGGTATTATTGGACTCCCATAAGTCACAGCTGGCAAGGCTGATGTCTATGGATGATGGGCACTGTAGTCCAACCTCATATGGAGGGCACCATATTGGCTGCCCCTGTTATAAGATAGAGAACTGTTGTTGTTTAGTCGTTTAGCTGTATCCGACTCTTCGTGACCCCATGGACCAGAGCACGCCAGGCACTCCTGTCTGCCACTGCCTCCTGCAGTTTGATCAAACTCATGTTAGTAGCTACCAGGTTGCAGTGGGAGAGCCTGCCTTTATCTTTATAAGTACTACTGAAGCAGGGAAAGTTGCCAAGTCCCATCACTCAGCCTCCTCTCCCATCTGCTATAGGTCAGAATTTGCACACATACACATATGGGGCATCTGAAATTTCTGAAGAGAGATAATGGAGGGGCCAAAACTCAGTGGTAGTAGAGCATGCAGAGCACACACTTGCATGCAGAACATCCTGGCTTTGATCCCTTGCTTCTCTCACTAAAAGGCAGATGTAATGTGATGTGATAGAACTCTGCCTGAGACCCCAGAGATCCACTGCCCGTCCGAGTAGGCAATGCTGTGCTTAGATGGACAAATAGTCTGCCCTGGTACAAGGCATTTTTTTCTATGTGCCTAGCCTTCACGAGGGATGCGGGTGGAGCTGTGGGTTAAACCACAGAGCCTAGGACTTGCTGATCAGAAGGTCAGCGGTTCGAATCCCCGCGACGGGGTGAACTCCTGTTGCTCGGTCCCTGCTCCTGCCAACCTAGCAGTTTGAAAGCACATCAAAGTAAGTAGATAAATAGGTACCGCTCTGGCGGGAAGGTAAACGGCATTTCTGTGTGCTGCTCTGGTTCGCCAGAAGCGGCTTAGTCATGCTGGCCACATGACCCGGAAGCTGTACGCCAGCTCCCTCGGCCAATAAAGCAAGATGAGTGCTGCAACCCCAGAGTCGGTTACGACTGGACCTAATGGTCAGGGGTCCCTTTACCTTTACCTTTTAGCCTTCACAAGACTCTGAAGAGCATTGGTGCTACTGGCGAACCATGTCGACGAGTGAATTGTGAAGCACAGGTTGGGAAAATAACTTTTTGTGTGGGTCCTGAATGGTCATTGAATGAGGAAGGGCCACAGGTCTGTGATGGGGCATCTTCTTTGTATGTAAAAAGCCCCAGCATCTCCAGGTAGGGCTAGGAATGTTCCCCACCTGAAATCCAGGAGGGAAGCTGCCAACCAGTGTAGACAATACTGAGTTAGATGGACCAATGGTTTTACTTGGTATAAGACAGCTTCTTCTGTTCCTTCTTTTAGCAGACATCCTGTGGTCCACCAATCTGTGTTAAGGCAAGATTATATACTCAGGATCTCTCATTATTTCACAATTTTTAAAATCTTGCCCACATTAAGCTTACATGAAATCGAGTTCATGAAACAAACCATCGGTATAAATAACCACAATGTTTTTGTTTTGTTTTGTTGCAGCTTTTGCCCAGCCAGGCACAGCTGATCGTATAATTGGAGGGTATGTTTGTCCACAACAGTCCAGACCTTACCAGGCGGCCATTGTAACCGGACGCAGAGGCAACTGGAACATTTATTGTGGAGGAAGCTTAGTGCATCCATGTTGGGTGCTCTCAGCAGCCCACTGCAGACCCAGACCAGGGTAAGTGAAGGCTGTAGCAAGATGCAGCGACATGGAGGGGGAAATAATGCTTCCTCTGGGACAAGCAACAGCCTTACTTTAACAGCCTGGGAACCTGACAAAGAGGCATAAACTGGATTGATCTGTGATCAGCATTCACACAGCTCATCCACGATCTATTCTTTTGTTCAGTTTTGCATTTGCCTTGTGCCCCCATACAGAATGAAGGTGTGCTTAGGAAAGCACAACTTGAAGAGGGTTGAACAGGGAGAACAGTGCTTGGATATTGCTGAAGTTAAAGTGTACCCAGGGTACAACCGGAGACAAAATGACAAGGATTTCATGCTTCTCCGACTTCGCCCCTGTGCCAGACTCTCCGAAACTGTAAGGACTATCAACCTACCTACGAGCAGCCCTACTGACGGGAGTGTATGCAGTGTCTCGGGCTGGGGTACCATCAGATCTCCTCAAGGTAAGCTTGCAAACTTTAGAAGGTGGGAGGGGATACTAACATATCTAAAGAACTTCTTGTTGTTGGTATTAAAGTTTTCAGCAATGTGTTCTTCAAAGTCTTTTTTTAGCATCCCTTTCTGTCTGCTTGGACTTTTTTTTCTGTTTCACCACTACCACTGACCTTTTGGTGCTCTACATATCTCTTCCAGCTCAGCTTCCAGCTCAGCTACAGTGTGCAGATGTCAACGTTGTCCCAACATCACAGTGTAATATGGCGTATCGTGGTGCTATTACACCATACATGATGTGTGCTGGAGTACAGGAAGGAGGCACAGACTCTTGCCAGGTGAGAGGAGGGCTGATGTGAAGATAGACTACACCTTTTGAGAGGTTGAAAAAGGGTTAGGGTCATAAGCACGGACAGATCAATCTGGTTTTGGTCCCTGTCAGATTCACACATTTTCATTTACTAGCCTGTTCCCTCCCATTTCTGCATCACTCTGCATTTATTTATTTTTAATGTATGGAATTTATTATTATTACAGTCATACCTTGGAAGTCGAACGGAATCCATTCCGGAAGTCCATTTGACTTCCAAAATATTCAAAAACCAAAGCGCAGCTTCTGATTCACTGCAGGAAGGTCCTGCAGCGAATCAGAAGGCGCAGAAGCCCTGCTGGATGTTCAGCTTCCAAAAATAGTTCACAAACCGGAGCAGTCACTTCCAGGTTTGCAATGTTCGGGAGCCAAAACGTTCGACTCAAAAGGCGTTTAAAAAACCAAGGTACGACTGTGTTTTTGTTGTTGTTATCATTTATTGAATTTATATAACACCCTATACCCAGAGGTCTCAGGGTAGCTCACAGAACAAAATCCTAATATAAAACCACAAAATATATCATCAAATAAAAACAACAACCCAATAACCCCCCCCCAATTTGATAGCAAATCTGTGTTTAGGTCTCCAAGGGAGAGATCAGCAACCGATGGGCACCAGAGGTACACCCCCTCCACCAAATCCCACTCTTCAATCCCACCTTGCCACGCAACTTACTTGTAGGTTTTCCAAAAGAAAGGGGTCAATGGGGAAAACTTTTCAGAAAGAAAAGGCCTTGGCGGGTGGATGTTACCTACAGGACAGTATGCTGCTGACCTCTTCTCTAGGCTCAACCTCTTCTCTAGGGTCAAAACAAACTAAGGGGCCAGTATAGGCAGCTTATTTCTTTTGGAAGATTTTGTGCACATTTTATCCTAAAATATGCATTTTAGTGCACCTTTTGGTACAGTGATACCTCAGGTTACAGACACCTCTGGTTACAGACACTTCAGGTTACAAACTTCACTAACTTGGAAGTAGTACCTCCGGTTAAGAGCTTTGCCCCAGGATGAGAACAGAAATTGCGTGGCAGCAGCGGGAGGCCACATTAGCTAAAGTGGTATCTCAGGTTAAGAATGGTTTCAGGTTAAGAACAGACCTCTGGAATGAATTAAGTTCGTAACCAGAGGTACCACTGTACATTTTTGCACAGAGAACCATATTCAAAATTCAGATGAGGACAACTTCTTCTAGTACTATTTTTCTTCTAGTACTTCCCCAAAGCAGGAGGCCACTGCTAGCAGCCAAGAAGGAGAGGGGCAAGATGGCAGGGAGGTCAGTGAGGTGCACTGTATTGTCTCCGCTGTCGCACCTGCACTGCACCTGCACTGCACTGTCCTTCCTACCCTCTCCCTCTTGGTTATAGGCCTTGGCGCTGGGAAGCCAGGTAAGCAGCCCCACCAACCACTCTGACCAGATTGAATGTGAAACCTCAAGCACACAAAACTACACTCTGCCACTGAGCAATGGCTCTCCCCTGGAGAACATAACAGACCCAAGTATGCTTGCTATGTTATGCAAAACAAAGCAGGCCATTTAACTGAGTTCAGGTAGCACCATGTAGAGGAAGACACAGAATGGAGACGTGCACCTGCTGAAAACTTCTTCCATTTCTCCATGCAGGGTGACTCTGGGGGCCCACTCACCTGCGGCGGGCAACTCGAAGGTGTGGTTTCTTGGGGAACACAAGTCTGCGCACAGAGAGGGAACCCGGGTGTGTATGCGAAAGTGTGCTGTGTCGTGCCATGGATCCGGGAGACGATCAATCAGAATTCGTGATGAACCTCGACGGAAGAAAAAGCTTCAGCCAAAAGACCCTGAAATCAGGGGAGGGAAAAGCTTCAGGAAAAAACCCCTGGCGATCAATTGTCCCCCTTGCACATCAGTTTTTTCCTTCCTTTGCTGGTGAAGGATGCTCCACCTTTGGCAAAGTTTGGCCAAGCTCCACCCAAGGCTGGCTCTAAGCTATTTTTTCTGCTGAAAATGAACATTAGTTTGGCTGTACCACCCATCCCTCATTGTGTTGTATTAGGGGGGCAGTATTTGTATGCGTTATAAGTTAATGGAGTGAGTGAGAAAGGTTGTAAGAGGAGAAATTAAGACAGGGTTTAGGACACAGTGTCCCTGTTTGGAGAAGTCTATGTGACTGTGGAATGACCTTGTTTTAAGAGAGAAGAGATTTCCAAGAAAATGCAGTATACTAATACACTTTATTATGTTGGTTTAAAGAAAAAACCCACCCTGGCTTTGCATTCATACTTTCCATTTAATTCACAAATTCTTATGTGCATACAGTTGGATGCATGGCTGCAGCCCCAAGAAACAGTCCCATTCTCATTTCATAAGCTCTGAGAGAACATTAGCATCTTCCATTCAATAAGCTCCGCTGTTCATCAGTATTATCCTGCCAACTATTGCCACACTTGGTGTTCACTCTAGCAGTGCCACTCTATGTTTACTCAACTGTTTTGGAACATCTATATATTTAAATATGTGTTTCAGAACATATTTTGTGACAAAATGTGCTTTTTATTATTTTATTTTATTTTTTGAGCTGAAAGCTGCATTGCAACATTGGAAGTAGTGCAACAAGAAGGAGAATTGCATTCACATCCATACATTAGTCCAAAACAATGCAAACCTGGTCGTCACTCCCACTAGTGCGGATGGAACACAACAGGTTGTCCTCTGAACAAAATGCACTGTCCCTAAATCAGCTGGAGTTCTCCACAGAGCTTACAGTGCAACACCAACAACTGCATAAACTTGGCAGAGCAGAAAACGTTTCAGGTTCAAAGCAAAGGCTCCTTCTGAATTCTCTGTTGGCACAACATTCCACAGGACAGTGCCAATGACACAAAAGTTTCTTGCTGCTGTCAGATAAGCCTCGCAAACTTGGGGAACCATCAGTGATGCCCCTGAAGGCGATCTCAGTGATTATGCTGGCATATAAAGCAGTACTCGGGACCTAAGTTGTTCAGGGCCTTGTAAATTAATACCCTACCTTCCCAGGCCACACCCCCTCACCAGCCTTGCTTCACATTCTTGAGTGTGTTTGCTTGGTTGGATTGTGTCCAAATTACTTTTGCTTGCCTGGATGGCGGACAGAGAAGGGTGTGTGAGCGGGCGTAGAAACTAGCCTCCTGCGCAAAGGTAAAATTTATGTTCATTGCTCCACCCTCTCTTGCCTCTGGTCCCACCCACTATTGGCATGCAGCCTCCAAAAGTGTCCCCATCCCTGTTTTAGATGGGCCAGATTTAGGTTTGATGAGGCCCTAAGCTACTGAAGATCCAGGTGTCCTTTGTCAATACCAAATTGTCACTGTTTTTTGTGTTGAATGTATGCTATATGGTAATTTATGGACCTAGATGCAACCAGTCCATGCAGAATGTAGGCACCCTATATATAGAAATGAGCAAACCAGTGATATTTTAGGGAGCAGGCTATCAGGTGGGGCCCATTACTTACGTCATAGGAGCATACACAACACAAAACACTGTTGCTGTCTGTAGGTTTTATTTTATTTGTTTTTTAACTTATATTTTGGAAATGGACATCCAGGTTTTTTCCCTTTAATTTTTTTTGGGGGGCCCCAAGAGAGTGGGGCCCTAAGCTATAGCTTGTTTAGTTTATGCATAAATCCGGCACTGTGTCAGTCTGCACAGAAGCAGAACTAGTTTTTAAAAGTGTCAAAGTCTGATCCACCAAGGTAAGGATGTTCTGACTGCAACTGGAGACTGCAATAAGGTCCCTGACAGCTGGAAATGTTCAAGTTAAAAACGTAAGAAGATCTTTCCCTGTTGGGAACTATGAAGTGCATTGGGTAAGACGCCGAGGTGCAAATGAGGAATTCCATGGTTTCGCTCTCATCTCCGCCACGAACTGATCTTGGGCCTCAGCCTCAGCTCCTCCATTTGCAATATGGGGACACGATGTGGACTTACCTTTGCAGGACTGTTGTAAGGATTAAAATTAGATCATGTATGTGATGTTTCTTCAGAATCTGGAAGTGCTAGGAACATGCAGGAGATAGCTAGATCTTAGTTGCAGTGCAGACTGAGAGGCCTTGCCCATGTGGATCACTTGATATGCTTTTGAAATATTCTCCCCATCACTGATTGTTTGTTCCTGACAGAGGCTCCTACGCCTTTAACAAGGGCATCATCTTGTTATGCTCATCCCACTTCTCTAACTGATGAGAAGCTCCTGGAGTGCAACCCTGGCCCATGCTCAAACCCCTTTGGATGGAGGCTTGTCATAATGTTTTCACTTATTTACAAATATATGGGTTGACTATCATTGGAAGCTCCAGGAGACAGCCAAAGTCCATAAAGGGACATTCACTGGCACCCTACGATGCTTGCAGAGCTCAAGATCAGCTCTCTGTGTCTTTCTCTATCTCAAAGGGAAGTCTGTCCTTTTCATGAAGACATCTAGACCACATCAACCTTAGCTTGGGTTGGGGAAGAGGTACAAACCTTTCAGGTATTTCCTAGTCTTTCAAAAGTCCAGCTGCTGAGCACCATCAGCCAATCTGCCTAACAAAAGGCAAACTTCCTAACTTTGTTAGGACTGTTGTTTTCCAGCTCCATTAACATTCCCTTTCCAATTCTACACACACGGATTCTTAAAATATATTATATCAGGGGGTGGAGCACCTGTTGCCAGACTCCCATCATCCCTAGGGATAGGCAGATGGGTCAATTTCAGTTTCTCATTTTCCCCCAATCTTAAATTCAGTTCTCCACATTTTCACAACAGTTTGCAATTAAAAACAAAAACAAGCCCTCATGAAAGCCCTCATGTACCAAAGAAGCACTTTAGTACAAATTTCCCTTAATATACACGTTGTTGCATACAATTTTTTCTAACATGCACATTTCTGCAAAGCAATTTCCCCACACTGAATGCGTTTTTGTATGCTACTTCCACTAATATGTGCATTTATATGCACACTTGGCATTGCAAAATTCAGAAAAGTGTGAATTGCAAAGGAGGGCTGTGCTTTGTTTGTGTGTTGTTTCGTAGAATTCAAATTCAGTCAGTTTGCCTCTAAATACAAACTGAATGGAATTTCTCGCCCATCTCTAATCAACCCTAGTGACTGGGCACACTGGTAACAGTTGGAGTCCAACACCTGGAGGGCCAAAGGTTCCACATCCCTACCTTATACAGGTCTGGAGAATTTGGCTACCTTGTCATGGGGATGGACCAAATGTGAGTCCCGAGGTCTTTAGCCAGACCTTGGGACTCTCCCTAGGCCATGCCTCTTCCTAGGCCACACCCCTGCTGCATCCCTTCCTTGCCAGACTGAAGAGTGTCCTTGAACTGTGAAGACGCCTCACTCCACTTTTGTCTCTGGTCTTATCCACCACTGGCTTGTTCCAAAAGGTTCCTTATAAGGGAATGTGGCCCTTAGGCATAAAAGCCCCCCCCCCCCCCGTTTTATAGTTGCAGCAGAAACAGGGCATAAAACAGCAGACAACTGCTGTGATCATGCCCTGCTTGCAAGCAGGGGCAGATTTAGGGCTGTGTGAGTGGTATGCACATACAGTGGTACCTTGGGTTACATACGCTTCAGGTTACATACGCTTCAGGTTACAGACTCCGCTAACCCAGAAACAGTACCACGGGTTAAGAACTTTGCTTCAGGATAAGAACAAAAATCGTGCTCCAGAGGTGCGACGGCAGCAGGAGGCCCCATTAGCTAAAGTGGTGCTTCAGGTTAAGAACAGTTTCAGGTTAAGAACGGACCTCCGGAATGAATTAAGTACTTAACCTGAGGTACCACTGTACTAGATGTTTAGCTGGGGGGAGCAGCTTCTCAAAACCCAGAAAGCAAGGTGCCAGGTTTTGAGGAAGAGGCATGAACCTCTGACAGAGTCCTAGAGTCCACCTTCCTCTTTCCCAAAGCTTGGTTATCACTTACCCAGCTTTGGGAAGGATGTGGAAGGGCTCTAGGATCCTGCCAGAGCCTTGCGCCTCCTTCCCAAAGCCCAGCACCTCACTTAGCCTGATTTGGGAAGGCAGCAAGGAGGCCGGAGGGTGTCAAATGTTGGCCTCCCACAGGGCGCCATATTACCCAAGTCCACCACTGTTGCAAGCTTCCAAGGCATTTGAAGACAAAGAGCACTGGACCACACAGCCTTTTTTGCTGTGATCTGGTTAGGCAACTCATAAGTTCAATTCACTCTTAATGACTCCATGTCATTGCTCAACTTCTGTATTTATATATACCTTTAACTCTTCTGAACTAGTATGAGAGGAGGGAGTTTCTGTACCTCCAGCAGGGTAGGGGTTGCCACCAGGGGGCAGGAATGCACTCTCTCGACAAACAAGCAATGCACACAGACAGGGGTGCTGCTATTTAGGCAAGGTCCCCCAAGGTTGCGCTGCAGCCTTTGCTAACCTGGTGCCCTCTAGATATTTTGGACGACAACTCAGAAGTTGAGGTGCACGTGCACTCACACACAGGCCCCAGCCAGGAAGGAGGCACAGAAACTAGAAAGAATGCAACAAGGGGTTTTCAAAAGTGCCAACCAATAAGATTTATCACTCCTCGGTGTGCTTTGGAACACAGGTTCCTTCTTTGGGAGCAATCCTAAACCTTTGCAGTTCTGCAAAAGAGCTGAAGTGGCTTGCGCAACTAGACACAGTGTTGGAAATGCAGCAAGCTGAGCAGGTGTGAGGATGGGGAGCAGATTGACAGGGCAGATGGATGCACAGCAGCAACAGGATCAGGATGGCCACAGGGACCCCCTATGGATGGAAGGGCCATAGCTCAGTGGTAGAGCATCTGCCTTGCAAGCAGGAGGTCCCAGGTTCAATCCCCGGCATCTCCAGGTAGACCCCTTGCCTGAAAACCCCATACAGCTGCTGCTAGTCAGTGTACTGAGCTATACCAAAAGTCTGACTTGATATAAGACAGCTTCCTATGTTCCTACAACAGTGGCAAGGAGGGAGGCACCTTGTTCAAGAGCCCCTCAGAACCTGGATCTGCATTAAAACACATGACTGTGTCACTATCAGGCCTAGTTTGAATCATCTCAAGAACAACCTGTCTGGACCCACCTCTTTTCCAACAGCGCTTACGATGCCAGGTGTTTCCCTCCAATGTGCCACCTAATAATAACAAACTCCATCTACTTAAGCTGAGGGTGAGGCTACGTGCCTTGGAAAGGTTAGGCTAGGCCATGTGCATGGAAACGATCCTCTGGTGACTCCTTGGGTGTGGCTTTCAACTCCCAAGGTGACAATTCTGAATGGTTAGCAGCTCGTCCATTCTATAATGTCTCGTGCTGTTGACATCCTCTTGGTGGCTTCCCGTAGAAGCGACACACGGCAGACCTTGTGAAGCAGAGATAGGCCTTCCTGGTGCTGTTGCACTTCAACTCACATTGTCCCCTGCCAGCGTGACCAATGTTCAGGGATGATGGGAGCTGGAGTCCAGCAACATCTTGAAGGGCCACAGGTTCCCTGTCCCTGGCGCGAAGAGTCACTGCTAAGCAGTGGAGGCTGGTTCTTTGGGGCAAATGGGGCTCTGCCCCACCACCAACCTCATTTTGCCCTCAGCCAGCCCCCAACAGACTGCCTCCTTGCTTACAACCACTCCAGGAAGATTCACTGGCTGTCAGCTTCCTCCTCCTCTCATGTAGTCCGTGCATGCATTAATTCTCACTTGTGGCCCCCAGCTTTGTACACACTTGCACAGGTCCTTGTGAGGGGCAGCAGCAGGTGGGTGCAGCATCACACCCGCAACAGGTGTAGCCAGGGACAGCGGGTGAGGCTAGAGGCAAAAGTGAAGAGTGTTGGGTATGATCCTTACCATTGTGAAATAGGTTGCATTCTAGCCACAGCTTTCTATATAACATATGTACATACATATCACTCTAGGATCCTTCCAGACATACCAGAGGCGTTACCACAGTTCAAAACGACATTTTAGCCAAGCAAAAGCATCCATGGAAGGTGAGGGGCAGGGCCAAGGAGCGCAAAATGACATGCAAAATGACATCCCTCAAACATGCAAAATGACATCCCTCAAAATGACATCCCTCCCACCACCCATTTTGTCTTCTCAATAATCGTGTGAGATAGGTTAATTTAAAAGGGAGAGTGAGTAGCTCAAGGTCACCCAGTGAGCTTCTTGGCTGAGTGGTTATTTGAACCCTGATCTCCCAGGTTCTAGTTTGACACTATAAAAGGTAAAGGTAAAGGGCCCCTGGACGGTTAAGTCCAGTCAAAGACGACTATGGGGTTGCAGCGCTCATCTCGCTTTCAGGCCAAGGGAGCCGGCGTTTGTCCACAGACAGCTTTCTGGGTTATGTGGCCAGCATGACTAAACCGCTTCTGGTGCAATGGAACACTGTGACAGAAACCAGAGCACATGGAAATGCCGTTTACCTTCCCACTGCAGTGGTACCTATTTATCTACTTGCACTGCTGTGCTTTCAAACTGCTAGGTTGGCAGGAACTAGGACAGAGCAACGGGAGCTCACCCCATTGCGGGGATTTGAACTGCTGACTTTCTGATCAGCAAGCCCAAGAGGCTCAGTGGTTTAGACCACAGCTCCACATCCCTAGTTTGACGCTATAACCACTACACCAAACTGGTGCTCTTCAGAAGCTACAGCATACAATAGATCTTAAATTTATTTATATAAACATTTGTATGCTGCCTTTTAGGGTAAACTCTTCCCTTCTGCCATTTTTATAAGTGATTATTTCCATGTGTAATTTGTGAAACGAAGTTGAAATAGTTGTTTCTATTTTGTCATAGAAACCTTCAGTAGCTACTTACAGGCTGAACTGTATAAATGGAGTTAACGGTCTGGTTTTTGTGCATGTGAAATCACACTGGGCTATTTATTACATTTGTGCTGGCTTTTAGTAATACAATGGAGTAGATGCTTTAATAAGCTGCAAATTATATTTCATTGGTTATATTTTCAGGCATATTTTTGTAAGGTGCTTTGGAAAGGACGTCTCTTTAAGAGCGGGCTATGAATTCATCAGATCAATAATAAATAAACAAGAGCCTATGTGATCTATAGAAACATAGGGTTGTATCAAAAAAAGTTTTAGTCACAGTAAAACCTCTGAGATTAAAGGACCTAACTTAATAATGTTCATTAATATTATTGGTTCTACTCTCAGGAGGACTAACATCGAGTACAAAGGACTGCGCTATTCGCTATATGCAATGCGAAAGTGACAGTTCGGAAAGGAAGACAAACTCCCAACCAAATTTCAATATTTGATTGATGTTTTTACATTGAAAGCTAAGCCTGAGGTGCTGAAAGACAGCGGAACTGGAAGGGAGACAACCTTTGTATTGGTAAATGTGAATTGCTACTGGTTTCGGGGAGGGTTTTCGCAAATAAAGCTTAAAGCGCCCTTGCTTCCATCAGATATGGAACGCAAATGTAAAAGACACCAACCAGAATGCTCATTTGCATTACAAGTGCTTCTGCTCAGCCTTATCTTTCCGCCTGAACAGTTGCTAAAGTCAGACTTAATAGAGATACAAAAATGATTTCAAGCCTCCTGAACAGATGCTTCCGTGTTAAGTATTTTGGCTGCACAGACTTGTCTGGAGCCTGGGATTTGTGTAGCTCCTTGACGGTGATCCAAGTTGCTTATCTAGATCAAAGGAATGAGGCTGTGATTCTAATGTGTCTATCTCTTAATTACTGCCACTGTTCCCTTTTCACATGGAAGGAATTCAAAAGTGTTTTCCCCTGGGTGTTCATCAGCTGCTGAGTATCAGGGAGACCCTAAGATTTGCAGGAGGACAATTCTTAATAAATTAGTATTTTTCGCTCTATAAGACGCACCAGACCACAAGACGCACCTAGTTTTTGGAGGAGGAAAACAAGAAAAAAAAAATTCTGAATCTCAGAAGCCAGAACAGCAAGAGAGATCACTGGACAGTGAAAGCAGCAATCCCTCTTGCTGTTCTGGCTTCTGTGATAGCTGCGCAGCCTGCATTCGCTCCATAAGACGCACACACATTTCCCCTTGCTTTTTAGGAGAGAAAAAGTGAGTCTTATAGAGCAAAAAATACGGTACTTCCAGGGTCAGGGGGAGATTGGTGGGGGCAGCAAGAAAACAGCAACCTCCCAATTAACCCAGCAAAGGCTGAGCAAGCTCCGTAGCCAACAAATGTTAAGTGTCGGGGAGATGGAGGCAAATCAAGGATGGTGATGGAGGTGGACTTGAGTAACCTGAAGCACTCCTGTCAGAAGGTAAGGACCACAAAGCCATAAGCTTTCCTGGACTGCGGTCCACTTCACCAAGGTCAGAAGACTGCGGTGGGTCAGGCAGGTCACTGGGCCAGCCTGGAGTAACTTAGCCCAGTAACTTAGCCCAGTTCAGTCCCAGTGTTGTCATGAGATGGGAGTGGTGCTGGCTCAAGATTCAACAAATCCTGGGCTGACTCAGCCCCTCCCCACCCCTAAAGATGCCCCATTCCAGGGCTGAAGCCAGCAGATAACCCACCAATGGAATTTTCACCTGCCTGGCATGATTCCGCAGGTAGAGACTGGCAGGGCTGGGCAGGAGACCTCTACCCAATACACCCACCCACCTCAGGAAAGGTGCTTTGGATAGCTCTGTTAGTCTTTTTTAAAATATATATTTTTATTGAATTTCATACAAAGCAAGAATAAACAGGAGAAACCGCCTCTTTCCCAATTCTACTCCCATTTCACAGTCCCAGATTTGTTTTATAATATTGGTTTGACCTAACTGGGGATTACTAAATATCTTATCTATAATACACAGTTGTCTTTTAGATGTTGAGTTCATATCGATGGTCAACTTTTCAAAGCAGGTTGAAAGAGGACTGCTGGATTGGATATTAAATGTAGCACGTGCTGAAGATGCAGCCAGCGGACCCCCCTCAGCTGACAGTGTTGACGTTATCTGTTCACTGATAGTCTTTAAGATGCCACAAGACTCCCCGGTGCTTCTGTTGCAGAAGACTCACACTGCAACTCCTCTGGAAATTGGGGAGGTTGTTTTGAATTGTGAATTCAGTGTTTTACCTTGTTATCAGATGCCTTCAGCTGCTCAGAGGAAAGGCAGGGTGTATGTGTTTTAAATAAAATTAAAGCTGAGGCTCCAGTACTTTGGCCACCTCATGAGAAGAGAAGACTCCCTGGAGAAGACACTGATGCTGGGAAAGATGGAGGGCACAAGGAGAAGGGGGCGACAGAGGATGAGATGGTTGGATAGTGTTCTCGAAGCCACAAACATGAGTCTGACCAAACTGCGGGAGGTAGTGGAGGACAGAGGTGCCTGGCGTGCTCTGGTCCATGGGGTCACGAAGAGTCGGACACGACTAAACGACTAAACAACAACAACAACAATATGCTTGCCTTGTTCCCTGGAAATGCCATGCTTTGGTCACTCACTCTATACTGGAAATCCAGACAGCACTGCTGTCAAGATGGCTGAAGACCAGGCAGGTTGCAAGTCTTTCCTTCTTACCAGAAACTTATTCCCTTCCTAGCTACATAGCAATAAGACAAACCACTGGCCCTCCAGATGTTGATAGACTCTTAACTGTCACCAGCCCCAACCAGCACAGCACTTGGCCAGGAATGATGGCAACTGCGTCCCAAAAACAAGTGGAAGGCCGAAGGTCATTCGTCTCTGAAATAAAGTACCCAGGTTTGCATCTCAGGTGACCACACACAAAAGAGGAGAAGTTCTCCTGCGCCATTAATAGGTATGTAGAAGACACACATCAAAGGCTTGTCTTTAAGGTCTGATTTTATTGATAACTTTTATGGCTATTTCATGTGGGTGCAGGAGCTCTGTCCTCTTTTGCATCTGGTCATCCTATTTGGGTCTGACAGAGAATGAAAAAGTTCCAGGAAGGTGGGAAAGAATGAAAAAAGGTGTCCTCTTTCTTCTCCTTGATCTTCTCCCCAGTTCCAAGTTGGTTAGAGCACTGAACAGAAGAGCTCCTGTTAGGGGCTGTGGATATGCCAAAGCATTCTATTTCTAGTCCCTACTTGTTAAATACTCAGTGTAAAAGGTCAAATGATGGCTGCTGAAGCAAATATCTGACAGATACCTGGCACCCAAATCTGTAGCCCTGGAATCGGTAGAGGTGATGTTTTCTTTTTTCCAGTGCTTGTTTGAAAACTAGTGCAATAGCTTCTGGATTTTATTTTCTCTCTCTCTTTCTTAACCCCTTTTCCTTATTTCTCTTTCTTTCGTTATTCCTCTCTTTCCCTTTCTCTTTATGTTTTTATTGTCTTTAGATCAAAGTCTTAGTTTGGAAACCACCCCCAAAAGAGGAAAAAATATATTCAATATTAAGTTTCGTATTTTTTCCTCTATAAGCACTAATAAAAGTTTATTTTTTTTAAAAAAATGAAAATCGGTGCCATGATTTTTCATCTCAGACCACCACTTCTGCCTGCCCCCTGCTTTCCAGAACCACAGGATGATGTCCTCTCCTCTGAAAGGTCAACCATCCCCTTGCTTGTTCTTTAGGCTCATCCAGACTTCCTTTTGTGCCACACAATTCCCAGGCACAGGTCCGCAGTTTAAAGCTCTGCGTCTGAGCGGGTTTTGTTGTCCCAGTGATTTCCCGGAGAGAACCTATGTTTTACCACTGAACTGGAGCAAATGGCAATTGCCAAATGCTCTGATTCAGCGGTAAAATGCCGGTTTTCCCAAGAAAAGTGCCAGGTAAAAAACAAAACAAAGCAATCCCTGCTGGGCCATGGAGCTTTAAAACCCAGAAAGTGCCTTGAAACACAACACAAAAGGAAATCTGGGGCTCCAGAAAGAAGCTGTGCACTTCCTCTCCTGTCAACAATGCTGCTCTTTGTGACTCTGATGTCTTAGCTAAGGAGGGGCCACATTCTGCCGCACCACCCCTCCCACCTCTTCTCCAAGTCTGCTTAAGACCAAACACAAACAAAAGATGAGCCAAGGAAATCGGCATCTCTCTGAAGGGATGGCAAAGGTGAGGCAACGGCTGAGGCGTGTATTGCTGGCTCCAGGGCTGCTAAACTGGAGAGGCAAGCAAATCAGACGGATCGGGGTAAGAGGCATCGACACAGGAGAAGCACTAAACAACCAGGAGGAAGGAGGCTTCCTGTCAACAGGACTGTCTACCAACAGAAGGTTTAAAATAAAATTTATTAAAAAAATGATTCATCACCTGGTTTCTATCAATTGATTCAAATCAAATAGCTTCTCCAAATCCCAACCACAGTGCCTTTTCAGAAATACAGTGGTACCTCGGGTTAAGAACTTAATTCATTCTGGAGGTCCGTTCTTATCCTGAAACTGTTCTTAACCTGAAGCACCACTTTAGCTAATGGGGCCTCCTGCTGCTGCCGCGCCACCGGAGCACAATTTCTTTTCTCATCCTGAAGCAAAGTTCTTAACCCAAGGTACTATTTCTGGGTTAGCGGAGTCTGTAACCTGAAGCATCTGTAATCCGAGGTACCACTGTAGTACATTTTTATCCCACCCTTCCTCGAAGGAACAGGGTTTTCAGTAGCACCCCATCCCTTTATCCTCACAGCAACCCAGTGATTTGGGTAAGATGAAGGATTGAGGGAGCCAAGGTCACCCAATGAGCTTCATGGTCAAGTGGCACTGAGAAAGTACATTAACTTTCAATCACACTGATTTAAATTTGTGCCATCCACTTCCAGCAATGGCTGCAGTCAAGCTGGTGCCAAACATATTGCTTTGCTTTCCTTTGGACCACATCAGCGTGGCTCAGAGGGGGACCTTGCTGTCTGGGCTGTCCAGGACCTCCTTACACACTGCCCAGACTTGTGCCCCAGGAGGTCACTTGGGTGATGCTAATGCAGCAGTTTGACTTCACCCCTGGAGGCACACTCCATTGTCTCTTGAGACAGATGGAGGTCAACAACTTAATCATCTGAAACACTGAAAAGCAAGACAACTAAAGATACATGTATTTGAATGAAAACATTCAAGATGGAAGGCTGTGAAGTGTATCTCTCATGCATGCTCTGTCATACACCTGTCATGTATGATCTAGCTGAGATTCCTGCATTGCAGGGGGCTGGACTCAGTGACCCTCATGGTTCCTTCCAACTCTAGGATTCTATGAGTCTATGACCTAGGACAGTGTTCCTCAAACTTGGGTCTCCAGTTGTTGTTAGACTACAGCTCCCGTCAGCCCTAGCTAGCAAGACCAGTGGTCAGGGATGATGGGAGTTGTAGTCCAACAACAGCTGGAGACGCAAGTTTGAGGAACACTAACCTAGGAAACCAGGGTTCAAATCCCCACTCAGCCATGAAACTTACTGGTTGACAGTTTAGCAGCCACTGCGTCAATAAAGCCTCAGTCATAAATAACAGCAAGCATTGTATAACCTCCCCACAAACTTTGTGCAAATAAATCAGGAGAAATGCTCAACGAACATGTCATCTGGAAGCGGCTGGTGTCTTCAGTAACCTGTGAAAGCATATGCCAACAGTTGCAACCTCTTGAGGGATAAGCAAAGGCAGATAGTGACTAGCAGATAAACACATTACTGTTGGAAAAGCATGAAGAGAGGAACATAGGACAATCCTGAGCTAGGTGCTACCACTGGTCCATCCAGCTAAGCATTGTCTACAGCAGTCTTCCTGAGCCCTGCTTGAAGTTGCTGGGGATTAAAACCAGGACCTTCTGAACGCCACTGAGCTACAGCCTTTCCCTATACAGCCTCCGTGTTGACAAAAGTGATTTGGGTTCCTACCCAGTTCCAAGAGTGGTGCCATCATACCAGAACATGCAGAGCCAGATTTTTGAGGCCGTTTACAAAATGGCTCCAATTAATTGTGGCTGCAATTACATCACATTGTATCACAGACTCCCTGAGAGTACCTGTTAGTTAGGCTGTTAAATTATATTATCAAATGGCACGCATGGTTGATTTGTGGATGGATTGCCACACCCACCATATTGCCTGGAGAATCCAGATGGGAACCTTGCTGGAGTTTGATTACTTTGAGGAACATCTGGAGTCATCAGGACAAAGGTTGAGGCAGGGTAGGGACCACAAGAAGATAAGGAATTCCACTGGGAAACCACAACTGAAATTCCAAAGCCGTTTACATTGGCTGGGGTACATGCAAAGTATTATAGGGCATTTATATTCCTACTCAGTCCCCCATCAGCTCTTAGCATAGTGCATTTTTTTTGCAGCTCCACTTTCTGCCTTTGGTACCCCTTGTTACATAATGGACGTTCATCTGTAGGTGACTGTTTCATGAAGGATCCAGGCATACAACAGTGAATTACCACAGGTGACTTTCTGCCCTTGAAACAGTCTTTGCTGTGCTTTACTTCACACACCCAGCTGAATCCCCATTTGGCCATGAAGTTCACTGGGCCAGTCACTGCTTCTCAGCCTAAGCTAACCTACCTCACAGGGTTGTTGTGGAGGTTAAATGAGTAGGGGGATATCTCGTGTATGCCACTTCAAGTTCCTTTGAGCAAAGGATGAGAAATAAAGAAATAAAACAGGAAAGGCCCTTTCAAGAACTGGAAGAGAACCCACAGCCACCATCCCAGGTCACAGAACAGTTCTTGTTGTGAGTCCCACGGAGAAGAAGAAGAAGAAGAAGAAGAAGAAGAAGAAGAAGAAGAAGGGGAGTTTGGATTTGATATCCCGCCTTTCACTCCCTTTAAGGAATCTCAAAGCGGCTAACATTCTCCTTTCCCTTCCTCCCCCACAACAAACACTCTGTGAGGCTGAGAGACTTCAGAGAAGTGTGACTGGCCCAAGGTCACCCAGCAGCTGCATGTGGAGGAGCGGAGACGCGAACCCGGTCCCCCAGATTACGAGACTACCGCTCTTAACCACTACACCACACTGGAGCCAACCAGGACATTGATTGCGGGGGCCCAGTGGCTCGGCCCCCAGGGGCCAGCTCCCCTAGCCTCTGCTACAAGTGCCTACTTTTAGTCATATTTTAAATGTATTTGCATTTTAAACTGCTTTTTAAAAATAATGATTTTTATTTGATTTTACAAGTATAGAATTATAACAACACAAAATACATATCCATATTTAGAGATTTCTCCGAATCTCTGGACTTCCCACTTGCCCCTCCATGGGTCCTATTGTCAACCTTTCCAACTTCATATTGTTCTGTAATCCATATTTTATGTCTCTCCATTTTGTCCACAATATTTGCTACATTACAAGTGTTATTTCAATCCTGCTGATGCTTTCATCTGCTTACAGTCGTCTCCCAGATAAACTATAAATTCCCCCATTCTTTATTGAAGTTTTGGTCTTCTTGGTTTCTGAGCTTCCCCATTTTAAACTGCTTTGAATTATGTAGAAATTGCCTCGAAACGGTTGTTTAGAAGGCGACTAATAAATCAACAACAACAACAGATCAGAGGCAACATAATTAGAGGCAACATTCAATGATGTTTCTGTCATTGTTCAGCCATTGAGAACCTCCCTTCCTTTCTACTGAAGGGCGTTATAGAAACAAACAATCCAGCAGAGATAAAACAGCAGCAATTAAAAAGCCTGGGAAAATCAGAATAAAAAGGTATTTTCATGGTGCCTTAAAGATAAAAGCTTAAAAGATAAGAGGGAGTAACTCTAGCAGAAAATCCCACACAACAACAAAAGAAGCCCTCCTTTCAGTCACCACCCATCTTGCCACCCTCTGATGGCGGGGGCACCTGGGAGAGGATTTTGGAAGCAAATTTTAATGTGTCGGCAAGTTGGATCATATCCATAACCACCAAAGCACATCAATATTACTTGAACAACCATCACTCCTCCCAAAGGAATCCTGGGGACCGCAGTTAGGCCCTCACAGATTTATGATTCCAAGCTCCCTTAACAAACTACAGTTCCCAGAATTCTTTGGGAGGAGAGGGAAGCCATGCGCTTTCAGTGTATGAGTTTGGTTTGGGAATTGTTCCCTTGGATACCTGGGTTCCAAGCTGTGTGGGGCCTTGAAAGGTAAGAGGAAGCATTTTGCAGCAGCAGCAGCAGCAGTAATAATACGTGCAATATGGCCACCCAGCTCTCAATGCAAAATAATAATAAAAAAACCTGCAGCCTCTGCAAAAGAAATTATGAACGGTGACAAATTAAGAATTAGCAATTACCACGCACCGCCCAAAATGAGGAAACACGTCACCAAAAATAAAAGAGGGCACAGGTTTGCATAACATTTGCAAGCCTCAAATCACATTTAGAGATGTAAATGTAGAATTGTATAATTTAAATAGCGATACAGTACACCAGAGTGGGGCAGAAATCATGTGACTCATGTTCCTGCTGAGCCTGCAATCTAGGGGTTCTTTGTGAACTGGCAATCCCAAAGCCCCTTCTGTTTTCCCCTCTCATGGTTCTTTCTCATGGTCCTCAATTTTGGACCAGACATCCATCCCTTCATATAAAGGATTCTGTCAAGAGAGAACTGTCCTCTGGCAACCCTTCAAACAGAGGAGTGTTCTCTATAAAGTAAGACATATAACCACCCTAATCATAGCAAGTTGGAGAGAGATGCTAACATTTTAAAATTTGGTCCCTCTGCTCAGTGATGAAGATATTAATTCCCCCTGTGAAAATTAGTCTAGACTCTAGAGGATCACTAAAGGACAGCCTGCAAATAGTCTCATGAGATGATGGATCAGCCCCACCCCAACCTGACAGTGGTGAGACTACAACATCCAGGTTTGCTTTCAATACAGTTGTCAAAACCAGCACGAAAACAGAGCTCAGGCTTGACGAACTGTACAGTGGGACCTCCGTTCTCGAACGCCTCTGTTCTCATACATTTTGGTTCCCGAACGCCGAAAACCCAGAAGTAAATTCTTCCGTTTCCATTTTTCAGAACCCGAACGTGCAACGCAGCTTCCACTGAGTGCAAGAAGCTCTTGCAACCAATGGGAAGCCACGCTTTGGTTTTCAGAAACCGAACAGGCTTCCGGTATGGATTTTGTTTGGGAACCGAGGTTCCACTGTAAAAGGGGCTTTCGTTGGAAAGATCTTTTTCTATATAATCTAGGAGTTACGGTAGAATTTTAGACAGCCAATAAAAGAATAGCTAAAAAGCATACTTGCGAGCATGATAGACTATCTAAAAGTCTACTTTAGCAGTTAGAAAAAAATAAATGTATATGTAGGTATAGTTCTGGCACATCTTACAGTTTCACAAGGTAAGAAAGAACAGTAAAACATTATTAATAACAAAAAAACTGGAAAGAAAGAGACTACAAAGCTTCATCACAAATCAATTATCGGTTTGGCACATACGTTCCCAGGGCAGCATGTAAAATCTATCAATCTGGCAAGATGAAAGCCTAATTGCCTGGGTAAGATTACTGCCGACCACAAATTAATTAACAGTCAATGCATTTCAAGCTTGTCTGCCAGTTAAGTATGCCAAATTACAGGCCTGCACTTTTGAGCAAGGGCAAAGAGGAAGACTGGTAGTCAGAGACAGGAAACCTACACAAAATCGGAAACAGTCACTGGTAAAAGAGCACATATTTTGGTACAGAATTAACCATGCGCTCCATCATCACGGGTGTCGTTGGTGGCAGTGATGGAGACAGTCCAGAAACTGACTTTGAAAGCAGTTCTGAAATTGCAGTTGGTTCAAAATGCAGCCACCAGGATGCTATGAAGTCAAGGTGGTTTTGCACACATTGCTCCAATCCTGTACCAATTACAGTGGTTGCCAATTTGTCTCCAAGCCCCACTTAAGGTACTGGTATTGACCTCTAAAGCCCTACCTGCCCTAGGAACTGGTTCTCTGAAGTGAATCTGTCCCTTTCATTTTCCCAATCTCAGTTTTAGTTCTCCACATCAGTTTGCAATTCTCTTTTTAAAGTCATCATGAAAATTCAGGAACATTTTAGTGCAGATATCTCTTATTTTGGTATGCAATTTCCCCTAATAAATTTTTTGCCGTTTCCCCATAAATAATGCAAACTAGTATGCTATTTTCACCAACGTGTGCAATTTTATAAGCACTTCACCCTAGCATATGCATTTTTCGTACACGTTATTTGGCATTGCAAAATTCGGAGAAGTGTGAATTTCAAAGAGGGGCTGGTTTTTATCAGTTCATTTCCTTTGGAAAGCGAAAATTGGCCAAGATCTCCTTTCAATGCCAGCTGAATCAAACTTCGTCCCCATCCCTAGTGTGGGGCTTCTTCTCCTTTTGATTATTATGTAGTGTGAACATGTTTGCCGCCTTATCTTTTTGTTGATTAGGTGATGTGGGAGAACCTGTTCTTAAAGATGGGGTACGAAAGAGATAGAATGAAAGAACAGTGGGAGTTAGAGAACAAAAGAAAAGTCAACATGAACCGTCCTGCTTCTAAGCCTCTCTTGATTCCACATCTGAGGTGCAATGACTTATGGCTCTTAAATATCTCAACGAGATGCTACATGTCATCACCTTCCGCAGCCTGCCAGGAAATTTGTTGCGCTTTGCAGCTTGTGAGGAGAAACAGAGCGAATGTTGCTGAATCTTCAAGAAAGCAAATTTCTCAATTAACTGATTAACTGCTGATAATCTAGAGAGCAATTTTGTGCCGGGGGAGCATGCAAACACTGGTGCCTTTCCTGTCCCCTCATCCCAGTCAGGCCCCATCTGTGCAATACATTTAAAGAAGCACAATACCACTTTAAACGGTTACGGCTTTCCCAAAGAATTGGAGGAATTGTAGTTTCTTAAAGGTGCTGAGAGCTGTTAGGAGACATCATACCAGCCTCCTCTGAGAGCTACAGTTTCCAGTCTTCCCCGGGAAGAGGGACTGGCTGTTATACCAGTCTGGAAACTGTAGATCAGTGAAGGGAACAGGAATCTCTTAACAATTCTCAACACCCTTAACAAGCTACGATTCTCAGGATTTGTTGGGCGAAGCCATGACTTTTTAAAATGGCATGATTACAAACTTATAGATTTAAAAACAACAACAACAAGCATAAAGTATTGTCTTCCGAGACAAAAACACGTGCAACTGTTAAGTCTCGTATGCAGTCATCCACACTGCATCAAAACAGACTGAGAAAATACTTTATATTACAGATTAAGCTCACATCCACAGAGTATACTTCAATATAGAATGTTGAGATAATTTCTCCATAGTGGCTCCTGTAACCGAGCTAGAAGGAAGACCACTTTACGACAGCTAATAAATGATATAAATTGAAACCAAACAGAGTCAAACAAATCTTTTTGTTATTCCTCTTATCACCCTCCAGTGAGGGTTCTTGACTGGGTGAGATGCGTCTTTGAACTTTGATCATTCCTCTTGTTTGACTGAATGGAGGGCAGAGAGGGGCATGTGAGTGAATATAGCAGGTAAGAGTTGCATTTGTCGCTCCTTCTTTTGCCTTTGGCCCTGCCCACCCTGGCATGTGGCCCCCGGGAAGAGTGCCTAGAAAGGAATGTGGCCTTCTACCCCTGGCCTACATTCTGAGGTCATGCGGCCATGGACTCAAGGAAACATGGCAGCACAGCTCCTGGCTCCGCATCAGAGGCTAGGCTGCATTGTCTTGAGTGGAATAGTGGAGCTCCTTGGACTCCAGCTCTCATATGTCTCAGCCAGCATGCCAATGTTCAGAAACAATAGAAGGTACATTCTAAAACACCTGGAGGGTGTCAGGTCCTCGATGCTTTACCTGAGATTCCTGCATAGCAGGAGGTTTGGACTAGACGGTCCCTTTCAGCTCTACAATTTTATGATTCTAAATTGGGATAGGCTGTTCTGAAAAAGAGGAGGGAATACCACTTTTTGTTATTTTTCAGGAACAGAGCAAGATGGAGATTCTGATTCCATTGCAGTCTTTTGGACGCACCTGTGACACTTCTAGGCTACTGCATCAGAAAGCAAATGTAGAGGGCCTCTGGCCTCACTGGCCATTCACACAGTGCATTGCAAATGTGCTTGCTCAGTGACCAAAAGCAGCTTGTGTGGGCATGTCCCGATGACACCATGGGCTCTTGCACATTGCCAGCGGCCTTGGGAAGAGGTGAGATGTCACAGCAACTGCAATGCGGAACAGGCTCAGCCTCTTCTGGGTGCTGCCTGTGATCCCAGGAACACCCACTTTTCACAGAACTGGACACAGCAAGCATCACTGCTCTTGGTATCCATGGAAAACCAGGACCTCCAGCAACCAGTGGCAGGAACAGTCTGCCACACTATGGTTTAGTGACGGGAGGAAAGAGAAGGAAGAGAGGGGAATTTAACAAGATCCAAAAGCTTCACCCTGTGACTCCTCCATTTCCCCCCAAATTATGGCCCTCTTGCACCCTTCAAGAAATAATATGTATGTCACACAAAGGGCAAGAGGACTGGATGGGTTCCCTCTGCCTCCCCTGTAATTTGATCACAATGGCCACATGAGCTCAGTATGAGAAAGGAAATAAAGGCAAATGAAGACTCAAGAACGAAGAAGGACTTGGCTGTGTTTCCTCAGCAGAGATTCCCTTTGCTAAGACGCTTGGTTTGCTTATACGTATTTGCAAAGTAGGATAATCGCTCCTCCCTAGGAATGAGTGGCTAAAGATGGTAAGATCCTGTTTCACAGCCAAGGAGCTGGACTAGTGCTTTGTTCGGATGAAAAGGGTGGCCTGGGAATACCTGCTGTCAACAGCTGTGCGTTTAGCCAAATTATCATCCTCCTCAGCATCTAATTTTTTCTCGGCACGGCCTATGTTATTGGACAGTGTTAACTAACATAGAGCAACCATATCAGATACAGCCTGTCATCCTGTCTGCCTGACTATCTTGTTGCACCTGCCCTAATTTGCCAAACAGTAAGAATCTCCAAAGTTTTAGCACTTACTGGGGTTCAATTTCATTATGAATGAAATTGACACTGGAGGCTTATAGCATTTTATAATACTTGGGTTGTACCCACTAAGGATAGTCCTTCTCAGACTATTGAAATTACTGAGCATGCCTAAATTAGGCTAATTCATTTCAGTGGGTCTACACTGATAAAAACTTACCCAATGTGTTTGTTTATAAAAATACAGGTTTGAGCATAGGAGGTGCATTGCTATTCTCTTTTTCTAGAGAAACAGCATTGCACTTACTTATATATGCCAACCCCACAACTCATAGCTATATTATATAAATAGATATAGGTAGATAGGCTGATACCAGGAATGCGGGTGACAACGCCGATATCTTGCTGAAACACATCACCTACGGTGCTGGGGCTGTGTTTGCAGGGATGCTGCGCCTTCCACATTCTGCCTGCAGGCAGGTCTCTGTGATTCAGATGACTCCAATGGGCGAAGCTGGGTTGAGAGAATTAGAACCAAGGTACTTGCCACCCTGTTATTAGAGCATCTCCAAGCAAGGCCTTTGTGCAGCTTCCATTGCAACACTTTCCTGGCAGCTACCGGCTTATAATACTACGCCCACGCGGCCTCTACAAACCCTTCTTCTTTCTTTCTTTTTTTTACACTTGTGGGAGTCGGGGTGTCATCAGGATAGGGTTTGGGGAAAACAAGCCCAGGTTCCCAGTGAACAATAGGAGGAACCCCCAGTGCAGCACAGCTGGCTCGAAACATTTGGAAGCAATGGCCAGTAACATATGAAGAAGGGGGGCTTCCCCTAAGATCCTTAAGTCCAGCGTTTGAAATTATTGAGCCACACCAATGTATGGGAAGGATGAGTTCAGCACAATGACCCCTCGATGCCCTTGTGGGCGTAGCATGATTCACAAGAGCAAATGGTTGCAACATGGTGAGGGGGTCCATTTTCGACACACACCCTGCTCACCGGGACGTTCCATGAGTGACTCAGAACCACAAAAATGCTTGCGCTGGAACTGGATTGGCTGCCCTTATCAAATGCAAATGAATGAAGAGATAGCTTGCCACCTCCGCAACGCTCTTAAATGTCCCACTTGAACAGAGCATGATTAACATGCCAGGAAATTCATGCAGCTTCCATCACGGGCACTGACAACATCCTTTTCTTTAGACTGCCAAAATGGAACTCAGTGAGAGCAAAGAGAAAATCAGTGACTGCGGCTCCAAGTCCATTTCAGAGTGCTGTAAGGGGGGAACACCCATGGTCAAAATGTCTTTGGGACAACCTAATATGAGGCATGCAAATCATAGAATCGTAACATTGTAGAGTTGGAAGGGACCACAAGGATCATCTTGTCCAACCCCCTGCAATACAGGAATCTTTTGCCCAATGTGGGGCTTGAACCCACAACCATGAGATTCAGAATCTAATGCAGATGTAACAGAAGTCCCATTTAATAAAATAAAATAATAATAACCTCAGGAAGCTGTGGAAGATCAGTGAAGACGGATCTTTAATTGGCCCAACTTCAAACACTTTCCTTTTTCCCCTTGTCAGATTGCAAGTTCCTATTTGCCAAGGAAAATACTAGAGGTGTGCCTTGGTCTGAGTACAAGGGAAATGGGGATGATTTTGGTGACTGTAGCACTAACAGGATGTCTTTAGTTAGATCAGGGACTTCCTAAATTCCTGTGACTCTGTGGACTTGAGTACCCCCACTAAGAAATGCTGCATTTTGCCATTTAAAATAAAATGACAACTGTCTTTTTAAAAAGCAGAACCAGGCTGACTGAGTTTGTGGGGGGAGAGAACGGAAGGAATATTTTGTTTGGACAGATAGGCCTAGCTTTTAATCTCAGTGAATTATTTTCTCAGAGTACTCCACAGCGATTTGGGAGAGGGATGTTGCTGTAAATAAGAGTCCTCCCGCCCCCCCCCCCGATCATTTTTCTTCTGCCTGGAAAAGCGGGGCAGCGAACTATTGCCATCCTTTCCAATCACTTTCTTAAAAATCAGTACAAGCAATTTGTTTTCTTTCCACTTCTCTTCTTCTTCTTCTTCTTTTTTGCCTGCAAATTTTATCTGCTTCTGCAAAAATAAAAACGTTACGCTGTTTTTAGGTTCCCCATTATAGTCAATGGGGAGAATTTCAGAGATCTGATTTGGACCTGCATAACAAATCAGAATCCAATCAGAAAGATGCATGGCAGATACAAATCAGAACAGGCTGCTTCTCAACACCACAGAATCAGATTCAAGGCAAATGTTGTGGCTGGTGCACACCTCTAGTAAATACACACCTGAAAGCCCACAACTGTACTTAAAAGAAGCTTAAGTTTTTAACTGGAAAATAGCCAGCAAGAAAAGGGCGAGTGGTAGCTGCCTTCCCTGCCACTTTGCTCAAAATCATTGCCACTGGAGGCTGCTTTTAATTTTTTAAAACAACAACAACAACAAGCAACCCATTGGGTTTTTGTTACATTTATTTGAATCACAATTGTATTTATTTATTTATTTATTTATTTATTTATTTATTTATTTATTTTAAATGCCCTAGCTTTCCCCAGGAATTTTGGGGACTGTAGTCATGTCTAACCCAAAAACATCTAGCTCCAAATCACAGCTCCCAGTGCTACCTGGATTAATTCATGACAACTAACACCATTTGCAATCTGAATTAAATCTGATGTGGCCTCAGATTCACATAGGTTGCCAGGAGAATAAATTATGCAGGGTACACAATAGCAAGCAGGTATATATAATCGAGCCCAGCTAAACTGGCACTTGTTTTGAAGCTCCTTTCCTCTCACTGACGTCAAGCGGGATGAATTTGCTGAAATCCAAGTACTTTAGTTTCAAGTAGGGTGTGGATCACCCTGTCATTCTAACAACATGGGGTGGAGGAGTTATGGTGGTTGCTTGAGAATTGTGAGGGGTTGAATCGGTTAATTTGCACTCTGGCTAAGTGATGAATGGGGAAAGAGTTTAGGTAAGAGGGCAGGAGTGTCTCATAATTTAAATTCTTCAATTAATTTCCTGGCTTTGTGAAATCCAGATTTCGCTGTACTCAGCATTGTGGACGTGCATTACAAACTCTCTTTCAGTTTGACTAAATTTCCTCTGAAAGATAAATATACCGTATTTTTCGCACCATAGGACGCACTTTTTCCCCTCCAAAAATGAAGGGGAAATGTGTGTGCATCCTATGGTGCGAATGCAGGCTTTCGCTGAAGCCTGGAGAGTGAAAGGGTTCGGTGCGCACCGACCCCTCACGCTCTCCAGGCTTCGCACACCTCTCCGCAAGCTCAGCGCGTCCAGGCTTCGCGGACCTCTCCGCAAGCAGCGGGAGCGCTCCCGCTGCTTGTGGAGACTTGCCTGCATGCTGAAGCCTGCGCACGCTGAGCTCAGCGCGTCCAGGCTTCGCGGACCTCTCAGCAAGCAGTGGGAGCGCTCCCACGGCTTGCAGAGAGCTGCCTGTTTGGGGGCTGGGGTCGGGGGAAGCTCGAGCTTCCCCCGCCCCAGCCCCGCGCCTGGGGGGGAAATAATTTTTTCCCCTTTATTTCCCCCCAAAAAAACTGGGTGCGCCCTATGGTCCGGTGCGCCCTATGGTGCGAAAAATACGGTAGTTACAGATCTTAAAACTAGGCTTGCTGTACATCAGGAAAATTCCTGGCACTTCCTGGTTTCCGGGTGTAAAAGTGGTGTGGGGGGGGGGTTGGATTTTGCCGAAGTGGCAAAATATCAGGGAGAAACCTGGAGGTATGCAAAAAGCAGCAGAAACAGCTCCAAAAGTTTAAAATCTCTAGTTTGCCCCCAAAAGCTCAGCAATTTAGGTTTGTTCCTAAAAAGCTCAACAACTTTGCTGGTGTCAGGAATATTACTTTTTGAAATATGGCAACCCTATTAACTCCACACCCCCACCCAAAAACAGATTCCTTTGTAGTGCAGGCGTGTGTAAAGTTCCTTGTCATGAAGCAAAAATCTGGAAATCTTACATTTAAAAAATACACTTCCCTGCCACCATTTAGTGTATCACCCCACATGTATCTTCAGATAGAGCTTTCAGATCTGTGTATTTATTTATCCTCAGCATAAAATCCAAACTGTGTACCAACCATAAAGTCACATGTGCAGGGCCAGATTTCGGTTTGATGAGGCCCTAAGCTGCTGAAGGTAATGGGGCCCTTTATAGGTCTGGGTGTCCTTTTTCAACAACAAATTGTCACTGTTTTTTGTGTTGAATATATGCTATATGGTAATTTATGGTAATGTATGGACCTAATAGGTATTTTGTCAAAGTAATTGTTGAGAAGTCCATGCAGAATGCAAAGTTCATGCAGAATGTAGGCACCCTATATATAGAAATGAGCAAACCAGTGATATTTTAGGGAGCAGGCTAGCAGGCGAGGCCCATTACTTACATCATCAGAGCTTACACAACACAAAACACTGTTGCTGTATGTAGGTTTTATTTCATTTGTTTTTATCTTATATTTTGGAAATGTACATCCAGGTTTTTTTCCCCTTTAAATTTGTTTTTGGGCCCCACAAGAGAGTATGGCACAAGGAGAAGGGGACGACAGAGGACGAGATGGCTGGACAGTGTTCTCGAAGCTACCAGCATGAGTTTGACCAAACTGCGGGAGGCAGTGGAAGACAGGAGTGCCTGGCGTGCTCTGGTCCGTGGGGTCACGAAGAGTCGGACACAACTAAACAACAACAACAAGAGAGTGTGGCCCTAAGCTATAGCTTGTTTAGCTTATATGTAAATCCGGCACTGTACATGTGGTAGATATGCTTCAGTATCGATAGGAACAGCCAGTGTGGTGGGGCAATGCTGCAGAGCTGCTCTCCCAACAGCTGTGTCACTGTTGTTTACCTGGACAGTTTGGAGGCAGGGCAAGGTGACATCGACCTCAAGGCTGCACAGATGCAGCAGTGCAGCCAGTCCAGCACTGCTGCCAGTCCACCTATGCAATTCCATCCTCAGTGCCACGCCACCACCTACTTTCCAGGTAAGTGACAGCGAGGCTGCTGTAGGGAGGGCAAGCCCTGTGGCAACACCCTATTGCAAATACTGGCTTGATGTCTGCTCAGCTCCCACATGAAAAAGTCCGGCCTAACATTCTGAGCTACACTGGGTGGTTGACTTCAGCTGCTGTTTTTATTTCCCACAATGCCCCTTGTGTAGCATCGCTCCTTGTGGGAAAGAGGGGCACTGTGGGAAATTAAAATGGCAGCTAGACTCTGCCAGCCAGTGCTGCTTCTCACACCGCTGAGAGTACTACTGATTTTTGCCTGATCATTGCTCGTCTTGAGCTGCTTCCTCAACTCTCAAGATCCTGATGTCTGTTTATGCTGTTTATTGCAAAAGGGTTGATTTAATCTAATCTAACCAACAGTCTTTAATAGCATGATCCACAATGCAAGCATGCAATTAAATCCAAGTAATTGCGGGGGTTTTTTGTATAAGGATTATTCCTATATTAAAATATAGTTTATTGGCCTTTGTTAGTATGATTAGATTAGCTTTTTGTGGTTGCTGCATTTTTTTGGTTGTTTCAGCTGAAGTGTAATAGCACATCCAGCCGATTCAGAAATTTGCTCTTTTGCACAATCCTGGAGAGAAGGAGAACATTCCCATCCTTGCCATACATTTAAAGCAAGTTTAAAGCACATGGCTTTCCCCAAAGAATTATGGGAAGTGTAGTTTGGTAAGGTGCTGGGAATGGTATCTCTGCGAGTGGCAAACTACAGCTCCCATTATTCCTTGGGGAAAGCAGTGTTGTTTAAATGTATAGCGTGAATGTGATTATAGTGGGTTCTTCACCATTATGTGAGACATCCTTTGCAACTTGTCTTGATTCTTTTCACACAGCAGTTTGGATGCTAATTCAGCCATACAGATTTCCCCTCTTTAAGTAGCACATCTAAGGCCCCCTGCCACGACTTAAGCAGCATATCTACGTTTATATTTTTCCTTTACTGTATTAAAGAATAGCCTCATGAACAGTTGTCATAAAAACAGCTGCAAAAGAACTCTGGAGACTGGGAGGGGGGCGAAGCATGTTGGTGATTGTCACATGCACTAGTCAATCAATGCTACCCATAATAGGCTTTTCCCTATTCCAGTTGATATCCTTTGAAACACATTTGCTTTGAATTGTTTTCACAGTGGAGACTTTGAAGCCCTGCGGAGGTACTGCTTTGCTACAATAGTGCTACTTCACAATAAAAGGAAATGGGTAATTAAGCCTTCTGCAGAGCACAGGAACTCATTAATCAAACAACAACAACAACAACAACATGCTGTCCATCTGACAGGGTTGCCCCAGCCATTCAAACATTAAAAGCTTCCCTATCAAACATTAAAAGCTTCCCTATCAAACATTAAAAGCTTCCCTATACAGGGCTGCCTTCAGAGGTTGTCTAAAAATCAAACAGTTGTTTATTTCCTTGACATTTGAGGGGAGGGCATTCCACAGGGTGTGCAATTCATGAAGTACAATTCCACAGGGTGTGCAATTCATGAAGGCACTCTTCATCAGTAATTCACAGACACATTGAGGCAATTGGAGATGGAGGAAGCTTCTAATGAAAGGCACAGGAGCCCTAAAATGCCTCAGTAGTTCTAGGCGTGTCCACACTGAATAAGCAGGCACTGCAATTGCAAAGTGGAAATCAGGCCTGAAAAAAGTCACGAGGATGGCCAGGTTACAAAGTGAATGATCCCTGCTGCTGCACTTCAAAAACTTTTTTGACTAATTATATTCAAGATGATATGTAAGGAAAAGACATCTATTATAGTACATTTAAAAGAATCAAGCGTCATGCTGTAGTACATCTTGCAGCATAATATTAGAACATAGAATCATAGAATTGTAGAGTTGGAAGGGACCCTCAACATCATCTAGTCCAACCCCCGGCAATGCAGGAATCTCAGCTAAAGCATCCCTGACAGATGGCCATCCAACCTCTGTTTAAAAACCTCCAAGGAAGGCGAATCCAACACCTCTCATGGGAGTCTGTTCCACTGCTGAACAGCTCTTACTGTCAGAAAGTTTTTCCAAATCTTTAGTCAGAATCTCCTTTCTTGCAACGTGAAGCCATTGGTTCGAGTCCTACTCTCCAGAGCAGGAAAAAACAAGCATTCTTCCTCCTCCATGTGACAGCCCTTCAGACATTTGAAGATGGCTATCATATCTCCTCTCAGTCTCCTCTTTTCCAGGCTAAACATACACAGTTCCTTCAACAATTCCCAGTAAGGCTTAGTTCCCAGACCCTTGATCATCATCCTCCGCACACTTTCCAGCTTATCAACATCCTTCTTAAATTGGGGTGCCCAGAACTGGACACAGTATTCCAAGCGTGGTCTGACTAAGGCAGAAGAGAGTGGGACTATTATTTCCCTTGATCTGGACACTATACTTCTGTTGATGCAGCCTAGAATAGCATTAGCTTTTTTTTGCTGCTGCATCACACTGTTGACTCATGTGATGCTTGTGGTCCACCAAGACCCCTAGATCCTTTTCACATGAACTGCTAGTAAGCCAGGTGTCCCCCATCCTTTTTTTGTGCATCTGGTTCTTCCTGCCTAAGTGCAGAATCTTACATTTGTCCCTATTGACATTCATTTTGTTAGCTTGCGCCCAGTTCTCCAATCTGTTAAGATCATTTTGAATTCTGATTCTCTCTTCTGAGGCATTAGCAACCCCTCCCAGTTGGGTGTCATCTGCAAATTTCATGAGAATCCCCTCAATTCCTTCATCCAAGTCATTTATAAAGATATTGAACAACAATGGACCCAGGACAGAACCCTGCGGCACCCCACTTGTCACTTTTTTCTTCATGATATACATGGTACTTCCCCCTCCCCTTTTGTCTCCCACTCCAACCTGCCAAATGCATTATCTATCAGTTTTGGTTTCTCTCGGTTTCTTTTTTTTTTGAAATCATAAGTACAGTTCTCCAAACTGGTCAGTGAACTCTGTAAAAAAACCTTCTCAAGAAAATTCGACAGCATTATTTAGTGTATTCCTCCTACTGTACACATGTTTTTTTACAAGCAATTCCGCCTAATATATTTTCCACGTTATTGTTACTGATATACGCATTGTTAAATTTACCCTAGTATATGCATTTTCGTAACACTTTTCTTGGCTGGAGAAGTGCATTGCAAAATTTGGGAAAACGTGAATTTCAAAGGATGACTGTGCTTTGGTTTGCATGTTGCTCCAGGAAGTACAAATTAAGCAGATTCACCTTTGAATGTGAACTGAACTGAATTTCTCCCCCATCCCTAGATGAAAGACAGTGACTGGCCCAAAATTTCTCTCTCTCTCTCTCTCTCTCTCTCTCTCTCTCTCTCTCTCTCTCTATATATATATATATATATATATATATATATATATATAACACAGGTGTGGAAGTGTGGAGAACTGAATTTAAGATTAGAAGAATGAGAAACCGAGAGAAATCAAAATGGGCAGACTTGCCCATCCCCAGTTGAGGATAATTTTATTATGCTAGCACAGGGATGTAGAATCTGCAGGAGATAAATCTTTCAAACAAATAAATACATTAGCCATGGCATGCAGAAATGCGTGTGCAATCTGAGAAGGCAAACTAGATTTACAGACAGGGAGAGGAAAATAATACTGCCTTACCTTGCTGGATTTTTGTCAGATGTACTGAGATAAATTCCCACAGCCCACATAACACTTTGTGCGTCATCTATAGGACCCCAGAGCAGATGGGCTGCATACTATGTGCTGCATGGTTCATCCAGGGGAAAGATCGTCATTCTCATGCAGATGTTATACGCCACCTAACAACTGAAAACACCCAGATCCCGGCTCTTCTTTCTACTTTCCCCACTAAAATATGTATTTATCTTTTTATCCGTTTCATAAAATTTATACACTGCTTGATTGCAAAATAACCTCAAAGCGGTTTACAAAAAAGGTTTTTTTAAAAAATACCAATAAGAAAAAATAATAGCAGTTATTCGAGACTTTAGGAAAGTTTAAAAACCAACAGACTGAAAAACAGATTAAAACTCGCATCAGCTTCCTAAACACCTTTCTACAGCGTCAGCAGGAAACATTCGTGTGACTGTCAAGGCAAGCTAGCCGCCATCGTTTCCTGCTGTGCTCTGGTTGCTTATCGAATTCACACAACCACGAGATGTTACAACGGTCATCATGTTAGATGCCTTCAGATGCCTAGATTGTTTTTTTAAAAAACCTCCCCATAATAACGAAGGCGGTGGCTTCTGTGATGGTCACCTTAGCTCTTCTGCATCACCAGGACCAGGAGGAGAAGAAAGTGTTTGGCAGGGCAGGATAGCATCACAGAGGGAGATGTGGGCAACTATATATACCGCGCAAAGGGTGGAACAAATTGTGAACTGGAGGCAGACCTTTTTGGAGATCTTTCTCTCCGGGTGGCCTGATTCCAAGCAGCGCTAGAAAAGGAGCCTGACAACGGTTGCAGGTGCTTTGGAGATCCCAGTACACAAAACAGAAGGAGCAGGATTGCTCTGATAGTTACACATGGTAAGAAGCCCAAGGGAGTTGCCCTCCTTGTCTAAACATGTGTGATGGATAAACACAGGGCGATTGATCAAGGGAAGATGGGCAGATAAGGCACATTTGACTCATAGCCCAGGCAGCAGCGGCAGCAACCGCAGACGCATCTTCTTACTGCCGAATCTCTGCGGCTGCAAGTGCTTCTTTCCTCCCAGGACCTGCAGGTGACTATGCCTTTGTGTGAGTGAGGTGAGGAGTTGGGGGAAAACCCAAAGGCAGCAAGGCGAACGGTTGAGGGGCCCGTCCAGGCCAGTGCTTTCTTGTGGGTGTATTTTGCAACATGTTCTTGACACACCGTAGCATAGCTGTCAACTTTTCCCTTTTTTGCGAGGAATCCTATTTAGAATAAGAGGGTTTCCCTTAAAAAAAGGGAAAAGTTGACAGCTATGAACCATAGTGCATTAGTGGTGGGTTTATTCTGCTTTTATTCTTTATTCTGAGATGCTTCTCCAATGCCACCATATCATTATTGCTATCTGGAGGGGGCATAGTGCAACAAAAGTGGGTTCAGGGACATTTTCTTTCTTGGATTCCGTCCCCTGTTCTACAAAAAGAAAAACTCTGCAGTTTAGAGAGAATAATACTGTTTGAGAAATTCAAGCATTCAAAACATTTGCTGTAATTTCACACTGAGAAATGAATTATCGCTTGGAATAATCCCAAACAACACACACACACACACACACACACACACACACACAGACACTGTAAGATGGCAACTTGTGCGCATTTAACTTTACACACATGGTGAAAAAGGCAGGGAGATTGGAAGGGTGCAGGGTTCTAGGAAAAATGACTTTGAACCCAATGGGCTTTGACCGTAAGCGATTTTGGCTTTAGGTGCAATGCCTGGAATGTAACGCCTGCGTAAGGTGCAGTCTTACTGTATATAAAATCTTGCCTTTCGCTTAAAAGAGGATAGAGCAGTCAGGAAAGGCCAACCTGATAGTTAGAGATAATGCAGGACTTTCAAATGCATATTTCTGCTGCTTGTATAATCGAGGCTGCTGCATCGATGGAAGTGCATCTCTGACAAATAAAACAAAATCAGCATTTTTTATGGATTTCTGCCAAAAGATTTGACATATCCCTTTACTGCAATTTCAAGTGATATATTTGGAATAGAGCTGTGACAAAAACGTCCCCCAATTTTTTTCCCAACCATTTGTCAGGGCGGGAGACGAAACTCTTCTGAAAAGTTGTGGTGGGTGAGGGGGGAGAGAGGTATCTGAAATATTGAGGAGGAGGTTGTTTCTTACTATACTTAATCTTAGGATATTTCCCCCTTGTTGTTTTTTTAACTTTCAGATTTATAGTTAGGTGTAGGCAGGTTAGCATGGCATGGCCAGAACGCCTTGGAGGGCCTAATTAATCCCACAAGCCGTAGATTTCCTCATGTGAACCTGCTTGGATTTTGAGATATTCAGGGGAGTCTCTTCTCTCAGCCCTGACGCCCTCTCAGGTATGACTGGAAGGGACACGGGAAGTGGCTTCCTTGGTAGCTGCACCCAAACTTGGGAATTCCCACCCTAGATAAGTCAGACTGTCTCCCTCCTTGTTGTCCTTCCACTGGCAGGTGAAGACCTTATTTCAACAGGCTTTTGAGAATGGACTGCTTTTCATGAAACAACTGGTTCTGTGCTGTCTTTATTGTAAATATCTGCATGTTTTAAATAGATATGCTTCATTCTTTTTAAAAATATATATATTGTTCCCCTACCCCCATATTTTTAGCTGTTTTTCTTTTATTCGTAAACTGCCTCAAGTACCGGTCAGAGAAAAAGGCAGGGTATAAATAGATATAATTTAAAGAAATAGCCTTTGCCACTCAAAGCTGAAGAAAGTTCTCTTTGCAGCCACTTTCCAGAGGCACTTCATGGGATATCTGGGGAGTTTTAGCATGTTGCATCGCTTTGTGTCGCTCCCAAGGCATTTTGGGGTTTGTGGTCAGTGGAAAGCGGTGCCAGGCTCTCCCAACAGCTTCCTGTCCACTGCAGAAGTGACAAATCACCTCCCAAAATGTTTCATGGGGAAATGCTCCCCCCCTCCATTTTTCACAGGGAGGGGCAAAATGTCTTTTTGAAAAGAGAAGGGATCTCATCTCAGCTTTGCTTTGGAATTGAATCCTCTTTTCTGCTTCCAGCATTTTGATATTTATAAGACTGACCTCAACCCACCCACGATCCCGACCCCTTGCTCAGAGCTTTCCCTGTTTGTAGTTAATGTCTTCTTCCTTTCCTTTCTTTGTGGGCCTTTCTGGAAATCGTGTTTGACTCATCAGCTGTCACTCAACGGGTCCCACTAGCGCTTCCATGGTGTGGGGCTCTTAGGCTGGTATTCAAAGCTAGTCCTACTCAGAGCAGACCTGCTGGTGTTAATGAACATGCTAACTTAGGCTCATTCATTTCCCTTGGGTCTACTCTTGAGTAGCGCTGCAATGACTACAGTCCTTAGATGTCCTGCCCTGTAATCTTTAATTCAGCTGCTGAGAAAGAGTGATTAAAAAAAGTGTTTTCAGGGTTTGCAAGCGTTCCCTCCCAACGTTTCTTTCTTTCTTTCTTTTTGAGGTGGCCAGGGGGTCTCATTGTTCAGAGGGCAAACACGGAGCCAGATGTGGTTTGGCTCAATAGTCGGTGGCTCCTCCTGCTGCTGCTGCCACCGCTGGCTGGGGGCAGCTTCTTCCATCTTTTCCTTGCACATCAGGAAGAGTGGGAGGATGGAGATAGCCAGTCACTGGGGCCTCACTGCCACCACGTTCAGTTCCACACACCCTAGCTTTGCACCTCAGGACATCGTGTGATGTCATGCACGTGACATCAGGACATCATGTCAGGCCCCCACAATGTTTTTGAGACGCTGACGCCTCTGCATCCTACATTTCTTCCGTTATGAAACCCAGCGAAGCATAGATGTGTTTCCCAGGAGGTTGCCCATCAAGGCACTGTTCAGACCCAGACCCAACTAGCTTTTCTGCAAGGTTGTGGCTTCATGTATGGGGTGCGGGTCTTTCCTGGTTTTTACCCTCCAAATGCTGTGCATTGCTTCTTGTTTTTAGCAGTGGAACACGTCTCTCCCAGTCGGAAAGAAACTTTGACACACTTCTGGCAGAAGGCTAGTCCTACTCCTTTGCATTAAGTTTGGATGGGGATGCAGGGCCACAACACCCCATTGACGGCAGTAGTGCTACTTCAGTAGCAGCAATGGGGAAAGCTATTAGGGTGGTCTTTAAAGGCCCCCTGCCTCTGTCCCTTCTTTCTCTCCAAATTCAGATGTGTGAATTGATGCTCACACTTTGTAATTAGTGCCTTGCTCTGGAGCACAGTGATGATAAGATAACTGGATTGAAGCCAAAGAATTCAGATATAATGCAAGCAATTCAATTTAGCTGGGTTGTAGATCAGAATGTGTTTACCTGGTAGTGTTGACGTTCTTTTGTATTTAAGCCAAGACAGCTGCAAAGTCATGGGGGCCCAGAAGTTGCTAGAATCATTCAGCTCGCCATTCGGAAGCATGGCAAAATCACCTTAACCTCAGTCTCTGCTGGAGGAGCCAGCTCAGACTGGCATAGTAAGAACGATGCCAGGACCAAGGGTCGCAGTCAAGAGTTTCCTTCCTCCTGATTCCAGGGGCTGAGCATCAGCAGGCTGGTTGTGTGGGCGGGTGCAGAACCCACATAACTGGATCCTTCTGCTTCTAGACAATGTCAAGGAAGGTGGGGCCAGCTTGGATTTAAGGGTGATGAATTCGGCGACAATAAACTGCTTTCGATCCAACAGCACCGCCAACAACAAGACAGACACATGCAGGTGGCATCTACTCCCTGCAGGGCCATGAGGCTTCTGGCGATGGTGGTTCTTCTGCTGACTCTTACAGGTAGGGAAGTATCACCTGGGCATACGGCTGAAAGTATGGCTTGAAGATCAGGGGTGAGTGCATGTCCTTCCTTCATATTTCCAAAAGTGGTCCTGAGGAGATAGGAAAATGGCATGCTTTCTGCAGCAAAGCACCGCCACTGGTGCCCCTCTGTAGAGTACCCTCCTTTGTCCTTCTTACCTGGCATGCATTATCGTTTGCTTGTTTTTTTAGGCACCAGGCAAAGAAGACGTTTTTGTTCTCCCAAGTTCTCTCCCACATCACTTTTAGTGCTTTTACAACCTTCTAAAGGCTGCTGGACTCCAACTCCCATCAGCCCCAGCCTAGTCAATGACTGGGAATGATGGGAGTTGTAGTTCATCAACATCTGGAGGGTGGCCAGTTCATCATCCCTATTTTATACCTTTGCACTTAATTATTCCCGTCATTTGCTTCAAATTTGTTCTTAATTGCTGTGCTTGCATTGGCTTTAGCTGTTTAGAGTTTTTAAAAAATAATTGTTTTTTTGGAGGGTGTTATCATGTAGACTTTGCATTGTATTTTGTCATCAACCCAAATGATGATGATTAATAACCCAGCCATTCTGGGCAGCTCCCAGCAGAATAGTAAAAATATGATAAAACATTAAAAACCTCCCTATACAGGGCTGCTTTCAGATGTCTTCTAAATGTTATGTAATTACTCATCTCCTTAACATCAGATGAGAGGGCATTTCACAGGGCGGGTGCCACAACCAAGAAGGCCCTCTGCCTGGTTCCCTGTAACTTTGCTTCTCGCAGTGAGGGAACCACCAGAAAGCCCTCAGAGAAAGGCCTCAGTATCTGGGCTGAGCAAACTCGGGGCTCATCCAGACTTCATTTTCTGCCGCATTTCCAGGCACAGGTTCGAGCTTTAAAGCTCCTTCTCTGAGCACTTTTTTCTTTTGCCCCAGTGTTTCCCCCGTGAAAATCCGCTGTTTACAACTGAATCAGACCAAATTGCTGTTAGTTCCAATTCAGCTTTAAGGAGCAGGTTTTCCCAGGGAAAACAGTGTTGCAAAAAATAAAAGTGGTTGGACTTTGAGCTTTAAGGTGCATATCTGTGCTTAGCAAACATGAGGCAAAAGGGGCGTGTGGATGAGCCTTTATGGTTATGAAGGCGGTGTTCCATAAATGTAATAGATAAATAGATTCTGAAGCACTGCCATAGGATTTCTTTACATTCATCTGGGTCGGGGATCAGGGACTTCAAACCTGGTGACTCAGTGTGGTCTATCCAAGCCCTGGGACTTTCTACAGGTCATGTCCCTCTCGCTAACCCTGCTCCTGGAGGGCTTTTGGCTGCCCTGGTTGTGTCCTTGCTTGCCTGGATGAAGAGAAGCATGCGTAGAGGGAAGTGCAGAAACAGCTGACTTTTGCAAGGCTGGAAAAATTGCCCTCTACACAAAACACAGAGTCGCATCTGTAACTCCACCCACTTTCACCTTTGGCCCCAACCACCAGCAGCATAATGGCATACATGGAAGGCTGCCCATGGGGGAATGCAGACCTCAGGCTGAAAGAGGTTCCTCTCTCTTTTAACAAAGCTGGGCTGGTGGCTGGGATCCTTGCCGCTTAGCCAATGTGACATCGCTAGGTATGGTGGAAGCTATCTCTCACCTTAGCTGGTTTTCCTCTGCAGTTGCTGCGCAGGATGAGTCGCGGATCATCGGGGGCCAAGACTGCACCCTAGGCGAACAGCGCTACCAGGTTGTCCTCTCCAATAGCAAGAGAAATGGGCCAGATATTCTGTGCGGAGGCGTTCTGATAGACAAGTACTGGGTTCTTACCGCTGCTCACTGTAACCAACAGGGGTAAGGAAACTCAAGATTGCTGATCCTGGGAGAAGGGCAAGGTGGGAAGGGCTTTGGGGTTATTAGCATCTCTGGAGCGGTTTTAATGTTGCATTGTAGCCATTGTTGCAGAAATGGAAGGTGTATCTTGCAGGGGAGCTTTCTGTTCACTTCCTTCCCCCCACAACCCTCTTAATTGCCCCTCCTACTGCGGTACCATACAACTCAGCCCGCAATGTTCTCCTGTTCTTCCTATTAAATAGGTATCAGACTGTGACCTGAGATGTCTAGGAAGTTTGCAGGTAGACAATCCTGTAAATACACAAAATCTAACCCACCCACCCCCAAAAAAATAATTTTCCAAGGGGATCTTGGATGACCTTTTCCCACTATCGGTTTCCTATACAGACACAAACACAGCAGGTATTGCTCCAGAAGCCATCTTGTGGTTGTAAAATGGAACGGTGGGACTTTCAGGGCTTTAATCTCAGACGAGTGAGTGGGAAGGAAAATGGTTTTTAGGTGCGTGTGACACTCCAGTGGTCTCAGATCTTGGCTGCATTTGGATGGTCATGCCTTAGGAACCCTTCAATGAAATGTGAAAATATCCAATCAAACCATGGTTTCCTGTGTTGCCCAAACCGAGAAACTATGCAACAAGCTGGGATATTAAACCACAGTTTAATATCCTGGCTTAAACAAAAGCTCTTAAGTATAGTATTCTGCTTTGAATTAAAAGGAAATCATGTTTAATTGGTGGCTTCTGGGTGCTATGAAGAGGAGAGAGAGGGAGCCGCATTGTTTTGCTTCTTTTTTTTTACACCTCAGCCTATTAAAATTAGATTAAATGTGGCTGCTGTTATCCTATATGCCTGGAATTAAGTTCTATTGAAGTAAATAGACCTTCTTTCTAGTGCAATGGGTGAGATGACAAGACCACCCCCGTCCCCCAACCAGGTACAAGATTGAAGGTTTGATAGGGGATCCACTGTTCCATCCAGACTAACCCTCTAAATCGCCTAAACTCATAACAATGTATAAAAAGATTTATAGGCCGCTTAATGGCAAAACTCTCTAAGAAAAGTGTAAGAAAACAACAACAAAGTATACACACAATAAAACAAGTAAAAACAAAGATGACTATGAGAAACATAGATGACTAAATTATATGCCTGAGTAGGCTTGTTAAAATACAAAAGGTGTTGGCTACAATGTAGCCAGGGTGTGCATGCGCACACACACACATATATATACATATACATATACATATACATATATATATATATATATATATATATATATATATATATATATATTCCATTCTGTTATTTAATGTGGATAGTAGCTTCCTGTAGCTATTAATTGTTCATACTGTTAGGTTGTTGTTGGTAAAATAGAAAGGAGAATTCCCTGGATGCCTAGATCCAGGTTTGGGGCAAGTAATCTTTGATGAGAGGGCCCCAGCAGAGATTTGAAATAACAAAACATGCGGCAAAACAAAGCATGGAAATATAGGCTATTAAGACTTTTAAAATATCCCCTTCTATGTTTCTTCTAAAGCTCCCAATTTCCCTTAGCATAGAAAGAAATCACACATTTGGTAAGTTTAAAATTGTTTACTTACAAACTCTTCAAATGTCAAATTCATGAGTTTGTCTACACAGCAGCAAGAAAAGACAGGCAGCAAACCTTAGGCTAGTTTCAAAGTGGTAAATGTTTCTAAGTTATTTGTATAGAAACACAAACATGGCTTACTAAGGCTGTGTGGTCTAAGCTTGCAACATCCAGCTTAGACATCCTTACTGGTAGGTTCACATGGTGGAAAGTGGGAGAACAAAGAGTTTGGTAATCTGTGCTCCCAAGGTGACGGAGAGCGACCTAGCTAAGCCTGTCAGGACAACTTACTCTATGGTCTTAACCCCTTCATGTATTAAGCATGTTGGTTATATGAGGCTGATTTATCCCACACACGTGACGTTTTCCTCCCAATCACTATCTTCTCATACCTTCCGCTCCCTCAATCCAGATTTTCTCATAACAGGGATGCTTTGAAAAGGGAAAGGTATAAGGAGATCTGGGCAGAGGGAGGGGGAAGTGTGGGGAGGCAGTGATTTGGAGGAAAACATCATGTGGACAATGGAGAATTAATAGAGGCACAGGAAGCTTGCTTATACACTTCAAACAGTATGGATGAGACTACATACAAAGAACAGCTGTACATGGCATAATCTTTGATTTATTGGGATCAGCTGACAGTCGTAGAATATGTCATCCTCTATACTAATCTGTCATAAACAAGAGCAGAAATGTGAGAGCGAGAGCATTCACGTCAGAGCGAGGAGGGTCTGTCAATTAACCAGGAAGATGATGCCATCATTCCTGCTCTGAAAAAAAATGCCCTTCCTCTTCACCACATTCCTACCCTGCTGCACCTTGGTCAAAAAGGATGATGAAGCATTTGGAAGACAAGTCTTGCAGGAAACGGTTTACAGAAGACCTCACCATGTTTACCTTGGAGAGGGAAGAGGATTATAGTTTCCTAAGACACTACCATAAAGGGAGGGTGACTGTTTTAGCCTTTTAGCTGGTTACCCACAAGGAGACAAGAAGTCTTGGCGCCATACCTTCCTCTCCTATTGCCTCACTGGAGGGCCTTCCATGAGTCAGTGTTATTTAGTGCTCAGATACTTCATGTGTATGTAGTCATCAGGTACTCTGGACAGAACAGTAATCAGAGCAGTAATCTTGCAGATCATCTTGTAAACTGAGCAATTTTTTTAAAAAAGTTCCTTACTCATGGAAATGACTCAAAGCAACTTATAAACACACTTCTCATGAGCCTGCCCCAACAGCAACAGCGGTCCAAGGAAGAAGGATCCAGAAGCTTTCTCACTTAACAAACATCCTTAAAAAGCACTTGTCTTCCTGTCCCCATGGAAAATGTATCCTTATAGTTTCACTTTTTAAAAAAAAAAGTGATTCTCATTAGGTTTTTCAGGAATGAAGTCTGAAGTTCCCCTTTATTCATTATTATTATTATTATTGATTTGTTAAATTTACATCCTGCTTTTCCTCCAAGGAGCTTTATTTTATCCTCACAACAATTCAGTGAGGTTGTTTGGCGGAGAGACACTTCGCTTCATGGCTGATTTGGGATTTGAAACCTGTAAATGCCACACCAGGCTTGTGTTACCTATAGATAAATCTATCTGTTTCTCTATCCCATGGGAGAGGAGGGGAAGAAGGTGTGGTGGTGAAACACTGGTACTGAACACATTACTTTGTGGGAACACTGTATTGCAAAATCTGGAGGAAAATGAATTTTGAAGGATGACTGTTTTGGTTCGTTGCGTTGTTTCAAGAACTACAAATCAAGTAATTTGCCTTTAAATGTGAACTAAACCAAACATGCCCACATTTCATTAGATGCCAGGAGTAGACACCCACCCTTCTTCCCATTCTGAGCAGAGGAGAAGAGCAAAGAGTTTCTCTCTGTGAGCAAGAGGCCACCATTTTGTGTTATGCTACACACCCGCACGGCAGCCATTTTGTAATTGACACAAGATTATCTCCAAGATATCTTCCAGCTCTGATTCTGGGGTGTTATGGAAAGGTCAACTGATTATCCCATTATTGTGTTTGAAATGCTTCCTCTCTGAAGTTCAGTGCCCTGTGATTTAAATTTTCATGGAGAACTGTCCTACTCCTACAAGCGTCTACAAGCGGTGGCTTCTCTGGGAGACAGGATGGAGGTCTAGATGGGTCTTTGGAATGGTTTAGCAGGACTCTTCTTAGATTTATGTTCTTACGGCTTTTCTTTCTTTTCTTTTTCTTCTCCCCCTCTCCTTCCTGTTCTCATCCTATGCAGGGTCATCCACACAAGGATGGGTGATCACAGCCTCAGGGCGAACGAGGGCTCGGAGCAGTGCATCACATCTGCACAGAAATTCCCACACCCCAACTACAATCCCACCACACATGACAGCGACATCATGTTGATACGACTGAGCAATCCCGCCTTCATCAATGAATATGTCAGGCCTATTCAGCTGGCTACCCAATGTGTTCAGCCGAACACTCGGTGCCAGGTGTCAGGCTGGGGGACCACGACAACCCCTCAATGTACAGTAGATAATTTTCAATACATACCAGGGGCATGGATGTGGTGGGTGTAGAGTTGATGGCCGCAGCCTGCTCATGCAATCTCCATCGCCACATTTTCCACCTGCACAAAGCATTATACCTCCCCACTATTTCTCATTCGTATTTTCTCTCTGTCTTTTGTGCAACTTTTAAATTTTCACCCTAATTGTCATGCCCTGCCCCAGATCTCCAAGTATTTCAACGTCTGTCGCCCAGTTTCGTTTTGTTTCTAAGAATAATCATCAGTTAATCACTGGGGTTCATTAAATGTGTGGAAATTTGCATGTGGGTAGAAAAACGAAAGTAAGCAGCATACTTTATAAATTATGCATGAAGCTGAAGAGGTATTCTCCTAATACGGGGATTCCCTCTTGAGAGCATTCCATCCTACGATTGTCTCTTAAGATGCATTCCCTCCAAGATGCATTCCATCTAGAGAGAAAAAGTATTCTTTTCCAGGAGTCCTCCTTAAAAGAGGAGGCATCCCATTCTGTGATTCCCTCTTAAGCTGAAGAGGCATTCTTAACCTATGTGAAAGTAAAGTGTGGTGCCTCTTTTAAGATGGTGGTTGTCATCTGCAGGTTTTTTAATTAATATGTGTAGTTTTTAAAAATGAAAAATATGCTGGGTGGTTTTTTGTTTTTTTTAGTAAATTAAACTTTTTCTTCATCGAGTAAACTAATGGATCAATTAGCCACAGCACTAATTATTTCCCTTTCATATCTTCTGCTATAGCCATTCTCTCATATTTCAGAGTGCTTCCAGTCACGAAGGGGTTATTTCAGTGCTGTTAAAGAGTCCAGATTCAAATTTACCCAATGCAAAAAACAAAACAAAAAATCCTTCTTGGTGTGAGGCTCTGATTTGCTTTGCTTCCCAATTTCAGTTATAGTTTTTGAGGGTCATCAAAGTCTCCAACTCGCCATCTTGGTACCAAGTACCCTCTGGCTCTTGACGTTATCAGTCATCTGCCCTAGGTCTGCAGAAGAAAAAAGAGAACCAATATCCTGACTGATCTTCAGAAGAGAATGCCAGCATTCCCTTTTAGGGAAATTGCATATATATATATATATATATATATATATATATATATATATATGGAACAAATTAGCATGCCCTGTGTAGTCCTGCAAAATGGGTTGTGTTCAATGTTAGTCCTCTACTCAGAGTAGACCCACTGAAATTAATGGCTATGATGAACTTCGGTTCATTAATTTTGATGGGTCCAGTCTAAGTAGAAATTGGTTGGATGCAGTCCAATGTGTTTATTTACCTGTATACAGGTAGGTGGAGCTTCAACATTAAACTACCAGCTACACCAAACGTCCAAAGTTTCACGATGACTAACAATCAAAACCAACAGTTATTTATATTTTTGAAAGTTGCTTGTTCACTATGCCTCTTGAAATATTATAACCACATTGAGCATGGTGGCTCCTGAGATCAAGCAGGTTTTTGCCTGTGTTCGGATACAGTTGGATGCCATCTTGAAACAAGGCTGAATCTTTGAAAACTGCATTGATTTTAACCCCTGATTTCAAAACTGCTCTGATCATTTGGTTTCTTACCATTCCCGAGTAATGCCATATAGGAAGTCGATAGTGAAATATAAAACGATCCACGGGTCAACTTAGGCTGGGGCTCGTGATAAAAGTGGTGGCTTTTTCTCCAGTGTCGCCAGCACCTCCATAAAACCATCGGTGTTCTTTGTTTGCAGCACAGTTTCCTGACATCCTGCAGTGTGCCCAGGTCTACACAATTTCAAATGAAGAGTGCAACCAGGCATACCCCAATGGTATCACAGAAAACATGTTGTGTGCTGGTGTGAGCGGAGGCGGCGTAGACTCTTGCCAGGTGAGAGGCTTTCCCCTATTGGGCAAACCCCCCCCACAAAATAATAAAGATGTTTGCCAGAACACCAGTTCAAAGCAGTTTCAGGTGGTCCATACCTGGGCACTTCAAAATGGCGCACAACGTCATCTTCCACCCCTGGTGCCCACCAAGGCCCCTGTTATTTTGGGGAGGAGAAGCCGAGGGAGTTTTGGCTTTCCTTGTTGTTGTTGTCCTTTTCTCATTGCTTTATCTTTTGATTCAGGAGTTTGGGATATAAATAGTCTAAATAAGTATGTGAATAATTCTGCTCGGCAGGGCGACTCCGGTGGGCCCCTGGTGTGCAACAGGAAACTCGAAGGCATCGTCTCGTGGGGGATGCAGATCTGCGCACAGTCTGGCAAGCCCGGGGTCTACACAAAAATCTGCCGATTCACCGACTGGATTCAGAGCGTCATACGGAACAACTCAGTCAACCGTGCTGCAGACACTTGTTAGTGCCATGGGGAGATGCTACCGCCCTGGGACCTTGATCTCAAAATAAAGATAAGAAAGCCGAGATTTATTGCCATATTCTACCAGCCATTGGGAGGGGTCGCTATTGTGCTGTGGCATTGCCTTTCCTTGGATTCCCTAGCGCTTTGTGTGCCTCAAGGTTATTTACGTACAAAAAGGACCCACAAGAAAATGTTGCCATGTGTGGAGTGCTCCCTCTTCAGGATTCTAGCCACTTCATCCCATTCCCTCTTCGCCCCAGTTGTGTTGCCCTCAACAGGCAGTTGTCATTCCACATTTATGGAGCATGCTCAGTCCTCAATGAGCTTGGGGTGGCAATAGGGTTTATCTATTCTAATACGACTAAGCTACCTTTCTGGACCAAGTTTGCACAAGGCAGAGAACAACATACAAGCATAAAATGACAATGCCGTTATAATAAAACTTTGCCATGAAAATCACACAAAACCTCAAGGATACAATAAAATACAACTCAACCACACAAAACAAGGGTTGCCAACCTTTCAGGGGCCTAGGGGCCCATTTGGAATTTTGAGGAAGTGCCACGAGTATCAGTCACAAAATGGCTGCTGAGGGGGTGTGGGGTAATAATAATAATAATAATTTTATTATATATACCCCATTCATCTGGTTGGGTTTCCCCAGCCACTCTGGGCGGCTTACAACACATAAAAAATTGTAAAACATTAGGCTAAACACAGAACAAAACTTCATACATTTAAAACTTCCCGATACAGGGTTGCCTTCGGATGTCTTCTAAAAGTCAGATAGTTGTTTATTTCCTTGACAGCTGGTGGGAGAGCGTTCCACAGGGTGGGCACCACTACCGAGTAGGCCCTCTGTAACCTCACTTGTCGCAGTGAGGGAACCGCCAGAAGGCCCTCGGAGCTGGACCTCAGTGTCTGAGCTGAACGACGGGGATGGAGATGCTCCTTCAGGTATACTGGGCCGAGGCCGTTTAGGGCTTTAAAGGTCAGCATTGACATTTTGAATTGTGCTCGGAAAAGTACTGGGAGCCAATGTAGGTCTTGACACAAAATGGTGTCAATCGTGCATCTCATGAGAGGGATCTCTGAAAGGTAGGGGGTGGTCTGCAAAAAGGTTCTTGATGCCTAAGGCAGAAGTTTTTTGGAGTTCACGTGGACAAAGAAGACCACCAACATTGTACTTTAATGGATTTTATGAGCAGGGAGAGGAAAATAAGGAACAACACAAGAGGAATCACAGAACCAGAGAACTGTAGGTTTGGAAGGTACCCACCGAGGGTCATCTAGTCCAAACTCCTGCAGTGCAGCAATTACAGGAATCAGAAAAGATCTTACAGCCCCATCTGTTGCCCAAGAATCTCTTTCCCTTCTTGGGCAGGCAACAGGTTGAACACCTTACAGGTGGAATGTGCAGCACTGGTGTCAACATCACGGCCTGCACCATGAGTCCAACTCACCCTTTGTGGCCTTTGTCCTTATATATTATCTGGGAGTGCTGACAATACTTTAGCTCCCATGCCGGGGGTCACCTCCCCGTGACCTTCTCTAAGTCTATGTATGGCAAGTTCAGGTGAGTAGTCATGGCCAACAGTGAACTACAAAGTAATGGGACAACCTAGATATTCCCATCCTATGCTACTCAGCGCTTAAAAGTGCTGAATCACTGTTTTATGACTCACATGTGAGCCTAGGTAGCCCTAGCTCTAAGGGACACAACTCCTGGCCAGGTGGCCTTTCTAGTATAGGTGCTGTGATTCATGCTTAAAGAACTCTACAGAGCTGCACTATTCTATCTACCAGCAAGTGCTAGGTACAGGCCTGAACACCTTTGTGGGACATCCAAAGGGGTACATAGTACATAGTACATAGGCAGTACTGTAGCATGCACATACGTAGAATTACCATTCATACTTTCCACCAAATAGGCAGAGGATGTAGGCATCTGCCACACCGACGTTGGGAGCAGATCCAGAAGGCACCTTCTAATTAACTCATGGAGAACATTTATGACTGAAGCTCTAGTAGATGCTAATCTTGGATCTGCAAAAAGGGAAAAAACGGATTCTGTTAGCAGATCTTAATGCGCATGTTGGAGCTGGGGAGATGCTCTTCATATAGGAGAATGTTTCACTGGCAGAATGAGCCCAAATCATTCAAACTTTTCTAGGCCAAAGCCACCATTTTGAATTGGATCCAGGGGGGGAGTGGTAGTCAATAGAGCATTGTAAGACAAGTGTAACAAACTCTCATTGGCCTATGCCTGTCAAAGGATGGGCCACAGCAATATTTTCAAGTTTCCAGACAGTCTTCAAGGGCAGCCCCAGCTTTGTGCCCTCTAAGCCATGCCTAGAACAACATATGTGAAAATAAGAAAGCAGTGCATGGGAGATCCATCAAGTCAGACTCATGCCCTAGGAATGTGCAGGGCTGGCCTGTCCATTTTGTAGATGGGACAGTGGTTCCGGGTGCCAGCCCTAAAGATACCTTCTGCTGCTTTCCTCGGTGGTGTGACCTTTCTAGAGCCTGAGGTCTATCCAGACTTGTTTGGGCGGCGTGGGCTGCAATTACCTCGCAACCACCACTGCGCTTAGCTCATGCTTTGTGTCTGGCAAGAAGTCTGTCTGGGCTGGTTGTGAAACCAAAGTTTTGCTGCCATAGGGAAGGGAGCAATTAAGGGAGAAGGCAGCGCAAGGGAATTGCCCTGAACCTAGGTCTAAAATGGCACAGCAAGCTTCCAGTTGGGGCAAGGAGTGGGTGGCTACACAAAGCTGCAGAAGAGTGTATACATTTGACCATAGAAAGCGTGCCCCCACCCACAGGAATGTAGGGATTTGCCTTGTACCAAGTCAGAAATTGGTCCATCTAGACATCTGTTGTCTACACCAGCCTTGCCCAACTTGGCTGCCCCCTCCAGATGTTTTGGATAGCTCCCATCATCCCCAGCCAGTATGTCCTTGTTGCAGGCCCAAACATCTGGAGAGCACCAGGCTCAGGAAGGGTAGCATAACCCTGAAATATGGGCCAGTGTTGTTGTCCTGGCATGTTGGGTGTTTTCAGGAAAATCTTTAGTCTACCCAGGCCTTGTCACCAGCTCACCACCCATCAGATAAATTGTAGACCTATTCACTGATGCTAGTATGTATGCTTCCTAACTTACTTACTCCTCTGTGCACCACTGGGAAAATTCCTGTGGGCACCCATCCCTCTAAGGTCAACCCTTAGCGCAACTATTTTTAAAAAAAGACATAATCTTAATAGGAAAACTGTGTTGCTGTGTCCCTAAATAACTTTTTAAAAAAACTGAAACAAGTTGGGCATGCCACTATTTATAAAGATATTCTACTATTTTACAAAACTCAAATTATTGGAACCATTTTGAAGCAGACACTTTTTGTGTCTTCTGTGGTACAGCCCATTTTTTTACCTTTGCTGCCTCCAGTGCTGTTAGAATCTCTGCAGTAACTCAGATGCAGGCTTATATAGCAGCAGGCCACCCCCATACTGTACAAAGAGACCACATGTGTGGTAAGTTAGAAATGATTTACTTACAAACTCTTCAAAGGTCAGAGTCATGGGCTTTTTTGTACAGCAGAAAGAAAATTTAGGTAATAAACTTAGGTTCCAAAGTAGTAAATATTTCTAAATTATTTGTATAAAACCACAAAGATGGCTGACTAAAGCCACATGGTCTAAGCTTGGTTCATATATTCAAATAGAATTTCCTGGAGCATCCAGCTTTGACCTCCTTCTTGGTATGGTTCAAAAAGCGAAAAGTGAAAAGAACAAAGGCTGGATAACCCTTCCCAAGGTGGAGTGTGTGACCTAGCTAAGCCTGGCAGGACAGCTAACTCTATGTTCTTAACCCCTTCATCATTAATTACCGTATTTTTTGCACCATAACACTCACTTTTTTCCTCCTAGAAAGTAAGGGGAAATGTCTGTGCGTGTTATGGAGGAAATGCCTACGGGTGGCATGCCTACGGATTTTCCTCCTCTAAAAACTACGTGCGTGTTATGGTCGGGTGCGTGTTATAGAGCGAAAAATACGGTAGTTTTAAGGATGTTGGTTATATGAAGCCTCTTACCCCACATTCAGGCCAGTGGGCACATTTCGCTTTTTAAGTGAGTGCTTTTGGTCATGTCTCTCTACTATCCGCTGGATCAGTTCCCTACAAGGGGGGGGGGGGACATATGCCAAGTTTGAAGCAGAAATAGGTGCAGAAATTGCCAGTGTTTGCTTATACGTCCCATGTTGAGAGCAGAACTAATTCAACTGAATATGATCAGAAATCACCGCTGTTATCATTTTCAGTCTGCAAACAATCTGTAATTGTTTATGTCCCACCCACCCCCACCCTGGCCACCGCCATGTTTCCTTTGCACTGAAATGAATGGGTTGGAATAATGTAACTGTAACTTAACTTACATAATTTATATAATCAGTTCCACAAATTGCATAATGTTCACTGTTTACATATTTAATTCCATAAATTGAGTAAGTTAAGCAAGTTATGCTGACAGCGAGACAATGAACATAATTTCTGGCAGAAGACAAACTGCAGCAGAACAGAAACGGTGACGCATGTGACGGAGACAGACAGGGTGGGACAGAAAACGGTGCTTTTTTACATCCCTTTCTCTGAGACAGGCAGCTTCTCACGGCATATTCACCTAAAGCCCATTGTGGCAAAATTGGGGCTCCTTTGATTTAACATGACCGCAGTGTTGTGAGGTCAGATAGGCTGCTAGCCAGGGCTGGCACCAACACCTGGTATCTTTGGACAGTTGACAAGTCCCAGCCCTGAAATGTGCCCTGAGCTCCCTTCCCTTTAATTCCCCACCCTGATCTGGTGCTCTGTGCAATGCTGGGCTCTGCATTTCAAATTGGGTTCCTTTGGACTGAAAGGTGAGCTAAAAGCAGCCTGACTGAACAATGAATTAATGAAACCAACCACAACTTTCCAAGTGAGCAACTTTCCGCAAAGCAGGTTCCATTCCCGTGATCTGTGTTTTTAACTTGCACAGTTCCTTGGGCTTGACAGAAAATTATCACCAGGTCTGTGCATTTACGCTTTTCAACCCAGTTAAAAACTAAAGCGGCAAAGACCTGTCGTGGAACAATAGTGGGGAGGCTGACACTAATCTCTCTCTTTCTAAGGCCCTTCCCAGCGACCATTGCTCAATTTGCAGCCTTATCCAACAAAGAGGGGGGAAATCCTTGTAATAATAATTAAAGGCTGACACCTCTTCATTAGGAGGAGTGCCTAGAAATTAACAATGGCAGATGAGGCGTCTGAGGCCCTGTAAAGGCATGTGGCAGATGCAGGCACAAGTCGTGAAGAGAAGCGTTGGCCCTGTTGGGACGGGAAAGTATACAGCAGTTGGGAAGAGCTCTGAAGTGGGACTCGTGCGGACCAAGGCATCAAGGAATCTGCTGGATACAAAACTAGTCACACATGGTGATGAATACTCTTTAGCACCCTGCTCATTAAAGTAGAACCAGCCAGGCGTTGTCAGCAGGCATCAGGTCACAGCATTCCTCCAAACCCTCCAGTTGTATCACAGACAGGTAGGTGGGACTGCTCTTTATCTTTCTCAGAGATGGATGTCATCCTTCTGAGATCTTACCAGAGAAGGTGACTAGGATGCCCTTGTTTGGAAGCAAAGCTTCCCAGTTCATCATGAAAGATTGTGGGCAAGGGGGCTGTCGAAGATTTCAATCAGATATATTTTTTTTGCAAGTGACCTTTTGCTAGAAGGGGCTACTGGAGAGCTCCTTACAAATATGCGTGTTTTTCTATTCTCATGCTCATCAGAATGGCCTATAAAATGTCAGAATGCATTTGGTTTTGTCCCATTTAGTTCTGGTTAGACCTATTGATAAGTAACCTGCCTACAAATGCCAGATGGTAATTTTAAATAAAACGTTTCTATGGTAAAGAAGCATGTTTTACTTTCAAGCTGATGTTCAACTAATACCCTTCTTCTTGAGTTTCCATTTCTTCCTATCACAAGAAGAACTGTGTGTGTGTGTGTGTGTGTGTGTGTGTGTGTTTAAAAGAGTGATGTGAGATTTCACCTTTGAAAGGATAGCTATTTTCCTTAATCTCACAGAGTTCCACATCCAGCTGGGAAATATATGCAAGTAAATCTATTTTAGTATTCTCAATGAAGGGCATTATAGAAATTTTTTTTTTGAAATCCCATATAGACCAGAACATGCCTCTGAATGACAGCTGGGTGATGATGAACAATATGCCACAATTGTCTCTTATTTACCAGAAAGAAATCCTCTTTCTTCGTACCTATCCCTGGTAAAACACTGCACACTTTCCTGCCTTTTAAAGAGATGTAAGCCCACTGAGTTCAGGGTGACTTACTCCAGACAGCAGCTATGACTGCTTCCCCTAATGTGAAAGGAAGGTGAGACAAAAACACCTCCTATTGTACCTAGGAATTGGATGGAAATTCAATTCAGTTTGAATTTAAAAGTGAAAACAGATTTGCACTTCAAAATTCACACTTTTCCAAAGTTTGAAATGCACTTCTCTAGTAAAGTAAGAGAATGCAAATACTGGGGTAAAGTGTTCACAAAAAAGTGTTCATACTTTCTAGTTTAAAAATAAAATTAAAATGCAATATTGGGGTAAATTGCTTTGCAAAAATGTGTCTATCAGGGGAAATTGCTTTACTGGCCGAGGGAGCTGATGTTTGTCCGCAGTTTTTCCGGGTCATGTGGCCAGCATGACTAAGCCGCTTCTGGCGAACGAGAGCAGAGCACGGAAACGCCGTTTACCTTCCCGCCGGAGCGGTACCTATTTATCTACTTGCACTTTGACGTGCTTTCGAACTGCTAGGTTGGCAGGAGCTGGGACTGAACAATGGGCGCTCACCCCATCGTGGGGAGTTGAAGCGCTGACCTTCCGATCAGCACCACAGCACCACCCGCGTATATATTAGAAGTCTGCATTAAAATTCTGCTGAATTCTTGTGAGGATTTGTTCATACAAAATTCACAAACTGATATGGAAATGTGGAGAGCTGACTTGTAACATCCTGAATTGGGGTGGGGGTGGATTGTCAAGGATCATTTGGATGACCTTGAACTATGAACTTAACATGAACCAAATTAGTTTGCTTTGTAAAGGGATGGTGGGAATCTGGAATCAGTTCCTTTTTCGACATGTTGGACTTGAACTAGTTAAAACAGGCTTTCTAAGCTCTGAAAATTGTGTGCTCTGCCAACAATTGGTGTCCTTCTCCCTTTGAGGCTTGAGGTATTGCAGTGAATTTCACACCTAGGCAGAAATGTGAATTCAGGTATCTCTACATCCTAGGGATGGTGACTATATTGCTGGACTACAACTCCCATCATCCCTTACCAATGGCTGCAAGGGCTGGTGGAAATAGGAGTTCAAGAATATCTGGAGAGCCACTGGGTGGCCATTCCTACTGTACCTGTGGTGGTGGCCCAAAGGGCCACAATAAATGTGATAATGTGTACCTCTGTAAATCCTTGAGTTTGCTTCTAATAGAGAAGTTATGGTAGCCTTTTACTTTATGAAACTGATGATTTTGCACGTTGCCACACACACAACCGCCCCCCGCCCCCCTATTGGGGCAGAAATACAGCTAATATGTGAATCACAAAGATACAGCTCAAAGCTAGAACGTAAGTTGCTACATGGTGCAAATGGCTACCCAACATGCATACTAACACAATGTAACAGAACATGGTGGGAATCAGAACTTAATCAACATAAATTGCCATTGCTTATGGTGCATGTGTATTAAACATGAAATGAGGTAATGATGTATATGATTGGTGAAAATTGAAATGCTTTGTTTGAAATTTTATAAATACCACTGCCTGGACAACCTGGCAGGGTTGCAGTTTTGTGGGACGATGTGACTGTAACCTATTACCCACTATCCACAAACACTACCTAGGCTGTCTGTGACCATTTGCTCTGCATGTCTCCTCAGCAGGTATACTGACAGACAGGCCCTTCACGGTCTCATGCAGTGACATGACAGCCATGGAGATGGTTTCACTGGCACTGCTGTTGGTGTCAGGAGGTAAGAGTGTACAAACATGTTTCCAAAGCCAGTCACTGTTCTAAATGGAGTTTTCAACCTCAGGTAAATGACAGCGCATATGAAGCATGTTGCTCAGATGTACACAGGATATGCCAAGTCAGACCAGTAATGTCAGCACTGACTGGCAGCAGCTCTCCAGGATTTGAGGCAGGAGCGCCGCCCAGCCCTACCTGGAGACGCACTATTTGAGCCTAGGACCTTGTTTCACTGAGCACTGGTGCAGCTTTCCTCAGCCTCAGGGCTGCATTACCTTGTAGGCTACCTTCCGGGGGCCATATTGCAGTGGTTGGTGGGTGGGGCCAGAAGGAAAAGTGGGTGGAGCAACAAATGTTAGTTTACTCACACATCACTCTCTGTCCTTCCTCCAGGTAAACAAGAAGCATTGGCAGAGTTCAAGGATATTTTCTAGCCAGGACAGAACATTCCAGAAGGGTGCAAAGCAGGACCAGTGAGAAGTGTGGGCTGTGGAGAAGGGGTGCAGCTGGGAAGCAGGTGTGGCCTGTGGGGAGTCCTGAGGCCCAAATAGAGAGGGCTGCAGAGCTGCATTCTCACACACACACACACACACACACACACACACACACACACACACCTGAGGTTTCCCACTCTTTCCATATAACAAGGGTAGGGAACCTCTATCTCACAGGCCATTCATGGCCTGCCGGGGGGGTCTAAGTTGGCCCATTTTTCCCAAGCCATGCCAGTCCACCCATCAGCTGTCCACTCAGCCCATCCACTCAGCTAGCAAGGAACAGAGGCACACAGGCAAACTGAGAAGGATTTAACGCCTGCTCATCAGCTAGTGAGCAGGGGGTGAAATCCTGCTCAGTTCAGCAGCATTCCATGCAAATCCCTCCCTGATTCTGGAAGCGGTTTGCATGGAAACCCCATTAGAAGGATGGGGAGAAAGTTTGTTTTAGCAGCACCTTGCTGCAAGGGGCTTTGACATCCCAACTTTGGGGCTTGTAAGCACCTTGCATCACAAGTCATTGTGACATCAGGTGGTTATTAATAATAATAATAATAATAATAATAATAATAATAATAATAATAATAAGGTTTATATACCGCCCTTCATCATAAGATCTCAGGGTGGTTCACAGAATAAAACTGCCCAGGTGGGCAGTTCTTCTGATAGACGTCGGAGGCCAACAAGACCTGGAGGGCCATGGATTCCCATCCCATGATCTATGCATGCAACTAGCCATGGTAGCTGTGTGCAGGCTCCAAGTTCAGAGGCATCTCTAGGTACCAGTTGCTGGGGATGCAGCAATGGAAAAGAGCTATGGTCTTCATCTTCTTCTGGTGGGCATCCCAGAGGCATCTGATTGGCCACTGTCTGGGAAACAGGATGCTGGGCTCGATGGACCCTTGCCTCTGGTGACGCAGCAGAGCCTTTCTTACTGTCCCTGTTCTTGTCTCTCCACCCCCACCCCCACCCCGATTTGCAGCGGCTGCGCAGGAAGAGTCACGAATCGTTGGAGGAACCGCATGCATGAAAGGTTTCCAACCTTGGCATGCAGCCATCTATGACATGAACCGGTTCTATTGCAGCGGGGCTCTGGTGACCATGGAGTGGGTGTTGACCGCTGCACACTGCAGACTCCCAGGGTACGCCTTTGCCTCTTTGACCTAGCAGACTGCTTCAGGGAATCTGATCACTCCCACGGTGGCAGCCAAGAAGTAGATAAACAAAAAACATTTCTTACCAAGTAACTTATTCACTATGCACCCAGAGAGAGAGACGAAGGAATGCAGTCGACCTAGGATAATGGCGTTGCTCTGAGTGAAGTCCCACCCCTTCCATGTCTCCTATTATATGTCACAACCGGCACCAGCTGATCTGTGCTTTCTGCCTCTGAGTTTTCTGTTCTATTAATCTCAGGGCATGCCTTGTTCTGGGAGGGGGGGTCAGGAATGCTTTCAAGGGACACTGAGTCTGTTAGCTGTCTCTTCCCTGGTGCTTCTTCTTCTTGCTGCTCTCCCAATATTTCCCATCTCCTCCCCTCTGCAGCCTCTGAACTATTCCCTTCTGCAAACCACTGTTCTAAATCTATACTTTCCTCCTGTTCTCGGGAAGGTTCAGGAGGAGGTTCAGGAGAAGGTTCAGGAGGAGGAGGGCAGTCCTCACCATTCCTCCTCAGTCCAGCCCCTGACACAGACTGCCTCTAGCAAAATCCCCTCTTCTGCCTAAGGGCCCCTCCAGCTCTCAGTACTGTTAGCACCTGCAAAAGGTTTGGGACAGTCACACTAGTTCCACTTCCAGTCAGTGAATATCCTGTAACTTCCTGCTGAAGCCCCACAACTTTTTATGCCGCAGATGTTCTGGATTCATATTTGTCCTGCTTTTGTTACACAATATCCCCTCCAGACAGCGATAGTGTGGTTGCATTGGGGAAGCATTACGGAACAAACTAAAGCAGAATGAACTTGCCACTAATCCACAGTGATTGAGGCAAGACCATGTTGCAGAAGACAATGAAACATCAGCCTAAGTGGTTAACAGGTCACAAGACTGGACCATGAACTTTGCTCTAGCTGTGGCAGTTCTTGTAAGAGAAAATGGATAGTAGTGGTGGCATCTTTTATACTAGGATGAAAAGCTTCTTTTGTTTACTGCAAAGGGCTACATTCTCTAGAAGATATTATGTTAGGGGCTGGTGGTTGATGGTGGTGGGACTAGAGCCAGAAGTGGGTGGAGTACCCCCTCTCTCTGCCACCTCTTCTCACTCTTGGGCAGTGCACACACCATACATTTAAAGCACATAACTTCTCCCTCCCCGCACACAAAAATCCTGGGAACTGTAGTTGGTTGAGGCTGCTGGGAATTGTAGCTCTGTGCTTGATAAATTATAATCCCCAGGATCCTTAGGGTTAAAAGAATGTACAGTGGTACCTCAGGTTACATACGCTTCAGGTTACAGACGCTTCAGGTTACAGACTCCACTAACCCAGAAATAGTACCTCTGGTTAAGAACTTTGCTTCAAGCTGAGAACAGAAATCGTGCTCCGGTGGCTTGGCGGCAGCGGGAGGCCCCAATAGCTAAAGTGGTGCTTCAGGTTAAGAACGGACCTCCGGAACGAATTAAGTACTTAACCCGAGGTACCACTGTATTTAAATGTATGGCGTGTGTGAAGCCTCTCCTCCAGCCTCCTGTCACCTGCATGAAATTAGACTGAGGGCCACATGAAATTAGGGCAAGTTGCCCACCCAGCTGTCAGGAGCTGGAGTCGGGAGCAGGCTAGCAATAAAACACCCTGTGTCAGTTAACACTTTATTCAAAGAAACTAAAATAGCACAGGCCTAGTGATTCCAGCAACTCTTCCCAGGTCTTGCTTCAAAGAGGCAGTTGGGAGAACTTCCCACTGCTAAGACTCCTCCCTTGGGTCCTTCCCCAGCAACCTGAGGTGTCTTTATCTTGTCTCTCTTTGCTCTGCCCTCTTCATTCCTCCTCCTGGGAGACCATGAGGAGGGGAGATGGTCACCTCAGGAAGGGGATATTTCCCTGGCTCCTTCAGCAACCAGCCTCTTGGCACACCTCCTCTCTAGCCTCTGCTTCTGCCTCTCATTCTGGACTGCTCTCTGCCACAGCCTCTTCCCACTCACTGAACCCTGTTGCCTCTTCAGCTTCCAACACCTCCTCCTCCCAGTCTCCTCCCTCTTTCCCTCTGACCATTCATCGTCATCCCACCAGCAATCCCTGGGCTCTGAGCCTTGTTCCCCTGGGGGTTCCCTTGGGGGTTCCCCAGCCAGTCCATGACACCATGCCACTCTAGACTTTTAACTACAGTGGTACCTTGGGTTAAGTACAGTATTTTTTTGCTCTATAAGACGCACCAGACCACAAGACACACCTAGTTTTTGGAGGAGGAAAACAAGAAAAAGAAATATTCTGAATCTCAGAAGCCAGAACAGCAAGAGGGATCGCTGCGCAGTGAAAGCAGCAATCCCTCTTGCTGTTCTGGCTTCTGGGATAGCTGCGCAGCCTGCATTCGCTCCATCGGACGCACACACATTTCCCCTTACTTTTAAGGAGGAAAAAAGTGAGTCTTATAGAGCAAAAAATACGGTACTTAATTCGTTCCGGAGGTCCGTTCTTAACCTGAAACTGTTCTTAATCTGAAGCACCAATTTAGCTAATGGGGCCTCCTGCTGCTGCTGCGCTACCGCTGCACGATTTCTGTTCTCATCCTGAAGCAAAGTTCTTAACCCGAGGTACTATTTCTGGGTTAGCGGAGTCTGTAACCTGAAGCGTCCGTAACCTGAACCATATGTAACCCGAGGTACCACTGTATTTCTCTTTCTCGCAGATTTCCCAAGTAACCCCCTTTTGCCTTGCTCTCCTGCAGCACCACTTACGTGCGCCTGGGAGTGCACAACATGTTGCGCATGGAGGACACTGTACAGCAAAAGAGAGCGGTCCGGCTCGTGCCTCACCCAAACTACGATTCCATCAGCAAGGACAATGACATCATGCTGATCAGGCTCTCCTCACCAGCGGCCATCACCGACAGTGTCCAGCCCATCAACGTGGCCAGTCAGTGCGTTGCTCCAGGAACGCGGTGCCTTGTGACAGGGTGGGGCAGGACCAGCAGCTCAAGACGTAGGGCCTTCAAATATTTTAACATTTTTAAGGCAGAGGTGGGAGAGGGGCCATAGGAGCAGCTGGAAAGATTTTGCCACCATACAGATGTGGGTTGTGTGGATCAAGCAAAGCATGCAATCGATCGAGATCCCTTTATTCAAATGATGTTCCAAAGAATGCAAGCAAAGGCCAAATAATGCCAACAAAGCTTAATAGTGCCTACACGGGCTGGCAGCAGCTCTCCAGGGTTTCAGGCAGGAGCTGGAGATTGAACCTGGGACATTCTTCATGTGAAGCAGATGCTCTACCCTGGAGTTACAGCCCTTCTCTTGGGAGCGGCCTTATTGTCAGACCAATTGCCCATCTAGCTTAGTAGTGTCAACACTAACTGGCAGCAGCAAGTCCAGATTTTCGGACAGTGTTTCACCACCCAGCCCTGAAATATATCTCTGTGTATGTGTGGTTTGTGAGAGAGAGGGAAGGGTGTGCTTGGGCAGAGAGAGTGGGGAGATATATATGTGGCTTTGTATTTGTGGTACGTTTGTGTGTGTAAATGTGAGAAATGCCTATGTGGTATATTTTTCCAAGTACTAGGGAATGCTTCCAGGTGTTTTTTAGATAGCAACAGCATCATTGAGTCTGTGTGTGTGGTGTGGGGGGGGGAATTATTACATTATTTCCACATTTGGGACCAGCAGCACATAGCTGACTTCCCATGGTCGCCTTGCCCGAGAGGGAGCAGCAATGACTGTACACTCTCTAACTTTGTGTCCTGTCATGCTCCTGTGGGCGCCATTTTGTGACTGGCACCCGCCACCCTTTCACAAAATTCCAAGTGTGCTACTGGTCCAAAACGGTTGGCGACCCCTAACCTTGGTAACTGTCGTCTCTACAGCAAGCATCCCTGAAGAATTGCAGTGTGTTTATCTCCCCATCATCACGCAGAGTGAGTGTGAGGCGGTGTATCCTGATGCCATCACCGAGAACATGTTGTGCGCTGGCGTGAGGGAAGGGGGTGCTGACACTTGCCAGGTGAGGAAAATCCTTTAATTCAGAGGCAACTTAGGGCCAAACTAGATCATGGTTAGCCAAACTAAGACCCGGGGGCCGGATCTGGCCCAATCGCCTTCTAAATCCAGCCTGCGGACGGGCTGGGAATCAGCGTGTTTTTATATGAGTAGAATGTGTCCTTTTATTTAAAATGCATCTCTGGGTTATTTGTGGGGCATAGGAATTCATTCATTTTTTCCTCCAAAATATAGTCTGGTCCCCCACAAGGTCTGAGGGACAGCCCACGGCTGAAAAAGTTTGCTGACCCCTGAACTAGATGGTGTGCAAAATGCATTATTGTATGATACAGAGGCGCCGATTTGGGCCCCAAGTTATGGGTGCCCAGCAGGGTGTCATGATGTCACATTAGGACATGATGTTATGACATCACACGCCCCACAGCCTCAGAACCTTACTTCTGGTGGCTATGGAAATCCAGTCCCGAGGTCTCACAAGGCCTCAGACAGCATCTCCAAGGTCTCGCAAGGCCTCAGACGTGACTTCTGGGGCTTTGCGAGGCACTGAAAATTGCACTGGGGGCCCTGCAGTGTGGGTGCTGAGCACCCACAATTCATTTTTGTGGGTGCTCGGGCCCCCAGGGCCCCCTAGAGATGGCACCCCTGGGATGAGTGAGAGACAGAAACAGAGACACAGACAGAGAGACAGGGGAGGTACAATCAGGATCAGCATAATGGCTCCTTTAAAACTATTTCCCCCATGTCACTGTCAAAATACAGTATAAACATTCCAAGTCAGCGCTGCTGTTAGGCAGACTGAAATGAGGCAATGAGCAGCTCGGAGGTGTTGGGAAGACGAGAGTCCTGTGCCACCATGCCTGGGGCAGCCCATCCCAATTCACCATATGAAATGGAAAGGTGCCACTCCCTGCCCCACCTGTGCTGTCATTCCCCCCACAACTATTGCCACCACCAGACTGCCCTCCCCCCACGCCAAACTCAGCAAGAGCCGAGAGTCCAACAGTAGCTGGAGTGCACCTTGTTCGCATTTTGCCTGTTTCCTGCTATGGTCCTTATTGTCTCTAGTCCTTGTTCGGACACCTTGTTTCTTGGGCCGTACTTTTTGCCACCTGCTTTCCGTCCGTTCCAAGGTGACTTTCATGTAATTGCTTAATTTTACAAGATGTTTTAAGCCCAGAACTGGCTGAGGACAGTAGAGGCTTGTGTGCCCGTGGCTGTGTTACAGCATCTGCGAGCTGCTAAGACCGAGACTTTTTCTGTGTTTAAACACCCCGGAACTGCCACTTCATGTTTAGTTTCGATAGCCAGGACCTGCAGCAAAATGCTGTGGTTTGGGACTGCTCCAGTTCAGGGTTTCAGCCAGCCATGCCCACTCCTAGGATACTCCATTCCATTTTACTCTCTCCACTCCTCCACTGCCCACCCCACCCCCGGCAACAGATACTGCACATTCTATGGCCACTGAGCATGCTCAGTCTTCACTGGACTGTTTTAGGGTTTGTTCAGGGTTTCTGTCTCTTTCAAGGTTTTTCCCCTGAAGTCTTTTTTTTGTACTTTTACAAACCTCAAGGTGGAGATGGGTGTATCTGTGGGTATCAGTTTCACTCAGTTGCTAATTTTTCCACTCTTTGGTTCAGTACTCCACACTTACAGATCAACTCGTGACTTAGAAAATAAATATCTTCAAGAACAGTCATCAGCATTTTAGTGCCGATGTTTGTATGCAGTGTTGCCTGATATAAGCATTTTTGCAAAGCACATTTCCCTAATGTGGTGCATTTTGTATGGTATTTTCACTAAGACATGCATTTATATGTACACCTTGCTCTGGTATATGCATTTTTGTACACATGACAAAATTTGGAGATACGTAATCTCCAGAGGTGCCACATGATGACTGTGTACAGGATACTCTTTCTTTCTTTCTTTCTTTCTTTCTTTCTTTCTTTCTTTCTTTCTTTCTTTCTTTCTTTCTCTTTCTCTCGCTCTTTCCCAGGCACTCGCTTCTTCTTAACAGAGATCTGAACAGATTGCTTGCAAAAGTCACTTAAAATTAAGCCAAAGATGAAATGTTCTATTAAGACTTCACATGGGGGTGGGATTTTCTCCCTGTGCAGGGCGATTCTGGGGGACCCCTCATCTGCAACGAAGAACTTCAGGGCATCGTGTCTTGGGGTCCAGAGGTGTGCGGCCAGCCTGGGAAACCTGGTATCTATACTAAGGTCTGCAACTACGTCGGCTGGATCCGGGAGGTGATACAGCGCGGGTGACGCCAGCTCAGAGACGAAGCGCACAAATAAAGCATAAGAAATGAACTCAAGTCTGCATCTCCCTTGTTCTCTCCCCCTCACCCCAGTGCACAAACATTATCCCATGCCTTTTCCGCTTCCTGTGCCTACATGGATGCATGCCGACCAGGCCAGTGATCAGTGAGGTTGGGAGCACGCTGAGACTAACAATGGCCCATTGAGGGCAGTCCTGTGTGGGAGGCTCCCCCTGCTGCCAACTTTTCCCAGGTGCCGAAGGCAGATCACAAATTGCAGAAGGTTCCAGGAAAGCATAAGGCAGGGGTGGAGAACCTCAGGCCTGGGGAACAAATGCCTCTTTTTCTCCAAGCCTCTTTTTCTGACTCTCGGGTCTTTGCCCAGGCCACACCCTCTCCTTAGCCACACATTTTCCCCTGGGACATTCACCTCACCAGCCCTGCTTCATGCCCTTCTGGAAGGCCCGAGAAAAAAACACACCAAGAACTCTGGACAATATAAGTTTCAGCACTGGGAGTGGTCCCTACTTCTTGAATGCCCAGCTGGGTGTGTCCTTGCCCTCTCATTCATTCATTCATTCATTCACCAATGGGGAAAACAGGGGTCTCCTAACAGCTCTCAACGGGACGCAGGTGGCGCTGTGGGTAAAAGCCTCAGCGCCTAGGGCTTGCCGATCGAAAGGTCGGCGGTTCGAATCCCCGCGGCAGGGTGCGCTCCCGTTGCTCGGTCCCAGCGCCTGCCAACCTAGCAGTTCGAAAGCACCTCCGGGTGCAAGTAGATAAATAGGGACCGCTTACTGGCGGGAAGGTAAACGGCGTTTCCGTGTGCTGCGCTGGCTCGCCAGATGCAGCTTTGTCACGCTGGCCACGTGACCCGGAAATGTCTCCGGACAGCGCTGGCCCCTGGCCTCTTAAGTGAGATGGGCGCACAACCCCAGAGTCTGTCAAGACTGACCCGTACGGACAGGGGTACCTTTACCTTTACCTTTAACAGCTCTCAACAAGCTAAGCAAGCTATCTTCCAGGACTGTTTAAAAAGGTTTGATACTGTTTCAGAAGAGGGACGCGGGTGGCGCTGTGGGTTAAACCACAGAGCCTAGGGCTTGCCGATCAGCAGGTCAGCAGTTCGAATCCCCGCGACGGGGTGAGCTCCCGTTGCTCAGTCCCTGCTCCTGCCTACCTAGCAGTTCGAAAGCACATCAAAGTGCAAGTAGATAAATAGGTACCGCTCTGGCGGGAAGATAAATGGCATTTCCGTGCACTGCTCTGGTTCACCAGAAGTGGCTTAGTCATGCTGGCCACATGAGGCGGAAGCGAAATGAGCGCCGCAACCCCAGAGTTGTCAGCAACTGGACCTAATGGTCAGGGGTCCCTTTACCTTTACCTTTACTGTTTCAGAAGTGCAGTGCAGGATTAAAATCAGAAGTGTTGTTATTGGATTAATCAAGATTATGAAAGCAGGAAGAAATAAGAGTTTTGTAACCTGAAATCAAGTACACGGGAGGTCATTTCAAATTGATTAATTTGGTTTTTGAATAATTGGCTCTCTCTCTCTCTCTCTTTGGGATTGTAATTTGGTAATGTGACAATGTGGCTTTTATTGGAATTGTATTAAAGATTAATAAAAAAATATTAGAAGTGCAGTGCAGATGGGACCTAAGCCACGTCCATTATTTTGAATAAGTCTGCTCTGAATGCAGCCATAGAGTTGCAAATTTTCTATGACAGGAATAAACCGTGCACTGAAAGTCATGAAGGGGGCGAAGAATGCCATTAAAATTTTAAAAAATCAAAAATTGAACAAATGGCAGGTGAAAGGTACCCGTGAAGATATCGCTTAACAAATGTTCTCCCTCCCCAGACAAAGGTTTTCATTTTTTCCCAAAGGATTCCTTCTCCAAACAGTACAGGAGGTGCTGGGAAAGATTTTAGTCTGAAACCCAAGACGACCGCTGCCAGTCAGTGTAGAGTGTATGGATCTAGGTGAGCCAATGGTCTGATTCTGCGTAAGGCAGCTTCCTATGTTCCTAAGATACATTGTGTAAAACTCGTGTCAGGCTCTGCTTGGAAGCTATTGGTGCTTGTCCTTTGGGAGCAGACCGATAAAGTTTGTGAGTGAGAGATAACAGAATCGTAGAATTGTAGAGCTGGAAGGAATCCCAATGGTCCAACCCTCTGCAATGCAGATAGCGCTACAATCCAAATAAGGGAAGGCAAGAAGTAGGCCTGAGTGAAAAAGGATGGAGGGCAGGAGGGAAACATGGGTTCCTCATGGTTTATTCTGGGATCTCAGCAAAATGAGGAGGGGGGAGGGTCTGATTTCCTCACAACAAGTCAGTCGTCATCACACATGGTCTCAATGATCCAGTCTCTGTATCTGGAAATGTCCATGTAGACCCCGGGTTTGGTGCTGGAGCTGCAGGGCACGTCACCCCAAGACACCACACCCTGGAGCTTCCCGTTGCAGACAAGGGGTCCCCCGGAGTCACCCTGTATTGACAACCAAGAGAGACATCTCTTTAACCCAGGAAGGGTTGTTCTGATTATTACTAGATCCCCTCCTTCCTAGGGCTGCCATACGTCTGGACGTTACCAGAATTGCAAAGGCAGAATTGACATCTGGGGGGTGGGGCGGGATTTCTGAAAGGTGGCAATTTATCCTGGATCTTAGACAAGTCAATTGAAAAAATCATGGGTTTTGGGGGGTGTCTTGGTTGCTACTTTTTGAAATATGGCAACCCTACTCTTTCCTCCCAAAGGAGCCCAGGGTATTAAACACACAAGTGATAAAACATCTAAAAATACGCCAATACTGTACTACCTGTAATCATATACAAATATATTGCCCTATCCCAGCGTTCTTCAACCTTGGGTTCCCAGGTGTTACTGGACTACAAATCCCATCATCCCCAGCCATCTTAATCAATAATGATGCATGATTGGAGTTGTAGTCCAACGACATCTGGGGACCCAAGGCTGAAGAATGTCACCCTTTCCTATGCATGTTCACATGGAAGCAGGGGTGACAACTTGAATATAACAAGGGGAGCAGGAAACTCCTGCCCCACATAATTGAGCACAAGATGCAGCACGCACACACAATTTGAATGGCAACTTGGGGAGGTGGCCCCCTCCAATATTTTATTGGGAGGGGTGAAGGGACCTTGGCCCCGAGGAATTGGCTCGTTTGCATGGAAGGAAGTCTCACTAAGTTCAAGGAGATGCAATTCCCAGGTAAGTGCATAGGAACATAGTCTATAGGTCAGGGAAAGCGAGCCTCAGGCCTGGCATCCAAACACAGTCCTCCAGACCTCTCCAGCTGACCCTTCCAGTGTTCAAAAGAACCTGTGGGTGTTTATTATTTGCCATTAGGAAAATGCCAGTCATCAAGACAGACGAGGGCAGGGGAGCGGGTGGGCGGAAACAGCACCCATTTATGAAATTGCTGGCTGCCAGACGTTACGAGCGGCATTAAACCATTTTGCAAGATAAGCTCAGCACACCAAAATCCACTGGATATATTGGGTCACACTGGCGTGAACCAGTGCTTTTAAATGTGTGTGATGGTACTCAGTGGCACAAAATACTGCCACTTCTTTCTCTCTCTCTTATTAATATTATTGTTGTTGTTGTTGTTGTTGTTTTGCTACCTGTGGCAGCCATTTTGAGTACTAGCTTCTCGGCTCTTTGTTGGTTTTTTTTTCTTTAACCAAAAAAACTCACTGACTTTAGACATTTAAAAAACCCAATAGATGAATCAACCCTTACCTATGCACATAATTAGATTGCATCATTTTTCATAATTCACTGTGGCCACAGATCTTGGGTTTCCACAATATATAGCATGGCTGAGGAACCCAAGGCTCTAAATGTTGTGGGACTCCCAACTACAGCCTTAGCTAGCATAGCCCATGGCCAGGATGATGGAGTTGGAGTCCAGCAACAAGTTCGGTAGCCTCTCTTCTGGGGCAGAGTTTGAATTTTTTGGCACACATTACATAGAACACAGTAACACAAAAGGAAGAAGGGGCACTGAATAGTGAATATTGAAATACACTGATGCACTTTAAATCTAGGTAGAGCTGAAAGGGGAAAAACGCAACAATAGCAAAATCTCATCCAAAACCCAGCAAAATCAGATTAGTTGGATGTTAAGACTTTTTAGTTTATCAGCCAACTTAAGTTCCAAAATGGATTGAACTGACCGTTTCTATTTCTATTTATACACACATACACACAGCATTTGACCACAGCCCAATTAGACATTTTTAGGGAGCCTTGCACTATGGTAAAGGAGGGCAATTGCCAAACATGCCAAAAGACAGATTGTGAAGATCCCACTGTTTCTGTGCAATATTGCTGCTATTTCTCTAATTTACTGCTTTATGAGGGTGTTAACTGAGTGCTAATAGCTCTGGAGGAGGTTTAACTGGTTGCGAACAGCAACTTAATGATAGCTGAACAGAGGTTCTGCTGCCGCTTCCCTCCACTATAAGTTGTGGAAGTTGCCTGAGATGGCAGCTGAATGTTGTTGGGGCCATTGCTCCCTCTCATTAGAGGCACCCAACTAGCCAGAGGCCCTGGGCTCCTTTGGTTGGAAGGGCAGGATAGAAATTTGATAAACAAAACAAAAAAATGCAAATACATGCTAACATATGCATTGTCCAAGCCCCCAGCCAATGTGCAATTGGTGTCACACTGTAGGGGCCTATGTGCATGCAGGTTTGAGCGCATAGGGCTCTTTCCATGGGAACAGGTGTTCACATTCCTATAGAGGGGACCCTTAAATATATACATCCAGCCATGCACAGGCCCCCTACAGAGTGATCCCAACTGCACGTTGGCCGTGGGGCTTGGCCGATGAATATATTTGCATCTATTTGTTTATCAAATTTCTATCCTGCCCTTTCAACCTAAGGAGCCCAGGGCCTGTGGCTAGTTGGGTGCCTACTGGAGAGCCTCATCGCATGTTCAGTATCCATGGGCATCGAATGTCCGAACAGGGCTTATATCTCAGCCTTACAGGGATGTGTTATCTGGTTCTGCAAGGCACTTGTGATGTTCCAACAAAAGGTCCTTACTTCACAGGAGTCAGTGCCTCCTCCCATCGCAGAAGCACACATCATATCGAAGTTCAGCTTCCCAGGATACAGGGCAGCGCACTCCTCCAAAGACATTATCCTGACATTTGCACAGTAAAGGATCAGAGGAATTCGCTCTAAAGAAAGAAGAAGAATTGTAGAGTTGGAAGGGGCCATAAGTGTCATCTACCCCCCCGCAAAGCAGGAATCTTTTACCCAAAACGTGGGGCTCAAAACCATGACCCTGGGCTTAAGAGTCTCGTGCTCTGCTGACTGAGGTGTCCTTGGAGGCAAGAACAAGAAGTTGTTTGGGATCTTGATAAATATTGGTTTTACTCATAAAGGTAAAGGGACCCCTGACCATTAAGTCCAGTCACGGACGACTCTGGGGTTGCTGCGCTCATCTTGCTTTACTGGCTGAGGGAGCCGGCGTTTGTCTTCAGACAGCTTCCGGGTCATGCAGCCAGCATGACTATGCCGCTTCTGGAGAAACCAGAGCAGCGCACGGAAATGCCGTTTACCTTCCCGCCAGAGTGGTACCTATTTATCTACTTGTACTTTGACGTGCTTTCAAACTGCTAGGTTGGCAGGAGCAGGGACCAAACAACGGGAGCTCACCCCATCACGGGGGTTCGAACCGCTGACCTTCTGATCGGCAAGCCCTAGGCTCTGTGGTTTAGACCACAGCGCCACCCATGTCCCTATGGTTTTACTCATAGTTCGTTACATTTACATGCTTCAAGAAGAGAGGATGCCAAAAGAAGAGTTCTGTTTCTCCGCTCTTTTTTAAACAACATCTTTACCTTTTTTACCTTTATCTAAGATTGCAAACAAGTTTCCCTAAATCATACATGTTTTCAAATTCTCACAAATGTAGGCATTTTTATGAACACTTTCCTCTAATATACACATTGGTGAGGGCTTGGTCATCAAAAATTTTGGTGAAGTGCAAACTTTGAAGGCTAGCTGTGTTTCACCAATTAGCCAATTAGGTAAGTTTGCTTTAAAATGTGAACCAAATTTAATTTCTCTTCTGTCCCGAGCGGGGAGGTGTTCCCATTTTTACTGTTCTCCCAGTTACAAATCTCTGTGCAAGTTAAACAAAACAAAACAAATGCATCAAGTAGAAAGGGAGACCCAAGCTAATCTCACTGAATCTCACTGAATCTCACTGAATTAATTTTCCACCTGCAACCTGATCCCCTATAGTAGGACTTCACCATGCTAAAAGCTGTAAAATTGGTTCCCTGGTAGTTTCAGCATACAGTCGTACCTTGGTTCCCGAACACAGCAAACCCAGAAGTGAGTGTTCCGGTTTGCGAACGTTCTTTGGAACCCGAACGTCCAACGGGGCTTCCGCGGCTTCCGATTGGCTACAGGAGCTTCCTGCAGCCAATCAGAAGCTGTGCTTTGGTTTCTGAACATTCTGGAAGTTGAACGGACTTCCAGAATGGATTCCGTTCAACTTCCGAGGTACGACTGTATATATATGGAGAGCTACGCCATAAATCTGGATAGCACCGCCCTTACTGGGAGAGCATTGTCCTTTCTACAGCTCCTTCAGATGCCTTCACTATTTTGGATGTTCGTTTCAGAAGCTTTAGTTCTTTATCTGTGGGCAGGGTATGGTTGAGGTTGATACTTCCCGGCCTTTTCTGGGACAGCATTGTTTACATACCTGGGAAATTGATAGGACCGCCCCATCCTGACACCGTGCACATATCCCCAGAGCTTGCCCTCTGGGTAGCCAGACTTATGGGCTGCACATAATGGTTAAGTACAGCTGGGCTCAACAGTTTGACCAGCATGACATCATTGTCATAGCACGTCTGGTTGTATTTGGGGTGGACGATTGTTTTTGCCACTGCCAAGAACTGTTCTGTGCCCTCCAGGACGTTCAGATTTTCATCTCCAAGCCGGACATGGATGCTTCTGTAAAGGAAAGAACAGATAAATGATATGTAGGTGGGGCCACTTGCTCACCAACAATAACCAAGCCTTATGAGGAGTGGTTGAAGGAGCTGGGTATGTTTAGGCTGGAAAAGAGGAAGCTGAGAGAAGATAGGAAAACCATCTTCAAATATCTCAAGGGGTCTCACATGGAAAAGGGAACAAGCTTGTTTTCTTCTTCTCTGGAGAGTAGGACCCAAACCAATGGATTCAAGTTACAAGTCTAAATATCAGGAAAAAACTTTCCGACAGTAAGAACTGTTTGACAGTGGAACAGTCTCCCTCAGGAGGCTGTGGACTCTCCTTCATTAAGCAGAAGTTGGAATGCCCAATTCAAAGTAATGGTTTTGTCCTAGAAAGCCAGTGTGGTGTAGTGGTTAAGAGCGGTGGACTTGTAATCTGGTGAACCGGGTTCGCTTCCCCGCTCCTCCACATGCAGCTGCTGGGTGACCTTAGGCTAGTCACACTTCTCTGAAGTCTCTCAGCCTCACTCACCTGACAGAGTATTTGTTGTGGGGGAGGAAGGGAAAGGAGAATGTTAGCCGCTTTGAGACTCCTTCGGGTAGTGATAAAGCGGGATATCAAATCCAAACTCCTCTTCTTCTTCTTAAACAGCTCAGTGTCACAATATCTCAAGGACCCCTCTCCCCATATGCCCCTGGACCCTGCAATAATGATCAGAGGCCCTTCTTCATGTGCCTCCTCCATGAGAGGTCCAGAGGTCAGCAACACGAGAGCAGGCCTTTTCTGCAGTGGCTCCCCAATTGTGAAATACTCTCCTGGGAGGCTCGCCTGGTGCCCTTGTTACATATCTTTAGGCACTAGGCAAAACACATTCCTCTTCACCTTTGGCTAATTAAACAAACTATGGTCTTTTAGACTGTGCGTGGTTTATTGTTATTGTTTGTTGCTATGGTATGTGTTTTGGTATTTTTCTGTTGTAAACTGCCCTATGATGCTCAGTTGAAGGGCGGTCTAGAATTTTAACAAATAAATACTAGTTCACCACATATTCCATGATACCTGCATTTCCCATGCTGAGCCAACACACAGAGAGAGGGAGACATGATCACACAGGTACACCTACCCATGGTTGCAGTGAGCAGCAGTAAGGACCCATCTTTGGTTGAGAAGGGTTGCTCCACAGTAGAAACGGGAGTATTTGTAGATGGCAGCCTGCCAAGGCTGAGAATGTGGTGGACATGGGTAGCCTTTGGGCTTCTTTCTGCCCTGTGCCAGGACTAGAAAAGGAAAGGGAAAGGTCCATTAGCATACTGATGTGTAGATAAATCCCTGCAGATTTCTCCAGAATTCTTAGAACAGTGTTGGATTAGCCAATAGGCACCAAAAATAATTTACTTTAAAAAAAGTATTTGACACAGATAATATATACATACATATATATACATATACATATATACATACATATACATACATACATATGTGTGTGTGTGTGTGTGTGTGTGTATACATATATATATATAAATTTTTAAGCATCCAAGTAGCCATCATGGGATAGCTCAGTTGGTAGAGCATGAGGCTCTGATTCTCAAGGTCATAGGTTCAAGTCCCATGTGGGGCAAAAGATTCCTGCATTGCAGGGGGCTGGACTAGATGACCCTCATGGTCCCTTCCAACTCTATGATTCTAGTCATCATGGCTGGGGGAAACAGAACTTTGTTAGACTTTCTTACATTCCACTACACACTCCTCCCCCCCTTTTTCATTCTCGATTCAAAAAAAAAGGACATTTTATCTTGTGGTTTAGTAGTGTTCTCGTTTTGAATTACATGAGGGGACACCCTAATATTTTCAGTGCTTAGGACCTGCAATGCCCATCATGCTTAACAAACTACAGTTCCCAATATTAAAGTTAAAGTGATGTTAGAATGCTTTAAATGTGTGCTGTGGGTGTCACCCTAGTCCTGAATGCAACCGGTTTGAAAAAGCTATCTTTAAAAAACATTGGGGGGGAGCCTATTAAAATTTGATGCAGGGTGACAGAGGATGGGGAGAAGGAACCAAAATAATCTGTGCATCTTGTGCAGCAAAAGTCCCTCCATGGCCAACTAATTGGGGGGAGCAATTAATTGGGGGGAGGAATTTTAACCTGCAATTAAAGATTAAGCGATCGTCACACGAATAAATCAATTAAACCTTTGCAGTCCTATCTAATCATCTAAAAACACGCCCAGATGTGTGTTTCTTCGTGTAGACTCCACTGCATCATGTTATTTATCTTGTTCAGAATCAAAACACTTTCAGTTTTTATGGCTTACTTGTGTTGTTGGCGTCTGTGCTTGGGTTTTTTGTTTTGTTTTTGAAAGCATAATGAATTTTATAAAGGCAAAGCACATTTAACAGGACAGCTAGCATCATGGCTAGAACGCACACGTTGGGTGTGTTCCTCAACCCAGCCTCCCCTCAGCATCTCATTACATGGAAAAAGGGAGTCGCTCTCAGGTGTTGGTCTATGAAAGAAGGGGTGGAAGAAAGAGGCAGCGTTTTTATGCCAATAAAGATGTGCGGTGGCATGTGACGCTGCAGAGGTCAGGATGCAGAGACCTCGGCGTATGCAAGTGGACTTCAGGATAAGCGTTGGAGGAGCTGCCACCAGCACCTGGACATAGAACCAGGAGGACCAAGACAAACAGGGCTCCTTCCACCACTTGGCCATAGAATGGCAAGGGAAGGGCGGCAGCCAGCAGGCTGGGATGGAATGAACCCAAGCACACCCTCCTTAGGTCAGTTCTCCTTGGAATGTTCCAAGCAAACTTCTCTTCAGAGAAGGTCCATAGCTCAGTAGTAGAAGAGAAGAAGAGTTTGGATTTGATATCCCACTTTATCACTACCCGAAGGAGTCTCAAAGCGGCTAACATTCTCCTTTCCCTTCCTCCCCCACAACACACACTCTGTGAGGTGAGTGGGGCTGAGAGACTGCAGAGAAGAGTGACTAGCCCCAGGTCACCCAGCAGCTGCATGTGGAGGAGCGGGGAATCAAACCCGGTTCATCAGATTACGAGTCGACCGCTCTTAACTACTACACCACACTGGCTCTTAGTAGAGCATAAAAATAAAAATAATTTATTATTTATACCCTGCCCATATGACTGAGTTTCCCCAGCTACTCTGGGCGACTCCCAACAGAATATGAAAAACACGATAAAACATCAAACATTACAAACTTCCCTAAACAGAGCTGCCTTCAGATGTCTTCTAAAAGTCAGATAGTTGTTGATTTCCTTGACATCTGATAGGAGGGCATTCCATAGGGCAGGTGCCACTACCAAGAAGGCCCTCTGCCTGGTTCCCTGTAACCTCACTTCTCACAGTGAGGGAACCGCCAGAAGGCCCTCAGAGCTGGACCTCAGTGTCTGGACAGAACGATGGGGGTGGAGACGCTCCTTCAGAGCATCTGCCTTGCATGCAGAAGATCCCAGGTTTAATCCCTGGAATCTCCATTTAGATCTTGGACTGGTGCCCCTTGAAATGAACGGACCTGTTAGTCCGAAATCTTGGACAGCTACTGTTTCTTAGTGTAGTCCTTCAACCTTGGTTCCCCAGATGTTGTTGGACTACAGCTCTCATCATCTCCAGCCAGCTTAGCCATTAGTCAGGGATAATGGGAGCTGTAATCCAACAACATCTGGGATACACAAGGCTGAAAAACACTTTGGCAAAGCAACTTTCGATGCACAGTGCAGGCATGAAGGCCAGCCCCACTCAGTCCACTGTTTGGAGCCAATAATAATAATAATAATAATAATAATAATAATATATTTACTGATACCCTGCCCATCTGGCTGGGTTTCCCCAGCATCCCAAGGTGTGGGGTTTTTAAAAAATGCTTATATCATGCCATTGCAAAAGGACCCCGATACATTTTGTGCCCAAGATGAAGAACAAGATTTAAGCTTTAAGATGTGTTATGGTATCGTTCATCTTTTTGTTGGATGACAAAAAAAATGTGGGTTTTTTTCTTGTTAACTGAACATTGTGGAGGAACAATTTTAGTGTTGTTTTTTAACAGATTTATTTGCAAGAGGTTGCATTTACATATTTGAACCTTTCGCAAGTTGCTTCTCTTTTGTTGAAAAAAGTGGCAAATCAATTAAAATAAATAGTCAAAACTCAGCTCCCAAACGGCTCGCGAACATGGGAAGGGCTGTACATCAGCCATAGAGCCTCTGCTTTGCACGTCAATTAATTGATTCATAGAATCATGGAATTGTAGAGCTGGAAGAGACCCAGCTAATCCATCTCCCTGCAATGCAAAATTGACTGATAGAAGCTTCTCTCTGCCTGAGACCCTTGAGGATTTCTCCCACTCAGCGTGGACAGCACTGGGCTAAATGGGCAGGCTTTATTCCCTTAACAAACTCTTACCTACTGAAAAAACCAGGAGCAGAGTAATGGAATACAGAGTCAAGGTTGTCATGGTGATGAGCTGTGTATGGCAGAGGCAGCTCCCTTTAAGGAGAAAGAAAGGGGGAGAGAGAGAAAGATAAAAGTTAATAAAATAAATAATCAACTGGAGTTTAGCTTTGAAATCATAACCCAGTGTGGTAGTGATGTATGTTCAAAATAGGTTCGAACTCAGACTCTGTTATGTTTGTGCAAAAAGGGACTATCTATGACAACATGCTGCTGCAGGAAAATGCTTCTTTGAAATACATATTTAAGCAATGTCCGACATTTAGCTTACAAATTTTTGAAGGAAAGTATTAAGATGGATAAATACTACTTTGGGGGAGGATTTAAAATTGTCAGATGATATAATATTATCCTAAACCACATACCAACTACAGTACAGTCATACCTCGGGTTGTAGTCACTTCAGGTTAAGCCTTTTCGGGTTGCGCTCTGCGGCAACCCAGAAGTAACGGAGCGCTTTACTTCCGGGTTTCGCCTCTTGCGCATGCGCTGATGCTCAAAATGACGTCACGTGCATGCGCGGAAGCGGCGAATTGTGACACTCACACGTGCGGGCTGCGTTCGCTTCAGGATGCGAACGGGGCTCCGGAATGGATCCTGTTCGCATCCAGAGGTACCACTGTATATGTGGTTTGACGGACCTTTCTGCCACTGCCAGATAAACTAGCGCCTAGCATTTTTTTGTGATGGTACTTACCAAACAGCCATCACCTCTTCTTTTGCTGCCTGTTGCAACCATTTTCTGGTGGCACCCACAGCACTTCAATTAAGATATAAGTATACCAACACTTCATTTTTTGCCCCCCCCCAAAGAAAAACCCCACCCAAGAACACAAAACACTGAGCCAGCGGCCAGAGATACATATGTTGGTTGGGTGGCCAAAGCTGGCATCAACCTCAGTTGGCGATGCCAGGGATCTTAGATCCCAGCAAGTGAAAAAGACCACCTACTTATCAATCCCCTGACATCCTAATGACATCGAGTGATTGACACCCAACAGAGTTTAAAGGAGACTGCCACAACTGGTCGCCTGATTGGTGGTTATAACCACCTCCTTTAAAGAGGCACTTTCAGCATCAGTCAGAGAGCATATTGAAGGAAACTTGGCTGTGACTTCTGATCAGCCCCTCAGGTGCCATTAACGGAATGGCCGCTAGAGGGGCTCCCTCAGCCTTAACTTGTACAGTTTTAAATTCAACCTGTCAAATTGTTATGAATGCAATCTGTACATAAATTGCTGTGGCTGGTGACGAATGCAAATCTCTGCCTCTGGTGAAAGCTCTGAGATACACGTTGTAGAAAAGGCCTCTCTTATCTCTCCCTATTCCAGCTTCCCCCTTACCACTACCAGTCTGGTCAAGCAATGCATCCTAGAATGGTGACCAGTATATTACCCAGAAACTCTTCGTAAAGCAGAGGTCACCCCTTTTTCTTAGCTCTGCAAAGGCTGACAGATGTAGTAAAATTGGAGAGCTGAGAATGTGGGTTAAGCAGGCGGTGACAGAGGGGTAAGATGCAGTGGAGGCTGGTCCATCAGGAAAAGTGGGGCACTGCGGCAACAACCTCTGTCGCCCCTCAGCTAGCCCTCACCTGACTTACTTCTAACTTACAACTAGTTCAGGGGATGGCACCAGGGCCGGGCCCACCCATGAGGCAACTGCCTTGGGCGGCAGGATCCATGAGGGAAGCAGATCTCGATGTGGATCTTTATTTCACCGCTTGTTCCCGATGTAGATCTTCACCCACCCCTTCTTCCCTGACAGAAGAGGGACGCCATTTTGTGGTTTGCCTCAGGTGCCCAAAAGTCTTGGGCTGGCCCTGGGTGGCACTAGCTGTCAGTGAGGGGGAGGGGGTGCAAAACTAGAATTAGCTGACTCAGCCTGCCATCGACTTTGGATCGACGGTGCCTTCCTGTCCAGTCTACATGGACACAACTGATAAGATAAGCATTTAAATACAGGTCCTGCTCTGCGGACTTGCTGCAAGCACAGGACATCTTTGGGTAGCTGCAATCTGGAGAGGGTGCTTATATGCCTCTATATCTGGGGCCTAAAGTACTTCCTAAGGCAGCCACATCCCCAGAAAGGCCATTTTGTGTTATGCCATGTTCCCACGGCAGCCATTTTGTGACTGGCACCCCAGGGCACTCCTTTCAAATTCCAAACATGCCCACTGACCCCTGGTTGGTAACCCCTGGTGTGGGTGGGTGTGGGTGTGTACACACATATATACATACAGCAATGTATTTACCCCATACATACACTTGGCCCTTGGTCCTCCACTAACATACATCCCATCAAAATGACGAATCCTTTGCTATCCAGAATAACCTAATACATTGAATTGGGATCAGAAGCCAAAGGTGACATTTATCACTGCCCAGCCTCCCATCCCATTTGGTGGGGCAAGCAAAACTTTCATTTTGCCCCATAATAGGTCGAAAGTGAAATGGGCAGAAGCTGCTGTATGCCCATCTCCTCCAATATTCCCTAATCTAGCTATCAGTGGCTTTCCGGGCTCACCTGGCAGAGATGTTTCCCATCACCTGATGCTGAATGCCAAAAACTGAACCTGGAGCTTTCTGCGTAAAAAGCATGGGTGATACCATAGAGAGACATTCTCTTTCCTGTCCTATTGTAGTCAAGAGTTGGTCCTCTAGTCAACCCTAAACAAACATTGCCCAAATCACAGTACAGTGGTACCTCAGGTTACATACGCTTCAGGTTACAGACTCCGCTAACCCAGAAATAGTACCTCAGGTTAAGAACTTTGCTTCAGGATGAGAACAGAAATCAAGATGGAGCAGTGCGGCAGCAGCAGGAGGCCCCATTAGCTAAAGTGGTGTCTCAGATTAAGAACAGTTTCAGGTTAAGAACGGACCTCCGGAACGAATTAAGTTCTTTTTTTTTAAAGAATATTTATTAGATTTTCCAATTTTTTAAACAAACAAACAAAAACAGAACAAACAAAAACATTAAAAAAGACATGAAGTTCATAAATCATACTTTTGAATAACAAATTTCTCAGACCTCCTCATACTTCTCATCCTTGTATTCCAATTAAGGTTATTTGTTCAGCAAATCTTTCATTTAAAGCATTACAGCTTATAACATTACCTTATTTTTCAAACCCTTTTTTCCCCATCTATGTTCCTTTATATCATTACAGCTAGAAACCACTCAATTTCAATCCAACACCATTTAACTTTCCTTAATTTTACAGTATTTCTGTAAATAGTCCTTAAATTTTTTCCAATCTTCTTCAGCCGACTCTTCTCCCTGGTCACGGATTCTGCTCGTCAATTCTGCCAGTCCCATACAGTCAATCAGTTTCATCTGCCATTCTTCCAGAGTGGGTAGATCTTGCGTCTTCCAATACTTTGCGATAAGTATTCTTGCTGCTGCTGTAGCGTACATAAAAAAAGTTCTGTCCTTCTTTGGCACCACTTGGCCAGACATACCCAAGAGAAAGGCCTCTGGTTTCTTCAAGAAAGTATATTTAAATACCTTTTTCAATTCATTATATATCATTTCCCAGAAAGCCTTAATCCTGGGACACGTCCACCAAAGGTGAAAGAATGTACCTTCATTTTCCTTACATTTCCAACATTTGTTGTCGGGCAAATGATAGATTTTAGCAAGCTTGACTGGGGTCATGTACCACCTATATATCATTTTCATAATATTCTCTCTTAAGGCATTACATGCCGTGAATTTAATCCCGGTGGTCCACAACTGTTCCCAGTCAGCAAACATAATATTATGTCCAACATCTTGTGCCCATTTAATCATTACAGATTTAACCGTCTCATCCTGAGTATTCCATTTCAGCAGCAAATTATACATTTTTGACAAAGTCTTAGTTTTGGATTCTAGCAGTTCTGTTTCCAATTTAGATTTTTCCACCTGGAAACCAACCTTCTTGTCCAAATTGTAAACCTCCCTTATCTGGTAATAATGAAGCCAATCTCGCACTTTATCTTTCAATTTCTCAAAACTCTGCAATTTCAGTCGGTCCCCTTCTTGTTCCAAAATTTCCCAGTATTTTGGCCATTTGGCCTCCATGTTAAGTTTTCTCTGAGCCTTAGCCTCCATTGGTGACAACCACCTTGGAGTTTTATTTTCCAATAGATCTTTATATCTAGTCCAAACATTAAACAGTGCTCTCCTGACAATATGATTTTTAAAAGCTTTGTGTGCTTTCACCTTGTCATACCACAAATATGCATGCCACCCAAAAACATTGTTAAAACCTTCAAGATCCAAAATGTCTGTGTTCTCAAGAAGCAGCCAGTCTTTCAACCAGCAAAATGCTGCTGATTCATAGTAGAGTTTGAACGAATTAAGTTCTTAACCCAATGTACCACTGTACTGTTCTGGGAAGCTCTGGGTGGCCTAAGACTCTGCTGGATAGAGCCAAAGGCCTACATCCTATATACCACAATGGCCAGCCAGATATTTATGGGAAGCCCACAAGCAACTAACACTCTCCCACTATTGTTCCTCAGGGGCTGGTATTCAAAGGCATGTTTAGTAGCCACTAGCTACCTTAGATCCTGTAAATGTGCCCAATCCCCTTTTAAAGCCATCTATGTTGGTAGCCATCACCGCAACAAATTTCCTAGTTTTAACATTGCTTTTGGGGAAAAAGCACTCCCATTTCTCTGTTATGGCCATTTCATAAGGGATGGACCATGTGGCTCAGGGGTAGCATCTGCTTTTCATCCAGTAAGTCCAAGCTAGTTTCAGTCCCCAGCATCTCTAGGTAGGGCCAGGTGACACCCCTGTCCAAAACCCTGCAGAGCTGCTGCCAGTTTGTGTAGGCAATACTGAGCTAGATGAACCAATGGTATAGGGCAGTTTTCTAAGTTCCTAAGTCCATTCTTAGCGCGGGTGGCGCTGTGGGTAAAAGCCTCAGCGCCTAGGGCTTGCCGATCGAAAGGTCGGCGGTTCGAATACCCGCTGCGGGGTGCGCTCCCGTTGCTCGGTCCCAGCGCCTGCCAACCTAGCAGTTCGAAAGCACCTCCGGGTGCAAGTAGATAAATAGGGACCGCTTTCTAGCGGGAAGGTAAACGGCGTTTCCGTGTGCGGCTCTGGCTCGCCAGAGCAGCGATGTCACGCTGGCCACGTGACCCGGAAGTGTCTCCAGACAGCGCTGGCCCCCGGCCTCTTGAGTGAGATGGGCGCACAACCCCAGAGTCTGTCAAGACTGGCCCGTACGGGCAGGGGTACCTTTACCTTTACCTTTAAGTCCATTCAGCATGACTAGATGAGCTCAGGTTCTATTATTATGAGAGGGAGAAAAGCACATCCATTTTTTCTGATCTATCTGATCCATCCCTCTGCACCATGAATAACTTGATGAACTTTTTATCATTCCCCCTATCTTGTCTCTCGTAACATCCTCGGTTTCCCCATCTGGAAAAAATGCAAAGTGGACAGCAAGCCAGCTTTCACAAAGCCAGGCTAGGTAACACAATAGCATTATCACAAAATACCAAGACGAGCAACAATGAACACTTGATGCAAGATGTACACGTGCACAGCAGCAGCACCAGTAGCAAAAGTCTCCTACCTGATCCCAAGAAATAATCCTCTTTTCCTTTGCTGAGGTGGGAAGAGAGAGCCTGGGTTTCTTGCGGGATCTAGTCTGCTCCGAATGATGCAGAAGTCAAGGCACTGGTGCTCAACAAGCAACTCATTTTTAACCTACTTGGCTGACCTGGCTAACACTGATTTACGGGGCACCTTTTATTTTGCCCTCTCTTAATGAAGGGGTAGCTGAACTAACCCTCTTTAATTAGGCTTGCCATTGTTTGTAAGGACGCTGTGCTTTTCCCCCTTTCTCACCACGTCTTCAGTGAGGTTCTGCTTTGGTTCTCATTGTCCCCGTTTTGCAATCTGCTGTCCTTTAATTTCTCAAGAAGGGACGAGTCGCTCCATCTTTAATGAGGACGGCAACGGATTGATAATGTGAGCCAGCAATTAACTTCACATCATAGGACCAAGTAACTTGAAGGATCACCATTCTCCTTATGATCCCAGGCCTACACTGAAAGAGGGCCTTCTCAGTGGTGACACCCCAGTTGCGGAGCACTCTCCCCAGAGAGATTTGTTGATTGCATGGCAAGTCCCCTCCCCCCCATGTGAAATGAAAACACCGGACACATTATTTAAGGTTAATGGGCGTAAAAGGCCACAACTTTATTGATTACAGGAATTAGAAGGTCAATACCTTAGGCATTGGCTCCTATCGACTACCCGGCATGGAGACCGGGAAGGGTTAACCACAAGCCGTGGGAGTCCTGTTGAAGTACGCCAACTAGGATCCCACGGGTGTCACCGCTCGGGGGCGTGCCGGAGGCCCTCACCTCCCTAGGTTTCGGACAAGGCAGCGCCCCCCGGAGTCCTTTACCGGACTACCCTTTTCCATTGGGGGAAGATGATGGCATTTCCTCCCCCCCCCGGCAGTTGGAATGGGGCAAAGAGGGCGGTCCCCGGGCGTGCCTGGCCTTAAATGGGCTAGGCCATGCCTCCCCAGCCCACCGATTGGTGGGCAGGGTCGCAGGCATGCCCGGGGATTCCCTCGTTCTCGCGGGGGCAAAAGGCCAGCCCCCGCGGGTGTGGGAGGGGGTGGGCCCGCAACCCCACCTCCTCCCAAGCTCGGAAGTGGCTATATCTAATTTAATGGTTCTCAAAGGGTGCGGCAGGAGAGGGTGGCAAGTGTGGTGGGAAGATTCAAGGACAATCATTATTCTATTTTGGGAACGATTCATGCTCTTATGTGGCTACATTGTTCTATCCTTTCTGGGTGTCCCATGATCATATTATCATGTTCTATATATATATGGTGTGGCACGACCAAAGTTTTATTCTGAAAGTATGGCTCAGGAAAAAAAGTTTGAGAACCACTGGCCTTATTTATGACAAAGGCTTTTCTTTTTAAATTTCCAAAGCTTTTTTAGATCCAGTTTTAATCCCGTTGATAGTTCTGTGCTTTTTACAATTTTGCAACCTTTACTTTACTTTTTCTTCTTATTCTTCTTGTAAACCACCCTTGGAATGTGATTGAAGGATAGTATGAAAATACTTTTTTTAAAAAAAGACTTATTAAAATACACACACCACCCACTGTTGCAAGACTATCTACAAGACAAGCCATTAAGATTTAGGTTGGGAAATAAGGTGTAACATTCAGGGCTCAATTCTCACTTGAGCATTGTGCGGGATAGCCAAGAGCCCTCGTCTCAAGACAATGGGACACCTTTAAGAATTTGTTGTTGTTGTTTAGTCGTTTAGTCGTGTCCGACTCTTCGTGACCCCATGGACCAGAGCACGCCAGGCACCTCTGTCCTCCACTACCTCCCGCAGTTTGGTCAAACTCATGCTGGTAACCTCGAAAACCTTTTCTAAGTGTATTTCCTCAGTAGTTACGGTTAACTGCATCACAAAAAGGGGTTTTCTTCCAAGTGGATTGAGGAATGAGTGTGCATCAATGGCTCATGTACCATCTTCCTAAACTACCATACGGAGTTTGTTTTTCAACCCACCTATTCTTTTGCTCTAAAATGTGCCAAACTGAGCTGGCCAACCAAGAGATTGATCGTGTAGCATCTTTTATTATTATGAATAGACAAAAAGATGCATAGAATGACAGCTCACTTCTAGTACTAAGTTTAAAAAAAACTAATAGATCTAATAAGTGGCATCACATTCCTTGACACGTTTCTGAATCTGCAAAACACAGCACTGCTGCCACCGTTCTGACTGTACTTATTTGCACACTTGGGCGTAAGGTCCATCATTTAACAGAAGTCAGAATTTAGCAAATAGCTGTTTGCACCATGCAGAGGGTGCCCTCTGGTGGTGTTTGCTTTTATAGCCTGTAAAGCTATTGCTATGTGATTTTCTACAGCAGCTGTTCCCTGTCAGTGTCCGAAGGAAACTGCTGTTACAAAGAGTCACTGTGCAACCATCTATATTCATTTGCACTAATGCAAAAAAGTTGCACATGTTGTACGTCTTGCATCTGTTGGCTTTTTAGTCACACGTAGTAGCAAGGACTATAAAAAGGGGAGAGGGGCGAGCTTTCGGTGCAGAAATAATTTGTAGTAATTTAAAACAGTGGACGCCAGTGGCCAGTTACACTGCTGCTGTTTTTTATATATATACCATACGTTTCCGTGTATAAGACTATGTTTTTTTCTTTAAAAACCATGCTAAAAAGTGGGGGTCGTCTTATACATGGATAATACACAGGGTGGACATTTGATTGGTTCCTGCCATGGCTGTCAGCCTATTGTGCGTGTTATTGGTTGCTGCGTCAATGGGTGTTGTTGAGTGGCTGACGCTCCAGGAGTTGGGTGGGTAATTGGGATAGACAGGAGGCGGATTTTGCGATGCTTGTGAGCGATTTTTGGCAATTCCCCCCAAAAAACAACTCTGGGCAATCCTCCACAAAAAAAGGTCAACAACTCTATACCATCTTCACCCATTTTATTAAATTTGAGTCCTCAAAAATAGGGGGCATCTTATATATGGGGGTGTCTTATAGACGGAAAAAGTACGGTATATCTATAAAAACACTACTGGATACAGATGTAAAAGGATATTTCTTCCTCCTGCTGAAAAGCAGGCACTAACAAACAAAAGCTCCTTCCGCAATAAACCCCTTAATGTGCCACAATAAACTTTCGGTTGCTTGTTACAAAAGATTTCGACCCCTCTAGAATTTGTCTTATTTAGATGGCAGCTATTCAATTACCCACTGTACCTGGGAAACTAAGTTGCCAGTTTCGAGCATGCATGAAATGCAGGTTGGAACTACTAGGAATCAATGTCTCTCCAAAATTCTGGTTTAATACAGTATGTTATCTTTGCTATCTACTCGCTTCAGGTTACATACGCTTCAGGTTACAGACTCCGCTAACCCAGAAATATTACCTCGGGTTAAGAACTTTGCTTCAGGATGAGAACAGAAATCGTGCTCTAGCGGCGCGGCAGCAGCTGGAGGCCCCATTAGCTAAAGTGGTGCTTCAGGTTAAGAACAGTTTCAGGTTAAGAACAGACCTCCGGAACGAATTAAGTACTTAACCCGAGGTACCACTGTACTGTTCTGGGCACATCTGGTTATGTAAATTATTTTACAACTCCTCAAACTGGCAGTGACCACGTTCAGACAATTCTATCTGAACCTTTTGCTCAGATATGTGGCTCTCTTTGCTTCACCTTTGCTGCAATTCTCTAGTTAACCGTAATTTCTCTATTGAGATGAAACTATGGTTAACTGCTTTGGAACACACCAAGAAATTAAATCTGCTTCAAATTGTGGCTTAACAAGTACAGTATGGCTTGTTCCAAAACTGGTAACAGTTTCCTTGGCTCGCTTGGACAAAATAAGAAACTATGATTGGAGATCATAGGTTAATCAATACTCTGGAGAAAGAGATACATTCAGGTGGAATCTACACATATATAAAAAAACACTGTGAAATTTTTTTACCGTTTAAATATATATATTGAATTTGCTATTAGCTCACTAGCACCATCTAGCGTCACATTTGTATAATGCACTTAAAATGCACTTAAAATGTTATTTTATAGCTGAGTCCCATTTCATGTATCGGCTTATTTAGTCAGAATCTGACTGTCTGAAATGGTTCACTACATGCATGAAAGAAAATCTATGTTGCATATTCACAGAAAACCCAGAAACTAGGGTAGTGCAAAAGGAGGATTTATTTACAGACCTGTATCTCATCCTGGTAAATCACGGCATTAAAATAAACCCCAAGTTGTGGTTTCACTTCTTACATGCTCAACTCACCATAGGATTATTGTACTTTCCCAATTTTATATAGTATTATTTCAATCACATTCTCAATGTGGTTGACAGCTGAAATGATGCACATCAGACAGCCTATTAGTTCTTATGGTTAACATAGCAAAAACCAGGAATGGAGAATCCATGACCTTCCAGAAGTTGTTGGACGCTAAGTCCCATCAGCCCCAGTGAGTATGGACGACGATCAGGGATGATGAGAACTGGGAGTCCAACAACATACAGAAGGCAGCAAATTCCCCATCAACACTGGGAGAGCAGGAAGGAGGAGGGACTACCTGAGAAAGCTAGAACTTATAACATTCACTGATGCAAAGTCCAATGAATGCAAGATTCGGAACTAATTGCTGTCAGTGGGCAGGTGGGTGAGCTTAAGTAGCAAAGAAGTTGAATCAATTTGAGCTTGCTCCATTATATATATATATATAAAGGTCCTTTTCCGAACCTCCATCAAAATGCAAAATATTTTCTCCTTGTCTGGTAAGCCTCTGCAAAAAGGGATGCAACAGGTCCTCCATTGGATCACAGATGCCTACAAGTTCTTTCTACCAAATCAATATTTGTTCCCCAATAAAAATATTTGCTCTAATATAAAAAAGGGCTTATTGCAATTAAAGTGTAAAAACTGTGTAGGATTGTAAAAAAGACCCGCACCAAAAGTTGAACAGGAATAGCAATCAAAGATCCTGCCTATAGTGTCAACAAAGGGGTTGTCTCATTCCACCTCATCTTCATCTTTGGAAGCATAGATAGCCTGGTTCCGCCTTTTAATTTTCTTTGGCCCACCCTTTCCTTCTTCACTTGTGTCACTTAGCCGCTTCAAGGCCGTTTCACTGGGGATCACCTCTTCTGGCTGGTTTCTCTCACTCGATTTCTCCAGTTCATCACTTTCTACAGTATCATTCGGCGACACAGCCATGGAACCTGGCGTGACCCGGATGTCGGAAAAAGTTGTTGAGACGTCAGAAGGGTGGTTGGCAGACGAGTCCACTGGGCAGCTGCCTGGCTCTTCTTCACCATCGCTGTCTTCATCCAGTATTATTTCATCAGGGTTGATAGAAGAGGACAAGCCAGAAACGTCTGTATTATAGTCACTGGGCTCCTCTGCTGATCCAGTACTGTCTACCTCCTCCTCATCATCATCATCCTCATCTCCGTGCTCCTCTCTCAGTTGTTGGATTCGGCCATTAATGTCCAAGAGGGCAAACCGGGCACAAAACTCGGTCGTCTGGGGATTGATTTGATGAACGGGTTCTCTGTGCTCCTGGGATTTGTTTGAGTTATAACAGGGAACTGTGGTACTGAAGTTATGTGGAACCTTAAGGTCGTGGTTCGCCTCTTCCAAAACCGCCTTGATGTCTTCTTCTGTGACACTGTAGTCCCATCTACAAGAGGCCAAACACAGGGAGGTTCAAGTAAGGCTACCCACCTCTCTGCCCCTTACATCTGAAGAACTTCAGGGCAGAGAAAAGGAAGTGCTTCCTCACACAGGGCATTAACTGATATATGGAGTTCTAGGGATGGTAATGCCTCCTAACTTCAATGAGCTGGATTCAATTATCCCAGCATGCTAGAGGAATCCAGCGCAAGGGAGAGTTGGGAGTAGTGCAATCAATATCTACTCAGGAGTCCTATGGATTCAGTGGGGCTTACTCCCAAGTAAGTGGGGTTAGGATTGTTGCCTTAGTTGTTGTTTTTAATCTGACTGTTTCATTACTGCTCTGTTGTATTGGTGGGATGTTGGCAGAGGAGGCATAAGGGGTGAAAAAGCAGCAAATAAATAGAAATATACAGACAACACTCTACATACTTTGCATGGAGTCCATTGTTTTCAGGCATATTCCAGGAATTTGGAGACACATTAACAAGATTGTTTGTAGCTTTAAGAACAGCAATCCATTCAGGGTCATATTCCAGGCAGTCAGATGCACTTGGGTCATGCTCAATCTCTACAATCTTAGAAAACATTGGGAAATTAAAAATACCTATTTGTCCTCCATAGCAGGCAAGACTTGGCTGTGAATTTAAGGCACTAGCACCTCAGATAAATCTACCCTTGCCCTTCCTACAGACTGCACTTCTCCCTTGTTTTTGGAAGGACCATGAAGCCAGGCTGGGAAACGGGTAGGGAACCTTCTGCAGCCCAAGGGCCACATTCCCCCACAGGCAACCTGGGGGGGGGGCGCATGTCACTAGTGGGCAAGGCAAGAGAAAAGCAGGTAAAGCAACAGAGACGGCTCTTACTTTGTACAGTAAGCCACAAAAGCCAGACATTTATCCACACAACTCTCCATCCGCCTGGAGGCTTTGTCACAGTTCAAGGACACATCCATGCTATGCAAAAACACTCAAGGAGGGTGGAGAGGGCTGCAGCTTCGGGAAAAGGTTCCAAGGTGCAAACAGATCATCCTGGAAGGTCATATCTGGCTGACCATTTCTCCCCCTTTTACAGAAGATTCTAAATACCACTGAGCCTTAGGCCTCATAACAACAGATACCAAACAGAAAATTCAGCATGTTTTACCTGTAGGAAGTCTCTGTGGGGCAGGCATTTATCCAGGGCCAGAAATTTTGTTGCTTTTGGCTGTTTCCCACTGCCATTGGCCTATTAAGGGGGGGGGATACATCAACAAAAAAGGGCACATGTACCAAAGTCAACATTTTTGGCTACACAACAAGGTTTGAAGCGATTTATATGCATGGACATATGAAGCTGCCTTTTTGTGAGTCAGACCACTGTTCCATCTAACCCAGCAATGTCTATTCTGACTGGCAGCAGCCTTCTATCTGAGATGGAAGTCTTTCTTACCCGGTGCCTCCCAAATCTTTGGTTGGAGATGCCAGGGTTTAAACCAGCAAAACATAAATTCACAGACAGACAACTGTCTTCTGCCCTTCTGAAAGTACCAGAGGTTAGCTTGCCTATCAGTCATTTTCACTTATATAAAAATATCAACAGTGCAAAGAAGAGTGTGAAGTATATCATTACACGGCAGGCTCTCCAGGTTTGTCCAGCTCTATGATTCCAATCAGAATTCACTAAGGGCTACTTATCAAAACAAACCAAGGTAAATTTATCAATAGCCTGTTAAGATCCTAACCACTGTCCTGGAATCCCCGATAAGCTTATATTTGAATTATGGTATTTTGAAAAAGGTTGTAATAGAGCACAAGTAAGGAACTTGAGGATGCTGTTGGACACCCTATCAGCCCCAGACAGCATGGCCAGTATTCAGTGATAATAGGGGCAGTAGTTCAAAAACATCTGGAGAGGCAGTTTCCCCACCGCTGCAATCTATTATATATTTTGGAAGGCTGTTTGCTTACATGTTCCCTATGCATCTGAACCCCTCTTAAGAGATTATAAACAAATTTTACATAATAACTCCTGAGCTCAAACAGCAGCTTTTTGTCTATGTTTGGAGACAATGGGACGCCATTTAGAATCAATATGACAGAATGAACCTTTCTCAGAATTCTCAAGCAGTGCCAGGTGCAAGCTGAGCACAACTGGCCCCCAATCCAGAGCAGTTTGTTATTTTGAAACTACTGGCAGGTATCAGGTTTCCTCCACTGAAGTTTCTCTGGAGCTCCAGCGTCCGTTAAAAACAACAATGGTGGAACACAACTGCACACATAAATGTCAACAGAGGCACAGCAAAACGCTCCAATTCTTTTACCTGGTGCTGCATGAAAGCAGCAAACTTCACATGTAGGTGTGCAGCGAACCAATAGGTTGGTTTCAAGTGCTCCAGAAGCTCTGAAGCAGCAGGACTTCCCAATGTATTACTCTCCACTTCTTGGCGGAAGAAGGATTTTTTCCTAAGCAGCAATTTCTTGTCTCCATAATGATATATACTTCTGGGCCAGTCGTGGGACATAAATACATCCATAGGCTGTTTTAGCTGTTGAACCAAAATGAAAGCAACACAAAATGAGGTAAGACGGCTGCTGTTGTGAATAAAGGAAACACAGCACAGGATCACAGAATCATAGGATGTCAATTAATTTTTAGGGAAGAGGGGAAATGATTAAGTGGGCTTAACTGCATTAGTTTCAATGGGTCTGCTCTGAGTAGGACTAATAAAGATGATTGTTCTCCTAAGTTTTGACTTACTGTACTGGTTTTTTCTTTTTGATTTCTTCTGTTAAGTAATGTTTTATCGTATCTTGATTATATTTTCAATATTATATTTTGCTTGTCAACATAGATTGTATTTGTTTTTGTTAACCGTTTTATTTATTTGTTTTATTTTTAAAGAGCCAGCCAGTTCAGCAGGACCTGCTGAGACTTCCTGGTGTTTCTGCAGCTGAATGCAACACCAATGAAGAATTATTATTATTATTATTATTATTATTCCCCTGCCTTTTTTCCCTGAGAGGAATTTAAGGTGGCTTAAAGATAAAATCAGAACAGCTTTAAACACGGGGCAGGGGGCGGGACAATAATTAAAAAACAGTTAAACATTAATTCTCATCCCTCTGCCTAGCAGAGAGCTGCTGAAGAAGAAATAACATAACTAGAAACAACATAAAACCCATTTTTAAAAGGTGTAAGCCCGTTTAAAGGCTATTAGAAGATCTGGAAAATTAAAAGGCTGGTGGCAGAAAACCTAGTGACAGAAAGATTAACAAGAACGGTGCCACACAAATCTCTTGGGAGACTGTTTTGAAGTTGGGATGCCAGCCCTTATCCCTGTGGTGCCACCCACTTTATCTCAGATGGCGATGAAGGTACTTGAAGGGGAGGGGCAGGGCTATGAAGAAGATCTTAACATACAGACAGGTTGATATGAAATTGGATTTACACTAACCTGCTTGAGCTTGAAGACTTCAATGTTTCTTACATGGTAGACACTTCTTATCGTTTGTTGGTTGTATGGTGGATACTCAAAGTGACCTTAAGCAAGTTGAGAAACACTTAGCTGAATAAAAGCAATGACAAAAAGGAAGACTTCCTAATTGGCTCCGATCCCCTGAAACAGCAGCATTGTGGAATGGGTGTTATATTCAACCTTCTTTGAGAGTTGCACAAGTGTGCTTATCACTATACTACAAGGCCAGTTTCAAGGTGCTAATGATAATTTATAAAGCCCTATACAACTTGAGATCTAGAAGCTTGATCACAGAATGCAGATGTACTATAATTTTAACAGATAGTATTATTTATGCATTTTATTTGCCCTCATTTTATTGTACTGATTGATGTTACTGCTTTAAGATTAAATGCACTGCACACCACCCTGAGATTGCTTTCAAAAGAAGGCAGGCTAAAAATATTTTAAATAAGCAAACGTAACAAGGAATTTAACTTCTTCCTATTTCATTCAATGGATATTTGGCTTTAGCGCCGTCAATTGAACAAAGACCACACAACCTTACTCTGACATCCTCAAGAGGCAAGTAACAATTTTTCCTATTTTACTGAAGTGAAAACTCAGTACCCAGGTGAGCAGGGATCTGAAATGAGGCCCTTTGCTGATCACAAGGCAGATGAGATAGAATATCACTACAACAAGCCAACAGAAAGGTGCAGAGAAAACTAGATGGACATTCTTATCCTTTTTCCTTCTATCTGTATCTTATACTTTCCTCACAGGAATCAGAGTAGTGTTTGGGCCTCACAACACCACTTTGAATTAGGCCATGGTAAGAAATAGTTATTTGCTCCAAGTTTCTCAGCTAAGCATTTTAGTCAAGTAAAAATTTAAAACTGGGTTTCCTACATCCAAGAAAAACCCTTGATCCATTTTGCCACATTGATTCTCTTCAGCACTGCTGCATCACAGGGATAATCAAGACCTGTTCAGATGTACCAGTAAACTAGGGTTCTCCAGTAAAAAATATGCTGTGGTGGGCATTGGAACCACATGCTCCCTTTTCCCCTCCTTCAAGCAAGAATGAAGATTAAAAAATGCCTACTTTCAGTTTTGAATAAGCTGCAGTTTCCCACTACATCTAAACTCAATAACCTAACTGTGGTTAGTTCACACAAACAAACATCAAACCATGGTTTCAGATCCTGATTCATTAGCCACAGCTTCCCATGGCATCAAAACCAGGCTTCAGAATCACCTAGCAGCAACAGACGCAACTCACTCTAGTGCAATAAGTGCTACAGCCGAAAATGAAATTCAGATTTAAAACAAGAATCTGCAGCACAACCCCATCCTAGACATACCCTTTTTGTAATCATGAGATTTGAAGATGCCAGAGAGTCCACCAATTCTCACCCCGCGATACTTTACCACTCCAGCATAACCTGAAACAGGAAAAAAATATGTAGATCAGGCTAAGAAGTAGAAGACTGTACACAAAAACCACGAGCAGTACATAAAGTGGTTACTGATTCCCAAGAATGTGCTGTATTTCCTTCATAGCAAAGAAAAAGGTTGCATTCTGTAATGTGTATAGGGATAATAGTGTATTTTGGGCTACAATCTGCTGCTCACTATACTGGCCACACGTCAGAAAAAGACAGAATTGGACCTAGATATTTTACTGTTGCTACACTGAAAACTTTCCAGAACAGCTATACAGGCTTACACTGAAAACATTCCAGCAAGAGTATACAACTTCACCTGCAAGATACTGACATGCCTAATTTTGGAAGGAAAGTGCAGTCCCCCACTATAAAGCTGAACTTCTAAATCCTCAGCCCTATGCTTGTGCATCCTAAGCTATCAAAACAGTAAGCAAAATGTTAATACCAAGGTAGTAGATGTTTGGTGCTACCCATCCGCCATATGGTAGCTCTTGCAAGTGATTGGAGGCTTCGTGGTTGCCCCCAATAAAGATGGTCAGGACAGGAGCCTTCTTCTCTCCAGAATAATACCTAGAACAAAGCCAAAAGCCAATGTCTTCGTCACTGGTATTAAGGATCAGCATATTCATGTTTCCTGATCAGAGGAATCAGGCCTATAGGTTTATATGCATGCACATTGTATCATACATTGCTTCTGATGTGCAGCTGGGGAGGTGGAGATGGCAAATGGTCTACTGCTGAGCGGAAAGTGCTCTAAGAATCACCAAATTAACATGAAACACATAAAGCTAACCTATTTAATTGCACCTGTCAGTCGGACATGAAGTGGAAGCCGGAGCATGTTTAGTCAGAAGTTAAGTCCCACTAAGTTCCACAGTCAATCCAACTAAGACTGACTAAGCCACGTATTTCACCTCAACTTGGGACGCTGGATTTAGTTAACACACTACAGTATATGGATAAAAGGAGTGCATAGACTGAAAGGGACAGTGGGGCTTTCTCCAAGGCCAGTCAACTTCCTCCGTCTGCCATCCACACGTTGCGTGTGAACATTTTGCAGGGGGCAAACCTACACAAACCTGTTGACTTCTACAGAAGGTGGAATCCCGCATGATCAAGATTTCAGTTCCTGCAGAGATCTGCAGCGCTTCTCTTGCAGATACTCACCTTTGGATGTCAGGAGTAGAGAGAGGAAATGCTGTGTAAAATTGGGATGGGGGTATGTGTGTCAGTGGTGTGGCCCTGCCACCCTTTCCTCTCTCAGGGCCCCCATGAAAATGGGGCTTAGGTTCTTTCAGGAACACTTGACATTTGGTTAATACTTTGCTATTCGCATATGGAAAACCTGGTGAAAAAGCACACCAAGAAAAACTTCCCCTGCTTTATGCTGTAGTCTTTCCGCCTACGAGAGCTGCTTTAACAACCTACCAAAGCATAAAACACAAATTATATATTTTACACACGCGCACACAATGCTTAACCAACTCCTCTACCAACCCAACAATTAAAAATCCCGCAAAGGATCTTGCACTCTGCGCGTGCTCAGAGGCACTCTTCCCTCAAATGGGTTCCGGGGCGGAGCCTCCGCGGAATTCGAAATCCTGCTGCCTCTTCGTGGGCGACTCACCTCGCGAAGCCCCCCAAGCAGCGGTACTTGGCCGGCACCGCCATGCAGCGCAGGTCCGCCGCGTTGCGCACGGCCTGGAAGTCCCCGGCGCACAGGAGCAGATCCGGCGCCGCCTGGCCGTGGCGCTGCTCCAGCAAATGGAGCGTCTCGTACATCTTGTCAAGCGCGCCATGGCAGCAGCCGGCCACCGCCACCTTCATCTTCCGGCCTCGGCGCATGCGCCCCGGCGGCGGCAGCCCGGCCTGCGCAACGCACGCGCTCTCGACCGTTGCTTTCTCCGCATCGCGAGGCAGCCGGAGGGCCCCGCCCCGCCCCCTGCCGCTGCCGCTGTTGCTGCGCATGCGTCTTTCTTTTGCTCTCACCGAACGTTTGGAGGTTGCGCTAGTATTGCGACAATGTCCCGCCGAATGATTTTTATCATCTATGGTTTTAACGTGGCTCCAAGGAACTTTTTGCTTCATTTATTGTATTATTATTAATCATCATCATCGTTCTTTATTACTCTTAATCGTTATAAGGAAACCAGCCTCGTAATGGCACATATTACGATATTTTATGTGTTATCATTTCATATTATTATTATTATCTTCACCATCATTCTATTCCTTACCCACCCTTCCGCAATTAGGTGGGCTGCGACACGATCAAATTAAAATGCAATATATCAGAATCGGTTTAAACAAAGGGAAGGTTAGAATGTTGAATCCAGCTCCTCCTTAGGAACAGCGTTCGCGTGGAAGTGCAGCGGCGAAAGAACAATGCAAGAAGTAAAATGCCATCAGAAATTTCAGTTAAAGCCTGCAAGTGTCTGACGTGGGAACGGTGGGTGTGGGCAGATGGAAGAAGGAGGGTATTTTTCTATAGCCAATAAATGCAATTTCCAAGCAACTTGTCTCGGGATTCAGGATCAAGCCTGGTTTCTAAGCGTGCTTAGAAGTAAAATGGGTTTTCCCCGGGTTGCCATGCGTTCCGATCTGTCACTAAGAAAAGGGTTTTCCCTTGGGAAGGGGGAAACCGCTCGGTCCCATTCTTTCAAGAAGCAGAAGTGTGGATACGCCCTTAAGTATGTCCCGTTTAACTGCTTGGAGATCAGGCTTGTTCTTGAGACAATTTGCCTAGAAATGGCATTTACTGGCTACAAAAACATATCTTCTTCCATCTGGCCACATCCACCGTTCACATGTCAGACTCTTGCAGCATACGCTCCATCACTTCTCCTATGAAAATAGGGACGTCCCATTCCATAATGATAATTTTACTAGTTGTACCCCACACATCTTACTGGGTTGCCCCAGCCACTCTGGGCAGATTCCAACAAATATAAAACATAATAAAACATTAAGTATTTTTTTAAAAAAACTTCCCTATACAGAATTGTCTTCAGACGGCTTGGGGGTCAGATAACCCCATACCCTCCAGCATTTCTCCAGTGAAAATAGGGACATCCTACCATACCCTCCAACATTTCTCCAATGAAAATAGGGAGGTCCTAAGGAAAAGCGGGACATTCCAGGATCAAATCAGAAACTAGGATGGCTTCTCTAAATCAGGGACGTCTCTGGAAAATAGGGACACCTGGAGGGTCTGTTGCAGGCTTTAATTGAATGTTACAGCACTAACAAAGCATCACAAAAATACAAACTAGCTCAGTATTCTGGGGAAAGTCCTTAAAAGATTTTTGGAAGCAATGTTGCTTTTTTAGCACACGCTAGTAAAGGTAAAGGTAAAGGTAAAGGTACCCCTGCCCGTACGGGCCAGTCTTGACAGACTCGGGGGTTGTGCGCCCATCTCACTTCAAGAGGCCGGGGGCCAGCGCTGTCCGGAGACACTTCCGGGTCACGTGGCCAGCATGACAAAGCTGCATCTGGCGAGCCAGCGCAGCACACGGAAACGCCGTTTACCTTCCCGCCAGTAAGCAGTCCCTATTTATCTACTTGCACCTGGGGGTGCTTTCAAACTGCTAGGTTGGCAGGCGCTGGGACTGAGCAACGGGAGCGCACCCCGCCGCGGGGATTTGAACCGCCGACCTTTCGATCGGCAAGCCCTAGGCGCTGAGGCTTTTACCCACAGCGCCACCCGCGTCCCTAGCACACGCTAGTAATGCACATTTATTCAGTAGCAAGTCTTATGGGTAAGCATGGAGAAGATCAAACTGTCCAGATTTGAAAACTTACAAGTTAAAGAATGCTGGTGACCAAATAAAAGAAAAGAAAGCTAAAACAGAAGTACTGCTTACATCTTCTTCCCATGAGCACATTATCATTATTATCATTAATTAGCTGCTTTACCCGTTGAAATGACTGGAAGCAACTTACAACACAACAAAAATACTAAAACTACACTAAAACAATAAAAAACTTTTTTTAAAAAAAACCACAAAAATATGCACAAATGAAAGACAGGTCCAACACATCCTGTCCTATCAAGGGAGCCCATGAATACTTAAAAAAACCTCTCAGAACTACATCTCCCATCAGCCCCAGCAAGGATAACCAATGGCTACGGATGATGGGAGGTGTAACCCACAAATGTATTAGTCTTTCCTCAAAGGGGAATGCACAAACCCCTTGCTCACATTACTTGACCTTTTCTGCCCCTTTGCCAGCTCTTTAGCATTCTTTATTTAAGAAGAAGTATCCACAACTATCTACTGTACAATAATTCCAGCTTGGCTTCGCTTTTTTTCTCCCTCCTTCCAACAATGTTCCCATGGGATGATAAAATGGTTTAAGCAGGAAGTTATTTATGTGGGATGAGAGTTGGGTGTGGGCAGATGTCTTCATTACACCCTTGGCCATTTGTAATGGAGACGTGGCCTAGTTTCCCATGCACAGCAGGTATAAATAAATATCAACTGTTGGGGTTTCCAAAGCCTTCAGACAACAACTTTCACTCCAGAATTTTGATAATATCGATAATATCTGGTTGTTGCAACTGAGCTTTCCTCCAAGTTGTCGATTGCCTAATCTCAGAGCCAACGTAGCCAGCATTTTTTCTCTCTCTCTCTAGGTCAATTGCTCAACCTATAGTGTAGGAAAATACCCAAATGAAATTAACTGAACCTGTTACAGAACCTAAATTACCTGTGGCCACACCTTCCTGAGCAATGCAATTGCATGTGTAAGGTAGGATCCAGTAGCAGCCACACTCGTGACTATTGGAGCAGTTTACATGCTGCAGCAACGGCAACAGCATTCTGCACTGAACATTCAAGTTGCCATTCAGCTCAGAACATGGAGAGACTCTTGGCCCAGGAACAGAAAATGCCAGGGCCAGCCATACCCCAGCAGACTTCCTAATTTGGAGTGAAATGGCAATTTGCTTCTGGTCCTTTATCTTTACTTTGATGCCACTTTTTGTGTCAGGTATGTGGTTATTTATGTTTGATCCCGGTTCAGAATGATGGGGCATGGAGCTGGGGGAAAATTGCCTAGAACTAACTGTAACTTCCAGATTGTTTAGATTTTCTTTATATCTTAAAATGAGACTCTTCTCCAAGTAACATTAATTAGTGAAATCCATTAAGATATGTCCTAGGGAGAAAGGGCCTTTTCCTTCCTTCCTTCCTTCCTTCCTTCCTTCCTTCCTTCCTTCCTTCTTTTTATTCCTAGAAAATGCTGTTTGCTGTTTGTTTTATTGGGGTGGGAGTGTTGTTTTAGTTAGCATGAGTTTGCCTTTTTCTGTTTTCCTTTTACCTGCTTATTTTGTTTTTTGTTTTATTCATGTGGTGAGGAAGGGGATGGAGAGGTGGGTTCTGTTTTTGTTTGTGTGCTTATTTTTTGTGTATAGTCATTACAGCGAGGGGTGTGTGTGTTGGGGGGATGGTTTGTTGGGGTGAGGAGTTGTTGGGGCGGATGGCGTGTTGGGGTGGGTGGAGTTGGAGAGAATGGAGGAGCGTCACCTGGATTGGTTATTGTCTTCCAAAGCACCTACTCTATTCCGAACTTAAAAATGGAAAGCGTAATGCTGGTGGTCAACAAAATAGGTTTAAAGACTCTCTCAGGGCAAATTTTAAAATGTAGTATGAACTGGGAAACACTAGCCTGTGAGTACTCCAGTTGGAGAACAGCCTTTACCAAAGGTGTCATGGGCTTTGAAGACACTCGAACTCAGGACAAAAGGGAGAAACGTGCTAAGAGGAAGGCACGCTTGGTGAACCCTCACCATGATCAACTCCCACCAGGAAACCTATGTCCCCACTGTGGAAGGACATGTGGATCCAGAATTTGCCTCCACAATCATTTACGGACTCACTGTTAAAACCGTGTTCATGGAAGACAATCTTACAACGAGTGATCGACAAAGAAGAAGAAGGTGTTGATATGGGAAGGATCTCTGTGGATAGCAAGGGAGGGAGGAAAGGGGGAAAAGAGGGGGCTTCACCAGTCTATTGGTTTGAGGTGCTTTCTGGGTGCTTAATTCAGCAGTAGATGTTGTTGCAGGGTTGTCAATCTGTGCTGTGTGGGTTTAGCTGAGGTTGGTTCGTAGTCCTGTGTTCAGTGGAGCTGTTCTGTGAGTGGTACTTTACTGTCTTGGTTTGCATTGTCATGTCGTTTCTGTTATTCTTTCTCTTGTTGACTGTCGTTCACTCATTAGCTGTATTTTCTTCTTGGTTGTTGTTCGGTGGGTCAGATGGCTGCCATTCTGGTGGAAGTTTAAGTCTGAGGTTCTCCAGAAGTTGCAGGGCTTCAGGTATGCCGGTGGCCGTGTGCTGTGTTGTGTCAGTTGTTACAATGAGGCGAAAGTCGGTACTTGATTCCTGCTTGTTGAAGATGTTGGATACATGGTGGTAGGTTTTTTCTTCGGTTTAGGGTCTCTTGCGATAAATCCTTAAAGGCCAGAATGTGGTTTTCTCAATATTGGAAGTTGGTTGAGTTTCTGAGATTGTTCCATATTTCTTTTTTATTTTTGTAGCAGGTGAAGCACACGATGATGTCATGTCTCGTGGAGGGGCGTTTGGCTTTCGGCATGGGTCTTAGAGCTCTGTGTGCCCTTTTCAGATCATCTACTTCAAGTTTCAGATTTGGAATTGTGGTTTTTAGCCAACATACAATGAGATCAGCCTGGTTTTTGTCTTCTGTTTTATCAGGGAAATTGTGGAAGCCAATATTGCAGTGTCTACTGTGATTTTCAAGGGCTGCTAGTTTAATTCTCGCTTCCATGCTTTCTCTTTCTTGGCAGCTATCCGTATCAGCTGACTTATTTTTCAGATGTGTGTTATCCTCTCTGAGTTGCTCTATTTGTTTTAGTTGGATCTGGTTTTCCTTTTCTAGAGTGGAGATGATGCCAGTGAAGGTCTCCACTTTGGAGGTCAGGTCACTGATTTTTGTCTTCAGGGGAGTCACTGTGTTCTTCAATAGTTCTGCTAGTCTCAGTTCCATTTACCTCAGGTCCCTTTTTGTTGTTGGGCAGTTGTCATCATGGGGGAACATTGCGACTACCTTGTCATTCGCCATCTCCTTGGTTGAAGAGAGGGACTTTTCTTTTCTTCACTTTTTATGTTTTATTTCTTTTTATATACAATCTTTACAACAGAAGACTTTACAACCAAAATAAACCAAATAAACCAAAATACAAGCAAGAACATGACTCACATGTTTTCATTTGTACCATATTCTTCTCAGATTTCCTTATTTTACTGTTCATTAATGTTAGTCTCCTTCTTTTGACACCTTGTTCTTTACCTCTTAAATCACATATATCTTTAACAATTTTCCAAATACTGCCCTATACCTCCCTCCCCCCATGTGCGATCTTCTCTACATAATATTGATTCTTGTTGTGTTGACAGAGGTTTGTATTTGTTGTTCCATATATGTTATGCTATAGGGACACGGGTGGCGCTGTGGTCTAAACCACTGAGCCTAGGGCTTACTGATAGGAAGGTCGGTGGTCCGAATTTCTGTGTGGTGCTCTGGTTTCGCCAGAAGCATCTTACTCAAGCTGGCAACATGACCCGGAAAAACTGTCTGCGGACAAACGTCGGCTCCTTCGGCCAGTAAAGCGAGATGAGCGCCGTAACCCCAGAGTCGTTCACGACTGGGCTTAACTGTCAGGGGCTTAACCTTTACCTTTTTATATGTTATGCTGTTGTCTTATATCCTTGAACACTTTAACTATTGCATATTAAATTTTAGCTCCAAAACCAAATCTTTTCATATATTTCTTTATGGGACTTTTCTGTGGTGTTGCTCCAATCAGTGGTGTGTGGTGAAATTGTCCGTAGGGGAACAGTTGGGGCCAGAGGTGCCAGCTTGCGAGGGTAATTGTGAGGAGGACACTGTGTATGTGAGCATCGTGCCTCCCTCCCTAAGCCGGGCAGAAACTTTCCGGGCTTTGGGAAGGAGGTGTCAGGGGAACATTTAGGAGGACTAGCCTAGTCCACTGACCGCACACCACTGACTCCATTTTTGGAAAACTCTCTGCAGGGAGGTTTTACTTTTTGGCACTGGGTTTTAAAATCAGTCAGGCCTTTTAAATTGGTTTGATGACCCTCCCCACTTCTCTTACATCCCGATAACTTCGATTTCTCTCTTAGCGGTAGCTATGCAAATAAATTTGTTGTTGTTGTTTAGTCGTTTAGTCGTGTCCGACTCTTCGTGACCCCATGGACCAGAGCACGCCAGGCAATCCTGTCTTCCACTGCCTCCCACAGTTTGGTCAGACTCATGTTTGTAGCTTCGAGAACACCGTCCAACCATCTCGTCCTCTGTCTCCCCTTCTCCTTGTGCCCTCAATCTTTCCCAACATCAGGGTCTTTTCCAGGGAGTCTTCTCTTCTCATGAGGTGGCCAAAGTATTGGAGCCTCAGCTTCACGATCTGTCCTTCCAGTGAGCACTCAGGGCTGATTTCCTTAAGAATGGATAGGTTTGATCTTCTTGCAGTTCATGGGACTCTCAAGAGTCTCCTCCAGCACCATAATTCAAAGCATCAATTCTTCGGCGATCAAATAAATACATGTACACAAATGTTAAGACAGCAATAGCACATAGTCTATCCATTCACAGCTAGTGAGGTTCATTTTATTTGTTAATTAATACAGTGCAGTGTAGGATGCTTATGTTTTTCCTTATTTTTTAAAGCCAAAGGCGTTCACTCTCAAAGAATTCTCCTTAATGTTAGCAGACACAGACCTAAAGGGACGGGTGGATAAAATCTTAAGCCATTGAGAATCTTTCAGTTTGCTTATAGGGTCTGTCTCTCACACCAGTTTCATAGTAGTATGTGAATAGAACTGGGATTGTATCAGTAGGGGATATATCACACAGACCCTGCCTTTCTGGGAGCTTGCTAAAGTTAGATGTTCATAAAGTGTCATGACTCTGTGGTTACCCCATGCCAATCTTTCAAGTGTTCCAGGAGTTGTGGTTCTGTAAGTGGCACATCGTTTTCATAAGTCTTGCAGGCGATGGAGCCCTGCTTTGGAAAGAATAGTAGATACTGCTAAGTTATCTTGAAATTGTGGTATATAAGGAAGCAGGATTTAGGGCGAGGAAGCTTGCCCTATACCATCTGATTTAGGGTGAGGAAGCTTGTCTTATACCATCTGCTCCACACCTCTATAGTACAACCTATTAAAGAGTTATGTTCTTTATTGGAAAATAGAAAAATATATATACCTAGTATAAAATTATAAATGCACAAGGTAAAATAAGACATGAAAAGAATAACAATTGTTAAGACACCTGTGTAAAAAAGAAAGAAAAAGGGGAGGAAACTTACAAATGTGCAAGGTTATTCTTGTACTTAACCTAATATCAACTCTCAGAACACTTAACAAACTAGTCCCCAGGATTCTTTGGTGGAAGCCATGATTGCTTACAAACTTTGTTGAAAAAGTTAAAAACAGTTATCAAGCATAGAGTGCTGTCTTCCAGGACAAATGCATGCACAGATGTTAAGTATTGTGTGCAGTCATCCACATTGCATCAAAACAGACTTGGAAAATCTTTTACATTATAGATTAAGCTCACATCCACAGGGTATACTTCAGTCTAGAGATTTAAGATAATTTCTCCATGGTGACAGAGATGGAAGGGAGATTACTATTATTCATAAATGATATAATTAACTACATTTCCCAGGATTCTTCAGGGGAAGCCAGGGCAGTTAAAAGTGGTATAATACTGCTTTAAATGATGGGGACCTTAAATGAGCAAAAAACCCACAACCCTGGTCTATAATGTATTTCTTTTATGTGGTGCCTTTCTGCTTAGGTACCAAAGGCAGTTCACAATTGTAAAACACTAAAACAAAAAACAAAAAATCCTATAAAATGGAGAGTGGCCAAAGTCTCCCAGGTCAATTGAAAGCTGATGGTAGGTTCTTCCTCCCCTGGGCTTCATCACTTCTGCCTTCCCTCAGGTCACACAGGTCTTAAGTAACCCCGGGGAATAGTACTGGTGCCCAGGTAGTTCCCTCAGACCATTGATGGTTCTTACAAGGAGCTGACAGCATGTGCTTCTTGGCCTGAGCTTCCTCAGAGCTATATATCCTTGAGTACTAAAAAAAAGAAAAAGTGGTATCTTCACAAACAGGAAGACAAGTTTGAGGGGAAATATGTGACCCATGCATATGACATGAGGAAAATGAATTGTAACGAAAGGCCCTCAGGCTACTCAATCCTCAAACAAGTGACGCACAAGATTTGGTGACTCCTTCTTTCCGGCCTACACCTTGCGAAACAAAATTTCCCCACATATTCTTTTAGTCTGGTCTTAGCTAGGGCTTTTTTTTCAGCCGGAACTGAGTTCCAGCACCTCTCAGGTGGGCGCCATTGCCATTCTAAGAGAATGAGGGAGGTGTTCATGGTGTGTTCTCACACCTCTTTTTTTATTTTAAGAAAAATAGCATTGGTTTTAGCCATTAGCCATAACCAGTGCTTTTTCTGTGACCAGTACTCACTGGTACTGAGTCGCCTACTGCTTTTGCTGCCCATGTCAGCTATGTTGTGTTGACGCCTGTAATGCTTTTATCAAGATATGAGCCCTGGCGCCTCATTATTGTTATTTAACCAGAAAGGCACTTGCCATAACTATATACAGCTGCACTCTCCCAGAGTTAGGAAGCTTCTGCTTTTGATTAGCCACATTTATCCATGTCGTTCAGACATGCAAATTATGGTTAGGTGCAAAGGACTCTTCCTTCTCCTTAATTAAACCTTTGATCCACCCACTGCTGTTTACACTGAGGGGCAAATGCTCTCCTGGAGATGGCAGGAATTAAACTTTCACATGTGAAGCATGTGCACAGTCCTCCTTATGAACATTATAAAACAAGCCAGCTTCAGTAGCTACGGTTTCAAGTCGACTTGTTTGAAGGTAATCATAGTCAGGGATTTTTCAGCCAGAACTCACTAGAACTCTTTTCTGGCACTTCTTTTTCTAGAAAAATATTGCTGATCGTAGTTAATGTTAACCGTAGTCTAGACATCATCATTATCAGCCATCGTAGTGGTAGCGTTTTTCTTTCATAGTTCAATCTGAAAGAAAAAAGGCCTCCCAGAGCAGTTTGCATCTATCAGTGATGAGGCAGTCCCTGCCCTCAGGCTCATAATCTAAGATACATAGCACACAAGGAAAGGTGGGGAGGAGGGGAAAAGCAAGTACAGAAAACGAGTTCAGGCACTAGTTTGTAGTAACAGATGTCTTGTTGCAACCAGCTGGAATGGAGAGATTTGAAGAGGAGGAACCAAACATTGCTGACTGGTTGAAGGGTAGGCTCTGCCGTTCCATCTCTTCCTCTCCTGTAGCCTGATGGAATGAGTGCCATTGGCAGATGACAGCTGAGGAAAGGGTCTGATAAAGATGGTCTCTTAGCAGAGCTGATGGAGGTGCCCTGCAGCCCTAATCGGGGGGAAACTAAGCAAAAGCCCTTTTATGTGCAGGAACTGATCTTTGAAACACAAGTGTGATTTCTACATAGGCAGCTGCCCAAATTTTCAGAGTGTGTCAAATAGCTAGAGCAGTGGTTCCCACCTGGTGGTCCATGGACCCCATTCACAAAACAAAAACTTCAATAGGAATATCAAGAGTTTCAAAAGTAGGGATTCTGCAGTATTTAGCTAATTAGGAACCACTGATCTAGAGCATCTTTGACAGATGTTCATTTGACTTTTATATATATATATAAAATCTCCAAGGTAGTGGATTCCACACCTTTCTCAGACAAAGCTGGACATGAGCATGTCAGTCTGTATCCTGTTGACAGAGCAACCCAGCGGTAACAGTAACCTCTGCTCCTCCATAATAACTCACAGAGCCAATTGTAACTTCTGGTTTTCTCTCTTTTTTGCATGTTGCTGGGTGATTCCTACACAAAGGTGTGTTACTGCCAGCTCCTCGGAACATCACGATCCTGTCCACTAATATGAAGCACTTTCTAGTATGGAGCCCGGTGACGGTGCCTGGAGCAGCTGTAAAATATTCTGTCGAGTTTCAAGGGTAACTTTTCACACTGAGTCTAAACATGGAGTAACTATCACTGCTGACCTTTCTTTCTTTTTTTAGGCTAGTATGTAAAGGACAAGACAGAAGAGTCTTAAATTATGCATGGTGTGAAGAAATGGATAATTAGAACACGGGGTTGGGATCATCCAATTAAGCTGAAGGGAACTTATTCACACCGTTCAGTATTAAACTATGGTTTCCAAAATATATAGTTTATGTTTTTAAAAGGGTAGTAGTAGTAGTAGTAGTAGTAGTAGTAGTAATAATAATAATAATAATTTTTAATTATTTATACCCCGCCCTTCCCGGTTCAAAAACCGGGCTCAGGGCGGCTAACAACAAATTTAAAACACTTTAAAACACTTAATTATAAAAGCAGCATAAAATACGGTATAAAAACATGAATAACAATAAAAATCAAAAATCAATCAGATAATCCCCATTAGGCAAATTCTGTTGCTAGTCATGATGGTAGAATGCCTCTGAATATCAGATGCTGGAGGACAACAGTGGAATAGCCCTATTGCCCTCATGCCCTGGTTGTGGGCTTCCTGTAAGCATAAGGTTAGCTACTGTTAGGAGCAAGAACCTAGACTGGATAGGCCTTTGGTCTGACCCAGCAGGGATCTTATGACCCAAGCCAATGCAAGCTGTTGACTATCAGAGAGGGCCTATCCTGCTCCTTTGGCTGAGCTCTTGCAAAATTCCCTCACAGACTGGAACATGTAGTCTGCCTAGGCCCAACCCACACATTCAGCCGAATAATGTGGTAAATATTCTGAGGTGGTCAAGTTGACTCTATTGCTGTGTACACACGACCAACTTGAAACACAGCCACGTCATTCTTTTTCTCAATAAGGATCTAAATTGGTTTCTTTTGGGGGTGGGGGAATGCATCAAAATGCATTATTTCATAAGAAACAACAGGATAGATTTGGAATGTGGCTGTTGTGGTGTGTACTCTGGTTCCTAAGTGGGAATGTACTGAATGCAGAGTAAATGGGGTTGTGCACACAGCCTATGGTCCAGACTATAAAGGAGGTGCCTTTGAATGTTCCCAAGCGTTAAAAACAAAACAAAACTCCTGCAAGTGAGAAAAAAGTAGAACATTGCGGAGAGAGGTTCTAGCCCAGCTTGCTCCCTCTTCCAGGTTTCTGCTTGCAAAGTATCCTTCAAAAATGTTATTGCCCACTTCCAGTTTGGAGCAATACAACCCTTTCTATCCCCACATAACCCTAATGTGACATTCTGATGCATGTCTTTGGGCCCAAGCCATAGTTATTAAGTGGCATTGCAGTAAACTAGCCCATGTGAGAAGGTTGGAAAGAACTGTATCTGCTACCAGACATGTCTGCCCTTGTGGGACTATTCACGTTGCAACACATGTGTGTGAGGGTTCCTAACAAATATTATTTAAAACGAGCACAGAATATTTGCTTCGGGGTGGGGCGGGTCACCCTCAAGTGTACAGTGCGTAATTTGTACTCTGCTTTGATCTCAGTCTTCTATAACTCAATTGAGTAACACACTTTGCATACAGAAGCCCCCAGGTTCAATCCCTGTCATTTCCAGGTTTCTTCCTGGAGAGCTGCCACCAATAAGCATCAACATTATTGAGTGAAGTAGGTCAGTGGCCCAATCGTCCGCTTCAGTTGGCGGAATTGGCAATACTACACATAATACCTGTTCTTCATTTGTAAGAACTCAATTGTTTAGTGTGGCAGCGCCTACAGAACTCTCTGCCTATTGATATATCAAGCAGATGCCTTCACTGTACTATTTTCGGCACCCGCTAAAAACATTCATGTTTAGACAAGCCTACCCAGATGCTTAGAAGGTTGAGGTAATTTTAATATCTGTTTCAGTATGTTAACTTCTGCATGTTTTAAAGCAGAGTCGTAATCTTTTCTCGATTTCACTGTTTCATCTTTTGTAAACCACTTTGAGGAGGTTTTCTTTACAATCAAGCGGTGTACAGATTTTATGTAATAAATGAGTAAGAACCACTGCCTTCAGCAAAGCGTGTTGCATTCTTTCCCCTAATTTTTCTTCTTCTTCTTCTTCCCCTCAGAGAATATGAGAGAGACTATGCCAACGACAGCTGGATTCCCATTGGAGAGTGTACGGGCATTAGTGTTACTCAGTGTGACATCACAGAAGACATTTCTGCCACTGTGCCGTACGATCTACGTGTCAGGGCAGGTGTGGGGACCAAGGCTTCGCACTGGGCCACTCTCAGCAGCTTCTTCAATCGTGTCACAAGTAAGTGCATTCACGTGCTCCTCTGTGATGCACATCTCACGCTGGGATCCTTAGAATAATGGTAGGTGCTAATGATCCCATTGGGGGACCTTGTTCCTACTGAGGTCAGTCCTGGGTGTCAGCAAACTGGCACCATTGAGCAGCTTAGCCAGGACCCAAGCAGCTTCTCCTGGAAAAGAGGAGATTGGATAGCCATCTTCAAATATCTCAAGGACTGTCACATGGAAGAGGGAACAAGCTTGTTTTCTCCTGCTCTGGAGGGTAGGACTCGAACCAATGGCTTCAAGTTACAAAAAGAAGATTCCGACTAAACATCAGGAAAAGCTTTCTGACATTAAGAGCTGTTCAACAGTGGAATGGTTTCCCTCAGGAGGTGGTGGAGTCTCCTTCCTTGGAGGTTTTCAAGCAGAGGTTGGATGGCCATTTGTCTTGGATGCTTTAGCTGAGATTCCTGCATTGCATGGGGTGGACTAGATGAGGCTTGGGGTCCCTTCCAACTATACAATTCTTTGATTCTATAAACCTGCCTGGATCCCACTGAAGCAGACTCATGCCCTGCCCTCTCCTCCTTCAAAGCTGAGGAAGGCAGCTTTGAGTTGCAGTTTTAAATTTCTCACAATGCACTGGAGCACTCGATGTACATATAGCATCACTCCAGGGCACTTTGTGAAATCTGAATGGCAGCTCAAGTCTGCCTGCCACTCTCGGCAGGTAAGCTCTTGACTGAGTTGGGAAACCAACAGCATTTTGCTGTGGGACACTCCTCCCCACAAACTTGGTCCTGATTAAGGTGTTAAAACTGTGTGTGTGAAACAATTGAATGTACACAGGTTGGGGCCTACATAGGGTGCCAACTTACCGTATTTTTCGCCCCATAGGACGCACCAGCCCATAGGATGCACCAAGTTTTTTGGGGGGGAAATAAAGGGAAAAAAATTATTTCCCCCCCAGGCGCTTGTGGGGCCGGCAGCAGGGAGAAGCGCTCTTCTCCCCACCGCCCGCCTGCAGACCAGGTCCGGGGACAGCGGGAAGACGCGCTGCGCCTCCCAGCTGTCCCCAGAGCTTGTGGGGCAGGCAGTGGGGAGAAGCGCTCTTCTCCCCTCCGCCCGCCTGCAGACCAGGTCTGGGGACAGCGGGAAGACGCGCTGCGCCTCCCAGCTGTCCCCAGAGCTTGTGGGGCAGGCAGCGGGGAGAAGCGCTCTTCTCCCCGCCGCCCATCTGCAGATCAGGTCCGCAGACAGCGGGAAGACGCGCTGCGCCTCCCCACTGTCCCCGGAGCTTGCGGGGCAGGCAGCGGGGAGAAGCGCTCTTCTCCCCTCCGCTCGCCTGCAGACCAGGACCGCGGACAGCGGGAAGACACGCTGCGCCTCCCAGCTGTCCCCGGAGCTTGCGGGGCAGGCAGCGGGGAGAAGCGCTCTTCTCCCCGCCGCCCGCCTGTAGACCAGGTCCGCGGACAGCGGGAAGACACGCTGCGCCTCCCCACTGTCCCTGGAGCTTGCAGGGCTGGCGGTGGGGAGAAGCACGCGTCTCCCCGCCGTCAGCCTCCAAACCACATCGGGAGACAGCGGGATGGCGGCGTTCCGCCTCCCCGCTGTCCCCCGACCTTGTGGGGCTGGCGCTGCGGCTCTCCTGAAGCCTGGAGAGTGAGAGGGGTCGGTGCACACCAACCCCTTTCGCTCTCCAGGCTTCAGCGAAAGCCTGCATTCGCCCCATAGGACGCACACACATTTCCCCTTCATTTTTGGAGGGGGAAAAGTGCGTCCTATAGGGCGAAAAATACGGTAGTTAAAATATTGGGAGAGGGGAGAGATAAGGGCTTTCCCCCATAATCAATCATATGATGCTGTGCATGCACACCATTTGACTGGCAATGCCCATCAACTTTAGGGCCCCCCGGCCCCCTCAAATATTTTATCGTGGTAGGCTGAACAGACCTCGGCCCCTAGGATTTGGCTCCTGTGGGCCTACGTAATGGTGGGCTGCCTCACCATTGGATCTAATGACTTAGGGATTTTCCTGTGGAGAATTACAGCAAGTGCAGTTCTCCCCAGTTCTCTGCTTTAATTTGATGGAATTTGCCACAGTTGAGGCGGAAAATCTGTTTTGAATCCCATGGCTCAGCCTTCCACAAATGTGAGGTCGTAATAAAAACAGGTTTGGAGCAAGTGAGTTTCCGCCAGCACATTTAACCTAATAAACACACATCTGTCCATGGAGGCGCAGGTCAATTCGGTATCCAGGGCAGCTGTCTACCAGCTCCACCTGGTACGCAGGCTGAGACCCTACCTGCCCGCGGACTGTCTCGCCAGAGTGGTGCATGCTCTAGTTATCTCCCGCTTGGACTACTGCAATGCACCCTACGTGGGGCTACCTTTGAAGGTGACCCGGAAACTATAACTAATCCAGAATGCGGCAGCTAGACTGGTGACTGGGAGCGGCCGCCGAGACCACATAACACGGGTCTTGAAAGACCTACATTGGCTCCCAGTACGTTTCCGAGCACAATTCAAAGTGTTGGTGTTGACCTTTAAAGCCCTAAACGGCCTCGGCCCAGTAGACCTGAAGGAGCGTCTCCACCCCCATCGTTCTGCCTGGAGGCTGAGGTCCAGCGCTGAGGGCCTTCTGGCAGTTCCCTCATTGCGAGAAGCAAAGCTACAGGAAACCAGGCAGAGGGCCTTCTCGGTAGTGGCGCCCACCCTGTGGAACGCCCTCCCATCAGATGTCAAAGTGATAAACAACTACCTGACATTCAGAAGACATCTTAAGGCAGCCCTGTTCAGGGAAGTTTTTAATGTATGACATATTAGTGTATTTTTGGTCTTTGTGGAAGCCGCCCAGAGTGGCTGGGGAAACCCAGCCAGATGGGCGGGGTACAAATAATAAATTATTATTATTATTATTATTATTATTATTATTTAGAAGTATGGATTCCAGCTCAGAAAATGCGACTTCCAGACAAAGTTGTTTCCAAAATTTGACAGTTGATGCAGCATTTTTCAACTCTTACTTTTAGTTTTTTGCCCTAGCTGGAAAGGAAGCCAGGGCTCCCTTTTCTTTATCAGTTGATGTGTAGGAGTGAAATTCAAGAGTACAAGCTGGTCAGATGCTTCTGATTCTATCTGCCTGAATTACCATTCTCTATGCAATTCATAAAGGCACGCTGTATTTTGGATGGTATAGTCTCCCTTCAAATCTAGACAGAACTGGTTTGTCCTTCCTTCTTCTGTAGCTATTGCTGGTACTATTACTGTAGATGACGCCTGCAGGCAAAACTGATAACTCAGCAGCCCAAGAAACATTTCAAGTCTATGCAAGATTGCTAAATGCCTGGCCCTGATGGTGGAATCCAGTTTCCACTCCCAACTTAGCCCTGAGGGGTTTCTACTAGAAAAACAAGAAGGAATCGGAGAAAACAGATGACAGATTCAAGATGGTACCTAAAGATTTGTGCATCAGCATGAGAGCACCTCACAAACTCAGTACATCAGCACTGAACATAAAGCTGTAAGCTTCTGCTCAAGTGGATCACTTTGGGCAATACTATACGTTCCATAGACTGGGGCCACAAATGAGATAAGCTGCACTGAATTCAAATTTTGCACAGAATGCACTGTAAGGACTAAAGCAGATGAAATGTTTGAGATCCATGAATGGATCTTCTCTTCTCTGTCTCTCTCTCTTTTAATCAGATCAACTGAGGTAGGGTAAGATTGATTAGGACCACAGCATTGGGGTGGGGAGGGGAGATACTTAATGAGTATATACCAAATACCCATCTGATCTCCTTTTAAGTTCAGAACATTTTGGAAATTCCAAATTAGGCTGGCGGCCTCCAATATGGTGTTCATGGGCACCTGCCAAGGTCCCTCTCTGCCCTCCATTATTTATTTATTTATTTATACTGCTGGGTGTTGTTATTTAAACCAAGGTGATGCTGTGCCTGGCTACAAAGCATATTGTAAGCATCCAGAAATGCCATCTTACCTCCTTTTCCTCATAAAGCCTCTGTCCCATCCCGTTCCCCACCACCACCACCAGCAGCAGCAGCTTTGCCTGCTTTTTTCTGTTTGTTTGGAGTGTGTATAATTGTCTTTTTTCTTCTTCTTTGGTAAGGGATGTTGCCCCTATTTTGGAAGTTGCCTGTTTCTTTTCTTATTGTCTGATTTTTGTTTTGGGGATGTGTATAGGTATTTGGGCTGAGGGGCTTTTTGAGGGGTGGGGTTCCTGAGCATTGACAGTTTTTATTCTATGAAATGGGTGTTTTGTGATGCTCACAACAGATTCTTAGATTTCCAAATGTTAATATGGTAAATTATGCCGAGCTTGCCAGGATAACAGGAAGAATACGAGATCAAGATGAACAGGAATGTCATAAAAACTGGAATAAATATTGGAAATACATTGGAAATAATTTGTAGATGATATTAGCGGGGATGGAGCAACGCTAACAGCAGTTAATATATAAGATCAAAAACAGAATACGTGATTACAGAATTTTAATTTGATACTTACCAAAAGGGTAGAGGGGAGTTCAAAGGGTTTTTTGTTTGTTTGTTTGTTTGTAGGTTTGTTTGTTTGTTTGGGGAAGGGATATAATAAACTATGTAAATGAAATATATGTATATATTGTAATATCTATTGGCATGTTTATTTGTGTACCTTACATTTATAAGAAATTGTTTATTTACAAAAATTTGAATAAAAATGTATTGAGAAGAAAAAAAAATAGATTTCCAAATGTTCCCCCAGGCTCAGAAAAGGTTGTGGGCCCCTGCTTTAGGCTGTTCCACAACATATTGATCCTTGTTTTTCCTGAGCTGGGATGCGAGATTCATGTATGGTCCCATGATGGATATCATTCTGTCATTTTCACAGCCTCCCTCATTCCACCTATGTTGACCGTCACAGCTGATGGATATCATTTGCTAGTGGAACTTGAGCGTCTAGGACCTGCCTTTGAATTCTGGATATATTACTGGAAGAAGGGCCAAGGGCACAAGGTAAGTTTTGGTCTTATATCTGGCCTGAGAATGCAGGAACAAAAGAGAAGAAAGTTCGCTTGCATTACATGGACAAGATCAAATGCATTGATGAGGAACCTGTGGCCTTCCATATGTTATTGGACTTCCACCAGCCCTGGCCAGCATAGGCCATGATCAGAGATGTTGTAGACCATCAATGTCTGGAGGACCACAGGTTCCACATCCCTGGTCTAGAAGTTAGGTTAGGCTATCCTGAAGCTCTGCCAAAAACTCTGAACGTTACTATGATGGAGCAGCACAGAAAAAGATCCACAAGGAGACTTCACTTTAGTCCTTCCTAATTCCATTTTTTTTCTTGCTATATACTGTTGCCTGATGGTGTATGCAATCTCTTTGATTCCTACTTGCTGTGATGCAAATATCCTAAGTGGGAACAGACTGTTTAAAGGATGGCCTTCTCTCAGTGAGTCTGCCTGGCCACAACAATAAACTGGAGGGTCTGTTTTATATTTAATCACCATAGGAGGTCAGAATGGCTGTGGCGCAGGGTATGACCTTTTCAGTTGTGGAACCCAAGGTGCAGAAAGCTCAGGGATCTGCATGTCTTAAAAGACTCTTTATCAATAAGTTTAAAGATCAGCTTGCAAAAAGTGCAAGGGCCTGCACTGAGAGGCTTTCTCAGTTGCTCCTTCACAGTGAAACAGAAATGAATGCAAGGACTTTGAAGCTGGCTCAGTAGTAGATGGGCAGCCAGTACAGAGGTTTTTACAATGGTATCACATGTTGCCAGCCATGTGCCCCCATCAGCTGTCTGGCCAGTGCATTCTGCCCCAGCTGGAGCTTCTGAACCAGGGCCAAGGGCAATGATCTCAATTAAAATCACCTTAACCACAGCGCCTAGGACTTGCTGATCAGAAGGTCGGCGGTTCGAATCCCCGCAACGGGGTAAGGTCCCGTTGCTTGGTCCCTGCTCCTGCCAACCTAGCAGTTCGAAAGCACGTCAAAGTGCAAGTAGATAAATAGGTATTGCTCCAGCGGGAAGGTAAACGGCATTTCCGTGTGCTGCTCTGGTTCGCCATGCTGGCCACATGACCCAGAAGCTGTATGCCAGCTCCCTCGACCAATAAAGTGAGATGAGCGCCGCAACCCCAGAGTCGTCCGCGACTGCCCCTAATGGTCAGGGGTCCCTTTACCTTTACCTTTATGCCCTGCTGCAGTTAGCTTTAGAAAAAAAGTTCAATTTGGATTAAACCTTCCCTTCCCTACACTCTGCTATCCTGGTGAAAATTGCTTCATCCAGTAACCTAGTATTACATTTTTTTAAAAAGACATTGTTGCTATCTATGCAATTGAAGTAATGTCTAGTTTGGCAGCTGCTCAGCTTACCTACAAAGAAATCAGAAAACAATTTACTTGGTAGCTTTCAGAACCTTTGGCCCTTCCCTATACAATGGAACCTGGGTTAATCTCTTATTTCAGTTGTCTTGTACTATAACAATTTAACTTCCTACAACTCCCTAATTGACCAGAATTTCTTACAACTGCCTAGAAATAAAAGGGGTGGGGAGTGGGGAGATCTAACTTGAATTTGCTTGCAGACATTCCTATTTATATTTCCCTGAGACGGTTTTTTAATGAGTGCCTCTGAAAGTATCTGAAAGCAAAATGCGAAAATAACCGGAAATCCAAAAAGTCAAATTTGCATTCTGAAATCTTGCAGAATTTTCAAATTTGTGAACAGTTTTTGTTTTGGCTCTAGTATTTGTGCACCTTGTTTGGCTGCATTACAGAAATGGGCTGTGGTGGTTCTTCTTGTTTAGCAATGGAGTTCATTAATATTTGGGTGTCAGAGAGGGTGACCAAACAGGATCTCATGCCAAAGCAAAGAACAGACCAGTTAATCAAATAATAGGGGTGGGGAACCTGTGGCCCTCCAGGTCTTGTTGGACTCCAACTCACCTCACCCCAAAACAGCATGATCAATGAACAGGGATAATAGAAGTTGTAATGCAATAAAGTCTGGAGTAGGGATGGAGGAGAAAATCCATTCAGTATGCATTTAAAGTAGAATCTATCAAATTTGTGCATTCCAAAACAACATGTGAACAGAAACATAGATATCCTTCAAAATTTGTTCTTATCAGAATTTTCTGATGCTGTTCTCCAAATGATTTTTGCAAAAATACATATATTAAGTAAAAGTGTGCATAAAAACAAAGATACCAGTGAAAATAACATACAAAAATACATTATATTAGGGGGAAAGTGTTTGTACATTAGTTTGTGCTGCATATAAAATTAAGTTCAATAGGATAAATTTGTGCTTAAATGCTGAATTTTCATGAAGATTTTTTAAAATATAAAATGTGCATTTCAGACTGGCAAAATGAGAACCCAAGAGAACCAAAATTCACAGAACTTTCCGTCTCTAGTCTGGACAGCTATATCAGGCATCCCCAAGCTTTGGCCCTCCAGATGTTTTGGACTACAATTCCCATCATCCCTGACCACTGGTCCTGTTAGCTAGGGATCATGGGAGTTGTAGGCCAAAACATCTGGAGGGCCGCAGGTTGGGGACACCTGAGCTATATGTTCCCATTACCTGATCAAATGCAACTGATTTCACCATAGGTGTATCACAAAGTGGTGAAAGACAGCAGCACTACCTTACATATGGACACCATGGAAGCTGGTACTGAATACTGTGTTAAAGCCCAGACCTATGTTGAAGCCATAAACCGGAGCAGCAATTTCAGCCAGGTGCAGTGTGTGAGGGCCGAAGGTAAGAACAACCAAGATACTCTCCTTTCCAGACATGGTTCTCCACTGCTGGGGGGCCAGGGCAGATAAATCTAATAAACTTGAACATTTGTGACACCTTTGTTGGACTTACAGGGTGGGTGATTTCAAAAGTCTATATAAGGGCTTGCGTACCATTGTTCAGGGTTCTCCTCCCTCCTGCATGTGGTGAGTGGGGACCCTGTTGCAACAGTTCCTTGAATAAAAATCAGGCTTACTAGCCGCTTTGCTTCTCAATATACTCTGGTTGGCCTCTGTTATTTTCTCCTACCGATAGAGAACCCACTTAAGGACTCTATATGGGCTCCGGAATAGCCCATAATGGAAAGGGAGCACTGCTTCCCTTTACTTCACTGTTTCACATTACTCTTCTTCAGAACAGTGCAAAGCCATGTAAACACAATGTGCAGGAGTGGCAATTATATCAATTCCCAGATGCTTTTCACCTCAGAGCCCCTCATTGTGGTTTTCTGCCTTCTTAGCAACTACAGACTCTTTTTTGTCTCCAGCAGGCAAAGCCATATTGGTCACCTTCGCCCCACTCTTCTTGGTTATCTCTGTTGTGACTCTTTTGGCCCTTCTTTGGGTTGCCTGGAAAACATGTCAGATCTGCCAGTATTCCTGCTGCCCGAACGAGAGCCTGCCGGACACTTTGGTAAGATAAGAAATGGTTTGGAGTACTGTATTGAGGTTGTGCCTTAACACTTCCAGAAAAGGTAGATGTGCCCTGCTTTTAAAAGCCATGGGTTGAAGCTTGGCGCTTATACTGTGCCTGTTACCTGGGCAGGTTATTAGAATGCATAAGAGTTGCAATCAGTCTGGCTGCAGACACATGACCATACCTTTTAAAATCACATTTCTCCCCCCCCCCCATGAATTCTGGGCATTGTTGTTACAGGTTGCTGAGAATTGTAATTCTGTGAGGGATAAACTACATTGCCCAGAATTCTTTGTAGGGGGACATGTTCTTTGAATGTGCACATAACCTTGAAATGACAAAAGTCAGATCATTGAGGTGCTCGGATTTGTAAATGAAGGGATAATGCTGTAAGGGTTACAGGTAGCTCAATGTGTTTAAAGCTATGTAACTATATTTGCCTTTGTGCTTGTTGAACCCAGCACTGGAGCAACTTAGTGAGCTATTAGGTAGAACCCTACCTGTGCTCTTCTCCCCTCATAGCGCCACCATGAAGAGGGCTAGATACTTAACTTTTAAAATTAAAAAGCAGGGTGGGATATCACTTAAAGCTGGGGTGGGCAACACTGTGGCCCTTGAGAAATTGGCCAACTTCCAGTATCCCTGACCCTGACCATTGGCCATGCTGGCTGGGGCTGATGGAAGCCCATAAACAACTGGAGGAAGCCAGGTTCCTCATTTCTGCCTAAGGGAATCAGACTTACACAGATCATCTTATGGCTACAGCCCTGAGCACTGCTTTGAACACTGAGCTTTGCAATACTAACCCAGTACCTCCATCCCTCTGCATTGGTGAAGTAAATGCTCTTCCATCTTTTCCCCATTACTGTATGTTTTTTCCCCTCCCCCCCCTCTTTTCCAGAAAGTAACAGAATCACCTGCTAGGCTACTAAATTACGGGGGAGAGGAGACGGAGAAATGTGATGAGTCTGTGCAAGTGCTACCCCCTGAAGAGCTTCTCCGCTTGTGGATTCATGAAACTCTTTAATATCACACCAAGGACACAATCTGCAAGATGAGACTGCAGTGCTGCTCTCCTTTTTGCCTCTCCGAGTAAGGCACACATACACACACAGTGCACACACACAGGTAGCTTTCCTCTCCTAACAACACAAAGATAGAAAATTGAGGATTTGCTTTCTTCAAAGGGAAAGGCATCATGTGGCCAGCAAGACGGGTTGTTTCACAGAGGGGGCTGGAGCCGACCCATTCATCCTTGTCTGACAGAGAACAGCAGCCAAGCTTCATGGATAGCCACAGAGGCTGTGATCCTAGCTGCTTGTCATCATCTGCTTAGCTGAGAGTTAAAAGACCTTGGGCTGATTACAATGTGCTGGGTTTGCTTTTTAACATAAAGGTGCAGTGCTAGAAGGAGATGCAATTCAAATCCATGTTGATTTTGCAGAACAGGAGCAAGGAGCAGCAGGTTCGAATTCAGTGACGGACTGTAGCTTAGCGGTAGCAGCTAGAGCACATGTTTTGAGTCAGAAGGTTCTAAGTGCAATATCTGGCACCTCTGTTTAAAAGGATCAGTTAGAAGATGGTGTGAAAAATCCTGAATGCCAGAGCAGACAATACTGGAAAAGACTGACCTGGTACAGTGGTACCTCAGGTTACATACGCTTCAGGTTACATACGCTTCAGGTTACAGATTCCGCTAACCCAGAAATAGTGCTTCAGGTTAAGAACTTTGCTTCAGGATGAGAACAGAAATTGTGCTCCGGTGGCTCAGTGGCAGCGGGAGGCCCCATTAGCTAAAGTGGTGCTTCAGGTTAAGAACAGTTTCAGGTTAAGTACGGACCTCCGGAACGAATTAAGTACTTAACCTGAGGTACCACTGTACAAGGAAACTTCCTATGTTCCTCCTAGTCAAAGATCTCACCTGAATAAATATTTTTCACATATATTTTTCAATCATAGCCCTAAGCTACGGTTAACCTTAACTCTGGGATTTTTGTAGTAAGACCGTTTCTTAAACTACAGTGTCAAGTTAGCTTATTTCCAGGGCCATCTGGAAGCATATGCGGCGCTGGGATGCAAAGATCCGCCCGCCACCCCACCCCCTGGTCGCCCAGAGTTTCCTCAGCGCCTCACTGGCTGGCTTGCTTGCTCCCGAACTCGCGGCGCAGAGCCGCCCGCAGCAGAAGAGCCCTCTGTGGCGCTCCGACCAACAGGTGGGCTTTCCTCGGACTCCAACTCTCGGGCCCCCGACTCTTGGCCTGGCGCCCCTGAGAGCCTGGTGCCTATGGTTAAGATGGCCCTGCTTATTTCAGCACTGTTTAACCACAGATTGTCAGGTTTGGGCAACATGTGATCAGAGGCGGAGCTAGCTGCTCCGGCACCTGTGGCGAGCGCCACCCACGGCAATGTCACCCCTGCTCAGGAATGACAGCCGGGCAAGTCGCACCAACCACACACCCCTTCCTCCACTAGTGCATGTGATTTAATTTTTAAAAAAATATAAGCAAAAGCTTCCAAATTCCTCCTCATGTCTGCCCTGGAAGAGAGGTGCACAAACCTGAGGTTTGTTGAGGCTCCTTCTTGTTACACTAAACTATGGCTTAGTATTATGTTTGAACTAGCTCAATGAGAGAAGACCCTCACTATATAGGCATTTCAGAATTTTACACAGAATTCAACAACACATGGGTTGTCTGCCCTGCATTCAGGAACTACTGTGCTTTTCCAGCTTAGTTCTAACTTACTGAAAGTTGTTTACTTCCAGTGCCTAATCTGATTGGGTTAAACTTGGCCACATCTTACTTAAATGGATTAAATCACTTGCTGTGGAACTAGTTTGCTGCTTGAAAAACATTCAATTTCTGGGCCAGGTTTTAAAGTAAGACACATAACAAGTTTTGCATTATTTTGGTGGGATGTTTTTTTAACTCTTCAAGGCATTGGAAGGCTTGGAAAATATTTTTAAATACTGAATTTATTTTATGTCGTTACATGTGATTACTACTTAAGTTCAGTTCAAAAAGTTACCTTACAAAAGTTATGGTATCCTGAGTACTGCAACTCTGTGTAAAAGCCTATGCATTCTCAGTGTTAGCCATAAAATATCTGGAAAGCAAAACAATGTTTTGCATGTATATTTTATAGTCCTCAGATGTGCTATGCCAGTAATAAGGCGTGCAGGAAGATATCATGTAACACAGCAATGCTGATGCATAGGATTGGGGTGGGGACAGGGAAAAGAACACAGAGCACCTAATTATCTTGGCATGGAATTTTAATGCAGTCCCAACTCAGCTGAACAGCAAAATCTGACATAACCAGACTGTGAAGTGATGATGTTACAAAACTAGATTAGGATTGCCACATTTTCCCCTGGCAAAACCTATGTCCCTTTTAAGAGCTGAACAAAAATGTAGAAATCTAACCAAGTTCTTTACTATTTACCTATGCAAGGAAAAACTGCAGTGGATGAATTTCACATAACCTTTGTCCAGCAAAAAGACAGAAATTTATCAGTTTCAGGGAGAGGTTAAGGGAAACAGTGGTTGTGGCTCCTTACTTTCAACTTCTTGCAGTTGTAGTTTCTGTAGTTAAGAAAAGAGAGGAGTAAAGTATCCTGAGCAGAACCACTGTGAGCCTTCCTCTCTAGTTTGATAGCTGTTTTTTGAAGGAATATAACTTACTGGCAACTGGGACGTGGGTGGCGCTGTGGTGTAAACCACTGAGCCTTGGGCTTGCCGACCAGAAGGTCAGCGGTTTGAATCCCTGCGAAGGGGTGAGCTCCTGTTGTTCGGTCACAGCTCCTGCCAACTGAGCAGTTCGAAAGCACGTCAAAGTGCAAGTAGATAAATAGGTACCACTCCGGCGGGAAGGTAAACGGCATTTCCGTGCACTGCACTGGTTTCGCTAGAAGCGGCTTAGTCATGCTAGCCACATGTCCCGGAGAAAGTGGCTTAGTCATGTTGACCACATGACCTGGAAAAACTGCCTGCAGACAAACCGTCAGTTCCCTGGACCAGTAAAGCAAGATGAGAGCCGCAACCCTAGAGTCATTCGCGACTGAACTTAACTGTCAGGGGTCCTTTACCTTTACCTTACTGGCAAAAGAAGTACTTATTAAATTTTGTAATGATTTTTTGGAACCTGGACCTAATAAAAAACATTAGCACAGCATATATCGATTAATTGCTTGTCACTGGCTAATCGTAACATGGAACATCTGTATGTAAATCTTATCTGTTTGCGTGACTGTAACATACATCTGACCTATATCACAGAAAGCATATACTGTAAAATTCAATGTGGCATTATAATGGTGTGGTCAAAGTTATTACATATACTAGAAGAGACGATATGTTTAACTTCATAGTGCTGGGAAATGTGTAGATTTTTTTTTAAAATAGAAGCCCTGGCAGCAGTCTTCATCCTCTCCAACTTGTTTGAAGTCCTCAGTTTTGTTATTTCCAAGTGTTCTCTTTCACAGCAACAGTTGTGAAAAAGGCAGATTCCATGCCAGGGATCATTAAGAAAGGAGTTGCCGTTATATGGGGCAACCACAGTTGGAATACTGTGTACAGTTCTGGTTGCCTCACCTCAGAAAGGATATTGTAGAGTTGGAAAACTTTTAAGGGGGTGGAGCAACTCCCCTATGAAGCATTTGGGACTTCTTAGCTTAGAGAAAATGCGAGGATTAGAGTTTACTGCATTATGATTGAACTTTATTAAAATCATGCATGGCATGGGGAAAGTGGACCCAGAAGTTTTTGGTTATCTCATGACACCACAACCCACAATGAAGCTGAATGTTGGGAGGATTCAGATGAAAGTACCTCTTGCAGATTTCCTACAGACATCTGGTTAGCCGCTGTTGAGAACAGGATGCTGGACTAGATTACCATTAGTGTGGTTCAGCAGTATCTAATGCTTTAATATTTCCCCATCTGCTGTGGCAAATTCTGCTCCTAATTAGGCCCCCATCCCATACCCTCCAACATTTCTCCGATGAAAATAGGGACATCCTATTCCATCACAAATGGGACGCGGGTGGCGCTGTGGATAAATCCTCAGCACCTAGGACTTGCCGATCGCATGGTCGGCGGTTCGAATCCCCGCGGCGGGGTGCGCTCCCGTCGTTCGGTCCCAGCGCCTGCCAACCTAGCAGTTCGAAAGCACCCCCGGGTGCAAGTAGATAAATAGGGACCGCTTACCAGCGGGAAGGTAAACGGCGTTCCGTGTGCTGCTCTGGCTCGCCAGATGCAGCTTGTCATGCTGGCCACGTGACCCGGAGGTGTCTGCGGACAGCGCTGGCTCCCGGCCTATAGAGTGAGATGAGCGCACAACCCTAGAGTCTGGCAAGACTGGCCCGTACGGGCAGGGGTACCTTTACCTTTACCTTATTCCATCACAATAATTTTACTATTTATACCCTGCCCATCTGACTGGGATGCGCCAGCTACTCTGAGCGGCTTCCAACATAATAAAACATTAAACATTAAAGAACTTCCCTATACAGTGGTACCTCGGGTTACATACGCTTCAGGTTACGTATGCTTCAGGTTACAGACTCTGCTAACTCAGAAATAGTGCTTCAGGTTAAGAACTTTGCTTCAGGATGAGAACAGAAATCATGCTTCGGAGGCGCAGCAAGCAGCAGGAGGCCCCATTAGCTAAAGTGGTGCTTCAGGTTAAGAACAGTTTCAGGTTAAGAACGGACCTCTGGAACGAATTAAGTACTTAACCCAAGGTACCACTCTACAGCGCTGCCTTCAAATATCTCAGGCATTGGATAACTCCATACCTTCCAATATTTATCTGATGAAAATAGCGACATCTTGGCGAAGGGGCTTGAATAACTCAGAGAAGCTATGAGCTATGCCATGCAGGGCCACCCAAGACGGACAGGTCATAGTGGAGAGTTTAGATTAAATGTGATCCACCTGGAGAAGGAACTGGCAATCCACCCCAGTATTCTGCCAAGAAAACACCATGGACATAAAAAAGGAGCAGCTTTGAGAAGACAGTGTTTCCAAGGCATGCTCTAGTTCATGGGGTCACGGAGTGTCGAAGACGACTAAACAACAACAAAGGGAAAGTGGGACATTCCAGGATCAAATCAGAAACTCGGTCGACTTCTGTAAATCCAGGAGTGTCCCTGGAAAATAGGGACACTTGGGAGGATCTGCCATCCATTGTTAAAATGGCGAAGAAAAAGGGGAGCTCACACTTCTGCTCGTTTGCTCAGGAGAGCAGGAATAAATCACTGAATCTCTCACTCTGGATCAATTAAAAACCCTAATTAATGTTCAGCGGCTATAACTAAACGACTCATTACTTTGTGCATTAACTCGTTTTATTATCCATGTATGCCTCCTTGCGCTCACTGATATATTATAATAATATAATAAAATTATAGTAATATAATAAAAATCAAATTCCAGGCTTTCCCAGGACAAGCCTTTTGCACTGTGTGTCCCCCCCCGTAACTGTGCCCCCTTCCAGCTCAACCTTAACCCCCGGGTGAAAAGAATAAAGAAAAACCAGCTACGGGTCGCCCTTCTCAGCAACCAGCAAAAAGAGATAGAGCAGAGCGCTACGCGAAATGGGAAGATCAAGCAGCGCAACCCCGCCCAATTGCTCTGCGCATGCGTTCGCCAAGGGCGGACTCCATCCCCCAGGAACCTCTGCGGCACTCCTGCCCTTGCCCCGCCTCTTTCCCCTGTTTCACACTTCCGGTGCGACCGCGTTGTCCCCGCGCGTGCGTTCGAGCGCTGCGCGGTTGGTGCTTCCGGCCCGAGAATTTGAAGCGCGTGTGTGGCGAAGTTTGCCTCTTGTCGGTTCCAGCCATGCGGCCCGGTAAGAGACGGGAGGGGATAGTTGTGGGGAGGGTGCTTCTGCTTCGGGGGGTGCACGAAGCCGATGTGAGCTTGGCGGGGGAGGGGTTGAAGGAAGGGAAAAGGAGCACGGCGGGCAGACACGTGGCTGCTGGAATCGTCTGGTGGTTATTGTTCGTCTATTTGTTATTTAAAGTCATTATGCCGTTGCTGCTGCTGCTGCTGTTTGCCCTGCTCCTTAGTTGACAAAGACTCTTCGAGAGGTTTACTATAGAGATCGGTGGTTCCTACTTTTAGGCTTACGATATGAAAAGGAGGACGCGAGGAGCAAGCTCAGGGCACAGATTCTTAAAAATTAAAGAGCCTAAGGAGAGCCTTCTGGATCGGGAGTCCAGGACTGGTCCAGGGTCCTGTTTCCACAGTGGCCTAGCAGATGCCTGAACCAGGCCTTACAACGGCCAGCTGGGTCACCTGTTGAAATAACGGTCACCGGTTGAGAGTTTCCCAAAGGCAGTTGATTTCTCGGCAAAAGTTAGCACTGTTTGCATACTGCACAGTGGTACCTCAGGTTACATATGCTTCAGGTTACTGTAGTCTGTAACTTCCGGTTACAGACTCCGCTAACCCAGAAATAGTGCTTCAGGTTAACTTTGCTTCAGGATAAGAACAGAAATCGTGCTCCGGCAGCGCAGCGGCAGCAGGAGGCCCCATTAGCTAAAGTGGTGCTTCAGGTTAAGAACGGACCTCTGGAACGAAGTAAGTACTTAACCAGAGGTAGAACTGTACTTTTATTTTTGCTCTGCAACCTTATGGGACGGCAGCCGTTAGGTCTCAGTTAAGGGGTGGGGAGAGTAAGGTTTCATCTCGTTTCTCTGACTTGTGTGCCCTTCTCCTCTGCAGGTTTTAGCCCCCGTGGAGGACGCGGGGGGCGTGGGGGGTTTGGAGATCGTGGGGGGTTTGGAGATCGTGGGGGACGTGGAGGCTTCCGAGGAGGGCGAGGTGAGTTATCTCTTCCTTCCCCCATTTGTGCATTAGCTGTAAGCGTTTGTTGCCACCCTACAGGTAGGACACTCAGATCTGCAGTGGTGCATGCTGGGGAGAAATCAAGGTACTTAACCACACAGTTGTGGTGGCTTGTCTCTCCTCTTGGTGGTTTAGTCAAAGGATGGCCCAGGTGCCTTGGCCAGGTAGCAGCCATGTGTGTTTCCCTTTCTGGGTGGGAATGAGGTCTAGCCAGTTTGGGCCTGGGCACATCAGAAACCTAACAGCCAAGCAGCTTAAAGCCTTTCTTCCAAACTTGCAGGTGGAGAGAGGGCAGCTTCCAAGACAATCCCAGGTCTCCTGTGGAGCTGCAGGGTTGGGAGGAAGACTGAGCCCGCTAAAGGGCTATGACAAACCCATTTTAGCATCAAGGACTGGTCCCCCAAACCCATTCCTTGGTAATTAAGCTGAGACTAATAATCAAGGTCTGACACCAACTCTGCAAAGTACATTGCCCCCACTCCTCCTGTCCAAACAGCCTGGGTCAGGAGACCTTATTAGACATCCCTAAGATTCTTGAGAAGCAAGAGCTAAAAACAAGGCACCGCACTCCTTGAGTCTGAAGTCACCAACTTAGTAGTAAAAGACCAAGAAGTTAGGAACTGGATTGAGTACAAAGAAGACAGACATCAATTTTTAATGCTGAAGATTTATTAAGAAATCAAAAAATAAAATAAAGGATAAAATGTAGAACTCCTGTAGCTCCGTTTTAAAACAGCTGCACTAGTTGCCAATTTGTTTCCAAGACCTGATTAATGTTTAAAGCCTTAAACAGCTTAGGTGCCAAATACCTAAAGACCATCTCCATCCCTGCCGGTCTTCTTGGGCATAAAGATATGCAAAGGCATCTCCCTTGATAGTTTGGTGGAACCCTCAGAATTGTATAGAAAGGCAGTCCTTGAGAGGGTTTTCTCTGACATCCTGAAAAACGTGGAGCTCCATGTGTTGCTGGACTACAACTCCCATCAGTCCCAGTCAGTCAGCGTGATGGGAGCTGGAGGGCCATAGGTTGCAAGCCCCTGACCTAAATTGTGAACTGTAAACTGCCCTACGATCTTTGGATGAAAAGAAGTATATAAATTTTAACAACAACAACTCGCCACAGAGGTATGTGTAGCATATTCATTGCACAGCTTTTGTTGTACACTGAAGGCACATCTCTTAATCCCAGCCTTGGGCAGTTAAGGTGTTTTTGTTTCGTGGCACCTGCCTCTTTTTCTGAATTTATAATGTCCTGCCTCGTTTGGAATAGTTTTACTTGTCCTATACCTGTAATGGTTTTTGTTTGTTTTTATAATGGTATACTACTGTATCCCGCCCTGAGACCTTATGGGTGAAGGGTGATAAGAAATCGAAATCGTACAAATAAAACCACAGTATTTAATCTTTGCTGCAGAAAGATTTCTGCTTTCCATTATGCCCTTTAGGAGTTGTGACAGTTAAAAACAGAAGCAAACTTAAGCGAAGGAAACTAGAGATTTACTAAAATTACATTGGACTTACACTGAACTGTCACAACTCTCATTCTTGTTGTATTTGCTGAAGGATCTAACTAGTTTTATTTATAGCTTAACTCATTACTGTTTTTATTCTCTTATTTGTTTTGCTTGTTCAATAAATCTTTTTATAAGTAGGGAGAGAGAAAATAAAGCTTATTTCATTTTTCAGTTATATTCTAACTAATGGGCTAGATGATAACCCAGGGGCCCCTAGCTGGAAACGGTGCATTTAGAAGGAAATCATGGTGCTGTCAGGGAAATATAGTTGGGATAATAGATGCAGCTGGAGTTAGTGGGATTGTATAGACAAGTTGAGGCTTTGGTGGAACAGTGGTGGTAACTGTTGCTTCTGAATTGCTCATATCCCATTCCTTCTTTCTCTCTTTTTTCACCTGTAGGAGGTGGGTTTAAGTCCCCTGGTGGTGGTGAAGGAGGCTTCAGAGGTGGTCGTGGTGGCGGCGGCTTCCGAGGCGGCCGAGGTGGTGGTTTCCGTGGTGGCCGAGGAGGAGGTGGCCGTGGAGGACGGGGTGGCTTCAGAGGTGGGAAAAAGGTTACAGTAGAGCCCCACAGACATGAAGGTGAGGCCTGTTCATTTGTCATATAAGAAGATAATTAAACTTTATGCAAGAACATTACTTTTACTGCAGTAGACCCAGTGAAGGAGGAACTGCCTCCCAGAGCATTGTGGGAGAGGCATTCTTTCTTCGTTTGATATAGGGCAAGGTAAAAGACTGTTACGTTCTAAGCATCTTCAGAAGGCTAGCTATCTCTTCCTGTTAACTGTAGCCAAAAGCTATCATGGGAACAGCCCCTGTGGCCTCCCTGGTAATTGTTGTTGAGCTTCTACTCACTCTAAAATATTGATTGCCTGGAAAACACACACACATCCATGACTTTGTTTAATGCTAGAAAGCAAATATTTATAGTTAGTTTGCATTCCTTTCCTACAACCCTCCATGTATGAGCACAAATATTTTTTTAAACACGCCTCTTCTGACATGTATTCCTACTTCTGGCATCCCATACTGCTTTATTAGCCTGAAGTCCTGCTGCATTTGGATGGGAGCTACCTGACCAAAGGGAAAACTGGAATTAGATGCCAACATTCCAATAGCTCCTGCCCAAAAATATCATATATACTCAAGGCATGCTTGTTAACAGTGAAGCTGCTTTTTAAGGAGAAGTGAGGAAAGCTAAAAGAAGCAGAAATGGTAGTTGCACCAGCTGAAAACGTAAGAAGAGCCTGCTGCATCAGGCCAATGGTAGTCTAGCATCCTATTCTCACAGTGGCCAACCAGATGCCCGTGGGAAACCTAGAGAGCAAAACATGAGCATAAGAAAGAATTCTCACCTCCCGTGGTTTCCAGCAACTGGTATTTGGAAGCATTACTTCCTCCAGCTGTGGAGGTACAGCAGAGGCATCCATGAATTTGTCTAATCCTTTTTTAAAAAGCTATCTAGGTTGGTGTCCATTACTGCCTCCTGGGGGAGCAGTTCCACAATTTAACGGTGCTGTGAGAAAAAGTACGGGCAGCTCCCCATCTCCATGTGATCTGTTTGTGCACGTAATACGTGTCCATATATCCTAACGGTATACTAAACGTTTTTGATTTTTGTAAGAAGGCTAGCTGAGGGTGAAATGAGGTTGTGGGGACAGAGTCCCATTCACTGTAAAGGGCCAGCCACCACGGCTTAGCAGCTGCCTAGATTGAGCTCAGGGGGAAAGGCAAGAGTGGAAACAGTTTTAGCTGAATAATAATATTTGTATCCTTGCCCACCTGAGGTTTCCCCAGTCTCGCAGTGTTTAAATCTTGCTCGCGTGAAGCATGTCTCCAATGTGAACAGATCTAAGTTCCGGTCTCTCTTGCCTCCTCAGGTGTCTTCATCTGCCGGGGGAAGGAAGATGCGCTAGTCACACGGAACATGGTGCCTGGCGAGTCTGTGTATGGAGAGAAGAGGATTTCTGTGGAGGTGGGTGATGGATGGCGCTCCATGGGAGCATGGTTGTGGGGAGAGGGAATTGCTGGCAAATGCAGGAAGGGGGAGCACGTTCCAAGGATGGGGACCCCTCTTGGTCTGCAGACGCCTTGGTTGGAAAGTCTCTCTCAATCCAGCATGCCTTATCCTCCCCTCTTCAGGACGGTGAACTGAAGGTGGAGTACCGCGCCTGGAATCCCTTCCGCTCCAAACTGGCTGCTGCCATCCTTGGAGGCATTGACCAGATCCATATCAAGCCTGGTGCCAAAGTGCTGTACCTAGGAGCCGCATCAGGAACAACAGTGTCTCATGTCTCTGACATAGTTGGACCGGTAAGGAGACGCTTTGGGGTACCTGAGACTGCGGGTGTACCTTAAACTGCTGCCAGGTATTGCTGTTTGTACAGATAACGCTGTGCAGTCTTAAGCTAGTGAGTTGCAACAGGAGTAGCAGGGGTGCTGCAGAAAACAACTTCTTGAGTAGTTCCCGCAGCTTGCAAATATCAATACAGTGGTACCTCGGGTTACATACGCTTCAGGTTACAGACTCCACTAACCCAAGAAATAGTACCTTGAGTTAAGAACTTTGCTTCAGGATGAGAACAGAAATCGCACGGTGGTAGCAGGAGGCCCCATTAGCTAAAGTGGTGCTTCAGGTTAAGAACAGTTTCAGGTTAAGAACGGACCTCTGGAACGAATTAAGTACTTAACCCAAGGTACCACTGTAGAGACCTAATCCCCATCTCCAAGCTTGGGACTGGAGGGGAGTGTAGGGACAGGAATCATCAGTGGAAGTTGTCTTAATACTAAGTCAGGCGACTGGTCCATTCAGAGTAGCATTGTCTACACTTCTCTCCAGGGTTTCCAACCAGGGACATCCCCTGTTTTGAGATGCTGGGGATTGAACCTGAGATCTTGTAGATGCTCTGCCACCAAGCTGTGGCTTCCATCCCCACATTTTCCCCATGATACTCGAGTGCTTTGGCAACTCAGCACTCAGCTCTTTTCTCCAGAGCTGAAAGAGAAGACTGCAGCTTGCTTTTGGTGCCTAGCGGGCAGGCTGTCCAGTGCTTCCATGCTGTAAGTGTCAAGTTACCAGCCCTGAGGTTAGGAATCTTCCCTAGGCCAGCACTTCTGGAGACAGCATAATTGCAGGGATTATCCCTTCCTGCTTCCAGGTGTTGTTCAAGATGGTAAAAGCAAAAAAATGATTTCATGGGTTGGCAAATGTGGTTCAGTGTGAGCAGGTGTAAAGTGATACATATTGTGGAATAACCTTAATTTTACATATATGCTAATAGGCATCTAAACTGCCAGTGACTGACCAGGAAGGCCATCTTGATGTAGTGGTGAATAGGTCGGTGAAGGTGTTGACCTGGTGTGTGGCAGCTATGCAAAAAGGCAAATTACATTAGAGAAGAGTGAAAATAAATTTGCCAGTATCTTAATATTGTTATGTGAATCTGTGTTGCAACTGCACTTGGAATACTGTGTGCATTTATGTTCTCTGCAGAATATATTGTATAGCTGGAAAAATGTGATGGGGAAAAATTGGGGTCAGAAAACTAACTTGTTGTGTAACAAACAAATACAGTTGTACACGAAATAATTTTAAGCAGTTGAATGACAATGAAAAACAGTGTTGATCCAGATATTGAATGACAATGAAAAACAGTGTTGATCCAGAGCAAAAGAATCCAAACACAGTGTATACTAAGAAATACTTAAATTGTGCATAGCTATAACTCACAAATTAACAAAGAACCCAAACACTTCTTGACCTTAGTCGTCTTCAGTGGTTTCTGTACCATCTACTTAAAAACTGTTTGGCATAAAAGCAAATATGAGTCTGCAAAACAATGAAACAATTACACACACACACACAATCAGACAATCACAATCAGACAATCACAATCAAAAGTACTGTAACTCCACCTTTAATTTAAATGCTATTTTTAAAAAAACCTGATTGGCCACTGCAAGAACAGAATGATGGCCTTTCATCTAATTAGCAAAATGGCCCTTATGTCTGGGGCTCCTCTAGCCATCCTTGCCCAGTGAGTAGTAGATTGTTGCTGAAGGTGATAAGTGGAACTGGTGAGTGCTGCTCTTTAGACTATTTCTAGCTATTTTATCAAAGGTGATCACTCAGGGCTTCAGCAGTGGCATTGGGCGATGTCCTTCATGAACACTTTTTCCTGTTCTGGGCCGTGGACAAGGCACTGACTCCCTTGCTTCCTGCTTCTTACCCAACAGGAGGGCCTTGTGTACGCTGTGGAGTTCTCCCATCGCTCGGGTCGCGACCTCATCAATGTGGCAAAGAAACGAACCAACATTATCCCCGTAATAGAGGATGCACGGCACCCACACAAATACCGCATGTTGCTTGGTAAGATGTCTGTGAAACCTTAACACCTGAGCAAATAAGCCTTCCTTTCATGCAGCGGTTCTCAGCCTGTGGGTCCCCAGATATTGTTGAACTACAACTCCCATCATGCCCTGAGCTCTGGCCTTGCTAGCTAGGAGTGACGGGAGTTGTAGTTCAACAACATCTGGGGACCCACAGGTTGAGAAAGGCTGCTTTCATGTTTCTTGGTTGAGCTCGACATCCCTTAGAGGAGCACCCTCTCTCGTCTGTCTTCTGTTTCCTCCACCCACTGGGTGAAAGCAGCTGCCCATGGATTGCAAGAGCCTTAGTAACATTAATACTTGCATTATGCCAAGCCCAACTGTCTCTGTGTTGTCTACAGACAAGCAGTGAGGCTCCAAGGATTCAGGCAAGGGTCTTTTCCAGCCTTAGATGCTGGAGACAGAGCCTGGGAACTTCTGCAGGCATGCCATGTGCCAGGTGTGGGGAAATTTTGCTTGCTGGGGCTGGTGGTGTTCCCCATACCTGGCATATGATCTACCTCTGAGAAACATCCATTTATGTTTATTTTGTTTATTGGGAACTGGCAAGCTGCTAGTAACTGATGCTGGGGATTGTACAAAATACAGTGGTGCCCCGCAAGACGGATGCCTCGCAAGACGAAAAACCCGCTAGACGAAAGGGTTTTCCGTTTTTCGATGCGCTTCGCAAGACGATTTTCCCTATGGGCTTGCTTCACAAGACGGAAACGTCTTGCGAGTCTTGCAATTTTTTTCGCTTCCCCCCCCCTTTTTTCTAAGCCACTAATAGCCTTTTAGCCGCTAAGCTTTAATAGCTGCTAAGCCGCTAATAGGGTTGCTTCGCAAGACGAAAAAACCGCTAGACGAAGAGACTCGCGGAACGGATTATTTTCGTCTTGCGAGGCACCACTATAAAAGTGTCTTGGGTGTTCTTCACTTCTAGACCATTGACAGGGAAGGTTCCTAACAGTCTAGGTTTTGTTAGTTTGAACTCAGCGATCAGATAAAAGTCTGAGCAGTTCCTCTAAATCAGTGGTTCCCAATTAGGGGTCCGCGGCCCCACCCCTTGCCTCCCCCACAAACTAAATTTTTGTCATTTTTGCATGGTAATATCACAAATTTTATGGTGTGTTTTAGTGCTGTGCCAATATCAATATATTGGCCAATATATTGAAATCATCCCCACACCTGATCTGCACATACCCCACCTGCCTGATCTCTGTGACTGCTGCTTCCCTTATCCCCATGCCTGATCTACACGCACCCCACACACCTGATCTCCGCAACTGCTCCTTCCCTCATTCCTGTGCCTCATCTCCCATTTCAGACATTGTGATATATCAGAATATTGTGATGTTTAGCTGCTGATATATCACGATGCTGAAAACCAGATATCGCTCAGCCCTAGTCTGTTTTTAATATAGCTAAAATCCTTTGCTTATTAGGGGCTACCCCACATTATGTTCAGAAAATTGCTTTGCAGAGGTAACTACCATAAAGTTATCAAAAGTAAGGGGTCTGTAGCCTGGCTTTTGAAAAATAAGGAATCCTAAGTAATTAGCTAACTGGGAACCACTGTCCTAAATAAATGTGGGTAAAGTAGGTTAAATGAACACCGCTGCTGATTTAATCACAAAAGTGCAGGGGCAGATCTTGACATTCTAAGCTGGAAGTGGGAAACAGGGTTAGGGGGCTGAATCTGGAAGTCCCTCACCTCCTGTGGCCCACTTTGCTGGGTGGGTGGAGCCACCCACCTGTCAATCAACCGGTGCCACCATGACACCAGGGTAACTTGGCTTTAAAGGAAATAATTGGAACCACAGCCTAAGTGTGCTTCCAGCCCTTCCTTTGCAGCCCAGCTTGAGTTCAAGCCACAGCTGCAAAGGCAAAATGATACTTTGCATTGAAAAGTCCACCCTCGTTACATGTGGCACCTTTTTCTGTTGCAAAGTATGGTGACAGGAAGAGGCGCCGAATATAAAAAGAGCTGACTTCCTGATGCAAAGGAAGAATCAAGTGTGTACTCCTGATTCTTTGTCCTCTTAGCCATGGCTTGAAATTTGCTGTGGCCAAAGCAGACAGGCCTGGGAAAGGTGTTGAACTAAGCCATTACTGCTCTAGGCTCTGCTGTTTTTCTTTTGCCTGATGACCTTATTTCAAGTGAGGAAAGCAGGGCAACTTCCAGGCCCCTTATTCAATACGCCCCCTTGCTTTGCAGGCATGGTAGATGTGATCTTCGCAGATGTGGCTCAGCCCGACCAGTCACGTATTGTGGCTTTAAACGCACACAATTTCTTGAAGAATGGTGGCCATTTTGTCATCTCCATCAAGGTAATGTTTAGTACGACTGTTATATTTTCTAACTGTATGGCCTTCAGTGGGGGGTTTTCTTCGCCTTCGGCTGGAGAGTCAACAGAGGCTAAGAGCTGGTTTCCGGTAGTCCATTGGAATTCCATCTCCCTCATCAGGAAGACCAACCATTCTGGGGCAGGATTCACAAGTCTCACCTTCTTCTGGTCATGGCAGTTTGCTGTCTGTCAAGACACTTATGCAAACATAAAGAATTATGCCCAAACCTCGCTGGTTTAGATATCAAAAGAGCCTAGACCATGCCCGCTTCCTTTCTTGTGCTTTGCTGGTCAGTGGCAGCTATTTTCAGGCAGAAACCATGGAGAGTGTGGTGGGGCAAGTGAATGTATCGGAGTAAGAGAGATCAGACAAATCCATTTTTCTTTTGTCTCTCTCCTGCTCATTGGCTGCAGCCGTTTTAGGACAATACCATGATGGGCAGGGAAGAGAGATTGCTGATTCCCATAGGAATCAATGGAAATTGTGGAATTGTTAGGCCTAACGAACCATTTCCAACGAAAGCTTTGTGGCCGTAAGCGGCGCCTAGGTGTATAGAGATATGGCCAATATGCCTTCCACCCAACCGACAAGTGTTAACACCTATTTGGACTGCTGGAGGTAATCTCTGGAGTTGTGTTGGAGAACCCCAGGACTGTTTTCTTAGAGGGGGGAGGCAACATTCATGCTAATGCTGCCTCAAGGTGTCCAGTAATTTGAGCAATCTGGAGGTGAGTGACAGCATGGTCTTTAGACGGCAGGGGTAAAGGTGACCATTTCTTAAGAAGCCCCCTGTGGATCTAGAAGTGTGTGATACCTACTGCCAGCTCACAATCTTCCTCTTGGGGGAAGGTTCTCAAGCTGGTGGTGGCTGTGATCTTGGGAAGAAACTGGTTATCTGGACCCATTCCAGTCTTGGTCCAGACCTGATTCAGAGACCACACTGACCTTGTTTGCCCTGGGAGATGACTTTTATTGAGACGGAGACGCAAAAATGCAACCCATTTGCTTTTTGATCTATCAGTTGCCTTTGATAACACTGATCCTAGCGGTGTGTTTTGGTGGGAGTAAGACACAGTACTACGGTGGTTTGGCTTCTGCCTATGGGGCCAGTTCCATCCAGAAAATAGAATTGGGGGGAAGTAGCATCTTTGCCTCCTTGCAGTCACACTGTGGGGTGCCACAGGATTCCATCGTGTCCCCAAGGCTATTAAAGCCATTATGTATGCTTTTTAGCAGGTTTGGCGATTTGCAAAGAATGCCCAAATGCATTTCTTTGTAACTTCTGCATAGTCATACATAACTTGGGTCCTGGTTAAGGGTGACCTGCAGAAAGGCCAAGAAGCTGAAACTGAATCCTGCCAATGAAGAGGCCTTTGAGGGTGGGCGTTTCCTGGCTCTGAAAATTAGACAGGGTCCCTGTTCTGACGGGTGTGCAACCAGGCTGCTAGCATGCTCCTATAACATAAGGGAGCGATGAATTGTCCCTCTTAGCCAGGGGTCAGCAAACTTTTTCAGCAGGGGGCTGGTCCACTGTCCCTCAAACCTTGTGGGGGGGGCGGACTATATTTTTTGGGGGGAAATGAACGAATTCTTATGCCCCACAAATAACCCAGAGATGCATTTTAAATGAAAGGACACATTCTACTCATGTAAAAACATGCTGATTCCCAGACCATCTGCAGGCTGGATTTAGAAGGCGATGGGCTGGATCTGGTCTCCGGGCCTTATTTGCCTACCCATGCTCTTAGATAAGCTTGAAGGCTTGCTGTTAGACTGACCTGCTTGACCTCTCTCCTCCCAGGCCAACTGCATTGACTCAACAGCAGCACCCGAGGCTGTCTTTGCATCAGAGGTGAAGAAAATGCAGCAGGAGAACATGAAACCCCAAGAGCAGTTGACTTTGGAGCCCTATGAGCGGGACCATGCTGTAGTAGTTGGCATTTACAGGTACAGTAAAGTCTGGGGGTGCTGATTTCTGGATGCGCTTGGTATTTCCTTGGAGGCGTAAAAGGGGAACAGGTAGCATTGGGACATAATGAGGAGCAACTACTGTTTTTCCCACCCCACACTTGAGCAGAGGGAAGATCGGGCTTGTTACAGGGTTGGAAAAGAACCATGGTGTTGATGGGACTTGTGTGCACACTGTGTATTCTGTGTGTATTCTGACCAATAAATAGCAGCCAAGCGATCTAAATAAGTTGCAAAGCAGGCCAGATATGTGTCTGGTTTGCATGATAATGGTTTCCCCCCCCACTCTGATCAAACTCCTTTGATCAGACAGTATCCAACACATTTCTTCCGTTCGTGCGACGGGACTTCCCTTCCCTCTCCTCTACCGACACACACCCATTATCTCTTAAAATCATTGCCATCTGTAAAGTATGCCAGTCTCCACACTAACTGGGTTTCCCTGTTGTACAGGAACCTGAGAAGTTGCCCTTCATCTGTCAGACCATTTGCCCAAGGTCTTAACTAAACCCTGTCCACTGTGGCTGGCAGTGGCTCTCCAGGGTCTTATGCTGAGGTCTTTTCCATCCCTTGGAAAAGTCCTATGACTGCAACTCCTATCAGCCTCGGGAAGCATAGCCAATGACTAGCGGTGATGGGGGTTGCAGTTCAGCAACACTGAGAGGGGAGCAGGCACAGGTTCCCCACACCTGTCCCAACAGAACAAGGGTTGCTAGTTCAATTGCAAGAAATTACCCGCCTGGCCCCAATTAAATATATTAATGTCTTTCTGCAATTGATCTCTCTTCTCTACTTCCCCCCTCCCTTTCCCTTATATGTCACATGTCTTCTTTTCTTAAACTCTGCACTTGAAGGCAAAGCTCTATCTTAAGTAAGGAGCTACCTATCTAAAACAGGATAAAAATATGAACAGGAATATAATGTATTTACAGTTCGCACAAGGAACTGGAACAAAGAAAAAGTTACAGAATGTAAAATACGTAAGATCTTTAAAGGAATCAGAAAGCAATTGTAGATTGTCTAAAAGGAAAATGCAAATCTTTGGAAGGTTTGCTACTTGCTTAGTGACTCAAAAAATAGGAGACCAAAAGGTGCTTCAAAAAGAATTTGGGATACAATTACAGCAATAAAATAAAAACAGCTACGTCAAAGTTCATGCAGTATAATTGAGGATATCCATAAATAGCCTTCAAGCTCATTGATCTCTGGAGGACAGGCACTACAGCCCTCTCTCATGGGTGTCTAACTTGTGGTTCCCCAGATGTTACTGAACTCTTAATGTGACCTTCAAAAGTTTGTTCAAATGCATACTAATTTAGGTTGGGGGTGCTAAATCATCAGCCATTCCCTTGCAACAGCTTTTGACTAGTTGTATTTCAACAGAGGCTTCATCAGCATTGCTTAATTCACTAGGCTCCAATTTGTGTGTTACAGGAATTGGTTCATCTGATATGATGACAGTGTGAGTCCCTGTTATTGAAATCGTTCTGTGTTGTGTTGCCCTTGCTTGTCACGTTACTGCAAGTAGCTGGCAGGAAACAGTATCCTGGTATGTGTGCCGTACATACCTGGGAAGATTGAGAGTCTTTCCATGAAATGGCTAATGCCTGGTTTAGGCTCCTGCAATCATCGATATCCTTGTTGCCTCCCACTCGGCCTTTCCTATCAGGATTACCACGGAATACTCACAAAATGAACTTTTGTGTATGAGAAGCTGCTGTTGATACTGAATGGTACATTTTAGAAAATAACTTCTGCATTTACAATGTCAAAGCACATTGGTCAACAGTCTGTTAACAAACATTCTCCTTTTCCTTACAGACCACCTCCTAAACAGAAGAAATAAAGTGTGGAAGCTAGTAGGTGACCATTGCAACAGTGCTTTAGGTCAGAGTTGCTTTTTCTGCCGCTTCAACGATACAGGACTCTTTCTACTGACTAGACCCCAGCTTTCTTAAGGCCAAGCACTTACGCAGAGATGCTGTTGTGCGTTGGTGTTCTGTGGCGTTATCAAATGTGTATATTTTTTATTAAAATAAGTAATGTAGATATGGTTTTGCTTGTGGACTTGCATATAATTAACAAGGATCAGAATTAGTGTAGTAGCTTGTAAAACTTGCCAGAGTCTCCTTTTAATATGTATTTGGTACAGGACTGTAACAAGTGGGGTGCCGCAGGGTTGTGTCCTGGGCCCGTTATTGTTCAATGACTTGGATGAAGGAATTGAGGGGGTGTTCATCAGATTTGCAGATGACATTAAACTGGGAGGGGCAGCCAGTGCCACTGAAGACTGATCAGGATTCAAGATGAGCTTAACAGAGAACTGGGCCCAAACTAACAAAATGAATTTCAGTAGGGACAAATGTAAGGTTCTGCACTTAGGCAGGAAGAACCAGCTGCTCAAATATAAGATGGGGGACATCTGGCTTGCCAGTAGTACGTTTGAAAAGGATCTAGGAGTCTTAGTAGAGCACAGGCTTAACACAAGTCAACAGTGTGATGCAGCAGCACATAGCTAATGCTGCCTCAACAGAAGTATAGTTTTGAGATCAAGGGAAGTCATAGTACTGCTCTATTCTACTTTGGTCACACCACGTTTGGAGTACTGTGTCCAGTTCTGGGCACCACAATTTAAGGAGGATACTGACAAGCTGGAAGGTGTGCAGAGGAGAGTCACCAAGATGATCCAAGGGTCTGGAAACCAAGCCTTCTGAGGAGCAGCTGAGGGAACTAGGTAAAGGGTGTATGGGGTGTTAGAGGAGGGATAGTACCTCTGGTGGGCCACGCATGCGCCTTCTGGGGTAGTTTGTCCATCTGCCTCCACCCTGCACTGGGTTCTCACCTGTGGCTCCTAGAAGCTGCTGGCGTATGCCAGTGGCCACACCCTGGGGAACGGCTTTGACTGGCCAGCTAAACCAAATGAGGGTAGTTGTTGGGTCTCCAACCTTCAGTGGGTATGGGACTTGCCCTGCACGTGAAGACAGGCTTCAGCAGATTGAGTGGACAAGACCAATAGTGGGCCCAACGGTCAAGAAGGTGGTTTCTACACAGGCAGTAGAGGGAAGTAAAGGAACATGGGGCTCGTCAACCTGGGAAGGTAGCCCGTCTAGGAGAAGGAAACGCTGATCCTACACCTCCGCTGCCTTGTGGAATATCTTGAGGAGAAGAAAAGGCTAAAGAGTAAAACCCTACACAATACAGAGTGGGGGCCCCGGACAGTTGGGTGGTGTCTTGTATGCCTCCTTCCAGCAACTCCTGCAGCCAAGCTTTTGCCTGATGTATTGTGCTGCTTTCCTTTGGACTACATCAGCAAGCCTGGGGGGGGTGTCTTCTGAGCAGCCTAGGACCTCCATACACACTGCCCAGGTTTGCACCCCAGAGAGTTCATTTTGGTGCTGCTAACGCAGCAAAAACATTGCAGGAAGCAGCAGTTGCAAGTTGCCAGTTTCTGCATCCACAGTGGATGCTGTGACTCTCCAACAGTTTGATTTCACCCCTGGATGCACACTCCATTCTCTTTCAAGACAGACTGATGCCAACAGCAGCCTGGTAAAGAGACTGAGAAGAGAAATAATAGTCATCGTCAAACATCTAAAGGGCTGTCACATGGAGCAAGATTTTTTTCTCCTGCACTAGCAGCTAGAACCCAAATCAATGCATCCAAGTTACAAGAAGAGAGATTCTGACTAAACATCAGGAAGAACCTTCTTTCTGTATGGGCCATTTGAATGTGGAACAGACTCCTGTGAGAGGTGATGGGCTCTTTCCTTGGAGGTCTTTAAGCAGCAGTTGGGTGGTAATCTGTCATGTATGACCTAGTTTATATTCCTGCATTGCAGGGTGTTGGATTAGTTGAACCTTTAAATTTTTTTCAACTCTACAGTTCTAGGATTCCAGGATGAGTTCCACTTCTGTACTCTTCATCTTCAAGTGGTAGCTTGGGAGTTACAGGCAGTTCACAGCCTAAAATGGGTCACACCCAACATCAGCACCATTTAAAAAAAGTTGTTTAGGATATGTTTTTAAATTGAGGAAGACGACCCAACTAGGCGTAAGAGGAAAAATAGAGGCTGCCAAGGTGTGGGGTAGACAGAGAAATATGACTGCATTGTGAGGCAATATAATGGCCAACATTCATTATGTAAAACTGACCAGTTAGCTCTAGAAATCTGATTTTGCATACATATGCTTGTAAAATACATCCTGGGATCCTGAGATGACCAAAGTACTCATCTCTTTTAAGTTTGTTTCCAGGCTCAGTGAAGACATGATATAAAATCAGATGGGTCTCTGTCCTGAAGGCAAGACATAGATGGGCATGGGGAAGGGACATCTCATGGTGTTTGATGTTAAAAAAATTGGATGACTCTGTAGTTTCTTTTGGGCTGGGTGGCAGATGTTTCTCCTAGATGGTATGGTTTCAGTACACACCAGCACCACTCTGCCCCATTAAAAAATCCTGGATTATTGCATATCTTTGGTGAAATTCTATGAGGCATTTAGAAATTTACTATGCATGTTAAGCCTAGACTAGCATCCCAGTACTGGATATGAAGGAAACTTCTCCAGAGCTGTGGAATGTTGCATCACAGCATCATCCTGTAGTCTGTACTGCCTGGTTAGCACCTAAAGCAGGGATCAGCAAGGTTTACCTTGCCTGGGCTGGTTCTCTCCAGTGGAGATCCCGTCATGGGCCAGATCGCACATGAGCGAGCGCGCCCGTGATTCCCAGCGTCTGTGCAGGCGTGATTTCTGGCACCGCAAAAGCAAGTCCCCACGCCGGTTTAGTGCAGCGCACAGGGACTCGCTGAGCGGGCGGCTCAGTTCAGGGGCAGCTCATGGGCTGGCTAAACGACCCCCATGGGCCGCAGGTTGCCGACCCCTGACCTAGTGATAGTTCCCATCACAGGGGCTGCATTGTAGGCTTCTCCCACATGTAACAGGACTTCTCCCACATGCAGCAGGATTAGGACTGTTACGCGCTGCACCATGCAGTTAGCTTCCCCAACTGAGAGGGGGGTGTCATTTCAAATGCTTCCCTGACCTACAAATCCAAATGCCTGATATTTTTGATAGTTGGTGCTCCTTAAAATACTGCTATCGGCAGTACCATCTCCATGCCACCAAGGTGATGTCAGCACACTGCTCTGGTATGCAGAAGGTGAACGTAAGGAACTTAAGAGGCTTCCCCAGCCCTGCCTGCGGAAGGACTGCACACAGGGCCTTCTGCATTCAAAGCAGGTGCTCTACCACGGCCAAATATCACTAAGGACTAGGGGAGAAAGGTTTCAAATTGCCCTTTTGTTCTGCTCTTAAGTCTTCCCCTCCACTATCCTCTGGGAAAGCATTCAACGGGTGCTAGGCTTTGGGGCACAAATCTAGGGCACCCCTCAGTAAAAATGAGGACGGTCCCCAAATGCAGATGGACTGTCTTGCTACGTTTTTTGGAGTACTGTAATCCACACTGCCATCTAAAGAGGAGTGGAGGGATGTCTAAAGACCACTGCGCCCAGAAGCCTTAGCATTACCTAACTGCGCCGCTGTACGAAACGATAGGGAGCACCCACACCAACCCCCTTCCTTTCAATCTGCAGTGGTACGGTCCAGAATTCTACCCTCTCATTCTGTGTCACGTAGAGCGAGAGAACGGCTCTAAGCTTCGCGGCTGCCATTCTGGAAAGGGACGTGAGTGAGGGGTGGGGTGGAGGGAAGGAGCGTTATAGACACACACTCACACACGGCGGCCCGCAGACACTTGCGCATGCGCACATCCGTTTGGGAGGGAGGAGCGTCGAAAGGGAAAGAGGCACGCGCTCCTGAAGAGAGAAAGAGCGCGCGCGGGCGCGCGTCCATTTCTTCCCCCTCCCCCTCCCAGCCCGCTGCCTCACGTGGCCACGCCGGCGGGGCGCATGCGCTCGGCGGCGGCAACGGAGGCGGTTTGTTGTGGTCGCCATTTTTTGTTGCATTACTGGGAAATCCCGGCGCCGGAGCAGCCGCCGGAGTACGCCCCTTGCGCTGGGGGTGGGGGCGCAACCCGCCCGCCTGCCGCGCCCCGCCCCCAGCGCGCTTCTCCTCCTCAGCCCCAGCTTTGAAACACGCCGCGGGCCGCAGCCGCCTCCTCAGGTAAGAGACCCGCCCGCCTGCCTGCCGCTCCCCATCCGACCGCCCTCCGGGCCCTTCCCAGGGAGAGGAAGGAGAGAGGAGGGGAGGGAGGGACGGAGGGGAGGGAGAGAAAGGCGGGCGCCGTCGCGCCTTCCTCTTCCTCCCCGACCCCCCCTCCCCCAACCGCCACCCGTCCAATCCTTCCCGCCTTTCTCCTCAGCTCATCCCGGCTGCGGCGGGCAGATTCTCCCAGGGAGCCGGACTCTCTCCCTCTTTCGTCAGGCCCCGCCCCTGGCCGGCTCTTCTCCGGCTTCGCCTCGCCTCGGGCGGGACCCCGCTCGTCCTCCCGGCCGGGCCGCCCCGCCCCGCCCTCATCCCCTCCCCGCCGCCCGACCCCACCCTGATTCTCCGCCGCCGCCTTTTCTCCCACTTCCTTCCCCCAAAACTTCTGCCCTCCGCAGCGCAGCCGCCCGTTTCTGCCTTCTCCTCCCCGATAGGCCCGGCCTTCCTTACTGAGTTCCCACATCCTCCTCCTCCTCCTCTGATCGTTGCTGCTGCTGGTGGTGGTGCATGGATGGACAAGACCCATCTTTTTTCTCTCCCCCCCCTTCCCTTCGTCTTTCTTTCTTGCAGCCGTGTTAGTCTTTATTACATTAAGCACCACCCCACACTGTTTTCAGGCTTGTGGCGCCTTTTCAGTGTATTATTTTACTTCGTCGGAGGGCAAAAAAAAAAAAAGATTTCTGTGGCAATCTAATAGCGATATCAAATGCTCATTATTGTGATAGCAATATAACGGTATCAGATATTCGATTGGTATTAAATATTAAAACCACTGAAGCTTAGGCTCCAGTAAATCCAGTAGTCTTTAAGGTGCTCTCCTCGCCCCCCACCCCAAATCTCTTGGGCATTTGTGATGTGCAAATGCCTCTGGATGAGAAAATCACTGAGTTCTGCTAACCTCAAACATATATGTGTATTGAGTGGGTGGGGTTTTTTTAAAAAAAAATCTAGATGAATTAATCTATACTAATTTTTAGATGTACAAGGTGGTTAAAATGATGAGCCCTTTTAACTTCAGGTGAGCTAGGATTACCATAAATTAGTAAAGTAGGTAAATGTTGCTCCACTGTGCACCATGATTGATATGGGGCTTCTTGCATCAAGATACCTGTTGGGTAAAGCTCAGCCTTAAAATTAAGAGAGTTTACTCCATTGGTTTAAATGAGATGTGGGTTGATCCCTTTGGGGATTTTACTCCTTCCAGGAAGTGAATTTATGTTTATATTTTTGTTGTATTTTTGGATAGCCCCATAAACAAGGATGTCTCCCCCTGCCCACAATCATGCTGTGAGCATTTCAACTATTGTGGTGTAATAGTACACTTGAGTTGTCTTCCTTTCTCTGGAGAAAGTTACCTAGAATACACAACCTTCATAAACTGCCCTCATCATAATGTGTCCTATGTTCTCAATCTTCCCCTCCCAGGTGAGGATAAATCAGTACATGGTATTTGTAACCTTTGGCTCAGCACTAATTACTATAGTGTGTTACTTGTATCTTTTATTTTTTTTAAAAAAAATCTTATCTCTCTCCCCCTCCCTGCCGCAGTTTCTTATGCTAATACCATAAATGCCATCATGCATAATTTCAGTAATAAGTTGCAATGATATCATTTGCAGCAGCTATGAATGGTAAGAGCAGGTAGTGGAAAAGAGATTTAAGTTGACAATACAGATAACCTGTAGAACCCTTGCTCCAGGATGTTGCTGACGCCAGGTATTTAATAGTATCTATAAAGAAATAATCAGCACAATCATATTAATGTTTGCTCTGAAATAAGTGCTGTTATGTGTAGTAAGGTTGCTCCCTAACTGCAATGAGCACAAACCATTGAACACAGGGGGACTTCTTTGTAACATATATAGATATAGATAGGATTGTGCTGTAGATGTTTCACAAATAAAACAGATGGGATATAATTGTTTTCCATACGTACCTACATCTTGTGATGGAATTTATTTAATTCTGTAGTCTGGATGGTAGTTGCTTTTACCAGTGCTGTCTTTATGACCTCAATGCTTTATGACCCCATGTGCCAGCTTACTTGGGTCCAGTTAATCACAACTTTGCGTAAATTGAGATTTCCTTTGGTTTCCTGGAGCAGTTCCGTCTATGCATATTTGTGATACCTGTTGCTATTTACAAATGAGGTCATTCTTAGAAACAAATATAGAAAATATTTAATCTGCTTATCAGCAGTTGGTTTCTGAAAACCCCTGTATTGGTTCATAGAACTTTAGTAAGAGACCCAGATTTCTGTAGGTTCAGAAATTGTTTGTAGTTGTTGATGTGGATGTCAGGTTAGATATCTTGCATCTCTAGCTGTGCCTAAGTTGAACCTGTAAGTAAGGTTGAGACATGAATTTGTGGCATCTGTACAGCACTGGCAATTATTTGTTAGCCCCTGATTTTGAATAATAGGTTTTCTTGTTCTCAGACTCACACTACTGCAGTAATGTGAGGACATGTACTATCTCAGGTGTAATCGTAGCATATTAACTCATTTATGAGTGAGCACAACTTTTAAGAAACTAAGAATGTTGGATGAACTTTATGCATTTTTTTCTGCATGGTCACTAGTAGGCAACATTTGTGCAGTATTTAAGTTCAGCATATGCCTGATTTCATACTAGTCTGCCCTATGCTCTTGCAAAACCCCTCCTGCCATTGTGAAGCCATGAGTATTTTCTTCACCTAGTCTAGCCTACACAGTACTGTAAGAGGTAGTATCACCGAAACCTGTGAGATAACTATGCCGTGCTAAGTGAGTGGAGACTAAGAAACCTATGGTGGAATTAATCTTTTCCACTCCTCTAGAATGGAAGCCTTTGGGAAAGGACCATCGGATAACATGTTGCAGACTCTTGTAAACTAGGTAGAAGAATAGGGGCTTCCTTTCCTTGTTAGGGTGCACTAATAGCTCAGGAGCATAAAAAGTTGTGGGACTGGTTGTTTCTGCAGCTGAGGAGGCTGAGCGGATAGGTGTCTCACTTTTTCTGATTTACCCAGAATGTTCAGATACAGGATTTTGGATGGGTAGAATATTTGTGTAGGTTGTTTGCTTGCTTGTTATTTGAAGTTACATAGCCTTTCACACTTGGGGTTCAGGTTTTTTACACACTGACTGAAAGTGCCACTGGGGACATGGAAAGGTTACAGTGCTATAGGCACTTCCTGTGGATGCTCACTGATACCATGGTATTTACTGATAACATGTTGTTAGACGGACAGTACAGATAAGGATCAGGAAGTTATTTTGTGATAGAAGTTGATGATTTCATAAACCTCAGTAGTAGTTCAGTGGAAGATGACCCTTGGTAGTAAGTACAGTGAAAGGTGACATGGTTGGGATGTAGTAAATACTTTGTTCTTAGCTGAAAAGGACAGTAAAGAAGGAAAGAGAAGCTCTTTGAGTCTTGGCAAAATACAAGATAGCTACGAGCAACAAAATGTGAATTAACAAAAAAAAAAAAAGACGAATTGATTATTGGATTACTAAATGGGTATTTTCACTAAGGATGCAGAGATATTAATAACTTTGTATAAGGCTTTGATGAAAGATATTCCAGATGTTCAAGAAGCATAATTTTATAGAACCATGGAGCTGAAGGACCCCAAGGCCACCTCGTTTATTCACCATCACAAGGTGGGGTTATCTGTAAGATCAATCCATGAAAATTCAAACCACAACATGTCACAAGCTGAGAGCAAGTGCATCACATAACTCTGTAAGCATAAATCATTTTAGGTGATTGAAATGAGCAGTCCAAGGCACATGCTGCAAATTCATGTTGTTTGTGACCCCTTTAGAATGAGTTTACTGCAGGGCAAACTTTTGTCTACAGCCTTTTTCACCTGGTGCTAGTTGCAGAATTCTGACATCTTTGCAGTGATAGACTATTATGGTTACTGTTCTAGAAGATGGAACAAGTTTTGCATGGTTTTTCATAGGCAACCACAGCATCTGGTGCAGCCACCAGGTACATTAAGGGCACCAAAATACCTGTTTCCTTCATGGCTTGTATTGGATGTGGCAATAGCCCAGAAGTGGGGAACTCCTTTCTCCACCCACCCCTGCAGGCCAACTTGTGACATATGTGCAGGGGCTGTCATGCAGAAAGGTGACAACGTGAAAGAGACTCACCTTTTAAATCCGTTTGCAAACAGTTTCAATACATGCTGCTTGCAAATGGACTTCAAAATGATGGCAGCCATACCTTTACCTGACTTCAAATATGATGTTAGAAGTGGGACAAATAGGTATGGTTTGGAGGAAATGGCCTTGCAGGCAAAATTAGGACTTCTGGGCCTAATTAGGCCCATGAGCTGGAGGTTCCTTGTCCCTGCAGTAGCAAAAGATCAGTGAGATGATCACTATACTAGAGTAAAAGTAAGTTGAATGAGAAACATGGCACTGTCTGTTCTGTTTACATTCCCAAAGAGAAACTGAAATGTTCTAAGGTGGTAAGCAAGCAGCTCTGAGTTTGACCTCTTAAAGCTGAGGTTGAAAGATGACCCGTCCACTTGAGAAATGATAGCCTTCTCTTAAGTGTGTGAATGGACAACAACATTATGATCTGGTGTCAGACTTAATATGGAACTAATAAGTTCCGTGGTTTTATAGAAAGGAGGTTTCTTGAACCTGTTAAGACATCTGACAAAGTTTCTGTAAAAATCAGAGGCTTTACATCAGTTGTCTGGGTAGGCTATTTTATTTTTCCTGGATGCTAGCAGAACACAAAATTGTTAGCTGGGTAATCCTTTTATAGTTCACAGACTTCATTTTGTGTTAATTTGATAAAAGACTGGTTGCAGAAAATCCACAAAGAAGAGGAAGGTGTTGTTGTTAAGGCTTGCATACATTTGTTGATACTCTGTTCTCAGTTCTTTTTGAGCTCTTGTTGAAACTATAGGATGGATATTGTTCAGCGGCCATAGCATAAATAACTCATTTGGCATTTAGCACACTAGGAAGCGTCTTCATCTATCTGAAGGAGAAGCTGGAAGTACAAAAAAGGACCTATTAAGAGTAGAAACAATGTGGCTTGTGAGAATCCTGTATCATTGTTGGTTTTACCATTGTGAAGGCTTCTTACTGTCATTCCAAATTACAGGGAAGTTGGGGCAGTATGACTACTTTGAGTTAAGAGCACATATGCTGATGGTCTTGCTGCCTCCTTTTACTATTTGCCTAAATTACTTTCTGCATAATTTCTCAATTAATTTAAACCATTAGGACTAATTCCTACCTGAATGGCTCCCCCACTTACCATTGTCCTGCCTTGAACTCAAGATCTGGGTGTGAGGTTGTACTTGAAGTTTTTCATACAGAATGTTGACAAACTGGATGCCATCAGATGGAACATAATTTACACAGAACTGCTATAAGGAGCCTGATGAAGTATCTTTAGTCTTTTCTATAAATCTTGTAGTCTACCTTACTTGGGTATCATTACATTTCATGAAATGTTTCTATGCTTACTTAACTTTTATCGGCCAGTGTTCCTGGTTGAAGCATTGTCCCAGCTCTCCAAATACCTTTTTCCAAATCCTGTGGAAATCAGTTCAGTCCTCCTCCTTCTCACATATCCAGCTTTAAATCCCCAAATACCTTGTTAACCATACTTAATTATTTTCTTTTACATCCTTCTTTCACATTTTGATTAAATGTTTACTTGTAGTAAACTTTGTGTGGGAAAATTTGCATTTTATTATAAGAGAAATAGAACTGTTAGTGGAGAAGGGTGGTGGTCCCATTTGACAATGTAGATCCAGTTCAGTTTGTGTTATCTCCTTCCTAGCCTTCTTTGATTGTTCAGATTTTGCATTCTAAACCAAGGTAGATGGAGACCAAATGGCACTGACTATGTCAGCACATCTCCTAGTTTCAACACTGTTGCAGAAGATGGGGAAAGGGAATTTCCTAGTGTCAAAAAAGAATGAATTTAAGATAATGTAAAAAATATGTTATATTAGGAGCCTAATATAGTGCTGTGGCCCACAATAATCATTCAGCTAAAATTGGTTTCACAATATTTTGGCCATAGTTTTAGGAAAGAGAAATATGTATAACAACCCTAACTCTGTATTCATAGTCAGATCATTGAGTTTATATAATTGGCTTTGAAATTCTGATTCAAGAGCAGGCCATTCCCAGCATTCCAAAAGCTTCCAACAAATTCAGGTTGTGATTGCCTCTGGACAATAGGTGTTTGGTTGTATTTGAACAACCTTAGTAAAGGAACTTGGACAGACCTGAAAGTCATTGCTTAAAATTTCAGCTCTGTTCACTGCGACTGACAACAACCCACATTAAAAGCTAGCAACTTCAGAATGAATTGGAAAATAATTGGTTAAACTAACATAACTCTCCAATGTACATGCAACTTAGTACTATGTGTAGTCTTAGGTAAAGGTAAAGGGACCCCTGACCATTAGGTCCAGTCATGGCCGACTCTGGGGTTGCGGCGCTCATCTCGCTTTATTGGCCGAGGGAGCCGGTGTACAGCTTCCGGGTCATGTGGCCAGCATGACTAAGCCGCTTCTGGTGAACCAGAACAGCACACGGAAACGCCATTTACCTTCCCGCCAGAGCAGTACCTATTTATCCACTCGCACTTTGACATGCTTTCAAACCGCTAGGTTGGCAGGAGCAGGGACCGAGCAACGGGAGCTCACCCCATCGCGGGGATTCGAACCACCGACCTTCTGATCGGCAAGTCCTAGGCTCTGTTAGTTTCCTCATATTTCAGAAGTGAATATTGAGCATAAACTAAAGTGATAAGAACTATGGTCAAAAAGAGAGAACTAGATTAGAATATTGAATATGGTATGAGGTTTGTCCATTGACTTAATACTAAATAAAACTGGAGAGCTCTGAGTAGTTTTTAAACAAGCACATATTTTATGCTAGTACAAACCTGTGGCTCTTAACTTGCACAGAATGTAGTAGTAGTCTCTAGTAATACTGAGTTAAAAAAATATTAAACCCATTCATGGAAGATCAGAGTATCTACAGTAAAACTGTCAATGGCTGGAGGAGAACAGCGGGAAGAGACTCTGTTAGTATCCTGGGTCATTAAAACATATTGTGACATCCAAATCTAGTCACTGTTGGAAACAGGATACTTGGCTGGCTGGACCTTTAGTATGACCCTGAATAGCTCCTCTTGTCTACTTAAGGCCTCTTCACTGAGACAGGATCTTTCACACCCAAACATGACTAGTAGGTTAATCCATGTCACCCATATTACTGCCAGCAGTCTGCTGCATAGTATTCCCCCTGCCACAGTCTTAGTTCTGTGCACTTGATTTGTGAGATTTCCATGTATGTAATTCAGTGAGAAATCTAGCAGTAATTCTAGGCTTAGGTATTTTCACTTGCACTGTGTTTGCTGCTGTATGATATCCTCATGACCAGTAATACAGTGTTTATCTTGAAAATATTATTATGCTCTGAACTCACTTCGGTCTGTGATGATAATATTCCCCAGCAATGTTTGTGACAGTGCCCTGAATCATCTCTATATACCCTACCTTTTACTCAGAAGTATGGCTCATAGACTTACGGAAACTTGTTCCAAGTAAGTGTGCTTATGATTTCAACATAAGCTTCTATCTTCAGCACTCTTGGAGGCACATTCCATTAAAGTCCGTGAGACATACTTTTCAGTGCAGTCTTGTTTTCCTCACTTTAATCCTTCCACATTGGTCTTCTCTGGCCTCTCTTGATATGTGTTGAATTTTATAAACAGGTTTTCTTTTGCTCTTCCTTTCCTCCCTGAGATGTTACTCAGGGCCCATATAATTCCACAACAGTGGCAGTTAACTCTTCAGTTCTTTTTGTCCAATATAAATATGAGCCCGTTACATGCTTTAATCCCATGGCTTTAGAATGAAGTTCAGCACAAGGGATTCCTAATCATTCTGGCCACATTTTGACTGGGAATATAACTAAGCTTTATGAGGCTTGCATGTGATGAAGGTAAGACTATTACTAAGTTGCAATGAGGAAAAGAGCTTTCAAGGACCATGGAATAGATTCCACCTCAAAGAAAGATGCCATCTTGCCAAACAAGATGTTTTTCAGTGCTCATTGTTTAAGGTGACAGTAGTCTGAAAGTTCCCAGGTTTATAATGAACTCTGTGGCATTCTGATGTAAATCACAGATAGATGTTTTTCTTCAATTAGGGAAAGGCCTGTGGCCCTTCAGATTTTGTTGGACTACAGCTACCAAAAACCGTGACCAATGGCCATGCTGGCTGGGATTGATGAGTGTTCAGAGTCCAAAACATTTGGAGTGCTGCAGGTTCCCCACCCCTGTTCTAAGGACAGACAAGTAGCTGGCATCCTTCCACATTGGATCATATGACATTAGAATTTTCTGCAAAGGTTTTGTTTGCTGCCTTAAGTTTTTGAGCATTTCTGAAGCCTGTAATTTAGACTGGGTTTGCCTGACCTTTTTTCTTTATTTCCACACCTCCAATAGCTTGAGTTGAGTCTCTAGGCCCAGTGGGTTAGAAAAAAATGGCAAGGAAATGCAGACCTGCAACACAGGTTAGCAGGCACCTAGGCTTAAATAAAAGTGAGGCTCCTAACTCATTTCAGGACCTTTTGGCTAGAACCTTGACAGTAGATTATAGGTTTCTGACTAGGGTGCAAGGTATTCAAGTTGTATGTGGAGACCTAGCCTTTTTTTACCCTTGTCCTTTTTAAGGAATCTGTGAAATGTCCAAAACCTCTGATCTGGTAGAACTGTGGCAGTGAACCTCTGTTGAGGATACCTGGTGCTCTGTGGCTGGCAAAAGAAAAGGCAGGCACAGCTAGGGAATTGCAGCCAGGCCAGGCAGCCTTTTATGTTAGCCTTGCCAGTTACACCGAAGGATGGAGACAGATAGGAAATTCAATTCAAGCACCCCATGGGATTCTGAACTGGGGGAGAGTTTTGCACCCAGCTGGCTCTGAGAGTCACTGAACGGGAGAGATCACGACTGCCGTGAGTGGCTGTGGCATCGTGCCAGCACCATGAGCCCTGTTGTTGCTGGGTCTCCCTTTGCAGGTTATTTCTAGCCCCTGTTCCTGGAAGGAGAGCCAGTTCTTTACCGAGGTATTTTTGGAGACTCTCGCCTTCTCCTCTTTCTTGCTTTGTTTGGGCATAATCAGCCCATTGCATCCCGGAGAACCTAGCAACACCGCCTGGCTTCCCATTGGTTCCCTGGCAGCTCCGCTTCTCCAATGAGAAGCTTGTTGCCATGGCAGAGGCACCACTGCACAGAAGCGAGTGAAGAGGCGGGGATTGAATTTGCTGCCTGGTGGAAATCTGCAGGGCAGAACAGGGACCAAGCAGAGGGTTAATGTGTAGCCTGTGGCCTGGAAGCGGAGTGCAGGCTTGGCCCTGTGCCAGTGACGTACAATGCCAGGGTGGGCTAACGGAATGAAACTCCCCTAGGTAGCCCTACATGTTTGGAAATGCAGCTTCTTGGCTAATTTCTCCTCTGCTGCAAAGAGAGCAAGTAACATGTTTCCTCTTCTCAACCCCTCCCCAGTCTGCTTCCCCCCCCCCCCCCCCCGCCGCACAGCAAGAAACTGCTTTGGCAAGGGACACACACAGTCTCAAAAAGCTTGTTGTGCATTCTCCTTGTGTAGGGACTGGGCGGCTGTTGCTGTACAGTTCCTTCAGAAGCCATTGCAGTGGTAGAGCTGATAGTGCTGACATGTTCAGAAATCATAGGGCCGCCCCATGAATGTCTGAAAGTATGTTAGGGTTCTTTTCGTTTCAGCGGTTAGTGTACATTGTAATGGTTTAGCCCCCTTGTTTCCTCAGACAACTATTTTGTGCTGCCGCTATCAATGTTTTTAAATTGATCTCTCATCTGGTAATCTGTTTTATGGTTCTTGGTTTTTGGAAGGAATTGCCTTGTTGCAGTAATTTGGCTGTGGCAGATTCCAAAAGCTGCACCCATAAACTCTTACCCCCATCCTTTCCCTTAGGAGGCCTAATTGGAAAACCTAGCTCTAGCACACATTAGGGCTAGTAAACCTCAGATTACTTGATAGGAGATCCTCCCTTTCAGTCTGCATGCCACTGAGCTGCTTCTATCCCCTTTCTGAAATTGTTGCAGAAGGCCAAGCATTTTGTTTGCATTTTTTTTATTACATTGCACCTATTGAACTGTATTCACTATGCAGTTCACAACATACTAAACTCAATAATACCATGCAAGTTTACCAATAAGCATCTTAATGGTACAAAGCATATAAAAAATTGTGGCTATAAAATATTAGAACCAGCGCAAGCATAGCATAGTCATAGATGTTAATCATCACCTGCCAGTGTGCTCTGATCATAGAGGTATAGGGTGGACATGAGACAGGACACAGGCCAGGGCTGCTTTGGTGGGTGCCCATGCTATAGCAACAGGACGCAGGAGCTTAAACAGAAATCAGCCAATGGGCAAACTAGAATTCTCCAACTGGAACTGTTTGTTCATGAGGGAGCCAGCTGGGGAACTTGGGCAAAGACATTTCCTTCTGTCTCCAGAGAGAAGAAATGGTGGCATCTTCTTTCCTCCTGAAGAGATATAACCTCTTCTCATCCCAGGAGTTGATTGCATAAGGAAAATAGAATATGCCACAAAAATGCCTCTTTAAAAGTTTAATTGGGAGAGCAGTGGTCTTCCACCAGGCTTTTTTGTCTTTCTCTGCAGCTGTGGGTCACTTGCATGAGACATTTTGAGGTCTTAGCTCTCCTGATCTGCTTCTGCAGTGCACCAAGAGTTAATGAAGGGGTCTGTCACATTGAAGGTCTAGAGAGCAAACAAGAGCTTTCAGGACTGATAGTATTTCAAGCTATGACCATTCTGACTGGTGCCTGAAATATAGCATGTAACTGGGAATTCTTTATGCCTTCCTCATAAAGCTTCAACTTTCTAGTCAAGAGCCCAACAGTGCTACCTCTAACTTTCATCACAAGATGTTGTATGTAGAATGTTTCTCAGATACCACCAAGGCTTTTGCTGCAGCTTTTAAAGCTATAGAACAAATGCCACCCCCAGAGACCCTGTCCTCCTAGATCTTCCCTTGAGACCAGGCATTGGAGATATCCCCTCCATGGTTGCAGCCAGTGGATGTTTGTAGCTTGCAAACACTTTCCCCAGATCAAGTACGGAAATTTAGCAAATACACTACTTCAGCATAGATACGGACAGCACACTTGTGCAACATAGTTTCTTCCCAAGCAGAACTTTGAAGGGCTCACCAGGTCCCGAAGGCACCAGAACCTGAACAGACGGTCAGAAAAGTACAATAAAGTTGAGGTAAAGCTGAAAACGAGAAGTCTGTCTCTTTATTTACACCTCTCAAACTATTCTGACCTTCTATGCTGCAGTATAATGAATGGGAGAACAGTGCCTCAACAATTGGGGGAACATGGTTTTTGAGAATGCTTTGAAGCATTGAATAACTTTTGGTTTATTGGGGGCAAGTAAATTTATGCCAGCAGGGGACAGTGGAAACTTGACTTATATCAGGAGTTAATAGTAAGAACATATGAATTGAAGAAGAACCTGTTGGATCATAACGAAGGTCCATCTGGTCCAGCTTCTTGTTCTCACAGCGATGAGCCAGATGACTGTGGGAAATCCACAAGCAGAACATGAGGGCAGTAGCCCTCTCTTATGATTCCAAGTAGCTAGTATTCAGAGGCATACTGCCTCCAACAGTATGTGTTATTTGAATACTGTGTACCTTACAGGTACTAGAATTCAAAAACTATTTTGACATGCTGTAGAGAATTCAGAGGAGAGGTAAGAACTAGTTATATGAGGAAAAGGTCAAGAAATTGGGGTGCATATTATAGGTGGGGAAAGTCACAGGACATTCTTCATCTTCAAACAGAAGATTTCAGAAAGGGGGCTCACTGTTTGCCTTCTTTCCTTAAGTTCTTAAGGTTGGGATGAAAAGCCCATTTTTTATGTTTAGCAGGGTGAATATCCCAAGTATAAGAGCAATTCATACTGAAATAATCTTCCTGAGGAATTTTTGAACCATCTTTGTTGGAAGTTTATGAAAGGGTGGTGTGTGCACCAGCCTAAGATACTTGAGGTATAAGGTATCTTTCCAAAGCCAGGGGATCAAACTAGAGGTCTCAAGTTTGGATTCCAAGTCTGGATTCTGAGGTTTTGCTATTATGACCAGAACTGTGTTTGAACTGACCTCTTCCCCACCATGCACATTTGCCTAAGTTGAATTTCTCTGATAACAAAATATGAAGGTGTGTGCATGTTTATCAGCTATTAGTGGGTGCTGCTGTAAAAAAATCACTCTGCTTTTAAGGCCCCGGCCTATGCTCCTTAGAAAGAAAGGCCTTTCCCTGTGAACACATCCCATAGGAATGGTGTTGGGGCTGGACCGAAAGCAGGATAAAGCCAGCTTAATTAGGGATGGGGAATTAGGAAAAAGCATGTGATTCTAGGAAGAACTGATTTGACCTCCAGCTCTGCCTTTCTCCTCCTGTATTTTACAGGTTTTACTCAGTTTTGTCTCTTTTTAAGAAGGTGCACCTGTCTCTGAACTGCAGCATCATATTCTTTTTATTCATTTTTGGTGGGCTTGTCTGCACCTACATACTTTTCAGTTGTTTCATCAACCCTGTTCACAACAGTATCTCCTTCAATATAAACCATCTTGATCAGAGATCTGATGGTATGATGGAGCCATTTCACGAAGTGGGGTCTGCTTTTGGAGCCAGAAAGTATTAACATGGATGTAAGATTGTGACTGAGAATTTTGCTTCCCCAGTGTTGTGGCCCAGCAAGTTAGGATTCAGATGTTGGCCAGAGACAGCTTCAACCACCCTACATATAAAGGATCATGCACATTCTTCCGATGTCATGTCACGTAGAAGTCATTGAGCCTAGTTAGGTCAGCATAAAAGGCTGTGACTGTTACATGCCATGGAGACCATTTCTCTCTGAGTGCTTCATATAAAGTGTTTGGACAGCACTTCCAACAGACTGGCAGATATCAACACCTAGAACTGAATGAGTTGAATCTCTGCCTGACGGTTCATGAGCTGAGGAACGGCAAAGCTGTTTTGAGATACAAAGATACAAGACCTGAGGTGCTCACTGCCCTGAATAGCCAGTTGCTGGATAATATTCAGTATGCTTTATTGCCTTTCTCCTGTGTAGAATGATCACTTAGTGCCCAGTATTCCTGGTTATAAACCCAGTCAACATCTCTGGGTTTTGTTCAACCATCGGACAGCTATTCTTTCTCCTGTTGGTCAAAGAACAGTTGATACTGGAACCTATTTGGTATTTTACACCAAATAATTTAAGCCTTGATACCTGTGAGTTGAATAGTACAGCTGTACTATCAAGTTTATCCTGGTTATCAAGACCAGGAAGTTTAACCCTGAGAATTATTGCCCCATGACTGGTAGTTCTTATGACTCCTGTACAGTGCCCTTTTCTAAATAAAGAGTTGTTTGCTCAAGCTTCATAGCTACATATTACTACAGTGGTACCTCGGGTTACATACGCTTCAGGTTACATACGCTTCAGGTTACAGACTCCGCTAACCCAGAAATAGTGTTTCAGGTTAAGAACTTTGCTTCAGGATAAGAACAGAAATCGGGCTCCGGTGGCGCGGCAGCAACAGGAGGCCCCATTAGCTAAAGTGGTGCTTCAGGTTAAGAACGGACCTGTGGAACGAATTAAGTACTTAACCTGAGGTACCACTGTACTAAGGGAAAGTAACAGGGAATAGGAATGTATAAATTTCCATTTCTGTATTCCCACTGGCCAGCCTACTTTAGGATAAAAGTGGTTGATTTAGATTTCCCTTCTTCCTAAAAAAAATAAAAAAAGATATTAGTTAACTAATATTGTTAACTAGTTAACTAGTTTTGCTTTCTCAGGATTAGATCTGGGCAGTAGTCTTACCAGTGTGGCTTGGTTCCCATGAGGAAGTCTCAGTCTTATGTAGTCCTCTCTCCCTTTGTATGCTCTGATTCCCTCCATTTCCCAACACAGTTTGATCACTATTTGCAATTCTAGCTTGGGAGAGCAAGCACAAATCATAGTTTACCAGTTTGTATGTTACAGCAAAGTATGGCAAAAAGATGATGTTCAGGGGGTGCAAATTTGGAGTGAATATGCAAGGTAGAAGCTTACTTGTATCTGAACCATTCTTGTGTGAGCTAAGCTGAATACTGGCCAGACATGACCAAATGGGGACTTGAGACAGAAGCAACAGTGGAAAGTAATCAAAATGCAAGGTCAATTTGCATAGAAAAGTAAAAGAGCGTGCAGAACAGAATACAATTGACTTGTGTTATGCAAACTGGCAGTTTCATTAGAAGTCTATGCTAGAATAAACCTACTATTTTAAATAATAAATTAGGATTATTTTTACCTGTTTTCTTTATTTTGTTTATTTTATTCTGATTTGCTTTAAATAGTTGACTTTTTTCAATGCTAGGCAATTAAATTCTTCAGGTCAGTGGCCTGGGATGCTCTGCTTGTAGCCCCACCAGGATTTGGAGATACGTAGAAGGGCCTCCTCTGTGGCAGGAGGATCTCTGGTTCTGGAATGATTCCTCCTTAAAAGTGGGCCTGTCTTCAACATTACTGGATTTCAGATGCCAATGGAAAACATTTAACGATTTGCTACTAAAAAACACAAAACAAATATTTTAGATATTGTGATTTAGATTGTAATTTTTTGCAAATCATAACATAGCTGCCTTGAATATGATTTAACTAGAGAAAGTGGGCAAACAAATAAATGATGTTAACAATATACAATATTCACAATAGTATTTCTCCAATAATTCTGTACATTACAGTCATACATGTAATTTTTATATCAGTTAAGTATTCATTTTAAATTAACCATTCAAATTTCATTTTTACATTTTACAACAATAAATAACTCCTTCCTAAGACTATTAATCCAGATCAAGTAAACTTCCTAAAAAATTACATTCTTTAAAAAAATTATCAAAATAGTTCATTTTGCAAGCTCCTTCTCTATTTTCTCTTTGTTCCAATAAGTTAGCTTTGCCATTAATCATTTTTCCAAGAGTTTATTTACCAGTTGTTGAGGTTCTTCCTTTTCCAGGTCTGTGCAATTAAGATTTTAGTTGCCATTAATAAATAGTGAATTAACTCTTTCTACTTTTCAATCCAATATTCTTTAAAGATCATTTAAAAATGCTTTCATGTTTGCAGTTATTATTTTTTATTTATATATCTGTGGTTAAACCACGGAGCCTAGGACTTGCCGATCAGAAGGTCGCGGTTCGAATCGCCGTGACGGGGTGAGCTCCTGTTGCTCGGTCCCTGCTCCTGCCAACCTAGCAGTTTGAAAGCACATCAAAGTGCAAGTAGATAAATAGGTACCGCTCCGGCAGGAAGGTAAACGGTGTTTCCGTGCGCTGCTCTGGTTCGCCAGAAGCGGCTTAGTCATGCTGGCCACATGACCCGGAAGCTGTACGCCGGCTCCCTCGGCCAATAAAGCGAGATGAGCGCCACAACCCCAGAGTCGGCCACGACTGGACCTAATGGTCAGGGGTCCCTTTTCCTTTACTGTATGTTTGAAACACATTGTCCAGAGTCCTTCCCTGGGTGATTTATAAATTAATAAATGTATTTATGGCCCTCATTCCCAAGCTACACTCTGTTCCAAAAAATGTATAAACTGTGTACCGGACCTGAGGTTCTTATGAACATTGCTGTTTGGGCTGAGTAATAAAATGTGTAGCAACTCTTAAAAGTTTTGGTGTGAAGAAATCCTCAAAATAGTACCTCCTGATATTGGATTCATATGCTCTGGCTGCCATCTTCTTGCATAACACTTCCACTTTTGCATGTGGTAGATGTGGATTTTCATGGTGATGGGAGCAGCATGAGCTAAAAGGAGCCAAAAGGATGATGGTTTGATGGTGCTGGAATCAAAAGTTTGGTCATAGAAGTATCAGTGCAATGGACAATGGCTTGCTCTGATTTGAAAAGACACCAGAGTTTCAGTCAAAGATTGAGTATTGCCTCATTTGGATTTTTAATGAGACTGATTGTTGGGGAAGGGGGAGATCCATTGTAAAATACTATATTTGCCTGTCAGAAAGCATGATTGATATTTTAGTCAGGAAAGCCGTTAGCCGTCCCACTCACCCCCCAAAACAAACACACACCTCTCAGAGTGAATGTCTGAAACTATTATTCCAGTGGTGGTTGGCCAAGGTACTAGTTACTAGGAGAATGGGGTCTGGAAATTTATGCTAACATCACCACCACCCTGCAAAAACCCTCACAAAATGATTACATGTTCATAAAGATACTGAAACTGCATTTTTTATATTACTATTTTTTTCTACAAAAATAGTAATAACATGCGGTCAGTTTAGACTCCTGTCCCACACTCCTCTTGTCTCTAAGGATTTAGCAGAAACAGCTTCTTCAGTGACCATTCAGGTTTTTAGAAACCAGCACCAATGAGTTAATTCCTTTGGGAAAGTTCAAAGAGGCAAACAGTGGCCTGGAGGTAACATTTTAGAAAAGAGGAGTTTGGAATTGGCACGTTTCAGCCCCTCTCCTTAGTGGTTTCTCTGGCCTGCCTTTGGAAACCTTTTGTCAGCTGTTCCTCTGATCAGTTTCCACTTGGCCATGGCATGTAACCAGCTGTTTGCTTTGATCCAGCCAAGAGAGCATTCCACGCCCGCTGACCTTCCATAGCCTCTGCAATGACAGCTGTGTAGCACTGCTTTCTGCTTAGTGGCTTTAAGACTCTCTCTCGGGAGCACAACCTGGGCGAGCAACAGCCAAAAAGTGGACTTCAGCAAACAGCTTTCCATGGTGTGGACTTGAGTAGATGGTGTGGTTAGATAGCTTTTCCCATGGTGATCCCCTCCAGCACTGAGACCCATCTCAATACGATGCTGCTGACATTGCAATCGCATTGGGCCCGACAGGAACCTTCCTGCTTTCTGCCCTCAGCCTGCTACAACAGGAAAATGGTCACAGGTAGGGACCATGTGTGGCAAATGAGAAAATACTGATTATCTGATCATATATGTCTTTGTTCTAAGCTATGAGGTCAAGAGCAGCAACTGAGGGAGACTTGGCAACCACATAAGGGAGAACTAGAAGGAAGCTGGAGGACTATTATGCACCGAGGAAAGTCTCTGTAGATGGGAGAGGGAGGTTGTTGTCTCCTTTTGGTGTTAATGGGCTTAGGTGAAATCTGAAAATACCCTGGGGAAGAAGGCCAAGAAATCTAGGGTTTGATTGGTTTTTTAAAAATATGTTGAATAGCTTTGCTTGGAACACAAGGTGTGGTTTTTCTTCAGTGTTTCAAGAATGAGACTCTGGGAAGCAGTAGGTCTTTTGGGACTACATGAGCTATGTGACTGAGTTAGGATAAGTTTTTAATTGTGAATACATATGCAAACACATATAAGGAGCATGCTTATAGCTACCACCTTTGCATGGATGATGCCTGAGTTTCATATGCAGTTTTGGCACTCTTTGAATCATTGTATCTTGATGGTTGTAGAGCTCTGTAGGGAACTAGCTGTTATCTTTGTGGATTAGGGAATTGCATGTTCTACTAAAAGGGAAGTGGAAATGTACTTTAAATTAATCTGTGACCCTTTCTTTTATAAATGAAAATGCCTTAAAAGAGAAGCAGAGCCACAGGCAAAGAGCAAAATTATATCTCTTGGCTTTGAAACTTAAATGAAAAATCTAAGACCAAATCTTCATATATGTCAACCTGAGTCTGCATGTAGAAAATAGAATGTGCCCTGGACTCTGTGTTGGAATTTTTACTTTCACATATAGGCTCTTACCAGTGGTTTTAGGAACTCCAGATTTAATGTTGATAATAAATTATGCAAGTGTCTGTGTGAGATTTCATATGATTTTCAAGGAGTGTTTGGGGGGGGGGTTGGTCAAGTATTGGAGAAATGAAAGATGATAGGGGATGGGGAATGGAGGACCAGTGGCTTTTGGCGGGTAAGAGAAGGGGGAATATGAGCCATGGGAGCTGAGCAAGGCAGAGCACAATTCTAGAGGGTTCATTAGGCACTGCCTGGATACTTCTAAGCTTTGCTCCTCAGCTATAACAGCTGAAAAAACTGATCTTAAGCATTGGAAACTGAACTGCTCAGAATACCAAATTCCACACTATGCCTGACAAACTCAGGCATATTGGAATGGTACATAGCCCTCTTTATTAATAAAGACACCAATCCTGGGGAAATGGGGGCTGTCAACCCTTTAGGCCCATGGGCACATTGGCATACTGGAGAAACTGTTGTGGGCACCACACACACCCTGCAACCAAGCACGCCCTGCAACCTGTTCTATTGGCTACAATAGAAAAATTCTTTCAAGTCTGATATCAGTGGGCAGCGGGGGCGGACCCTGTGGACACCACGAAAGGCAAGCACATGCGTGCCCACAAGCACCATATTAGGAACCCCTGATTTAAAGATAGATGTTGTAGCTCTTCATTGTGAGAAGAGGCTTAGGAGAAATCCTAGAGTCAGGCTGAGCTGCAAAGGAACTTCCACAACTTGCTTCTGAGTGAAAACTTGCAATGTCACATGCTTATTAAACCCCACATTGTTTTTATTTGTCCCAGCCTCTGGTTGGGAAGTGGGTCTGTCTCTTTTTAGGCCCTTAGTTAAATAAATAAGGAATATGATGTCAGTAGCCTTGCACTTCTTTGCCAGAAATTGCACTCAACTAGTCTGTCCATAAAGGGCAGAAGCCCAGCTTTGAAACCCTTCCATTAATTAACTAGCTGTGTTAATAAGCATGCAGCTGCAGCCAGCTTGGTGTTAGAGGGGTGCTGTGTTGCCAGGAATTGGATCTAGTGGGACCTCAAGCAAGCACTCTTTCTGCCAAATCGGTACTGAGTTTTGTGCCTCCATGTAGCAGACCTAGGAATAGAAACCATTAGCTCTCTCTGCCTGTGTGCTGCTGTACTTCATTCCAGCCACTCTAACATGTCCTTTCCACAGCTAAGAATAGTACCTAGTAGTTCTGATGGTTGCCGAGGCACCAGCAATAGTAATAAAATTGCATTTTATGTACAAACTGAGCTCTGTCTAGGCCAGCAATACCTATATTTCTAAAAGGGCAAATTTCCCCCTGGTGGAGAGCAGCCAGAAGCACAAGTAAGAGAAAAGCTATGTAACTCGAAACACAAACTTTGTAGGTGTTATTTTTGAATGGTTCCACAGTGTTGTAGGGGTCATGCTTCAGACTCAGGTTTTCTTGGCGGTCTCCTATCTTGCTAGTGTGCTATGATGCAGAGAACCAGTGTGGTCCGGTGGCTGAAGTGCTAGGTTGGATGTGGGAGTCCCTGTTCAAACCCCTGTCCAGCTATGGTTTCTACAGTGGACATATCACTATAGTCTGCCATCCTGCGTCACAGGATTTGGAAAAATATAAAAATGCAAGTTGTTTTGAGCTCATGTTGCTCTGGTAGGATATAAGTGAAGTAAACTGAAGTTGTCAATTGTTAGTCCCAATTAGGCCACTGCTACCTCACAGCCTAAATATTTGGCAGCATAATCTGTAAGACCTGGGCTGGTTCTTCTAGCCTGACTCCTCTTCATCTTCATTCACTCTTTATAATATGTGCTATATGAATCTAGGTGCTAGCTCCAACTTCCATGGGTAAATTAAAACTGACTGCCTAGTAAAATGGAAATAGTGATAGTGATATGGCAGGTGGTTTTAAAAAGTGTTTAGACAAATTATCAATGCCTACTAGCCATGATGGAGATGGTATGACTTTACCAGTTGCTGGGGATCACAAGTAGGGCTGGGCGGCCAGAAGCTAGCACGAAAAGAGTTTTGGAAATAATTCAAGAGTTTGGTCAAATGGCAGGATTTAAATTGAATAAGTCAAAGACTAAGGTATTGGAGAAAAATTTAACACAGGTTGAAAAAGAAAGGTTTCAGAATGAGACAGGGTTGACTGTGGTTAAAAAAGTGAAATATTTGGGTATAAATATGACAGCTAAGAATGTGAACCTATTTAAAGATAATTATGAAAAAACTTGGACAGAAGTGAAAAGAGATTTGGAGATTTGGTCAAACTTGAAGCTTTCCTTGTTAGGTCAAATTGCAGTTATAAAAATGAATGTATTGCCAAGAATGTTGTTTTTGTTCCAAGCATTACAAATAATGGATAAAATGGACTGTTTCAAGAAGTGGCAAAAAGATATATCTAAATTTGTCTGGCAGGGCAAGAAGCCCAGAATTAAATTTAAGATATTAACGGATTCAAAGGAAAGAGGGGGGTTTGCCCTGCCAGACGTTAAACTATACTATGAAGCGGCAGCTTTCTGCTGGCTAAGAGATTGGCTGCTTCTTGAAAATACAGACATTTTGGATTTGGAAGGTTTTAACAATATTTTTGGGTGGCATGCATATTTGTGGTATGACAAGGTTAAAGCACATAAAAGTTTTAAAAACCATATTGTCAGAAAAGCACTATTAAATGTCTGGATCAGATATAAAGATCTGCTGGAAAACAAAACTCCAAGGTGGCTGTCGCCAATGGAAGCTAAGGCAGTTAAAAAGTTAAATATGGAGTCGAAGTGGCCAAGATATTGGGAAATTCTGGAAAAGGAAGGGGACAAACTGAGATTGCAGAGTTTTGAGAAATTAAAAGGGAAGGTGAGAGATTGGTTGCACTATCACCAAATAAATGAAGTGTTCAAATTGGACAGTAAAATTGGCTTCCAGGTGGAAAAATCAAAATTGGAGACTGATTTGTTAGAATCCAGTACTAAGAATTTGTCAAAAATGTACAATTTGCTGCTGAAATGGAATACACAAGATGAAACGGTTAAATCAACTATGATTAAATGGGCTCAGGACATTGGTCATAATATTTTGTTTGCTGATTGGGAAAAGTTGTGGACCACCGGGATGAAATTTACGGCATGTAATGCCTTAAGAGAAAATATTATGAAAATGATCTATAGGTGGTACATAACCCCAGTCAAGCTTGCAAAGATTTACCATTTGCCTGATAATAAATGTTGGAAATGTAAAGAAAAGGAAGGTACATTCTTTCACCTTTGGTGGACGTGCCCGAAGATTAAGGCATTCTGGGAAATGATCTATAATGAACTGAAAAAGGTATTTAAATATACCTTCCCTAAGAAACCAGAGGCCTTTCTCTTGGGTATTGTCGGCCAAGGGGTGTTAAAGACGGATATAACTTTCTTTATGTATGCTACAACAGCAGCTAGAATACTCATTGCGAAGTACTGGAAGACACAAGATTTACCCACACTGGAAGAATGGCAGATGAAGGTGATTGACTACATGGGCTTGGCAGAAATGACGAGCAGAATCCGAAACCAGGGAAGAGAAGCAGCGCAAGAAGAATGGAAAAAGTTCAAGGACTATCTAAAGAAATATTACAAAATTAATGAAAGTTAGAATGATGTTGGACTGGAAAGTAAATGGTTACTATTAGCAATGGTTAAGACAAGGAGAATAAGGAAGATTAGCTTAAATCTAAATTAAAATAAGGGAAGATTTGCTGAGTAATTGATAAGAATCTGGAATACAGAAAAGGGAGGCATGAGGAAGTCGGGGAAGAAAGGTATAAGAAATTAAGATATGAAATGGTACTTATTTCTTGTTTTGTTTTTGTTTTTGTTTGTTTATGTATTTGTTGTATTTATGTTATGTTTGTGTGGTTATAAAAACTTTTTAATAAAAAATATTATAAAAAAAAAAAACACAAGTAGGGCTGGGTGATACCTGGTTTTCAATATCACAATACATCATCAACTAAACATCACAATATCTTGATATATCACAGTATATATTCACGGCAGCAGAGGGCTTTGGAGGCAGCCCCATGGCTGTGGAGGGCCTCTTCAAGCATCCCCACAGAGATGGAGGGCCTCGCCGCGCCTTTCCTTGGTGGCAGAGGGTGCGCTGTGCTTCCCTGGGGCTGCGAAGAGCTTTGCCACATCTTCCCATGGCGCTTAGGGCTTTAAAATGTAAGGAAGTAGTAGATTTAATAAAAATATTAAATAAACTTCCATATAATATATTTAATATATTTTCAGCTAATTTAAGAATAGTTCGTGTGATTTTCTAGTCAAGTTGCATCTGCTTCCCCACTCAGAGGTCTAAGTGGAATCTATGCATGCACCGATCCCAGGGAGATTCATGCACAAGGTGGTTACAAACTGCTATCTGTATACAGTTAACTCACAATTTGTGCACATTCAACTTGTACACATTCAGATTTAGAAAATTAAAAAGGGGATGGAAAGAGGGCAATTGTCTGGGGGGAAAGGCTTTGGCAATCCCACCCACCATTGAACCCAATGTGTTTTGACTATACACTATTTTGGCTTTACACGCCATCCCTGAAACGTAACCCCTGCATAAGCTGAGCGTTGCCTGTATTACTTTGAGTTGTTAGGTAAAATCAGTGAATAACAGCATATAAATCTGTAAAGGTACAACTTCATTGACGCCTTGCCAGTAGAAGTTGAATATAAATTTAAATAATAACATTAGCAACATGACTAATTGCCCACTGCATGTAGTGGCTACATGCTGCATTAATGTGTGAACCAGCCCCTATGTTTTGACTGCTGAGTAATGCAACATATGATTTGCTTGTGCTGCTTGAGGATGTTTACATAAAGAAATTGTAAGGCCGCAGTGTAATTGTTTAGCAATAAATTATATTACCATGAGTCCCAGAAAATAGTTTAAGAGCATCTGATGTGGCAGCACTGCTTCAGCTACTTAAGATTTTCATTTGTATTATTAATAATAATCATCATAATAACAATAATTTTATTATTTATATGCCACCCATTTGACTGGGTTGTCCCAGCCACTCTGCGCGGCTCCCAATAAAATATTAAAAACACAATGCACAAGTGAAAAATATGGTGAAAGGTTGAGTATTTGTGGAGGGAGGGCCTATATATGGTACTGGTCCTTAACATGTGTAATGGGTCTTTGTGGAAGGATAGACTGTGCTTTGGTGAGCTGAAGACAATAGTGTCCCTAAATACAGTGTTTGGCTTTTCCCTCATTGAGGTGAATACATCCATGTGTCAGTAGCAGAGCACATGCTTTGCATAAATATGGTTCTGAGTTCAAATCCTGCTTGTGGGCTGGGAAAACTGTGGCCTGTCAGTCACCAATTATTGGTGACCAGAGGTAGAATTTTGAGAAAACTATATGGGCACCAGTCACAAAATTGCTGCTATAAGGGCATGGCATAACACAAAATTAGAGAGAATCCAGACATTGTTGCTTCCCTCCCACCTACTGAACAACCTCATGCTACCTGCAGGAAGTCAGCAGTGTTCTGCTGGCCCTGATTGTTGACATACAATCTTGACATCTTGCACATATAGACTGATGTTGTTGCTATCTAATAAGAACAGAGAGCATTCCCCAAATATACCAAATATATATATACAAGGTGGTCACACTACACCAATTCTCTAACACACATACAGATCTTATGCACATCCATCCCTCTCTCTCTCAAACACATATTTCAACTACAGTGGTACCTCGGGTTAAATAATTTGTTCCGGAGGTCCGTTCTTAACCTGAAACTGTTCTTAACCTGAAGCACCACTTTACCTAATGGGGCCTCCTGCTGCTGCCGCGCCGCCGGAGCACGATTTCTGTTCTCATCCTGAAGCAAAGTTCTTAACCTGAGGTATTATTTCTGGGTTAGCGGAGTCTGTAACCTGAAGTGCATACAGCTGTCTCTCACACACACATACTCCCCTCACATATGCCTCTGTCTCTGTGTCTCCTCAGTACAGGATCGTCAAGCCCAAGACGCTTGGTGGTTTAGACTACAGCGCCACCCACATCTCCGTGCATCTCTACCTCTCTCACAGACCACCATTCGTTCATACCTCCTCTCTCCCTCCCTCTCACACACATACAGTGGTACCTCGGGTTACAGACGCTTCAGGTTACAGATGCTTCAGGTTACAGACGCTTCAGGTTACAGACTCCGCTAACCCAGAAATAGTACCTCGTGTTAAGAACTTTGCTTCAGGATGAGAACAGAAATCGTGCTGTGGTGGCGTGGCGGCAGCGGGAGGCCCCATTATCTAAAGTGGTGCTTCAGGTTAAGAACAGTTTCAGGTTAAGAACGGACCTCCAGAACGGATTAAGTTCTTAACCCGAGGTACCACTGTACATCTTTCCCTCTTTCTCTGCCCAAGTGAACCTCTGTCAGTCAAGCATCCATAGATAACCTCTTCATGGGGTGAAGCAAGTGCCTGCTGCCAGCTCTACATCACTGGCAGGCAACAAACCAAACAGGATGGGACACTCAGGGAACAGGAAAATGATTCCTGCCACCACCAAAAAACTACAAATATAATGCAAGAGGACTTGCCCTTCCAGCTCCAGCAACTGCTCTACACTGTTCTGCCATCCCCTCTTCCCGCAAAATCCAAAAAATATTGAGGATCTGCAACCTTGGGCCTGTGGACTCCAGAAAAAGCCTTCATGGGTGCTGGGTTGACAGTACCCCCAGAGTAGACAATACTGAACTGGGATAGCTCAGTTGGTAGAGCATGAGACTCTTAATCTCAAGGTTGTGGGTTTGAGCCCCACGTTGGGCAAAATATTCCTACATTGCAGGTGGTTGGACTAAATGATTCCCATGGTCCCTTCCAACTCTACGATTAGATTCTGTTCTGTTCTGTTCTATGATTCTAGATTCGTTCAGGGGGGATTCAACAGCTGCATTCAGATGAGGCCTAAATTGTTCCCTGCTCCAGGCACTGGGTTCTGCCTTTCTCAAATGTGCTCCATTTTCCCCCCCTTGCTCCATGGAATTCCATGGGAGCCACTGAGAAAAAAGTTCTGACATCTTAGATTGTAAAATCCATACTCGTGAAATGTGTGTCTGGAAGGACAAGGTGTGTTCACATGGAAGGGGGGTCTGTGTTGCAGTGGCACCTCAGGCCCTGTTAATGTGTGGCTCTGGGAATTGGCTTTTTAATTATGTAGGTGGTTTTTTCTTTGTAATAGAATTGGCTTGGAAGAAATAAGGAAATAGAAAAAGAAAAATACAATTGAATAAAAATAAAACATACTGGAGAGGGGGGGTACAGATCTGGGTTGTTGCATTCACAATCCCTCAGAATAATTTAACGGTTTTTATTACATAAGTAAATAATATTAGAAATGCTTTTTAAAAATAATAGTAGGCTTGGCTATTACTGAATTCTTAGCAAGGGTATGTGTGTTCTGGGATAACAGAGAACATGACTCTGGCTGCAAAATTCAACACTGTGAGAACGTCAGATTTTGTTTTGTTTTTAAAGCAAGAGTAAACCTTATAGGTTATCACATCATAGAATATTTATTTTATTTATTTGTTGTAAGCCATCATGTTTATGTAGTAATATTAGAACTTCAGTTAGCAGATCGTTTTTCCTGGAGGTTCACTTTGATAAGAAAGTTGTCTGTGGTAGGCCATCCCTTAAAAGTGGTTTGCCAGTAAGCTCCTGTTCCTACTGTTGCTTTTCATCCAGATCCCTCTCTTGGATTTGGGACTAAAAATTAGTAGGGGAAACAACATACCTCAAAGGTCCAGATTTGGCCAAGGGGACCACATCAGTTGATCCTTATCTTACAAGGAGATGAAAATTGGATACAGGTTGTACAAAATACCGTATTGGCCTGAATATAAGCCACACCTTTAAAATTGGAGGGGGGGAGGAAGAAAAAATACCCGAATATAAGCCGCTCCATTCCTGGCTGCGTGGGGGGTGGAGGAGGCGCACTGCGTTGCCAGCGGCCTTTCCCCTACTTTGCTGTCTCCCATCCCGGCCTTGGGAGAGAGGATGGGGAACTACGCGGGGGGCAAGCGCCGCTTTGCTGCGCTCCTGGCTGCATACCATAAGGTCACGAATAGAAGCCACACTTTAACTTTTCATGGTCGGAATTTGGGGAAGAAGTGACGCTTATAATCAGGCTAATACAGTAATATAAATTTTAATGTAAAGAATGTATTCTAATACATATATGGGTGTGTATATCGGGGCAGAAATGTCTGCAAAATGGAAATGTATGTCCTGGGCACCAGTAGCATAAAAGACGGTTTTGTATCTTTTGATTGTTTGTTTGTTTGTTTAGAGTATTTATAAACCATCCTTCACCAGATGGTGCCACGGTAGAAAATACCATATATATTAAAATGATAATTAACAGTATTTCAAAACTAAAACAGATAATAAAACAGACATTTAAAAAACAGACATTTAAAAAAAATACATGGCAACAGTAACTGAATTAAACTGAATTATTCCAAAAGGGGGTGTAAATCTGTTTAGTAATCTGCAGTAAGAAAAGTTGACATGTTCATAGCATCACCAATGGAGAATTGCTGTTTTGGGGGGAGGAGAAGCAAACTACAGATAGAGATCATGTTAGAAACAGCACAGATATTGACTCCCAGTGGGTGCTGAGGGAATCCCTCTCTTTAACTACATTCAAAAGAGAGATCTGTAACTTTGAGGTGTGGCTGCATAATAAGATACAGTACACTGACCACATTCTGCCCAGCTTTCCTTCAGTTCTGACAATCCCTATGATTTTGCTGGAGCCTCTGACCGTGTCTGACATGCAAACACCTCTGCCTGTTTTTCTGTAGTTACCTCTCCTCTGCACAGTTCAAGCTGTAGCCTCTCCTCTTGCCTCTTTCCCTTCCCAAAAGGCCATTAATGGTAAAGGTGCACATGCACTCAGGTAAGCGTCCTTGATTACAAAACATGGAACACAATACCTAGACCTTAAAACATTCAGGAATACATTTCATGATTCTGCCCTTCCTCCCATAGACTCAGGGTTGTGTACATGGTCCTGCTTCTCCCATTTTATTTTGTTAACATCCCTGTGAGATAAGACAGCTAAAAGAGCTGGAGCTCACCCAGTGAGCTTCAAGGCTGGAGATTGTTTTGAACCCAGGTCCAAGTACAACACCCTAGCCACACTATGCCATACTAAGGGAACAGTTGAATCTAGGAGTCATTCATATGTGCCTTCTCCTTTCCTATTTGCATAGTCTTGATCCCAGTGCTAATAGTTGATGGCTTCCTTATGCTCTTCTCTCAGCTTTCATTCACTTAAAGCTGCTGTGCAGTCAGTCTGGGAAAGATAACAAGAGGCTTGCCATCCCCCACCCCACCCCCAAGCTGTGGTAGCTTGAGGTTGCAGAATTTAGTGGACCCTTGCTTAGTATAATGAAGGTATAATGTAGTCAAAACAAATAAAGAAGGCTGGGAAATGCTTATATTAAGCGCCAGCTCTTATGCCTGAACTCTGTTTTGTGGTTTTCGGTATTGCAAATATAAATTTGCTTAATAATACCATGAAATGCAAACACCTTTTAGACTGTCTTTTCTAATACGTTTGTGTCACTGTTTCAGTTCACTGGGTGAAGCTCTCTATCCTGGGTTGTTTCAGGAAACTGGATCTACTGCCCCCCTCCCATTAAAAAGCTAAGAATAGAACCTAGGTTCTTGGCCATATCCTCACCCCTACTGTAATCAAGATACCTGACTCTCTTCTTAAATTGGAATGCGTTTTGTGGTGAAAGCAGAGAGCTATTTCTGGGAACTGCAGGCATGTGTGATGACTTAAAAAAAAAACCCTCACCAAACTATTTTTGTGCCCTCTAGGTGGCAGCAGCACTCCACAATGCCAGCTGCCGCCCTGCAGCCAGGTTGCCTCTCTGGGCCGCTCTCTTCCTACTGAGACAATCATGTCGAGCCAGCACAGCCATGCTCCCTTCTCCAGCATCCAGCCCATGGCTGAGCATCAGCAGGTAATTTCCTGGAAATTCAGCCTTTTCGGAGGCTCCCCCTGAATCAGCTGTTTCCTCTTCAGACTGTATGCTTGTAAATACACACAGCGGCTCAGCCTGGCTCAGCTCCTTTCCCACTCTTCAACCTGTGGTCATTCCAAGTAAAATCTACATGAGGCTGATACAGGTGTGAATCTCTGTTTTTATTTAGCTCACATCATAGAGACAATGGCTATTAGGTTTGAGGCTCTAAGTTCAGTCTCTAGTCAAGGCATGCAGAGGGGAGTCATTGTGGGATGAAGCAGCCCCCTAATGCAATTGCCACTGGAATCAGCCATGATGTGTGGTGAGAGCCACTTAACCTGGGCCCAAGAAGTCATCCTCACCTGGGCTGATAGCAACCTCTTTCCTACACCATGGGGGAAATTAGATGTGGGCTGCAGACTGAATCTACTAAGTTTAAAAGGTTAGTAATCTCAGCATGACCCCTGCATTCACTCACTCTCTCTGCCTCCTGCAAACCTTCCACCTCCAAGTACATAAAAGAAAACAGGGTTTTTAGTGGAATAGAATGAAACCCTTGTCAATTGCTGCTTCCTGCTGGCGGCTGGAACACATGCTATTAGCCCCATCATGGAACTATTTCAAGCCCATGACCTTTAGGGACTTATCTCCCCTCCCCCTTTTCTCCCACAGATCATGCCAGACCTGGCCATCCTGCAGAGAAGAATCCCGCTCACTTTTCGGGACTCTGCCACAGCCCCACTACGCAAGCTGTCTGTCGACCTTATCAAAACTTACAAACATATCAATGAGGTAAGAGGACCTTCTCTGTGGTGACAGCTTTGACCAGTTCCTTAAAGCATTGGGAATAGTGACGATTTAAACATTTTTGCACTTCTTCTTCCCTCTGTGCTGCATGTTGATGGCACCATTCCTTAGCTCTTCTGCCCTGCCAGAGAGTTTAGTTTGCTTCCCCGGGCTGCTATGGGGAGGTGTAATTCCTCATCTTAAAAGAAAGGTTCCTTGTATTCTGTGCACTGACCCTGCGTTTCGCTGCCAGGTCTATTATGCTAAGAAGAAACGCCGAGCCCTGCAGGTGGCACCCGAGGACACAAGCACCAAAAAGGAACGGAAAGTGCACAACGAGGGCTATGATGACGACAACTATGATTACATTGTTCGCAACGGGGAACGCTGGCTGGAACGCTATGAAATAGACTCGCTCATTGGCAAGGGATCCTTCGGACAGGTCAGAGGGCAGCCAGGAGAGAGACTTCTTCTGTATCCACATCTGTAACTACATAGCAAGTTGCAGTCTGTGCTCTGGTGATCATTGGCCAGAACACTGCTCTAGGTTCTCCTTCCCCAGCAAATGTGCCTTTGGCAAGATCAAAAGGGAGCTTGCCCCACAGTCACAGGAACACACAGCCTGTAATCTCGCCAAAGGGAAAAGGTTGTAGCTCATTGGTAGAGCAGAAGCTTGGTTTGCAGAAGGCCTCAGGTTCAGTCTCTAGCATATCCAGGCAGGGCTGGAAAAGATACCTAACTGAAACCTTGGAGAGCCTCTGCTAGTCAGTACAGATAAGAGATAACCAACGTGGTATCTTCCAGGTGTTATTGAACGACAGCTCCCATCATCCATGACCATTGGCAGCGCTGGCTGGGACTACAATGAGAGTCCAACAACATCTGGACATCATCACTTTGGTTGTCCTTGATATATAAAGTATAAGCCAGATGGCTCATTAGTGTTGTTTGGTATAAGGCAGGTTGTTGGGTTGTGACCTGATTTTAAGTAACTGGGGTTGATGTTTCGTTGCCATCCTAAGCAAAGCTTTGCATGTATATCGCCCTGGCCTCTTTCTGAGGAAGGGCAATAAATAAATAAGATGACCACTATGTGTGTTGACGCTTGAATGTTCCCCCTGCCCAGCGGTACTTTTGATTTGGTGGTTCTCCCCAAAGTCATTACTTCTTGGCACCACTGTGATAACATTATACTGATGTGTCTTTTTCTCCCTGCTAGGTGGTGAAGGCCTATGACCAACAGGCTCAGGAGTGGGTGGCCATAAAGATAATCAAGAACAAGAAGGCATTTTTGAGCCAGGCTCAGATTGAATTGCGATTGCTGGAACTGATGAACCAGCATGACACAGAGATGAAATACTACATTGGTGAGAGTTTGCAGAGATATGTTTTTGGAATTAGTTGAGAAGTGTGAGTGGGTCAGGGAGAGCACTACTGGTGAGATGCACATTAAATGAAGTCTCCAGTGCTTCATTTAGATTGGTGGCAACTTGTGGAAGGCTCTGCATAAGTGAGTGACTGATTAAAGGAATGTCTGGATAGTGTTTGAGAGACTGGTTAGGGCATGAGTTGAAGTCGGTGGGGGTTCAGGTCACTGGGAGAGATTGGTTCATCATTTTGCTTGCAGATGTGGTGCACTCAGTGATCTGTGGTCCAAGACTGTGGGAAATGTTCATGTGGGATGCCTGGAGGTCATAATTATATGTCAGTGAGGTTCACAAGTGCTGGCTGCAGGGTGTTGTCAAAGCATCACTGGGGAGCTGCAGTATTCTAGCAATGCCTCCACCACACTTTCTCTCTCCACCCCACCCGCAGTGCACTTGAAGCGGCATTTCATGTTCCGGAGCCATTTGTGCCTGGTGTTTGAGTTGCTGTCCTACAACCTCTACGACTTGCTCCGTAACACCAACTTCCGTGGCGTCTCTCTGAACCTCACACGCAAGTTTGCCCAGCAGCTGTGCACTGCATTACTCTTCCTGGCAACACCTGAGCTCAGCATCATCCACTGTGACCTTAAGCCTGAGAACATCCTGCTCTGCAACCCCAAGCGCAGTGCCATCAAGATTGTGGACTTTGGCAGCTCCTGCCAGCTGGGCCAGCGGGTGAGTGACCCCTTGCTGTGACCTCTCCAACTGCAGGCCCTCTCCCAGTGCCTAACCTGAGACCCTCCTAGTGGTCAACATCAGAAGTTTGTAATTGTCAGCTTGAACAGCTTCCCTTGTTTTTCTCAGGACTTCTTCAGCTTCCCCTTGGCTAGATGAGGGCACTGGACCACCTTGTTTGTCTTGGCCAACATTTGAAGCAAAGGGACTGAAAGAAGACAGACCCACCTGTTGTGACCTTCCAGTCCCCAGAGTGCAGCAGCTGATCCTATCTTTCCTTTTCTTCCCTGCAGATCTACCAGTATATCCAGAGCCGATTTTACCGCTCACCTGAAGTGCTACTGGGCATGCCTTATGACCTGGCAATTGACATGTGGTCCTTAGGTTGCATCCTGGTGGAGATGCACACAGGAGAGCCCCTCTTCAGTGGCGCCAATGAGGTAAGTGGAAAGAGGACGATCCAGGGGAGGGGAGGGGAGATTGGCCCCTGGGTATTATGCTCCAAAGGACTTGGTGTAGCAGCTAGCTTTTAGCAAGGGCAGCTGTTGAACTTGCTGGGCAGAACGACCTAATCAAGACAAAGAATGCAGCAGCAACTTGGCTTGGCTGGCAGGAGGAGTTGAAGTGTGTGGAGCTGCATGAATAGGTCCTTGGTTCAAGGAGACAAATGAATGGATTTAGAAGGCCCTCAAAGAAACAGGGAGTGGGTTTGGAAAGCCAGGAAGAGCCATGTGGGGCTGGGAACTATCACCTTGTGTTCCTGATTCTGTGCCTTTCCCTTGCAGGCAGATCAGATGAGCCGGATTGTGGAGGTGTTGGGGCTGCCACCCCCTCACATGTTGGAGCAGGCTCCCAAAGCTCGGAAGTACTTTGAAAAGCTGCCTGAGGGGGGCTGGGTCCTCCGGCGGGGCAAAGATGGCAGGAAGGTAATGCGTAACACAGCTGTCCTCACTCTTCAGCCCTTTCCCCCTCTGCATTCCCTTTAAAATGAGCCTGAGACAACAGATGTTTTTAAAATTATCTGCACAACACAAGGTTTTGAATTGTCAGTTTTGCTATTCACATTTTGTGTTTTAGCGGGGGGTGGGACGTGTTGTGGTAAGCTTTTTAGTTGTGCCACAAAATATTTCCAATGACCTTTGAACTGTATTTTGTTTTGGGACTGTGGTTTTGTATCCATCATTTTCGGTTACTTCTATGGCAAGGAGATTGAAAATAATTTCTATTGACTAAATCAACCTAAAGGCACAGGCTCTGCCCTCAGACTTCCAGGCTAAGAGACTAGAAACCTCAAGGGAAGAGGGGGAATGATTTTGAGAATGCAGGTGGGAAGACATGAGTTTTTAATAGGCCTTGGAACAAGCAGATGAGTTCTCTGTGAGGGCAGAAACAGGCTCCCCCACAGTTGTTGCTCTTGTTTTCATGGGTGATTTGAAATAGATGGGGCAAGTATCTTGCAAGTGTGTTAAGATAACTATCCTTTAACATGAATGGTGCATGTGACAGAAACGCATGGCACTCCTGGGCAGGAACAAGAAGCCCTGCGGGCCTTGCTTTTTGCAGAGAGTTAAGTCAACTCCTTTCTCTAATATTGACAGTGATTTTTCTCTAATTAAACACATCAACTTCACAATCAACAAGGAGTTCCTTAGGTTTAGGAATATAAAATAGCCTTGTCCTGTGTTGTGATAAAATGAATTCTTTTCTACTTTCCAAATACAAACTTGGCATGACTGATAATGTTTACGCCTTTACTGAGTACAGTAGCACAACACCCCACCTGGCTGATACAGACCGTTCTCTATCTTGCTGTAAGTAAAGTCTGCCTAACTATACCGTTCCTTGGTGTCTTTCAGGACTACAAGGTTCCAGGGACACGGCGGCTGCACGAAGTGCTGGGGGTGGAGAGTGGAGGCCCAGGCGGGCGCCGTGCAGGGGAGCAGGGCCATTCGCCTTCAGACTACCTGAAGTTCAAGGATTTGGTGCTGCGCATGCTGGACTATGAACCCCGTAGCCGCATCACCCCCTTCTACGCCCTGCAGCACAACTTCTTCAAGAAAACAGCTGATGAGGGCACCAACACAAGCGCCAGCACCTCACCCAGCCTGGGCACGGAGCACAGCCACTCCACCAGCACCACCAGTTCTGTGTCTAGTTCTGGTATGTCCATCTCTCCCTTTGCCTCCTTTCCACTGCCAGCTCTATCCTCAGTCATCTCCATTGCGTGATCTGATACTCTTCCACCTCTCCCCATAGGAGGGTGTCGGTCTAGCTGTTCCTAGCATCTCCTGCTCTGTGCCCAAATGTTACCTTGGCCCCTGTTCTGCTCCTCTGACGCTGTGTACGTTTCTCCTCTCCTATCAGGCGGCTCCAGTGGTTCTTCCAACGACAACCGCGGTTACCGTTACAGCAATCGTTACTACGGCAGCATGGGCACCGTGCATGCAGACTGCGAGATGCAGAGTCCTCAAGTACGTTGCCTGTCAGGCTCTGGCCTGTTTTGGCTCCCCATGCCCTTTCTGTCGCCCCAGTCCTTAACATGCTCAACCCCTCCATTTCCATCTTTAACTGACCGTTTCCCTCTTTTTTGTTGTTGTGGTTGCAGGCGCCCCCTCAGCAGCAGATGCGTCTCTGGGCCAGCGGCGACAACGAGAGTATTCCTCACATCTTACCTCACAAGCCCACGCCCAGCCAGGCCATGCCATGTTTTCCCCCGAGCGGTCACCCTCCGTACCAGCGCCCTCCACTCCCACTCTCTCCCCCGCTTCCCGAGGCCATGGAGGTTTCTCTGGGCCCTCGCCATCTGGACTGCAACCCCCCCGGGCTGGGCTCTTCCTCCTTGCACTTGGGCACCTCGGCCTTCCGGACTAGGACTGCTGGCGGCTCGCGCCCTGAGGGACTTGGCCTCAACTATCCTCTCCGCGGGCGTGGGCACCGAGACACTGACGAGACTGCACTGATGGGTGTCTGCGTGCCCCAGGGCACGGCTGCCAGCTCCTGATGATGGACTGGCCCGGCAGGCTAGGAGCCAGTGCCCAGCGAGAGCACTCCCTTGTTGCACCAGAGCCTGGACGGGCCAGGACTGACTGTAGGGCAGGGAACCAGTGCCCAGAGAGCACTTCTCCATAGGTGAGAGTCTGAGTGGGCCAGGACTTGCGGTGGGATGGGTCAGGTTGCCTGGCTGTGGCCAGTCTAGAGACCAGGTCCTGTTGCTACCTAGGACCTTGCTGCAACTGGTAAGCATTGTTGGGGGGGAGGGGAGGGGGGAGGGGGGGAATAGGACAGGGGGAAGCATGTGGAGCCAGCATCCTACCGCCCTTGCAGCCTGGATGCCGCCTTCCCCCTTTCGGTCAGTGCTTTCTCTGACTTGTGTGGTCTTTCCTGGCCACAGCCCCTCTTGAATCATTCAGCGGCATGTGGCCTGCCAGCCATTCCCTTCCTTGGTGCAAGAGATTTCAACATTCTGTGCTTGGATGGACAGTCAGACTTCTGTGCACTGCGTGGACTGATGGGCTTGGTGGCCTATGTGGTCCCATGGGAATTGCTGCTAAAAAATTTTTCCCCTGCTTGGAAATAAAGGGTTGCCCCAACCAGCGAATGTTTATGCTGACTCGTGTGCAGCCATCTTGGACCTGCCTCTTGTTGTGTGTACATGATGGAACGTGGGGTGGGGGCAGTGCTTAGATCTGTGTTCTGGCATCATTGAAGTATACTAGTGCAAGGCACAATTAGGAAGGTGGCAAAGGAGGGAGAGGGCTGCTGAGCTGGGTTGTGAACTTGTACCTCTGCCTTACTTGAGCTCATGCACCTGCACAGGATTCGGTCATATGAGCTCATGCTATTTCCTTAAGATTCTTTTCTTCTTTTTCGCGAGTAGGAAATGTGGAAGATTAGCAGAGAAAGAGGGATGCAACCAATATTATTTTTCCTAATAACAGGGAGTTGGCCCTTAACACACCCACACCATAAAATGCTGCTGTAGTATAAATAACAAGTGTGCTGTTAGATTGGCAAGAAATTGAAGCAACAAGGCCAGAGGGTGACCCAAGGAACCTGTTTCCCTATTCCAGTGGCTTCTTGTTGCTCACTAGGCACTTTGTTCTGCTGTGCTGCACAGCCAGGCAGATCAGGGCTTGCACCTGACCAGACTTGGAGGTGCTTGTGTTAGCACTGTCCTTTTCCAGTTTTGGCAGGCTGCTGTCCCTTTCAGCTGGATGAGATTCGGCTGGGCCTTACACATGAAGGGGCCCTCTCAGAAAAAGAGCATTTCAGTCACAGAGCATTTCATTGTAATTACCATACAGTCAACACAAGGGCAAGCGTAATCTTGCTGCTTTGGGCTTTTGAACAAGATGTTTTGTCCATTGTTCTCTGAAAGCAGGGCACATGGTTCCAGACTCAGCTGCTACTGGCAAAATGTGATGCTTCAATGGAAGTGCAGAGTGGTTGGATGTTGCCTGTGTCAGTTTTTTTAGACCAGGAATTTGTTCCAGGGATATGTGCTATGTCCTCAGCAGTCCTAGTACACTCAGGCCCATGTCTACAGTATCATGGCATTAGATATTGGGATTCAGCATCCTAAAAATCTCAGCCTTTTGTTATGTTTCTTGGTTGTAAAGATGGGGTTGAAAGGCATGGGTGCAATTCCAAGTTCTGAAACCAGAAGATGACTTGGATAGGCCTTCCGATGGCATGGTGTTCAAATTATCTGTTGCACTCCATGCCCTCTTCCTTCTGCCCAAGAAGCAGTTGTTTGGAACACAGCATGTTTGCATAATTTATGCAGATTATGCAGTGCAGGCTTTTTTGTTATTTAGAACAAAATGTGCACAGTTTTGCGCCCAATGCTACCAACTGAAAGAAAGGAGGCCGGTTGAGAGGCTTGGGCCCAGCTAGGCTAGGCAGTGTCGGCTGTAGAAGAGCAAATGAAGAAAGATGGCTGCGCACATGAGCAAACTCCACTGCAGATGGGAAATCAAATTAGACATTTGGTGGGGCTTGTGGAAAGAAGAACCTGCTGCTTGAACACAAAATAACCTCAACCAAGGCCATCCAATAGCTCGTAAGTACCACAAAGTTGAAGTTCTGCAGGTTTTGGGTGCTGGTCCTAGCTTTTATTCTGAATAGAATAAATGATTCTGTTACACTTGAACAAACAAGCTCTTGCAGACAGTTGTTCAACTTGGGAATGTAGTCCATTAATTATCTGCTCCCACTTAAATGATAAATGCTTAAAAGTGATCATCAGAGGGTTCTGTATTCTTAGCTCCCTGCCAGACCAGCTGCCTCGTTACCCCTACCCTGCCCACACTACACACTGCCATTCATGCCTTTTTTAAAAGTGAATTCACAGTTAAAATGAAGGCAGATAGCTGTATCACCTGAAACTTGTCTCCTTTACAAAGTACATGCCCAAACTGGGAAGAATAACTGAGCCTACTACAAAGAGTAGTGGCTGCTGTTCTTTGTGCTGTCACACCTGGGTTCTGTTCCTCCAAGGAACCTTGCTCAGGAAAGGTTTCAGGCTAGGCTAGAGTTCTGGTAGAAGTGCATATCAAGGTCACGCTCTCATATTGTTGCTCAGTTCTCTACTGACTTGTCACATTGGTTTCCTCAAAGGTAGGCATAGGGAACCCATGGCCCTCCGTGTGATGTTGAGACTCCTAGCTCCACCAATAGTCAAGGGTGAAAGGCAGTATAAATTGCAACATCTGGAGGGTCACAGGTTCCCCATCCCTGCTGAACAGCAGTGGTGAGGAACCTTTTTGGGGCAGTAGGCCAATCTTTACTTTCCCGCGGGCTAACTCTTACGGGGACAGGACTACCGACCTGTCAACCACCTGGTGTCTTATTGACATCTGATGATTGTCATGCCCACCTGCCAAAGTTGGCCTGCTTTGTGCAGTTTCCAGTGGGAATCAGCTAGTACACCTAAGCAGTATTGAACTCCCTGTGCATCAGCTAATGCACAAGTGTATGTGTTTTGGTGTGTTTTCTGCTACCAATGTCTCTATTTAGCTTCACACCTGATGTCACGTATGACGGCAGGTGAGCAAAACAGTCTTGTGGGCTGAATGAGAAGGCCTGATGGGCCAGAGTTTCCCCACACCTGGGCTAGAGTATATTCTCTGGCATAAATTACCAGATTACCACCTGCTTTTATTCTTTTCTTTTTCTCTCTCTTCCACAGTAAACTCCACTCAGGGCACAGTTCTTTCTGTTTTTAAAAATGCTTGATTTGAGACTAAAAGCTCCTGTTAAATCTTATAGCCTGTTAAGTCTTGTATGCAGGTTGTAATTGTGCACATGCAAAAGACAAAAAAACTCTAGTATTCAGTTTAACATCAATCATTTTTAGAATCCCAGTTTTTTCCTTCTCCAAAAGGAGGTCTCTAGCTTGTGTGACTGCAGAGATGATCAAGCCCAAGTTTAATTTAAATTAACAGACTAATGTCAGTTTTGATTCCCATGTCCCATTGGCTATAATGGGGAATTAGGGTTTTTAAGGATTGGGGGCTTAAAAGAACAGGGTAGGGTAGTGCTTTTAGAACTTCTATCTCTGTCTTTAGTGGGGCTTGGGGATACTGTACAAAGGTTCACAAATATGGTCACGGCATCACCCACAAATTTAATTCTGGCAGGCAACATGAAAAGCCTTCATTGTATGTCACCACTATTATTTTTTAAAACGCATATCACAATAAATTGAGGCAGAGCAATCTTTTCAAAATGGCAGGAGGGCTAGGTCTCAGATGATGCCACAGTTCAGTTGGTAACAAACTGCACAGCTAAAATTCATGGATCCCTGCCTCTGCAGCCTTTTGTACCTCTTTGTAAATGAAGAAATTATTGGAAATGACCAAATGCATAACATTTATACAGGAGAGAATAAGGGGTAGTATCGAGGTACACAACTGTACCTCGGTACTATTCCTTTGTTTTCAATTAATGTGATGGGCATTTTAGAGTGTATGTGTTTGATTTGAGCCACTATTTTGAGCTCTGTTAGTTTGGAAAAGCCCAGAAGTCCTAAATGAAAACACCAATCATATACAATGTGAAATAGAATGCCACATGTCAGACTCTGCTCTCATTTCATCAGAGTTGCTCACAAATATTAAACAGATTGGGGGTGGGGCGGGGAATGATGTGATAGTTTAGTTACACTTACATTATTCAGTGGAGAGTCTAAAATTGTATCACCTCACCCTGCGCCCAAATTGTCCTAACAAGTAGTTTTCTGCACATACTCTGGCCCAGCTTTTAGGCTGTATGTAGCAGCCTCCCTCAAAGGAAAATAGGGTAATAAGACCTGTCACTTCAAATACCCATTACCCCTGAAATGCATTCACCTGTTTCCTTTGGACAAATTATGCAAACAAAGCTATTGTTTTCATGTCTTGCTTGGGCGGGTGGGAGCAGAATGCTGGACTATTCATGTAGCATGGGGTTCATACTACTCATTCAGCATGCAGCTTTATTCCTTCATATTTATATCCCACACTCTAGGAAGGCAGAATGAATCTGGTTGATAATAATAATTTTAAAAATCTCTGCAGTCATGACAACCTCCCCCAGTCCGCAATGTGGGTAGCATAACAGCAAAGCTATGGGAGAGATGTCCAAGCTTAGTTCATGTAATGGAACCACACGAATCAGCAGACGTTGAAGGAGCTTGGCTAAGAAGGCTATTCTATAAATGTCTGTTCCACAATGTCGGGGAACCTGTAGCCCTCCAGATGCTGTAGGACGCCAGCTCTTTGCAGTCTCAGCATCCATGGTCAATGGGAGTTGTGTCCAACATCAGTTGGTGGGCCCACCGCTTCCCCATCTCTGTCGTACAGCGGTTACATATTAACCTGGCTTGCAGCAATAGTGAACCATTTCACTATTCGTGAGCAAGAGAACAGATGGCTTTCAAGAAGTAGAACAGGAAGGTGCACAGCACAGCTGCTGCTGCTGCTTTTAATACACTGAAATTTGGGACACTTTTGTGTTACTCCTGTTCTACCAGCACATTGCCAAAGGTAGACAGTGGAAGCCTCAACTTACTCAGTCTCTCATTCAGAAACTAGCGTGTAGGCACTGGGTATTGCCAGAAAACAGATTGAAACTGCCAGTCTAACACACATCTTTACAGTGCAGATTTTTATTCAAATCAGTGATATGTCCAGAATGTTTGGGGTATTGGAGCCCTTTGCTCATGGGAAAAGTGGGAGGCCTTGGGGCCAGTGGCAAATCAGAGGCCTCTGGAAGGAAACAACCCTCCCACTGTATATAGGACACGGCCTCGGAGCCTGGGTTGCATATAACCATTCCATGGATTTATCAGATCTTTTAAAGTCATGTAATAAGCTAGTGGTCACCACATTTTGTGGCAGTAAATTCCATTAAGAAATAATATACAGTACTATAATTACTTTCCATCTGTCCTGAATCTTATGCCACTTTCATCAGGTGATGAGTTACAGTACTGAAAAGGAGAAAAAACTTTTTAACCACTTTCTCCATATCCTACATAATTTTACAACCATCAAAAACAATCATTTCTTCCTTTTTTTCACCCACAACCACTGTAGCCTTTCATTTAGAGATAATTTTAGTTGTCCTTGCCGGTACCACTTCCAGATGTACAGTATCATTTTTGAGATAGGACACCTAGAAACAGCAAACAATATTTGCAAGTCCTCAGAAAGCTACCTATTCTGAGCCACACAATGGGTCCATTATTATCCAGCATTATTTTAGCAGCAGCAATTAATGTCATTATGCCAAGGGCTTTTTACCACTGGCAGTTTCCTTCTCATTCTCTTACCTAATAATCATTAGCAATGAATTATTTGTTTGTAGTTATATGCCAAGATTTTTAGTGAGTTTCTTCCACAACCCCAATATCATCTTTGTTAATCAGCACTAGCTAAAACCCCATCAGAGTATAGCGAAAGTTAGGAGGTTTTGCCCCCATTATATTGAACCTCATTTGCAAATTTTGAGATCTTTTTTTTTAACTTCCTAATCCATTTAGGGTTTGATAATCTTGAATAATTTAGTGTTTGGCCATCTCATTTATAAACTACTACAATATATTTTCTCTTTCTTCCTTTCGTTGTGAAACTGCCCCATTTATTCCTGCTCTCTTCTTTCTGTTGTTTAGTCAGTTACCGATCCATTAGAGGTCCTTCTATGCTGTGACTAACAGTTTATGCAGCAGGCTTTAGTGAGGTATTGCCCAAAAGTCCAAAGGCCCAAGATCCTCCAGGATCATCCCATCCACATTCCTGTTGACAGACTAAAGTTAAAAGATGTGAGACAGAACTTTCCTTTGCAGAAGCCATGCTGATTCTTCTTCAGAAAGGTTTGTAACTTCTATATACTTGATAGAATTTTATTAAGCTTACTAGCTTTTTCATTTCCTGGGTTCACACCTGAACCACTCTCTCTCTATATATATGGTTACTTTCCAATCCTCTGGTACAGAAACTGATTTTTGGGATAAGCTGCATATCTCTGTTAGAAGATCAGCAGTTTTGCACTTGTTCCTTTAATAACATTGGAATGGATCTGATTCAGACCCAGCCATCTGATAATAAGCACTAGGGCTTCTATTTGTCACAGCCATTTGTCTCAGTTATTCAGACTCCTCCCTCAAAAAGGCCGCTGAGGATCAGGTATCAGCCCAGCATCTTTCACAATGGATACAAATAATTCATTTAGTTACTTTGCAATATCACTGTTCTCTTTTAGGGCACATTTTACTTCCTTTTCATATAAATGATTGCTCCGGAGGTTCAAGCCAGACTTGCACATTTTATCACAACTCCTTCAGCTTATGCATTGGCATGACTGATTCCACAGTTCTGAGGATTACTTAAGGTACCTTTGGGAAAAGCATGGCTGCAGCCATGTTCATTGCATTGTCTTGATTCCTTCAGATGTTGAAGAGATTTGGCTGATCTCTTTAAGAGTTTGGAGATAGCTGTGGAAGAACAACACCTGAGAAATTGCAAAGCAAAATTGTCACCACCTAGTCTAATCAATACAAACTACAGTGGTACCTCAGTTTTCGAACATCTCCATTGACGAATGTTTCGGAACTTGAACGCCGTAAACTGTAAATTCTTTGGTTTTCGAACACGCCACGGATGACGAACAGGAAATGCGGCTTCCACTGAGTGCAAGACCCTGTCAACTATTGAGTTTCGATTTTTGAATGTTTCAGAACTTGGAACCATCTTCCGGAATGGATTACATTCGAAAACCGAGGTACCACTGTATAGTGAATGGTCAACTCATCTGTCTTCCAAGGCTGACAGTGAACACATTTTCAAATCACAAGGGCTAAAAATGAGTTCCAATCCTAATTTCAGCTCTATGGCTATTGCTATTCATGGCTGTTACAAATCCCAGTGTCATAGAATCGGAATGATAACAGCAGCAGGTAGGACCTGCTCTGGAGAGACCAATACTATTACAGAAGGGGTCAGCTTGCATATACCAATTCAGTGAACCAGCTGAGCCCGCACAGCTGTAGAAGCAGAGATCCTTGAGATCTACTCATCCAAGAAAGGGGGTGGGGGTGGAAATCCAGCTACAATCCTTTCTGCAGCACAGGAAGAGGGTGAACAGAAGGGACCTCTTTATAATAAATGCCTTTGCAAGAGTGAGCAACAAGCTAGCTTGGCATTTTATCACATCTCCTTAGACGCTGCTGATAGTCCGCCTATAAGCCCACCATGTCTTCCAGCACAACTCATTGCTACCTGCCTGGGCCATCCCAGCGCTAGTGTGTTGACCTGCCAATCAGCTCTGGCCCTCATACAGCTCCTCTCTTGCCTTCCTGGCGAAGAGCACAACTGGCCCAGGAGAGATGGCTGCTAACAACTTCCCTCTTAGGCTCTTGCTCCAGAAGAGAAACTGCTACTTGGCCAGACGCTTTAAAATAAATTGCACTTTAATAAGAAAGACAAACCATGGCACAGCAGCTGCAGAGGTTCAGACTTGCAAAGGACAATCCTGGTTTTCTGCTCAAGCTACCGTGCCGCTCCTTCAACCAAGGTATGAAAGGCATCCCACAAACGGAGTCCTGTAAAGTCAGACTGCATCCAGCCCTCGAGAGAAACACTCCAGGGGAGGGGGAGGAAGTCTTTGTGTGGAGTCCCCATCCAGTCCCTGGTATGCAGTACCCCTAGCACCTTGCTAGACACGACAGTCAGCACATGATGACCACAATGCTCAGGGCTGTCCATCTCCCTGTGGATTCTTTGGTTTCCTTGGTCCCAGAGAAGTGGCAGGGTGGGGCTCCTGTCCCCAGGCCACTCTGTGGCTAGTGCATCACATGGAATGGCGCATTCCCTTCTCAGTGCCAATGAAGACAGTGATATTTGTGTAGAGGGGGTGAAGTTTCTTGGAGAGCAGCTGGTACTCCAGTGTGTTCATGCCATCCTGCTTCCATGTTCTCCTCGTCTTGGCCAGCAAGTTAAATCTGTAAGACAAATTCAGAGTCAAGCACGAGAACTCGAGCCCTTCTCCTACCACCTCCCCGCCCAAAGTGCAGCTCCTTGGATTTGTAGGTTAGGAGAAGCTTACGTATTCTTTTTACACAGATTTCCAGTAATGAAATGGTATGGTGTGGTCAATGTTTTGTAACAAGGCGAGGAGGACAGTGTCATGTTTGTCAATAACGGAAAAACAGTTGCAAATACCCATGCCTATACCTGCCGAAAAATACAAACCACTCACAATGATGAAGTGGGTGCTCTGAAGAAACTTCACAGCTTAAGATCAGGAGCAGCTATATGTGGCAGGTGGGGAGGAGAAAAGGAAGGAAGGAGAATGCTTGAAAAAGCAGGGACTGGAGGATAATAGATGGCAGACGGACGAAGTTGAAAAAACACACCAAGCAGGAAATAGGAAAGCGGCAAGACTACACATACAGCCTACAAGCAGGAGTGGATGTGCATAACTAGCAAGCAAGGAAGGTTTGAGGACTGAGCCAAAGCTCCAACGGTGCATAAGGTTTTTACATTTTGAGTCCAACATGCAATTTCTACCAATTGTACAGTTTCTACTCTACCTCTATCCTTGTAATATGGCAACTCAGAGTGGGCAGTAAGGACCAACAGCCCTGGTTGGTAATGGTGGGGGCCTGGGTTTTACAAATGGATTGGAAACAACTATCCAGTTCTCTTTTGCTACAAAATTTCCAGTCCAGGTTATTTTGCACCACCACAACAGAGTGTTGGCAAGCTCTGCCACACCAGAAATAGCATTAAGGGAAAATCACAGAACAAAAACAAAAACATCTGTCTGGGCTCTCAGTTCTTTAGAATCTCCACATCCCAGGACTTCTTACCAGTTCTTTGTTTACCATTGTGTGATGTCTTCAGGCCAGTCATAATGACAACCTTCCTTTCTCTCACAGAAACTGGACTGCAAACCGTTAAAACAACTGAACATCCCATGCCTCCACCCCAGCTTGGCCACTGCTGGAGGCTTCACTCCCTCAAGCACAAATATCTAAATATGACTATTCTCTGGGAGTTACTCATCCATCATATTATCTGCTGTGGACATTCACCCTGGCCCAGAGGATTTGGCAGGGTGCATTAAGGAGGATGCAGAGTAGCTACATACAATTACACTTAACCACCTAGTTTACAAGACAGCAGTCCATTTGCAATTGTTCAGGCCACATTTCTGCCCCAAGTAGTCCCCTTCTCTACTCACCTCTTAGGGTTCTGCTCATTGCCCTTGTCATGTCCATGCTTGATCATACGGTAGCGGCCATACTGAGTAGATGGGCGAGAGATAACCATCCCACTCAGCGCTACCCTGCAGAGAAGGTGATTGACAATGCAGCATTAGCAGGAGTGCACATGGGGTTTCAGCAGAGGCACAAGTGCTACAATTACACACTCAAGCAATGCAGTGCTTCAGTGCCTTCAAATCTGCGCCATGCCACTCATAGCTCCTCTTCCTTGCCCCACCCCTGGGCAACAGCAAGAACAGAATAAAACAATCCTGGATTCCTACCCAGGATTCCTACCCAAGCTTGCCCAATCCCTCCTTGCCAATATTTCCTATGCTCCTACACAAACTCTAGGGCAATACATGGGGGAAAGTTTGAGAGCCAGGACTCCTAGGGTCCCATCCTCAGCCATGCCACCTTAAACCTTTGTGAATAGAGTTGCCTAATCCTCCTAAAGCTGCTGGGCTTTATGCTGAAGGGATGGAACTGGAGCCGGCTCCTTATCTAGGACCATCTTTACCTGACTGCAATGTCGTCATCTTCACCGCCCCAGCCCCAATAGTTGTTGGGAAAGCCATTCATCCTCATGTATTGGTCTGGACTGAGTGCAGAAACCCCTCCAAAGTAGGACTTGTATGGAAGCCTGCAAGAATTTAAGAGGACATTTATTTACCTGTAGCCCACCTGCTACTACCATGCATATAGGAATCTCTATAGGAAACACTTAAAACCTCAGCTGGCACAGAGATATGGGCATCTAATATTACTATGTGAATATTACATTCACAAGCACAGGTTGTGCCCACAGGCTTACAGACCAATAGATATAACATGAAAGGAAAAAGGAATGTGGAAGGAAAAGGAAATTCAGGTACCAATTCACGTGGAATGACTTGAGGGAGAGTTCTGGAAGAGGTATCAAATGGCAGCTAATAGAGAGGACCTCACTCTCTTCACTGCATGAAGCATGCATATCATTTTAGGGTTTTTAAGGGCAACAGTACACTGAATTTCAGGAGGACCATTTCTAGAGCAGGGTCCTGTCCAGTGATCAAAATTAGACAGGTTCCAGGCGCATTTCGCACCTGGCTATCGGCCACTTGCGACCAAGTGAAGGTGCCTGGGCACCAGGATGGTGCCTGACACCTCCAGCATCTGGAGGTGCATGACTGGGGATCATTGGATCTTGACTGTTTTCACACCCTAATACCATTATCCTGTACAATTCTATCAGTTATATTTTATCGGCATAGTCAGAATGAATGTCAGCAACCAAAATGCTTTTTCTGTGTAGCCTAAGCAGGAGCGGTGAAAAACGTTATAGTTACGTAATTGTTGTCGCTTGTCTTCACTTACCCCACCCCACTGCCCTGCTCACAGTTGTGAAGAATATTCTTAAGTTATGAACGGTCCATGTCCCCGTTAAGAAAAAGGGGTAGGAGTAAGCCAGTATTTATGTAGACTGTCCCTGGATAAAATGACTTGTCTTCTTTAAGTCCTCAAAGTTCTTAACCTAGCTCAAGGTTGTCATCTGAACAAGCCAGATGTTAAACTGATAGTCACAGTCAACCCTTCATTTGAAAAATAAGACTTCAGAGCCGTCTTGCCCCCAAATGGCAACTAGACATTCTGTTTTGGTGACTGCAACCTTGGTTTAAGGAGCCATTTGGCACCTAGCTTATACATCTGAGCTTCTAACACTGGTCTGCCTAGGCTTCCAGTTCTTTAGCACCAACCTTCCCCTACAGCTGAGCTGCTGTATGCAGAAAGCTTTTCTCTATCAACTCCCACCTGTAATGCAGCTGCACGCAAGAAGGCTGCCCTTCCGACAAGCTCAAAACAGCATTATTTGATTCTTCCCCTGCTTTATCCTCACATCAATCTTGCAAAGTAGACTGAGGGAGGATGACTGCTTCAAGGTCCCGTCAGTAAGCCTTATGGCTGAGTGAATATTTGAACCCAGGTTTCTCTGGTTCTAGTCTGACATTCTAACTCTTCCAGCACACTCCCCATTCCTCCCCGTATCTGCATCTAGAAAACAGCCTAGAAACACACGAGAAAGCAGTTGTTTTCAGTGTGATTTTGTTTTCAGAAGGGAGACTGGGCATCTCTATTTTAAGAAGGAAAGGGTGTTGGGAGGGGTAGAGAAGCATTCCTATGGAAACAGACCCAAATCCAAGAAGCTTACTTGTAGCCAAACTTGTCCATGGCAACAGCCACGTGCTTGGGGAAACGGTCGCAGGTATACACATTGCGGTCATCTTCAGGGATGAGGTCCACATCATGGAAGAACATACAGTCCCAGTCCTCGTCTTTCATAGCTTCCTTGAAGCCCACATTCAAGAGTTTGGCCCGGTTAAAAGTATAGTTCTCAGCCTGAGAAAGAGATGGGTGGCATTTACACCAGAGCTGTGTGTGTGTGTGTGTGTGTGTGTGAAAACTAGCTCCCCTAAAGTGCTAAACTCTCACATCCAGGACAGTCGCCACTAGGCGCTATATTAAAATAGTATCCTTCCTTCACGCTGTCTTCTGGCATTCTTGCATTTGACAGCTCCTCCAGAACCACCTACTCCATTTCTATCTTGACTAGGGCATGTTCCAGGGGGACTCATTCATCTACATCTGAGGTTCCTTACCTTATCTCTTCCCCCTCCAAGGAATTCGGTGAGCTCAAACTGCTGGGTGCTGGTTAGTCCCTGCCCGCTCCCCATACCCAGTCTCAGCTCCACCCCACCCCGTAGTACTCTTGCTAGGGTTCCTTTCCTTGTGCCTGACTCTTCCCCACCTCTCCAGAGATCAGACTCAGCACAGTAGAAAGCATGATTCACCGCACTTTTTGGAAGGAACTACAGCTTTCCCTCTCTGCAGCAATCAGAGCGCAACCCACTGCCCCCTACTGAGGCCTAGTGCTGAAAAAAGCTTTGCCTGCCCACCTGCCTTCACTGGGGACTCCTCCATTAACAATCAAGAGAGCTATTGCCTCTATTCCCTCCTCTCCTAAGGAGAGAGAGAGGCCACACATTAATGCAGGGACAGGCAGCAGCCACAGAGACTCTTCTGCTGGGAGCCGCCCAGAGTGGCTGGGGAAACCCAGCGAGATGGGTGGGGTATAAATAATAAAATTATTAATTATAATAATAATTATTCAAACCTCCTGCCCTGCCCAGCTCACACACGGCTGTGGCAACGCACCTGATGGATGATGTAGATGCCATAGGTGAGCTGCTGCCGCTGTAGGAAGGGGTGCAGGTAGTAGAGCAGGTACTTGAGGTGTTGCTCTCGGTTGCGGTGGGGGATGATGACAGCTGTTTTGTGGACTGCATCGCAGTCGGGCGGACGGTAGCGCCCCCCTTTGGTCACAAGGGGATTCTTCCGCACAATATCATCCAGAGACAGCCCTGCGGGGAAAGTCACCCGAATGGGGCCTCCTGCAGGCGAGCAGAGACAGGGGTAAGGCAAACAAGGTAGTCAGCAGACTGCAGGCTAAGAGCCACCGTGACCCAGAGACCTCAAGAGGAGAACACCTCGAAACATTTTCATTTTAGATTAAAATGAGCATTAGCCTCCTGGTCAGTTCCAGGGTTCTTTTCTCTCCCCACCCGCGCCATCCCTGGTCATCCCTGCAAACTTTAAAGAATCATAGAATTGTAGAGTTGGAAGGGACCATGTGAGCCATCTAGTCCAGCCACCTGCAGGAATTTTTTTGCCCAAGATGGGGCTCGAACCCACGACTCTGAGATTGAGTCTCATGCTCTACGAACTGAGTTATTACTATGCTTTCACTAGTCACACTGGACAAGAAAGGGGGCATGGGTCGAGGAGAGAGAACCACTTCTTTCATTTCACAGAGCACTTCATGGCTTAATGGAAGATCACTTCTACGATGGGCCCACAATCCTCAAGTCTCTTTTTTGGGGGGTGGTCTCTCATCACTCTAGGCATATCTATTTAAAAATCACTATCGCCGTACTCTTCTTCCAGAATTTGTGTCTTTTTTCCCAGGGCCAAAGAGCAGTGTAAACATGAAGCAAGCTTTTGAATTACACTGTACTCTTTAGTCTCAGAACTAGTACGCTACACACAAAGAGACAAAAATGACCCGAAAGCTTGCTCAGAATTTACTATTTCATGCTCATTTTTGCCTTTCACGTGCCACTCCAAACCTTTCCAGATGGTTGGCTGGTTCAATGAAACAATACATTATGGCTTCTGTGACTCTTAATTTCAGAACAACCGCGCCAGCCCAACACCATTCAAATCTTAGGGCTGACCCCAAATCCCCAGTTCCTAACCAGAACCAGGATCAAGAACAGAGAAGCCCTTACCAAGGAAAGGAGATGCCTCTGGACAGTAAGGAAGTTCCTCTGGGGGCAGAGGGGGCCGGGCAATCAGGCTGAGGTTGGCGTAGACGTCCCCTGGCAGCGAAACATTGTGTAGGCTGGACAATATAGTCAATGTGCCCCCCTTGTAGAAGATGCCCAGGAAATAGGCAACACGCTTGCGGTAGCCATCGTGGTACAGCAGAGCCATCACCACCAGCTGCACCCCTAGGAAGAGCAGCAGGTAGCGGCCACGCAACTGCAGCATGGCTGAGGCAGGGCCAGGATCATCTATCCATGGTGCAGCTGGGCTGAAGGGTGGCGGCGGCGGCAGCAGCAGCAGCAAGGGAAACAGAAGACAGTGACCTGTTGGAAGCAGCAGAAGGTAGAATGAGTACAGGCAATGCTCATTCATCAGGTTAACTTTTTTTTTATGCGCAAACATTTTGATGGGCTAAAAAAGGTGCCCCAATTAAAGTATCAGCAGGTTTTGGGGTTGGGGTGGGGAAGAAGCTAATTTTAATGCAAGTGCAAACTGTAGCAGAGAAGCACCATTTTGAGAGGCTTTCCGTGTTTTTGGGGAGAGAATAGCCATTTACAACCCATGCATGCATCGCCTAAAAACAAGGATCATCTTCGCTCAAAAACCATTTAATGCCGATTTGATTATCTGATCAGCCTCCTGACGTTCACAATGCTCAGCTTTCGCTTGGATGCTTACAAGAAAATGCATTTCCTGCCCCCACCTCGCCCCCAAACGTTTCATGTCTACATATGCAGGGGTAAGGTTCTGAAAGAGGGGGGAAGTTCACATCCAGAGCCCAGCCCAGCTATTTTGTTACACACAAGGCGATCTGCTCGCAGCAAGCACAAGTATGGACAGACGTGGCACCGCGAGACAAAGCAACTAACAGTAATAGCATCTTCCTGTCTCTGCAGCTGCATGAGAAGTCTCAGTGCAGCAAAAAACAAACTGCACACCTGCCAAATGAGAGGTGCCCACAGGAAAGGAGAACGTGGGAGTGGGTGGTAGGCATAGCAACATAACATGGCGAACATATGCACCAGGGAGGGGGGGAAAGTTAGGACAAGTGGCAGACAGAAAGAAATAGGATAGCAGAATTCTTTTTTGCTTACACTCCCTCCCTCCCCCCCAAAACCAAGGAAACACAGAAGGATTAAGCTTGGCAGCTATCAAGTAAAAAAAGGAATATGTTAAGCTCAGTTGCAGATCAATCCCCAGAATCTGCAGGAAGGGCTGGGAATGCCCCTGACAGAAATGCTAGAGAACTGCTTCCAGTCCAAGGAGACAATTCTGAGCAAGGTCTTGACTAGGCCTAAGGCAGTTTCCTACATTCCTGGGAAACTTAAAACAGTCTGCATGCCTCTCCTCCCATGGAACTCCATAGTTGAATGGTGACTTGAATCTGGGTTCTCCCTGATACTATCATGCTCTGACCACAACACAGTTATTCTTAGAATAATGTTGCCAGAACCTCCTTTCTCCATACCCCGGAGCTGCTTCACTTAAAGTGTCAAAATGCATATACATAGAACCTTAGTCCACAGCTGTTGCTATCTGCAACACTTGAGGGAGGAGGGAGGGATGGAAACAGGTGTGAGTCCCCTTGCCACAGCCCTTTCCGTGCACCTTGTCCACTCTTTGGTTTCTAATATTAGGCCCAGCTGCGAGCCACTTCACATATCTCAACGTTTGGGTTGTATAGATCCTCTCCACCCTGGCTTTTGACACTTACAAGGTATGCTTTTAGCACCCACCTTATTTCTGTGACTGCAAGTTGTTTAAACTGTTTTTAACGCGTGTTAATTGTTGCAAGCTGCCCCAAAACCCAAGGGTAAAGGCTAATAAATTATTATACTGTAATAATCTACCAGATTGCAGAATCTCGGGTAACGCGGCAGGAAAGGGCTTGGGGGAGTGCAACATGGAGCAGCACATTCCATACCTATAAGTGAGAGAAGTAGCCTGCTTTGGTTACCTATTCTGCTACCTGCCCACACCCTGTGCAGCGCGACAGGTGTCTCGGAGCAGTGCCAACTGGCAACAGCTAAGGAGGAACAAGGAAATGGCCCAAGAGATTCCTGTAAGAGATGTTCCAGGGTGATATAAGAAAGAAGGAAATGAATCACACATAAAGGTAAAGGACCCCTGACGCTTAAGTCCAGTCACGAACGACTCTGGGGTTGCAGTGCTCATCTGGCTTTACTGGCAAAGGGAGCCGATATTTGTCTGCAGGCAGTTTTTCTGGGTCATGTGGCTAGCATGACTAAGCTGCTTCTGGCGAAACCAGAGCAGCGCACGAAAACGCCGTTTACCTTCCCGCCGGAGCGGTACCTATTTATCTACTTGCACTTTGACATACTCTGGAGCTGCTAGGTTGGCAGGAGCTGGGACCAAGCAATGGGAGCTCACCCTGTCGCAGGGATTCGAACTGCCGACCTTCCGATCGCGAGCCCTAGACTCAGTGGTCTAGACCACAGAGCCACCCATGTCCCACATAGATGTCACATATAAGCAACCCTAATTAAAACCTTCAGGGAAGAGCTGAGCCTTCCAGATTCACTGAGCTGTTCCACTGCCCAAAGCAAGAGGCTCAGTCAAGGGCATCTTGCTGTATTTGGGAAGAAAGAGGAGCATTCTTACATCACTTAGTCAAACCCAATAGATTAGGAAATGGCATTTGGTGTGTAGCTGGTTTTGCCTTCATGTGTGCATGTTCATTCCCAACACACTTTGACAGGAAAAACTTCACAGAAAAGGCAAACAAGCTCCGTCGTGATGTAGCCTGCAACCAAGTTGGAAAACTTCCTTTTTTGTTGCTGTGATATTGTTCTATACCTTTTTTAAAAAGGTATAGACCAGCATTTTGATAGGAAGGTTTGGGTATGAGAAAACTTAAACTGTGGCTCTCCTTTCTAACCCAACTATTAATATGTGAAGGTAGGAGGTACTGCACAACTGATCGAAAAGTATCCAAGTGGCTCAAAGCCAGTGTGCAAACACAGATAAGTAGTGTGCTTGCTGGTAACAAAAGGCATATATTTGTCGTTGCAAAAAAATGCAGCAGAGATGAATTCACTGGGGCCTTTCCTAGGCAGCCTTTTTGGGACCTGAACATTCTACCATCTAAAGCAGTGCAGTGAATTGGAGCCATTTCAGTAGCCTAGGCGGAGGCAAAAGGAGTAGTACAAGAACACTGCAATCTGGAGACGCTTCTCAAGCCTGACACCAACACGCAGGATTCATCCTACCCTGCAGCCCTCACAAATAAAAGAAAGAGTGGAAGGCTGGTGTGACAATGTAGCAATGGAGCCAAAGTTTTAAAAGCTGCCTGATCAGCTCTACAGCCCGCTTTCCTGATGCACGTTATTGTATTCTGGAAATACGGTTTAACACGAATAAGTGGCTTGCTGGAGCATGTTATTCAAAAGTTCCTGCAGTGCTCCTTTCCCCATGGCTGCCAACAAGCTAGAGTCTCTGCCTTGCCATGCCATGTGACCTGGGCTCCAAACCACAAACGGTAAGCAAGGTTAAAGTCATGCCTTGATTCAAAGTAAGGCTGCCGTTGGCTAGCAGGTGGTGTGCCGCACAGCAGTTGAGGTAACTAGTGGGAGCAGCTGCGGCTACCTAACCTCCTGCTACACAACCCTGGTTTGTGAAATTGCTAGTTAGAGCAGGGTAGTGAAGGCAATTAAGAGTAACTGATCCAGAATCAAATATTATCCTTGGGCTTATCCACACTTACCTTTCCCCTGCGCTTTCCAGGCATGGTCCATATTTTAAAGCTCTGTGCCTTTGTCTTTTTGCCCCAGAGATTTCCCTGTGAAAACCCACTCTTTAAAGCTGAATCAGACCAAGCAGCAATCTGCAGAAAACCTGAATTGCCATTTGTTGTGCTTCAGCTATAAAAAGCAGGTTTTCATGGGGAAAGCTCCAGAGAGAGAAAAAGAGTGCTTATATGTATATATATTATTTATTGAATATGTACCTGCAGTTATTTATTGATTTATATCTCAGGGCAGTTCACGGGATAAAATCAGAATGGAAATTTCTGACATGGACATTGAACTTTAGAACGCAGGGCTGTGCCTATAAAGCATGGGCCCAAAAAGCCCTTTATCTCATCAGGATCCTGATCCAGCTACCAGTGTCAGTTCTTGGGGGTGGGGGAGAGAGGTTTAGGACTCAGAGACCAAGACATAGGAGAAGCTCCAGGTCCTGGGAAATGCATTTCTACTGAGTCTTCCTTCAGAGAGCTTTAAACAAAACAAGAGGTCATTGATTTGAAGGTAACGATAATGAGCTAGGCTTCTACATCAAGTGCAGAAGGACACTTCAACTCCAATCTAAATAAACTACCCTCAAAGGGCCTCTCCCCACACAATCAGGCCATCTCTTCACCAGGAACTATTTCTCCCTGGAATTTGTAGCCAACCCATGTTAGACTGAAGTTCTAGGAACCAGAAGTCATATTATAGAAGCAACCAACCTGACGAACAAGTTATGGGCTGCTCATTAACCAGTACATTAATAATGAAAGAGCCATTAAAATGGAGCCACGGCTTGGTCAAACTGGAAAGGACACTCAATAAATTGCTTTCTTCACCTTGGGAGTTTCACCTCTTTAAAATTCACACTGGTGCTACCCTCTTCCTTTTTTGACTTCAGTAGCTCCGGCAAAAGATGAGCAAACTTTCCAGAGATGCTTACCAAGTTCTTTCCCATAATTTATCAGCTCCATTTCACATCATCCTTATGGCTCACCTTGTCCAACTACACTTCCCCCACCCCTTCCCTGTCAACCCTCATTGGGATCTCTGCAGATTAGTCCAACCATCACAAGCAGCGTACTCACAAGCTCATAGCTAGTACTGAGCAATGGATGCGCCTCTTTTCCTGCTGAACTTATTGGCCAATCCTGCCTAGGGAACCACGAGAAGGGAAAAACAAAGTCCTGCATGAGAAAAGAACTTTCTTTATCCTCCACACACTCAGTCTGCATTTTTCAAGTATGGGGTACTTCACTCTCTCTCTCTCTCAACTGAAATGAAGGCAAGTTCAGAAACTGGCTAGACTTCAGAAGGAAACTTCACGTTAAAGGGAAAAGATGAAGGGCAGCAACTGAAGTATGTGCTTTGGCCATCTTTTCAAAACCTGGCTGAATTTGGCAAAGAATGGGCCGAGACTAAAATAAGAACTCATAGCCAATTGGCTTCAGTCAGTAAGTAGAAGAGGGGAGGGCCTGGAGCACCGAAACTGAAACAGCCCAGCAGAGCTGCCTCTTTCAAAAGTCTGCATATCAAACACATCCTCACTATGGAATGCACAGGACATTGCCAAATAAAGCAATTTTCCAGCTGGCAACTTGAAACTTGAGTACTGACCACCCCCCACTCCCAGGACTACTACTAAAGAAACAGGTTCTGACCTTGCAACTTCCTTGGTGATCCTGTTCCTATCAAGAATCACACTGCACATTTCTGACCAGGGTGTGAAAAGCTGGGCCACATGGGAGGTTTTTAATCCTCCACAGGAATGAGATCTTATCAGCTTTGTCGGTAAGGAAGGTATTTTCCTTCCACTAGGCAAGGCTTCCTCAAAGGGGAGGGTAGGAGCGAAACTATGCTGAGTATCTGCACCATCCACCTTTATGTTCTAAGCCAAGCCAGGCCTTCTGGAGATGACATGGAGAGATAAAAGCTTAAGAAGGAACTCTGGTGATTCCCATTTAGTTCAGCATGCTGTTCTCACAGGCCAGATGCTTATGGGAAACCCACAAGCGAGACACAAGTGCCAAAAGCACTCAACCCACTCATGTCCACAAGATTTGGAGAACATTTATGTTCTTCCTGCCACTGAGTCTCTAATACTAGCAATCAGGCACATGCATAACTCTGTTTATTCACAAACTTGCTGCTAATTCCAGTCCTCTTCCTCCCCTCTCTTGCCCACCTTTGAACTGTACACAACCAGAGCAAGAGAATCTGGTTTACTGCAGCCATGCATCCACAACAGCAATTCCATTATATGACACTTCATGCGATCTTACAAGGCTTCTTCCTTTCACTGAATCTGCGCAATTCCATTACACGGAAAGCACAAAAACCACAGAGTCATAATTTCTGGCACAGCCTGAAATTCTGGGGAGGGTGCAGATGCCAAAGCCTCCTTATTGAGTTCAGACCAAGATTAACCTTGCCTCAGGAGGTAAAGACGATGTCACCCCAAAGATTCAGTGTTTCCCTCCAAGGCAAACAGGATGCTATCTTAAGTTGGCCCAACTTTATTTATATATAAATAAAACTAGTTATTTAAAATGCTGGACAGCATTACTTACTGCAGAGAACTCTTCCTCAGGCTGGAAATCTGAAGTGGGGGAAATATTAGCTGCTGCTGTGCCAGTTCATAATGTTTACCCAGGCATGTCTAAGAGCCTTTCAATTCCTCAATGAGCTGGAACAGTTTAGATGCTAGGCTACTCACTTATTTCATCAAGAGCAGCACCTCTCAACTCTCCAAAGGTGTGAGATGCCTGTACTAAAGAGGCAACAGCTAAATCTCTGGTTTTCCTTAAAAGCTTCCAGTCTAATTTGATCCAAAGCTGCATTGGTAGGTCAAAACCACCTGGCTTTCGGCGCTGGATAAATGTAACTGCACCTACCATCGCAAGGTTCACAATGATTATAATTCCTATGTTAAAATCCATTTTTAAAACTCCCCTCAGAGCATTTATGGGCTCCAATTCAAAGTACTGGTGCCGACCTTTTCAAGCCCTTAACAACTTGAGACCTGGTTATATGACCCTGCTCATTCACTAAAATCAGCTATGGAGGTCCTGGTCATGTGCCCACCGGTATGAGCAATTAGGTTGCCAGGCACAAAAAATGGGGTCTTTTCAGTGGTGGCCCCATGGTTATGGAATTCCCTTCTGAGTTACACACACTGCCTTCAGTGCAGGCTTTCAAGTGGGACTTAACATCTCTTTTCCAGGCTGCCTTTTCTTAATGTGTTCTTCAGCTGTACATTCAAGCTATAGCTCTCTCTCTCTCTCCACACACACAGGGAGAGAGAGTGAAATACTTAGGCTTCATTGGGCCTAGGTGCTGCTTCATAATAATTCATCTCATTTGTTGTCTTTCTTATTGTTTCTGTGCTTACCACTTTGTGAGGGCATGGCCTACGAGGCAGCCTATAAAACTGTCACATAAAATAAATTGATGACTCTTCCTGAATAAAAATCAGAAGGGTAAAGGCAGTCAGCACAGCTTATTATGAATGAAGTGCATATGGTGAAGAACAAAGATAATCTTTCAAAAAGACATCTGCGTATATGACAAGAACAGGTGGCAATTTTTTCTGTTTAACAAACCTGCTCCACCTCTAATTAGCTGTTTTGTCAATGATGTAATAATAATAATAATAATAATAATAATAATAATAATAATAATAATAATGTTATTTATACCCTGCCCTCCCCAGCGAAGGCTGGGCTCAGGGCAGCTAACAACCAATAATAAAAACAAGTTGAATGAATACAACTTAAAAACAAGATTAAAATACAACATTAAAACATTAAAATGCAGCCTCATCACAGGAGGAGAAAGGAAAAAAGAAAGAGGGAGAGGGAATCAAATTGACTCCAAGCCAAAGGCCAGGTGGAACAAGAAGAATGAACACTATATATATATATATGCGCTAGAAGTTGCTTCTAGCATACAGAGTACAATGAGTCAATGATATCTTGCAAAAATTATGGCGATAGAAAGTTGCACCAGCCTTGCCTAGACATCACATACCTTTACTGAACGTGGACATTCCTATAATGTCCATACATATGGGAGCAGTTCACCTACTAAAGTACGGTACTTTCCTTGAACAATACGTTCAGAAGTATGTAAACATTCAGCTCCAAACGCAAACACCTTTTATATACATCATGCATATAAGACATGTACAAATGTCACCAACAATAAAGCATGAGAAGGAAGCTCATCTGTTCTAACTAAACAGTGCCAATCCTCCCACAGCATTGGCTCTTAAAGGCCAGAAGACAGAAATTACTACATGCCTTGGGCTGTGTTACTGGACAATCCCAGCTTTAAAGTGCAGAGACTGACACCCGAGACAGCACTGTGTCAGCTGAAGAAACACAGGCAAACTGAGCCGGGGATGGATGAATGCTCCTGAATAATTATTTACAAGGCTGTGATGTTCCCTAGCGATTAGTGTTCAGTGCAAAACAACGTCTTGAATATCTGGGGAAGTGAGCTGCTTAGATATCTTAAGCAAGCTGGCATGATTGCTAGCATCACCACAAAAAGCTACAAGACTTGTAAGGGTATCACAGCACCTAGGTTGGCCCTGCTTCCCCTCCAGCTGAATGCATAAGGGCTCAAATCCCCAAACTCAGGTCTACACCTACACACAAGGACATCTGCATTCTCTGACATGGGCTTCCTGGCATATAGAAATGCTTCACATTACACTTCACATTAGAGGAGTTGACTGTTGGGAAAGACAACAGAAGCAAAGGGAGCTTGTAGCCTGCATCAGAAGAACTCCTGTCCTCCCTTGAGACCATAGCCATTCCCTTGTCCAGAGTTGGCTTCTGGGTTCTCCCCCAGTTCATCTGGGAAAAGGGAGTGCCTCATAATGAGAGACCATGGGCAGTGCAGAGAAATGGTCACCTACAAATGCCATGCCCAAAGAAGGAGGGGATCTGTAACTGTATGAACTGCAATTGGAAAGATATTGGAAAATGCAAGCAAATGTGAATTTAAGGATGCCCACCTGCGCAGTTCTGTTTCCACAGCTAGATCAGAGAGGTCGTCCTTAATTCTTGGAGTGCAGCACTTTTTTGGTCCCAATCTCCATGGAGTTTCTGCAATGAATCGGGGAGGGTGAAGAGAGAGGTCAACTTAGAACTAGCGCATATGACAGGAAAAAGCATAGAGGCAGAACCTGGCATTTTCACACAGCAATGCAACATCGCCACATGAAACCAACAGCATGCAGCCAATTTAAACAGGAAGTGGAAAGCTGCTAGTGCAAAGTAGGATGAGGAAACGGGGGTGGGGGGGAGAGACAGAGAGAATGGGGTCAGGAATGTGCAACGTGTACAGAACGGGAATGGGAGTTAATCACTACCAGCAGTCAGTACTTCCAACAGGGAACAGAACAGTTTTCCATACCGAATCATGCCATTTGACAATCATTCCAGATTTCTCTCTTCAAATTAATGCACTGCACAGAGACAAAACTGACCGACTAATTAAGAATAATTCAATTGCACCCATGGCACACAGCACATCCCGGAACAACAGAAATAGCACTAAAAGAACCCCCTTCCAGAACCAAATCACTACTCAGAGTCTTTTATACTTTCTATTCAAGAAGTCAATTCTTTGCTGCTTAGTTTATTCATTATCCCACAGGGGGAGGCACAGAAGTCTTGCTGTAGGTTAGGCAGTGGTATATTCCCTGTGATTCAGCTCCACACTTCCCTAGCGAACAGGAGACTTAGCGTTCTGTTGCTTAGACAACCCACGGGTTGCCAAGATGCAACTGTTAGTGCCTAATTTTTCTTAAAGGGCTAGAAATTCTGGAATAAGTGCTGACTGGAGAGAGGAAGCTCTGGTACTTGGGTTTCAACCCCCCTGCCTTTTGCATATGCAGCCTTCCCACCATATTAAAAAGAAATATGGTGCCCTACCTGTAGATTATGATCTAACACAACTGAACCAAGAATTGCTATAAGCTTCAAGGAGTGTCTGTCGCCGTAGTCTTAAAGTCAAAGAACAGGGTGCAGCCTCCAAAGTCACCTAGGCTAACCCCTCTTCAAATATTTACAAGGACATGTTGCACAACTTCTATGGAGGGGATCACTGCCAACAATCACTTCTTAAACCACAATTCAGCAACAATCACATGGCAACAATGCACACATGCCACTCATACAGAAAGGCTGCTATTGTAAAGACAGCATCTTAACACCCTCATATAAGCCACTAAGTCAACAGTGACTGGCGACAATGTGCCTAAGGTGCCTTTTTTATTGTAGTTTCCCATGCAGTCTTCAATGAGTTAAAATCATAGAATTGCAGAGTCCCAGTCTCTTTTCCCCCAAGGGCGTGGGACACTAATCTTTTTTTTTAAAGAATTTTATTCATTTGGCCTCTGATCCCCCAAGCCCTTTAATCTCTTAAGACGATGACACCCTTGATGGTGTCCATGTGCATGTTTGTGTGTGTGCACACACGTTTGTCTGTTCAGAGCTCACAGAACAGTGAACACTATAAAAATCTAGTTGACTTACTACGTATAGTTAAACTATGAATTTGCTCGTACAATATGTAGTAATGGCCGCCAACTTGGATGATTTAGAACTGGGCTCATTCACAGAGGACAAGGCTATCCATGGTTACTAGTCATGATGTTCATGCCCTACCTCCACTGCCAGAGCCATGCCTCTGTGAACCAGCTGCAGGGAATAATCACATCTGGCCTGATTCAGCAGGGTTTTATCTGTATCTACACATGCACACACAGAGGCAATTGTGATGTCTTCTCTCTGTCACAGTTACACCAACCCAAGAGCTGCAAAATATGTGGGAAAGGGTACCCAAAATAATCAAAGGCTTGGGATACTGTCCCGACAAGAAAAGGCTAACAAATCTGAAGACATTTTTTTATAAAGAGACAAGAGTACGAATATGGCTTGAAGCTTACAGCGTTATGCATGGTAAGGGAAACGAGATATATGTTTTCCCCCTCCCTACCTCACGATACACTCAGGATCATCCAGGCAATTTAGGATATACAAAAGAAAGTACAGTTCACACAGCCTAGCTTGTGCAAGTTGCTTCTACCAGGCAGGACAATGGCCACTGGTTCAAGATGGCTTTAAAAGAGGATCAAACTCAAGGAGAGGTTCTCTGCAGTTATTGGTTATTGTAGCTTAATGGAACCTCACGGTTCAGAGGCAGCATGCCACGAACTACCAGAGGAAAAGGATAGGAAGGGCCATTGCACCCATGCCTTGCTTCTGGGCTCCACAGAGGTATCTCTTTGGCCACTGTGGCAATCAGGATAATGGGGTAGAGGGGTATCTCAGCTGCTGCACAACCTCCAAGGCCAGGCAATTCATAGGAGAAGAACACTCTATTTTCCCCCATGTTGCTTCTCCCTGAAAGCTCCACAGTTCTCTGCTGAAGTGAGCTAGAAGCCTTGCTGGATCAGACCAAAGGTCCATTAAATCTATTCCGAACCATCTTGTTTTATTTATCAAACATCTAAAATTACTCACCGCGCAATACAATTGAGAAAAATTCTCGGTGCACACAGGCTCACGATCTATGTTTTGAAAAACCAAAAAGAAAGAAAGATCAACCCATGTGGTTCCTATCATGTGGCAATAGATGCCAAAAAAAGAAAGGAAAGGAAACAAAAGGGAAGTGTCCAAATTCTTTCAGAAACAGTCAGCCATCTCAAGTCCTGACATTTCTAAGGGAGACAATATTTCTCAGTGTGCCTATTAGGTGGTTCCCCATTAACCCCCCACAAACAGACCGGGTACTCATCAGCATTAGCACAAGCACTCTGTGTGCAGAAGTCACTTCAGCGGGATGGATGAGTGCCAAGGGAACGCAGCTTTGAAATTATCCTTGGCTGCAGCTTGTAACCACGCTCTGTCTGGAGGCCGTTAAAGAGGCCAGACGCTAGAAGCTGCACCTCAAAAGAAATCTCTCTTTGAGGGTTGATAGGCCAGCCTTTCCCAACACACCCCATCCTTCTACAGACACATACATAACCAAGGCCAAAAGTAAGTCTATTGAAAAGTAAAGAAGAAGAGGAAAACAACCCCAAAACATGAAATTCGCACAGCACAAGGATTCAAAAGAAAATATGAGAGTTGGCAATAATCCCGTGGAACCCCCAAAAATGAAAACATAGCAGCAGTGGTTACAGAAGTAGTGATTACGTTCTCTATGCTCCCCAGCCTTAGAAGACTTGGCTATTATCAGATCTGAGGTGGGAAACTCAGCCAGTTTGCAAAGCCATGAACTGGAGGGCACTTGCTCCAGCCAAGGGACAAAGCGTAGTGAGAAAAGTATTTGTGAGAAAGACAAAACCCAAGGAAGATTCTGTCTACTATCAGAAGAGTAAAAGGCGAGGTAACATATTTGGCCAGACAAACTTCTGGTAGTCTGTTGGGGGGTGGGGAGCAGGTTTGCAAGTTACAAAACTTCATCAGGAAAGAACATCGAGGTACAGATTGGAGACAAATAAATGCTTTCTTGTAACTGTTTCTGTTCCGTTCTGACAGAAAATACTTTGACTATTAGGGTGTTGTATGTGATCCAAGAATATCAGCGGCAAACATATTACCAATTCCTAGCTAGTGTTAGAAACAGATACAAAAACTAGAAGCTAAATGCACTTTAAACCTAGGTTATGGTTGCCAGAACCAGTGTTAGAAATTCAGATATATAAGCTAGGTGCCAAATAGCTCCTTAAACCAATGTTACAGTTGCCATTTTGGGCAAGACAGCTCTAAAGTTTGAAAAATAAGACTTTAGAGCCATCTTGCCCAAAAATGGCAACTAAACATTCCATTTTTGTGATTGTAACATTGGTTTAAGGAACCATTTGGCACCTAGCTAATATATCAACAGTGTGACGCGGCTGCTAAAAAAGCCAATGCAATTCTGGGCTGCATCAATAGGAGTATAGCATCTAGATCAAGGGAAGTAATAGTGCCACTGTATTCTGCTCTGGTCAGACCTCACCTGGAGTACTGTGTCCAGTTCTGGGCACCACAGTTCAAGAAGGACACTGACAAACTGGAACGTGTCCAGAGGAGGGCAACCAAAATGGTCAAAGGCCTGGAAACGATGCCTTATGAGGAACGGCTAAGGGAGCTGGGCATGTTTAGCCTGGAGAAGAGGAGGTTAAGGGGTGATATGATAGCCATGTTCAAATATATAAAAGGATGTCACATAGAGGAGGGAGAAAGGTTGTTTTCTGCTGCTCCAGAGAAGCCGACACGGAGCAATGGTTCCAAACTACAAGAAAGAAGATTCCACCTAAACATTAGAAAGAACTTCCTGACAGTAAGAGCTGTTCGACAGTGGAATTTGCTGCCAAGGAGTGTGGTGGAGTCTCCTTCTTTGGAGGTCTTTAAGCAGAGGCTTGACAACCATATGTCAGGAGTGCTCTGATGGTGTTTCCTGCTTGGCAGGGGGTTGGACTCGATGGCCCTTGTGGTCTCTTCCAACTCTATGATTCTATGATCTTAGTTCCCAATACAGTACACAGCAGTCAGGCATGTGAGATTTTCTTAAATCCCTGAACATGTCTCCAGTCTAACCTGCAGCCCCAGCCATGCTGCTGTAGCACTTAACTGCATCCCTGAATACTATAGGCTTGTACAGTACACCTACACAATTGTGAACTGATATCTTATCAGGGCACCCCTACACTCCCAATTGTGAACAAGTACCTTGTCAGTACTTGTTCCACAGAAGTTATATTCCCAAAGTCATAGAACTGCACCAGTGTAAACAGACGTGTGACCGAGGCAAAGCTATAAATCAATTGCAAATATGCATTTTACATTAATGTGAAATCCCTCCTTGAAGGAGGCTAACTCCATATCCATTAATTCCTCTAATTTAGACACCTGCCCTCAAGAACTTCCTTAAAATAAGAAAACTAGACAAGCTTCTTTCACATCATTATTGAATCGCATATCTAAACCTGTTACAATTCACCACCAGTAGGGATACCCAGACTATAGACAGCATGCATGAATCACCACTTTCTTGCCCATATGCTATCTTCTTCCCCTTACAGGAAGCATGGCAGGAACTAAAAATGAAAGTCACCATTATGGTGCAACACATGGGTGGGGAACCTCTTCCAGCTGGTGGGCCAAATCTGACAGGTGAGCCAGGTTGCCCGCTTGTCAATCACTTGATGTCACTACGATGTCAGGCGACACTACACTTCAAAGCCCAGAGTGTTAGTTCAAACTGCAGTTTGTTTGCAAGGAGCACCACACATCCGTTTTAGCAGTGGATTCATTGGAAACTGCTTCCTTTTTCCTGGAGGAAGGCATGCTTCCACTGGCCATCAGCACTGAAAATGTCCCTTGCTGCAGCAAAGGAACCAGGAGCTTGTTTTAAACTCTGGGGGGTGGGGAGTGAAACAAAATACAAGCCAAAAGAATGATGGGATTCTAGAGCAGGGTTGCCCAACTTTTCATAACAAGTGGGCCGCAAGGATACTTCGAAACAGAACCCACGGGCCACACACTGCCTTGTGCGCATGGCCTCGCTTACCTGACTTTGTGAAGGCCTCAAGGGCTAAGGGGGGCGTCAAATGTTGCTGAGGGACACCAAAAAAGGCCTCAAGGGCTGCACACTGGACCACCCTATTCTAGAGCAACATTTCCTTGAATTTAGCAAAATCAAGTTGTCTTCGTAAAACAGGGGTTGTTAACCCTTTAGGGCCAATAAGCACATTTGAAAACAGAAAAAGTCTCTCTTTCTCTCTCTCTTCCCCATCTGTAACCACCGACCTATCATCTCCATGCCACAATTAGTCATAAAAAAAACTTTTACTACCTTCTTTCAAGCATAAATTCAGCAGGGGGAGGAGTGGAATAAATACTCCACAGATGCAAGGCAAGGTCTCTGTAGGCACTGGTGACCCATGTCCTAATATTACCCAATATTTGGTGCACAAACACCCAGAAATCTAACTGGACACACTAGCTTGCCCACTGCCCTGTGCTGCTCCTTTGTCACTTGGCTAGCTTTTCTACATCTCTCAACTGCTTTCCCCCAATACCTATCCATCCCATATTTTCACAGCACTTGATCTTAGGCAAGTGAACCCAAAGTGGACACAGAGTATGATGCTACTCTATGTATCTCAGAAGGATTATGATCCACACTTCTACCCATCTTTAGGCCTAGTGCCAACAACATGTGCAACACTTTGCATTGCCGCTCCCCTTGCTGAGGTCTTGCACAACTTGCCTTCAAGACAAACTAGTTTGGCTGTAGCCTGTGTCTGCCTAGTCAACAACCTATTAAAATGAGAAGGGAGAAGACAGAAAGGCCCACAGTGAATTCCAGAATGACACTAATGTGGATTTGTCTCAAAGTTATTAAATTAGCGGAAGTTCAACCCAGAGACACCATAATAAAGGAATGGATGAAACGAGAGCAGCTGACCCCCTAGATTCCATGCTGTGCACTACATAAGCACAAAACACCAAGACCAAAAGGAAGGAAGGAAGTCTCCAGGCAGTGCTTCTATGGACACAAGCTAACATGATGCAATCCAATATCCTTTGTCCAATAAATTTAAATTGGTTTTAGTTGTAAGCAAGGTGCTAACTTTCCAGGTTCTGATCTTAGTCTAGACATAAAACTGACCATCTCTTAGCCAAAAATACTTTTGCTGCAAAGAGAAACTGAGACTTCAAAATGTCATATTTTAATCTACTGTCAGACTCTAGGAAAAAGCTAGGAAAAGGTCTACTTACTTAAATACAGTAAGTCCTTTGGAGGTTCTGGATGACCAAAAACGCTCTACAGCTACAAATAAAATTGCAGTGTTTCTAAAACATTTGCTGGGCAGATGAAAAACTCAAGAGACCAAGAAGATCTGCCACCACACCTGTAGATTCCAACAACACTGATCTGTCCCCAACCAAACACAAACCCATACAGTCACTGCTGTACCAGTATTGTTTCAGCACCTAGAGCCCGCTTCAGGCTGCCACATATAAATAGGATCTTCAACTTGCCCCCCCCCCAGCAACACGCATGAGCCATACCTGAGGAAGGGCCATATGCATTGGGGGAAGAGGGAATGGCCCACTGATCTCCTTGCATAGAGGAGGGAAATACTGTATACAGCTTCAGATGTCATGGTGTCAATTAAGCAACTGAATTTAGATACAAGCTTCAGCGTGAACGGAACCCCCACCTCCCACGAGAGTCCAGGCACAGAGTATTTACAAAATTGCGAAAGGTTTCCAACCCACCCTGCATTTTCACAGCCTCTCTGTCATTACCAAGGAAACAGAAGTTTTGATGCCATACCAGCCCTGTCCCCTGCACACAGGAAACGTGGGCCTCTTCATATCTCGATGCTATTAGAACTGAGACCTAACAAGAGACTACAGAGACCTAGCAGCAAAGTTCACCCGCGCCCCCTAACATCAGATCAAGGCATACTGGTTTTAAAAGGAAAAACACTAAAACACAGCCCTCTCTCTCACACACAAACATACTTAAGCAGCCCACCACTGGCCCCCCAGCCTCAAAGCCAAGTTCATTTCCGACTTAAAGCAAACCCATATTCCTCCAGGAGAGGGGGGGGGCTTATCCTGGGATCCGAGTTTACTTTTGTTTCAAAGCCAACCTCCCCCCCCCCTCCGGTTTCCAAAGAAAGCCGACTTCCTGCAGAGTAGGGACCCTTCCCCACCAGAGTTTCGCAGAACGCAGAATCGAGGCTGGGTTCAAGAGGGTCTGAATTCTTTGGAGAGGGAGGGGAGGGTGTAAGGGGGGAGTGGGGAAGTGAAGAAACAAAGGCGAAGAAAAGAAACTCCTCTCATCCCTCCCCCCCCCAATGAAAAGACGACTTGCCTTCCCTCCTCAGTCCTGCACACCTCTTTTCTTTTGGAAAACCCTACCCACCGACCCACAAGCGGGAAACTCGGCTGCTATGCAAGAACCACCCCCGGGGCCAGGGGAGCCCCTCAGGCTGCCGAGAGGGGGAAGCCCCCCAGCCCAACCCCCGGTGGGCACAACGGGACTGGCTTCCGAGGAAACCTGCCCAGGCTTGTCTGCCAGTCAGTCGGTCACTCACCGTTCCTGGTCGGTCTGTTAGGCTGCCTGGCGACCTTCCTCCAGCCCCCGGGGTTGGGGTCGGGATGCCTTGGTGGGGCTTCTGATCTGGGCTGTGCAGGGTCGCCCGCCTCCCCGAGTCCCCGCCCGCCCCACGCGCCGAGGGGGAAAGAGAGAGAGAGAGAGAGAAAAGTGGGTTGTTAGGGGGCGGGGAGGGAAGCGGGAGAGAAAGCGGGCGCGCGCGCGTCACGCAGCGGCGCTCCGAATTCCCCCAATTGAAAGCCGGGCCAATCGCGCGCCGGCTGGGAAGGAGGGAGGGAGGGCGAAAGACAGACACGCGCATTCGCGTTCCTCTCTTTTCCCCTCAGCATATACACAAAAGGAACGGGCAGGCGGCGCGCGCAACGCCAGCCAACCGGAGCCGGGGAGCTCGCGACGTCGCCGGGCGCTGATTGGCGGAGAGGGAAGGGGGGGAGGAAAGAGAACGAGGAGAAGAACAGAAGCCGAGGGGAGAAGAACATAATGAGGAGGGGAGGGGGGGAGAAGGGAGCCTGCGAGTTCCATCCGCCCCCAACGCTCGTCAGTGTCCCTCGGAGCGCAGCCTTGGGAAGTGAATGAGCGCGGCCGCCTCGGGCAGGGGGATTACTCGGAGTTAAAGAACCAGGCTCTCCGGTGCGAACCTGTTGCGCTCTTGGCCTCTGTCTGGACGCGACCAAGGCTGCGCTGAGAGAGAGGGAGGCAAGTCCAAGCCCTTGGCAGCGGGAGATGAATCTTGCTTGTCCGCCTAATAGAAATGTTTATATGCCGCTGCTGCCGTGGAGAGATTTATAGCTCTTGGGGGCCCCTCAAATAATTTAATGGATTGCACAAACTGGATGTACATTTCCAAACTATAAGACAAAAAACAAATAAAATAAAACCTACATACAGCAACAGTGGCAAACGGCTTTAGATACCTATTAGGTCCATAAATTACCATATAGCATATATTCAACACAAAAACAACGGCCATTTGTTGTTGGCAAAGGACAGCTGGACATATAAAGGGCCTCATTACCTTCAGTAGCTTAGGGCCCCATCAAACCTAAATCTGGCCCAGAGCCAGACAGTAAAATCGCAAGGAGTTAAAAAACAAGTTAAAAGCAAATTGAGGTGAAAAACAATAAACAAACAAAAGCGAAAGTCTCTCCCGGGAGCTTTAGTGGCCCAATCCTGTACTGTAACATTTAGCAGTTGCTTTGTAGAAAATGGTAAATCTTAAATTTTATATTGCTTCACAGAACATGAAGAGGAGCCCCATATGCAGATGGACTGAAGGAGGGCTATACATTGCAAGTGGACACACACAAATGTGAATTGTACTGACCTCAAAATCTTAAGATATAGGTTTCTTAAGCTACTATATGTGTATTCACTTTTCGGTTGTTGTTTTTTTAGCTGGGGAAGGGATGATATTGACACAAGTTCCAGTGAGGATAGCTGTTGCTTGGAGCCTGGTACAGTACTGATAATGCCAAGGTCAAAGGTTTGATCCCTATAAGGGGCCACCTGCATATTCCTGCATTGCAGGCGTTTAGACTAGATGACCCTCACGGTACCTTCCAACTTTAGAATTCTATTATTTCGTCCCTCGGTTCCTCAGAGTCTTAAAAATACCGTGAGGGAAACTGTCTCCCTGCATGGTGAGTAAAGGCTGCTGAGAGTCAGAGAAGGCTGGAGAGGAGGTGCCAACAACAATTAGGGAAAATATATAAAATATTAATATTTTTAAAGCAAGAAATCGGGAATATAAAGAAATGGCATAATAGTAGGAGGAAAATGAAAAAGGAGGGATGAAAGAAATTGGCAGTATGTGGGAGGGAGGGAGAAGATGGGAAAGGGGGAGATGAAATTACAAAAGTTAATACAGTATGAGAGGCAGGGCAGGGAGCAAATTCTTGCTAAAATGTGGAGCTGGGTCACAATACTTCCAGAGCTAATAGTTGTATAGGAAACTGCCCTATCAAGCCATTTGCCACAAGGAAATTGCTGTGGCAATGTTTTTAGCAATTTAGCAAAAGTGGGGTTAGATATCATTAGAAGATTATCTTGGTATCTGCCAGTTGCACCAAGATTGCACTATCTTCCAACATTTGGTGATTGGCTCCACCCCACACCATTTTCTTTGTGACTGGTGAACCTTGGTAGTTTGCAAGCCCCTCAAGCAGCGCACACACACACACCCGATAGAAACTTTGAGAACCTTTGGTCTACAGGAAAAGGAAGGGAAGAAGTATATGTTTTGCTGTTTAGACAACCTTTCAGTGACAGCCTGGGAACGGAATGTAGATGTATGTTCCTGTGTGTCCTTTTGACTGCGGTGATGGTAGGAAGTTGCTATAGGATTAGTCAGTGAACAAACAGGTAGAACTGGCTGATTCAAATATATGGAATTGTGTAACTGTGTCAAGCAGCACCTTCTACATGCAAACTTTATCAGGAGTAGTGGTGGTGGAAAATTCAATTCAGTCTGCATTTAAAGGTGAACCTGCCTAATTCTCACTTTCCAAAATAAGACGCAAACCAAAACACTGTTAGCTTTCGAAATTCACTTCTCTAGGCAAGTGATGTAATGTGCACAAAGGTGCATTGTATTAGGAGAAATTGCTTTGCAGAAATGTGTATATTAGGCAAAATTGCATATTAACATTTTCAAAAATGTTCTCAAAGGCATAGCTTTTACTGTATCCTAAAATTCAGTAGGCTAGTCTTCCTCTGACATAGGGGGGAAATGTTGAGAAAACACTGCTACTTACAGTGGTACCTCGCAAAACGAAATTAATTCGTTCCGCGAGTTTTTTCTTCTTGCGAGTTTTTTGTCTTGCGAAGCACGGTTTCCCATAGGAATGCATTGAAAATCAATCAATGCGTTCCTATGGAAACCGCCTTCAGACCAGGTCCAGGGACAGTCTGTCCCCTGACCTCTTTTGAAGGCTGGGGGGGGGGGACAAGGGCTTTTCTTCCCACCGCCAGCCTTCAGAAGGGAAGGTAAACAGCGTTTCCGTGCGCTGCTCTGGTTCGCCAGAAGCAGCTTAGTCATGCTGGCCACATGACCCAGAAGCTGTACACCGGCTCCCTCGGCCAATAAAGCGAGATGAGCGCCGCAACCCCAGAGTCGGCCACGACTGGACCTAATGGTCAGGGGTCCCTTTACCTAGATTGGGCAAACCAGGAAGTAGTCTCTCTTCATAGGGGATCCAGCGATAGCATTCTTCAACTATGGCAGAGCACATAATAAACTGGAGCCGCAGAGCTGTAAGGGTTTCTCTTCATTTGATATTTGTGATGCTGGTTACATAGTGAGGGCAAGGAATCTGAATCAGTAGTTTGGCATACAAAGGGGCACATTTGGACAGACAACTAGAAGTGCAACCAGCACAAAGATAATGTTTTAAAACATGAGATTACATGTGGTGAGATGCCATCTACAAGTCTAATGAACCCAGAATGTCCAAAGAAAGGCCATACTTATCAATGACTTGATTCCAAGATGAAGTCAGACTCAGCATCTCTTTGAAAGCTGAAAGTACTAAAATTGACCTTATCCTCCTTTTTAATGTTAGCCAATGCTTAAGGGCAAGGATATGCATTTAGGCCATCATTAAACAAAGAGCAGCTTCCAGAGAATGGAAGTGTAAGTTGCCTTGGGGAGCTCAAAAATAGCACAAAGGTATTTATTCTGGGGACATCTGGAGAAACACAGGCTTCCCACCCCTATTTTTGTGGTTATGGTTAAGGTTTATCAGCAGAGTGAAGGCTGTGCCACCTATTTCCCAGTCAAAATGATCAGGTATACAAGAACCTACAGTATTTATCAGGGTGTAATTGAATACTACAACTACATGATCTTAGCCACAGGTACATTACTACTGCTGTGGTGGTTTCAGTGGGGGTTATATTGTTGGGGGGTGGGCAAGACGGCCTCCTGGAGTACCTTACAACTTAGAGATGGTGTGACTCATGGCCAGAGCCTTGGACTTGGAAATAACCGTCAAAGTTGTCCACTCCTTTGTTAAAAACAGGTGAGGAGACTGACCCTTCAGATGTTTTGTGGGGGTTCAACTCTTATCATCCCTGCCCATTAAGCCATGCTAGCTGGGGCTGATGGGAATTGGAGACCAACAAACCACTAGTTTTCCCACCCCAGTTAAGGAAATTAGCCAACTCTAACAATGTCCAGTGACTGTTCTGTGAGGGAGCAGTTTTTTTCCTGTCTACTCCTAAGGAATGTGGTAATCAGTGTCTGTAGATTACTGTGGGTCAGCCTGAGAGCAAGGCAGAGCTTATTTGTTTAGTTCTGGTGGTGCTCCCCCAAAAATCTGATGGGCAGGGAGAAGTAAACTTTTGGGACATGCTAAACTGTGAGCTTCACCTAAGCATAAGCCTGCATATTTGTAAACAAATACAAAATTACTCCTAAGCTTCCTGTGACCTCATTGGAAAAAACAAACCCAGAGTAAGCATTTTTCACCACTTGGATAATTAGTTTGTGTATAACATTGGTACATTGTAATGTAACGCCATCCTTTCTGGGCAAAATGCCCATTCAATGCAGTTTACAATACCTTAAATTATAGTAACAAGCTAACAAAACAAGAGGAAGTAAAAGCAATAAAAAGGAAGCAAGAAAGCGCAATGCAAGTATGTGTATGAATACATAAGCTATATACACATTTATTCATCCATAGTTGCATATCCATCCCAATCTCTTAAGTGGTGTGAGATTCCAGGGGGTTACCCAGGGTTCATGTTTCCTTTGGAAATGGAACACAGCAGAGACTGTGGTGTCTTTATGGTTTATTTACAAATATATTCAACCTGAGCCTACAATGGAGGGGTTCGCAGCATTAACACCCCAATAGGGTCTTGCTTTTGCCATAGCCACAGCCACAGCCTGGGACTCAAGACAGAAGATTCTAGGTTGGATCCCCAGCATAGAATCAAGATAAATGTGGAGCCCCAGAGTAATTTAGTCCAACCCCTGCAATGCAGCAGTTCATTTAAGCTGGGAATGGTTGTTTTTTTTAAAAAAAATGTTTGATATTTTATTTTGTTTGACATATATTGTAAACTGCCCAGAGTGGCTAGGGAAATCCAGCCAGTTGGGTGGGTTATAAATAATATAATTATCATCAACAACTTATGAAACCCTGGAGAGCAATTGCCCTTCAGCACAGGACCAGTGGTCAGAGATGATGGAAGTTCAAGTCTCAACAACAGCTGAGGACTTAAGTCTGAGAAACAAGGGAGAAAATATTAAGCTAGACAGACAAATGGTCTGATTCAGTAAGTGTCAGTGTAGATTATAATGAATTTGATAGACCAAACCAAAGTTCTTGCAAAGTATAAGGCAGTATGCTATGTTCCCAAGTCCACTCAGCTTCACTATATGACCCCAGGGTCTGTTATTACGAGGGGGGAAAACATATACTGATGTGCAAAACATATGCTCTACCCCGAGATATAGCCTGTTTGAGAACATCTAATGCACCCTGGATATAGCTCCTTAACATACTGAACTACCCTCTTAAACTTGCAACCAGCTCCGATGCTGGTTTACTCAGAACCAAGTCATATAGTGTTTTGTAGGCTGAACACTACTAGAAGAAGAAGAAGAAGAAGAAGAAGAAGAAGAAGAAGAAGAAGAAGAAGAAGAGTAGTAGTAGTAGTAGTAGTAGTAGTAGTAGTAGTAGTAGTAGTTTGGATTTGATACCCCGCCTTTCACTCCTTTTAAGGAGTCTCAAAGCGGCTAACATTCTCCTTTCCCTTCCTCCCCCACAACAAACACTCTGTGAGGTGAGTGGGGCTGAGAGACTTCAAAGAAGTGTGACTGGCCCAAGGTCACCCAGCAGCTGCATGTGGAGGAGCGGAGACACGAACCCGGTTCCTCAGATTACGAGTCCACCGCTCTTAACCACTACACCACACTGACTCAAGTTTGTCTTGGGCTGCAGTGGTTCAGTGCGGGCTTATCATCATAGGGAAAATATTCTAATTCATGGCTATTTATACGCAACACTTTTGAAGCAAATTCAAAGCACCTTCTTTTTATCAAATAATTCTGGGTACTGTAGTTTGTGAAGGGTTGCTGGGAGTCATTACTCTCTCATGGATGAACTGCAGTACTTAGAATTATTGAGGGAAATAATGTGCTCCAAATGTGCTTCAGAGTTGAAGTGTGTACACAGCCAATGTAACTGCCTATGTCCCAATACAGAGGCAGGTGTGGCAGCTTCTCTAGTCAATAAAAGTCTGGACACGTTTATTTGTTTTAAAACCACAGGTTTTATTCATTTACATTAAAGATGAGATTATTTGCACATTAAAACCCACTTCCTTTATTGATTCACTGGCCCTGGCTTCAGCATTCGGAAAGTTAATATTTAAAAGGATCAGCATTTGAAGAAGTAGCTCAGTAGCAGAGCATGTGCCCTGCATGGTTTGATCCCTGGCAAATCTCAATATGCCAACGTGAAGGAAACTCAAATATAATAAATATATCTGTTCTGCAACATCTATTCTTTAAATGCCACTAGGACAGGGTGTGACAACTTGCTCAAACGAAGGTTACAAGTAAAAGGATTATTGGATCAACAATAATTAAGGCTGCAATTAAACTCTGTTTAATAGGCAGGAAACAGATGTCTGAGTAAACATGTTTATCTTTGGGGTGTAAAAAGTGGCAAGCTTCCACACCCTACAATGTTCTTCTGCAAGCAAAAGTGTAAATAAGAAATGCATGTGCCACGTTACATTAACCTGTTCTCTCTTGGCTCTAAATTCAAATGGGTGGGAATTGGTTGTCCTATCTCAGTGATGAGACGACAAATGCTCATGGCCATTCCTTTTAAAAAAATATTAACTCAATTATCTCGATTGGCACTCTACAAGTGCAATACTAAAACTGAGGAGGAGGAAACTGACAGCCAGGGCTACTCCCTCAACTGGCTCTAATTAAGAAGGTGAGTGGTGGAGATAGCAATCCATCACTTCCCCAGCTGCCTCCATCCTCCTGTGCTGGGGCTGTTAACATGGTGGCTGATGGACATGTGTATTGGGGGACCCTTTGTGAAATTGCCACCCACATGGTCTCAAAAATACACTGGCCCAAAAAGATCATTTAGCCTGTCCTGTGTGTGATCTGGACCCTTCCAGACAGGGGCGTAGCTGGGGTGGGGCATGTAATGTAATATGGACATTTTTTGTAAGACTTAGATATGGGACACACAAACAAACAAGGGTCACTTATCCAAAAGGTTTATCTTGGAGATTTAACCTGTCAGAAGGAGTGGCTTCCTGGTGAGTTATGCTACCTTGCCTGCAGATCCTATTGTTCTATCTGGTATGCCTCTGCATTTCTATAGAGTTTATGGCTGGTGCACAAGCTTGTTTCCATAGCTCCATGAAGGAACTTTTAGATGCAAATAATCTGCATTTGGCAACCTAGCTTCCTGGTGAGTCAATCAAGGAACTTTCCGGATCCTCATGACCTCATTGGTAAGAAAATAAAAATCAAACTACAAGACTGTGCATATGGTCAAGGTGGGAAGGTCATTACCCACAGTCCTTTGCTTGAGCCAAAGCCATCTTTGGTTCACTGCTGAACATGAAATGGAGGCTAATAGGGAAAGCCTCATAACAGGGCCCTGATGCCAGCAAAGCTTGCTTATCTCAGCTTGTTCTTTTCTTCCAAAGTGTCACAGACAGTGCAGATGGGAAAGGCCATCGGCTGGCTGACCAAGTAGAGACATCCAGCCCAGGCCACATGCTCCTACAGCTTTCGTGCATTGCAGATACCAATTGGGATCACAATCTCCATTTGGAAGGTTTATCAAAAGAGGAAAGTCTTCAATAAGTGCCTAAAAGTCGATAGAGATGGCATTTATCTAATATATAATTGGAGGGCATTCCAAAATGTAGGTCTCACCACACTCAAGGTCTGATTCTGACAATTCTATGATACATTTTTCTTAATAAAGGAGATGCATGTTGCTGGGGGAATGCTGACTTTTTACTAGCAAATAATAAAATATTGCTGTATGAGTACTAGGATAATTCATTTCTCTGCAACAAATGTACTGTTAGTGGTGGAGGGGTGTTTAGCTCCTATGTAACAATTGTACATTTATTACACAATAAAATGGTTATCTAGAAAACCCCAGCCTCTTATTCATTCCCCATTTCTCACATTTCTGCTAGTGCATTGATTAGTGGTGTGAACAGGTGGCTCTTTGCACTCTAGTGTCTACCTGTTCTGGGCCTTGATTCCCTTTTCCGGGCATTATTGCGTGTCAAAGCCTTTCCATGGCCCTGTTTGCATCTGCAGCTTCCAGCGGTTGCAGGAAATTAGGTTCCAGCTGGAGGCAAAAGATGAAGAATGAATAACAGGAAACAGGTTTTGGGCCTGTGGGCTTCCTGTTCTACTACGTCATAATGCATTAATGAGGGCTGTGAAAGGCATGACCATAGTTGGGCAAGTCAGTCCTTTAAATGCAAAGTGGAGCCTTGGATTACAACAGATCCACCCAATTCCAGCCACGTGAAAGTCCATCACTCAGCTTCACTTAGGGGCATAAAGGCCATATAATGGTCAATTGAAGGTGTGAAGTCTCCTAACATCTCAGCTTTATACTGTAGATCATCTTCCAGAAGTGGCTATAGGGTGAGGCTGCCCCCTAGTGACAGAATCACCATCCTTATTTCACATATACACTCACTGAGCCTGAACTGGCAGGAAATGACCAGGAATGAGACCTTGGAGTTGCAGTGGATAGCTCAATGAAGGTGTTGACCCAGGATGTGGCAGCTGTGAAAAAATGCAAAATCCCATCTAGAGATCACTAGGAAAGCAACTGAAGCTGAATTTTGGAAGATTTAGGATTGGGGGCAGGCGGAGTACTTATTCACACAGTGCATAGTTCAACTATGAAACTCACTCCTATAGGAAGCACTGATGGCCACTTTGGATGGCTTTAAGACAGGAAACATCACGGAGGCTGTATTAGAGTGAGTGGGTGGGGCTGTAATTAACAATGGGCAGGCCCCAATCCAAAAGACAGTGGGGCCAGAGCTAACAGTGGGCTAGCCATATACTTCTTATCCCTTTTTTCTTTCTCCCCATCTCTTCCACACATTTATTTTTTTCCCCAGGGAGCAGAAACATAGAATTGTAGAGTTGGAAGGAATCCTGAGGATTATCGTCTAGTCCAACCCCCCTGCAATGCAGGAAAATGCAGCTGCCCCAAAGGGGGATTGAACCTGCCACCTTGGCATTATCAGCACCATGCTCTAACCAACTGAGCTAACCAGGTTGACAGCTTAGAACAGGGAAACACCTGCCTCCATTATCAGCCTTGTGTCATACATTAAGAGCTCTGAGGAGCCTCCTCTGGAAGTCCCCACCAGCTTAAATGTAACAGAACAAGAGGGCCTTATTGGTGGTAGTGCCCCAGCTGTGGTGTTCTTGCTCACTTTGCTATCTTTTGCTACATCTGCACCATACATTTAAAGCAGCATTTTACCACTTTAAGCAGAAATGACTTTCCACAAAATATCCTGGGAACCATAGATTGTTAAGGGTGCTGAGAATTCTTACGAGATCACTGTTCCCCACACTGAGTGGTATAATGGTGCTTAAAATTTATGGTGCGGATGTGGCCTTTTTGACATCAAGCAAAATGCCTATTATTTTTTGCAAACCCTTTAACAGTTTCACTCCCTTGGAAGTTTTTTTATGCTGCATATATTGTGGAGTTTTAATATTGTTGTGTTTTCCTCATCAATCATGATTAAATATTTAAGTTACTTATTTATTTACCTCCCTTCATCCAAGATCTCAGGGTGGTTGACAGCATAAAAATACAAAATAAAAATAAAAATAAGAACAAGACAAACCCATGACCCCACCTCCCACAAAAACATTTAAGAGGACATAGAATGTTAATCAGCCGAAGGCCTGATTGAATAGGAACATTTTCACCTGACACTTAAAGATGCATAACGAAGGTGCTAGGCGATCCTCCCTGGGGAGAGCATTCCACAAATGGGGAGTTACTGCAATAGAGGCCTGTTCTCCCATTGCCATCCTCCTGACCTCTCATTGAGGAGGCACACAAAGGGCCTCCAATGAGGATTGCAGGTTCTGGGTTGGTTCACATGGGGATACATAGTCTTTGAGGTATTGCAGTCATGAACAGTTTAAGACTTTATAGGACAAGACCAGCACTTTGAACTGGGCCAGGAAACCATTTGGAAGCCAGTGCAGTTAGGCCAGGATCAGTGTTAATATGTTCAAACTGTCATGCCCTGGTGAGCAACCTAGCAGAGGAATTCTACACTAGCTGAATTTTCTGAACCACCATCAGAAGCTGCTACATGTATAATGCATTGCTAGAAGTTACCACAGCATAGATAGAAGCTGGGCTATCCCTGTCCAGATAGGGGCACAGTTCGGCCACCAGCTGAAACTGATGGAAGGCATTTCGCGCAACTGAGGTGACCTAAGCCTCAAGCAACAGCATAGCATCTAGAAGTACCCCCAAGTGATGTACCTGCTCCTTCAGAGGGAGTGTAACCCCATAAGAGCAGGTCACCTCCCATCCATCTGGTCTAGGAAACCGCCCACTAACAGTGCCTCAGTCTTCTCTTGATTGAGCTTCCGTTGTTGGCTCCCATCCAGTCTTTTACTGAGGAAAGACAATGGTCCAGCACATCCACTGCTGCACCTGCAAGTATAAAGAAGAAGCAGAGCTATGTGTCATCAGTATATTGCTAACAGCGTACTCCAAAATTCCAGATAACCCCACTCAGCTGTTTCATGTTGGTGTTAAATAGCATAGGGGATTAAATAAAACCCTGAGGAACCCCACATTGAAGGGCCAAAGAGCAGTCCCCAACCATCACCCTCTGGAAACGATCATCCAAGTAGGACCTGAACCAATGCAAAGCGGTGCCACCCACCTCTAACTCAGACATTTGCTCCAGAAGGATACCATGGTTGATGGTATAAAAAGCCACTGATAGGTGAAGAAGAATTAACAAGGACAAATTTTCTCTGTCTCCCAACAGAGGTCATCAACATACAGGGCAACCAAGAGCCGTCCGAAAACACACAGGATCCATTAGCATCTGAGGACAGACCATCTTAATAGGTCCCCCTATCTCTGCATAGGAGGAAAGGTGCTGAAAGCCTAAATTTCAACAGGAAGCGATTGGACCATGATAAGGAGCTGGTGTCAACATTCCAAACTTTCAGATCAACTTCTTCCTGTGCAGCTGAGAAAACAAGATCCAAAGTGTGGCCTGCCACATTGTTGAGCCAGCGATATGCTATGACAGCCCCATGGTCGTCACGGCAATCTTGGAGTTTTGAGCCACCCCAGACACGTGACATGTGAACCACCTCAACATTCTGTCTAAATTATTTTCTAAATTTCACTAAGAACTCATGGCCTAAACAAAGGACTGTGAAAACTTCCGTTCATAGACCTAATTAAATATGCTCTATATATAATAATATCTGTGGCATCACCTGATACCCATGACATGATATAAAGTCGTTCTCAGGTCAGAGATCTGTAGGCACTTTGAGGACCCAACCACCAGCTGATCAGTCTGTGCTTGCACTATGGGATTAGCTGCACTGGGAACTCCCTAATGCAGCAGAGCAAACTGGAGGAAGTGGCTGGAATGCATGTTGCTGGAGGAAGATCTTTGCAGAAACTTCAAAGCAGTGGTTATATGTGATGTGACATTCTCATGTTTGCATGCACACTACATTCAACAACGCTTGGTTGAAACTTTCCAATACGATATGTAACACAGAAAAACTATGGCAATATCAGATGGAGAAAGAATAAAAATTTCATTTTCAAATAAAGTCATACCACTGGGACTATTTATTCAGAAAACAGGCCATGTCTGTTGCAGCTACCCAATTAATCCCTGGAAGCTCCTGAAGCAGGACCAAAACACATATTTGGGCAGCCTCATCCAAGATACTATACATAATATCCCAACAGAAGTAGAGATGAATTATTATTATTATTATTATTATTATTAATAATAATAATAATAATAATATTATATTATCATTATTAGAAACAGAATTGAAACAAATAACTTGAAGATATCCAGTAGATGCAAAGTACAGTACGCACAAAAATCTTAATTATGTACGGTGGGGGGGGGGGAGAGCTATGGAAAAAACTAGTAAGAAGCAGGACAGGTAGCCAAAGCAGGACTAGATCACACTAGATTGTTGTAAGGATTTTAAGTAAACTGGGGGAGGGAGATAAGAGGCGGGAGAACTCAGAAAACTGATAACACCCTCAACTACAGCTGTTAGGAAGCTACGGCGAAAGGGGACATAACGTGGGTGAAAACTGAGGCAAGGAAAAGAGAGAGTCCGCGGAAGGAGGGAGGGGTGTCATGGATTTCGTTAAAAGAAGCCCCTCCCCCGCTCCCGTTTAACCAACTGCTCCTCTTCCTCCTTCAATTCCGGCGCTGCCACAAAAAGAGGCGGTGGGAGCGCGTCGAAAACACCAGCATCCGGAAGCGGGCGCGGAGAAAGCCCGAGCGCGCTGGGCTGGGCGGAGAAGGGAGGGAGCCCCCCGAGAAGAGCGACGGTCATCGGGTCCCGGAACCCGAGCCTCCCGAGAAGCCCGACACCAGAAGAAACGGGAAGCGGCGTCGGCGGAGCCTCCCAACAGGGACGGTCCCTCGGCCCCGCCTCCCCAGCGCCAAGCAACGGCTCGCCGCCGCCGCCCCCTGCGCCTCAGCCTCCTCCTCCTCCGCGGGGCCCCGGCGCCCCAAACCTCCTCCAGCGGCCGAGCCTGACCCTCCCCCCTCCAACCGTCCCGCGCGCGCGCCCTCCTCCGCCCCCCCCCCAAATAACCGCCCTCGCGCCAGGCCCGCCCCGCTCACCTGACAGAAGTCCCGGCAATAGGCGCCCGACGAGCCCTTGCCCACCCCCTGCTCGCTGAGCTCCGCCTGCAACTGCCAGAGCCGAGAGCTGAGGCCGGCGGCCAGCCGGGGCATCTCTGGCTGCAGGGCCGCGTCAGCCTCGGCGTCCGCCATCTGCACCCGGCCCCACCGCGCGTAGGCAACGAATCACGTGACCCCGCAGCCGCTGACCACATCGGCGGGGGGCGGGCCCACGTGACCCGACGGCCCCGCCCACCCCCGGCTCCTGCGCATGCTGCCGCCCTTCGGCGGGGCGGGAAGGAGGCCGCCAAAGACAGGTTCCCATTGGGCGCGCGGCCCATCGCCGCTCGGGCGATGACGTAAATGCATCGCGCTGCTGGAGCTGGGTTCCTCCCTCCCGCCCCATTTCCCAGCGCTGCCCAATGGGGAGGAGGGGCGGAGCTACGATGGGGCGGAGGCGGGGGAGGAAGTGAAGCTTCCGGCGTGGGGCTGCAGCAAAAGGGCGAATGCGATCCGCAGATTTTACAGTACTCTGGAGAGACTTGTTTATTCGCTCGTTATAGGATTAATGTTGGTTTTCCTTCCTAGTTAGGGGTTTTTTTATTAAAAAAAAGTTTTTATTTGTCATAGAAAATTGGAAATGTTTTGCTTTTCAATTAAAAAGGAAGCTTTTAAATTTTGGTACATTACAGCATTCAGACCTCTTCTTTTTCTACCTACCGTAGTTTTGACTATTTGGATTTTTTGTTTCATACTCTTTTCTAACCGCTTCTATGTACCTTCATTATAGACATACATTAGAGGAAGGGCAGTTTAGAAATGGAGTGAATAAACAACAAATACTTTCACATCATCTTGTGTAGGCTCAGCAGAGACTCTGACCAGTCATTTTGAGCTTCATGTTATTACTGCCCCTTTATATGCTAACCTAGCTGCCAACCTAGCAGGTTCGAGGAGAGTTAAGCATTTTGGGGGGAAACTGACACAAAAATTAAGAGTAGCAATGACACAGGAATTAAGAGTAGGAAGAGAGACGCCACAATTTGTACGCAGTCTTGTTGAAGCACATGATACATCAGCACCCAGTTTACAGCACACTTTGGCGTATATAAAGTATACATTTCATTCCCTCCCTCCCCTTCCTATAAGTGCTGATTGTTGTTCATACAAAATACCTTTTACTTTGATCACCAATCTAAGCAATAGATAGGAGGGTGGGAAATGTACATCCTTTGTCATTCTCACCTCATTTATCATGGAGTGAGTTCTAGGCATGGTGCTATTTCTGACCTTGGCAGCTAAGAGCTGTGGCTTACACACATGCCAATAATGTGTGCTTATGGGCAGTGAGCTAACCATTCATATGTCATTCTGAAGGAGGAGAGGACAGGTTAGGATACCCTAACACCTGTGTAGTCACCCCCCCCAACCAGGCCTCAAGCCTTTTCAAAATTACTTTCTCAGTAGCTAAAAGCATTAGCTAAGCATTTGCTCTGCTGTAACAAAGGTAGCTGAGAAGAACAATGCGTTGTGCTTCCCAGGCTTTAGTTGACCTTGCCAGCAGCACATCCAACTTGCAACTTTCTCCGGGAACAGCACCAGTAGAACGAGAGAAACAATTCTATGCAAGCTCAGGAGATTGGGAGGGAAGGGGGACTTGAAAGAATGGATAAAAAACTGCATGTAAAAATGTTTTCAGTTTTTGCTAGCTTGTGAGTTATCACACTTGCTCCTTCTGCTACCTGGAAGGTAGAATAAATAGCTCTTTCTCTGGTTTAACCCTTCGGTGTCTGTTGACTCCTCCTTCCCTTCCCCGGGCGCAATGCTCTTTCCACCCGTGAAAAAGGCCTAAAAAGGCTACAATTCATATATAGGTGAAGCATAAGGTGTTTTATTTTTGTGTTGCATTAAACACCTAATGACCCATTGCAATACAATGTTAATTTAACTCAGCAGAGCACAATGACTCCCTAAAGAATTACTTGCTTTTATTTGAATGGGTTCCCATCCTTTGCAAAGTGCGTAAGATCTTTTTCGGCCATGTAAAATACGAGTGTAAAAAACAACTTTCAGATGTTTCAGTGCCCTACCATAACAAAGATGATTTTGAGCAGGTGATCTGTGTGCCTGTTCAGTCTGCTGTGCAGAGATTGTGGTGGTGCAATTTCAAGACACGTATTCTTGTAACCACATTTAGATACACAGCTCTTCATACAGAGCAGGATGGTGAACCTGCATGTTGCTGGATGGTATCACAGCAAGGGAAGATGGAAGTTGTGGTTTAGGGTGTCAGAAAATCCAGTGAGAAATGAAAATAGGAGAAGTTGCTGCATTTCACAGAGTTGTCAGAGACCTGGAACAAAAACCATGCAAGCAAATTGGAGTCATATTTGTTATCTTTATTTTAGTCCTCAAACATCACAAAAAAACTGCATAATTTCCTGCACTGTTTTTGACATTTTCCTTCCACTGAAATGTATTAAAATTGATCAGAACCCGGAGATCCAAGGAAATGTATTCTAATAGCAGCCAACACCTTGGGATCTGTCTCAGAACAGCCCTGAAAAGCCCTGTTTATGTTAGACCATGATACAGAAAGACACTGCCAGAATAATGTATTTATATTCTTACCACTTTACGATTACACATCATGAAGTGGGACTGAGGCAATCAAAAGCTTTTGCCCGAATAAATTGGTTAAGTCGTTAACTCGTTGCGTTCCAAATATGTTTATCTCAATGTGATGTACAAAGTATAATAAAAACTAAAAAACAGTTTTAAAAAGCACAAAAATAACCAGAGATGGATTTTAAAATTCTATGTTGGACAATAAAACACTATGTTAGACTAAAATAGCTATATATCTGCTTAACCCAGATCAAAACATTTTAACATGGGAGTTTAAGAGAAAGGAGTTGCCGGGCCAAATCTACTGCTTCAGTCAATGGCACCAACTGCATCACACTGGCTAGGGGGTCCAATATTGCTTCTTAAACTGTCATTACTTTAACATCTACCTCTCCATCAAACATAGCTTCTTGTTTAACTTGCAGGATTCCCTCTGAGTTTGTAGATTCTTGCTTAACCTGCTGGATTGCCTCTGAATTTGTAGATCCTGAAGGCAAATTAAGACTCTCATGTAGGCAGGCGGGGTCTTTTTGTTCAAACACTTCCAAATCTGAAAGGCAGGTAAGACTGTCCCCAGAAACATTTTCCTCCTGCTTAATCTGTACCTTCTTAATTTGACCATTTGTAATATGCATTGACATGTGATCCGTAAACTCTGTTTCGAAATAGTAGAATTTTTTACAGCCACTAAAGTTGCATGCATAGGAAGCATCCCTAAAATGCTGGGCTTCGTGGTGGTAGAGCTGCCCCAAGTCACTGAAAACAATGTTACAGCCACTGAGCTCACATTTATAACGCAGATTGTCGTGTTGCTGTTTGTGATGGAGCAGCTCATTCACTGATCCAAACCTAGCATAGCAGCCCACTGACACACACATGTACGGCTGAGGGCCACTGTGAACATGTTCATGCTCCTGCAGATGGAATGCCGAAACAAAATGCCGCCTGCAGTATGCACACCTCTCTCTCCTGTTTTTCATGTCCATGTAGTGCATTGCATTTTGATCATTTTCGTGTTCTGCTTTCAAATGGACACTTAAGTACTTGAACTGCTTATACACCTTGGAGCAATCCGTGCCTGGGCATGGGTACAGGTCCCTGCCCTGCAAGTGGCAGTTTTCTAGCTTACTAAACGTGACAAAATCCTGCGTGTCAGTTCTGGGTTGTTCTCCAAGAGCCACAGAAGCAATTCTGGCTAGACTGCTCATCGCCAGCCTCTCTTTCTTCAACAGCAACTTCTTCTTACCACGGTATTTCCTACTCGGAGGCATTTTTACATGTTCCATCACATGCTTCACAAAGACATCCTTCCTCTTGAACTTTTTTATACACACTGGGCATGTATAAATGCCATCTTCCATATGCATCTTAGAATGGTGAAGTATTCTGGCCTCTATACATTCCTTTTTGCAAATAGCACAGAAAAATTTGTACTGAAGCCATCTCTGGTACCTTTCTGAGGACCCAATGGGCTTTTTAACTCTCACTTTAGGCTGATTTATTGTATCTTGACCTTCAGAATTATTATCTTCACTATCACTTAGGAAAACATCTAGCATAGCAGTTTCATTGAAAGACATCTTCCTGCAACTCAGATCATCCCCTGAATCAGAAACTTCTTTTCTTCTACAGTGTGGCTTCAGAGTTTTCCAGTCCCAAAATTCTGGATCAAATGGCCAATACACCTTTAAAGCCAACAGCAGCTCACAACACAAAGAGTTTTTTCCATCCAATTTTTTATCTTGTTGCAGGTAATGCTCTTCTAGTAGACTGTATCTTTCCTCGCTTGGCTCAAGTAAGTAGTCAGTGAGCTGACATGCTCTTCTTACTTCGAAGTCTTCTGGCAGAAGGCATGCAATTGTTTTGCATACAGAGGTCTTCATGTCATCATTTTCATTTGATCAGAGCTGCAGGGCTCTCACACATAACAAAACAGGCACAACAAGGCCTGCTTCTTCTGCCTATAGGAAAGAAGAAAGCTCAAGTCAGATCTTAATTTAGCCCCCAGAGATCTCTCTTAAAGACAAAAGGGAGAAAAATGAAAAAACTGGACGGGATATCTGAGTAAGATGCTCTTTCTTCAGATTTCTAGACATTTCATAGAATTGTAGAATTGGAAGGGACCATGAGGGCCATCTAGTCCAACCCCCTGCAATGCAAGAATCTTTTGCCCAATGTGAGGCTTGAACCCACAGCCCTAAGAGTCTCATGCTCCACTTACTGAGCTATTCCTCTCAATCCAGAAGCGATTGCAGCAGATTTGGGGAACCCATGGCCCTTCAAATGTTGCTGGACTCCAAATCCCATTAACCCCAGCAAGCATGGCCAATGGCCAGGGATGGTGAGACTTGTAATTCAGAAACATCAGAATGGCCACATGTTCCCCACGCCTGAATTAGAGGGTTATATGTAGATACATACTCTGGCATTTCATATTTCAATCTTATTTCATGTTCTAAGCCAAACCAGGTATTCTAGAGATAAAATGGAGAGATAAAAGCATAAAAACAACTCTGCTGAGTCAGATCCAAGGCTCATCTAGTTCAGCATCCTATTTTCACTGATTTCTGTTTAACAAACCCGCTCCACCTCTCTTTAATTGTTTTCTCAATGATGAACACATGATTAACATTCATCTTACAGAAGGAAAACCCTGATCCTAAACCTCTGCTGCTTTGAGGAATATCTTTGGGCGAAGAAAAGGCTAAGAAGTAAACCCTACACAAATCCGGAGTGGAGTCCCTAAAACAGTTGGATGGAGCCATCCAAGCTGGTGCCAAACTTATTGCGCTGCTTTCCGTTGAAGCACATCAGCAAGGCAGAGAAGGGGGTGTTGCTAATGCAATGGTTTGATTTCAACCCTGGAAGAACACTGCACTGTCTCTGGAGATAGATGGGTGCCAACAACAACAACCTAGAGGTTGCTTCTAGCATATGTAGTCTGTCAATGACATGTTGCAAAAATATTATAGACAAATTCTATACCTTCTTTTGTATCTTCTATTCAAAAATGTGACTCTTTGCTGCTTAGTTTATTCATTATCCCACAGGGAGAGGCACAGATGTCTTGCTATATGTCAGGCAGTGGTAGATTCCCTGTGATTCAGCTCCACACTTCCCTAGCGAACAGGAGACTAAGGCAGTGTTCTGTTGCTTAGACAACCCATAGGTTGCTAAGTTGCAACTGTTAGTACCTATTTTTTCTTAAAGGGCTAGATGTTCTGAATAAGTGCTCACTGGGGAAAGCAAGCTCTGGCACTCAGGTTCCAATCCCCTGCCTTTTGCATACGCAACCTTCCCATGATATTAAAAAGAAAGATGATGCCCTACCTGTAGATTATGGTATAATGCACAGCTGAATCATGAATTACTATAAGATTCAAGGAGTGTCTCTCGCTGTTGTATTAAAATCAAAGAACAGGGTGCAGCTTCCAAAGTCACTTAGGCTAATCCCTCTTCAAATCTTCATGTTGCACAACTTCTATGGACTGGATCACTTCCAACCATCACTTCTATTTTATAATAATTTCTATTAAATTTTCAATTTTACATTTCGAAGCAATCATTTTACAAACTTTAAAATATCCAATGACTTCCCTTCTTTTCCTTCATTTTACATATCATGCATTCCCGCATATTTTCCATGCAAATCAGTTTCCCACTTTTACATCCATTAAAAATTATTTACTCTGTTGAATTTATCTTAGTGCTGCCAGTGTTTTCAGCTTTATAGTTATTTTCCATATATTCAATAAATGTTTTCCACTCTTCTTTAAATATATGTTCTTCTTCCTCTCTTATTCTATTTGTTAAATCTACCACTCCTCTTTAGCTGGGACCTCGTTCACTTTCCATTTTGGGGCTAACAAAACATGGGCGCAGTTGTTGCATAAAAAAAGAATATTTTCTGACACCTAGGAATTTCTGCCTGGGTTATTCCAAACCTCCAACAATCACTTCTTAAACCACAGCAATTGAGCAACAACCTCACAGCAACAATGCACACACATCATTCATTTTGAAGAGAAAGGCTGCTATTTTAAGTACAGCAGCTCAACACCATCATATGTCACTAAGTAAACTGTGACTAATTGTCATGTATCTAAGGTGCTCCTTTACAGCAATTTCCCGTGCATGTGTTAAATCAAAGAATCATAGTAGAGTTGGAAGGGACCATGAGGGTCATCTAGTCCAACCCCTTGCAATGCAGGAATCTTTTGCCCAATGTAAGGCTTGAACCCACAACCATGAAATTAAGTGACTACCTGTAGCCTTTTCAGGCCTTGCCCATGGATTGGAAGAGCATTGCGCCCGGGAGAGGAAAGTGGGAGTCAAGCAGACACTCAAGGGTTGATTCAGAGAAAGAGCTTTATTGCTACCATCCGGAGCAACCGTGATAACTCACAAGCTTAGCACAAATTTTACGGTCATTTGCACAGAGCATATATTCCCTCCAGTTCCCTCCCCCTTCTCCCCCTCCTCAGGAGTCTTGCCTCATGAGTTTCCCAGAGCATGAACAGAAAGCTCCTGTCTTGAGACTCTTGGCGCCCTTCCCAGGAAAAAGGGGGCCTTGCGTGTCAGCGTGTCCAAGATTTGTTGCAACTGGGTAAGATAAGACTCAGTTCCCAGGCCTGCTTATGCATTAGCTTTTTGAAGCTTTCTTGTACTGATAAAAATAACGTTTTGCTTATGCAGCAGCATCTTGTGAGAAAGCAGAGAAAAGCTGAAGCTGTGGATTTTTAGAAGAGAGAAAGGGGAAATTTAGTTTTGAGGCCTGGGGTGAAGTCTTGAGGCCTGGGATGACTTCGGCGTGACTTCACAGACAGGATTTGGGTATCCTGTCCCTTCATACCGACTAAGTCATGTTAGTATACGTTTTTCAGTGTTCTCCTCCTATTTTTCCTATTTCTATTAGTCACAGGTGCCCTGTACACTTTGCCTAGGGGCAGGACTTGCAGAATTGAACTGTAGAATTTGATCATTACAGCCTTTCCCCCAGCTTTGCTCCCACTCATCCCCAACCAGAATGACCAGCAGTCAGGTGTGGTGGGAGTTGTAGTCCAAAAAATCAGGACAGCACAAGGCTGAGAAAGCAGATTTTAAAAGTCACATAACAAATGCTCGACAAGTACAGCACTGTTGCTTTAAAGTTTGGGATCACAAGCCCAGCTAGTTCACATAGCTAGCCAAGGATAAGCCATTAACAAAGGTACTGATTGCTGGTCATTAGCACAACAAAGAGAGAGACTCCTGGATCTGTGCAAAGCAGGGGTTGCCAAGGTGACCGGGTAGGGGAGTGATGTCACAGTAAAAAATGTGCAGGTTTGTGGAAGGGCGGGTAGCGGATAGAAGGGGAGGTGTTGGGTTTAGTGATGTGTGTTGGAAGAAGGGTGGGCAACAAAGACCATACCTCCATGAGTTGCAGGGCATAGCAAATGACTAACTGCTGCTTTAGGCTTAAGCTATGGCCAGAGCCATGAGAGATACTCTTGGGATATAATGCTCTACACCTCCTTCACTGCAGACTTCCAGGTGTAAATATGTTAAATAAACCTTTAAAGGCACTAGCCTCTGTTGTACCTCGAGCTTCCTAACAACCATTGGTGAGCGTCCAGAACCCCCTGGAATCTCAGTGCACATTTTAGCAGAGATTGTGGGGTGGGGTGCAACCTTCCTAACCGTATTTACAAAACAGCAAAAGGTTTCCAACCCATCCTGCATATTCTCAGCCATAGAAGTTTTAATGCAACACCCCTGTCCCCTGCACACAGGAAACATGGGCCTCTTCATATCTTGATGCTATTAGAACAGAGACCTAACAAAAGGCTACAGGGACCTACCAAAGTTCCTCCAGGCCCCCTAACTTCCGATGCAGGCATATTGGTTTAAAAAGGAAAAACACTAAGAAAGATTAATTCCTCCTAAACTAAGCATGGACTGACTGATTCATACACTCAACCAGCCCACCCGTGGCCCCCAGCCTCAAATAAAAGTTCACTTCCGATTTAAAGAAAGCCCACATTCCTCCTGATGGGAGAGGCGCGCGTCCCACAAGCTCGCAGGAGCCCTCATCCTGAGATCAGAGTTTACTTTTGTTTTAAAGCGACCCTCCCTCCTGTTTTAAAAGAAAGCCGACTTCCTGCAGGGTAGGGACCCTTCCCCACCAGCGGCCCCGGTTTCTCACGAGGCTGGGTTCAAGAGGGTCTGTCTGGGAGGGAGGACGTAAGTAGGAAAAGGAAGAAACGGAAGGCACTCTCCCCACCTCCCCAAAAAGTCCCAAGGAGAAGGAGAGCTGCCTTCCCTTCTCAGCCCTGCGCACCTCTTTTTCTTTGGGAAGACAAGAGGGACGAGAAAACCCTATTCCACCCGTGGGGAAGCTTGGCTGCCATGCAACAACCACCCTCGGGGACAGGGGAGTCCCTCAGGCTGCTGAGAAGGGGAAGCCCCGCAACCCGCCCCCGGTGGGCACAACGGGACTTGCTTCCGAGTAAACCTGCCCAGGCTTGTCTGCCAGTCAGTCGGTCACTCACCGTTCCTGGTCGGTCTGTTGGGCTGCCTGCCGAGGGAGAGAGAGGCGGAGGCGGAATGGGAAGGGAGGAGGGGGAAGAGAAAGCAGAGCTCCGAGTCGCCCCATTGAAAGCTGAGACAATCGCGCGCCGGCCGGGGGCCGGTCGGCTTTAAAAAAAAAACTCCGAATATGCGCCTGCGTATTTGCGTTCTCCCTCCACAACCCATACATAAAAAGGAATAGGAAGGATACCAGCCAACCGTAGCTGGGGCTCTCGTGACGTCCCCGACAGCCAGCGGGAGTTGATTGGCGGCCGCGGGGAAAAAGGGGAGGGGCTAGAACCGAAGCCGAGGGGCGGGGGGAATAAAGTAATGAAGAGGGAAGGCGGGAAGAGAGGGAGGCAGTCTATCAGATCAGCGTTCCAGCCACACAGTGCATCACGTAAAGTTTTATATATATAAAGTTTTTTATATATATAAAGTTTTATATATATATAGAATAGAACTGGGCTGAAAAAACTTTATATATATTCTGGGCCTGTGAATAAACAAGAGCTGTTTGAAGGATCGCTATGTCGTCTGATATGTTCACTCACAACAAGATTGCTGCCCGCCATGCGTTCTATCACCGGAACCAGGCAGAGGGGGAGTCAATTAACAACTACACCGCCGCCCTCCGACAGGCCGCAATGCACTGCGAGTTCCGAGACTTAGACGATGCCCTGATGGATCGAATTGTCTGTGGGGTCCGGGACATCCGTCTGCAACGGCGTCTCCTCGCCAAGCCAGACCTCACGCTGCAGAAAGCCATTGAGGAGGCCGTGGCCTCGGAAGCTGCCAAACGCTCCGCCCAGGAGATCCGCAAGGCCAGCAGGCCGCTTCTTGCTAGGAAGCCAGTTCCAGTGCATCATGAAGAGGCTAGCAGTGACGAGGCATCCTCCAGTGAAGACGATGATGTGCACCAAACAAAGCGGGAGCACGGGAAGTTCAAACAGAAGTCCAAGGGCCAATCGGAATGTGCCGGCTGTGGAGGCAACCATTCCCGTGCCAAGTATCAATTCAGAGACGCCATCTGTCGGAAATGTTCCAAAAGGGGCCACATCGCTAAGGTCTGCCGATCGGCTCTGTCCGACACCCGCCCTTCACCGACTCACAAGTCCAAGTCTTCACTTCAGTCCGCCAAGGAAAGCTCCAGTCCGCCAAGGAAAGCTGTTTCGCTCTCACCAACTGCCACTGCCCGTCCGGAACCACGATTGGCCAAACAGACTCGCCTACGCGACGCAAGCTGAATGTCACTGTGCTCATTGAAGGAGCTCCGTGTGACATGGAGATCGACACCGGGTCTGCCCTGTCCATCGTGTCTTGGAGCACCATCAAAAGACTCGTACCCAGAGTGTCCAAAAGGCAACTTGACTTTCACTGCATACACCTGAGAGACTACCAGGGAAACGACAGTCCCGTGGTAGGCGTTGGCCGGTTCCGGATCGCCTTCAAGGATTTTTCGGGCCTGCTCCGACTGGTGGTGGTTGAAGGTCAGCGGCCAAGCCTCCCAGGGCTAGACTGGTTTGATGTCCTCAGCCTGGAAGTCACCGGCATCAACTCCATCTCTAACACAGAGAGTGAGGGTCTGATCAAAGACTTTGCTGAGGTTTTTGACGGCACTTTGGGTCAATATACAGGTATGCCCATCTCCTTTAGCCTTGATCCACAAGTCACCCCCATCAAGCTAAAGCCACGCCAGGTTCCGTTTGCTCTCAAGGCTAAGGTGGAAGAACAACTGGACAAGCTGATTGCCCAAGGAGTTTTGGAGCTGGTTGACCACACCAAGTGGGAAACCCCCATCGTCACACCTGTCAAGCCAGATAGGTTGGTGAGAATCCATGCCGACTACAAGTGCATGATCAACAAAGCACTTCAGCAGCACGCTTACCCGGTTCCTGTTGTCCACCACCTGCTGCATTCCCTGGGTGAGGGTAAGGTCTTCGCTAAGCTGGACCTTGCCCAAGCCTATCAACAACTGCCCGTCGACGATGCCACCGCTAAAGCCCAGGCGATCGTCACCCACCGAGGGGCATTCCATTGCTGCCGTTTGCAGTTCAGGGTGAGTGTGGCTCCTGGCATCTTCCAAAGCCTTATGGAGCGTCTCCTGCAAGGGCTTCCAGGCGTGGTGCCGTATTTCAACGACATCTTGGTGTACGCAGACTCGCACCAGCAGCTGTTCGAGCGCCTCCACGCCGTGCTGACCAGGTTTCAGGAGGCTGGGCTCAAGGTAAAGAAGGAGAAGTGCCAGATCGCTGTTCCACAGGTGGAGTTCCTGGGCTATCTTACCGATGCCTCCGGCCTTCACCTGCCAACATCCAAGATCCACGCTATCCAGCAGGCCCCCATCCCAAAGAACAAGATGGAGTTGCAGGCGTTACTGGGACTGAACTTTTGTAACATGTTCCTGCCCCACAAAGCGATGGTAGCCGAGCCTCTTCACCGACTCCTCAGCATGAAGACACCTTGGTCCTGGGGTCATCGGGAGACGCCGGCCTTCAACGCGGTCAAGGCTCTCCTTTCATTGGACAGTGTGCTGGTATACAGTACAGTGAAGCCAGGCCGCTGGTCCTTGCCTGCGACACCTCACCTTTTGGCATCAGCGCTGTCCTCAGTCACCATTTTCCAGACGGAAGAGAAGCACCGCTCGCCTACTTTTCCGGGACGCTATCTCCGACCAAACGGACTTACAGCCAGCTCGACAAGGAGGCACTGGCAGTTGTAGCTGGAGTGAAGAGGTTCCATGAATACCTCTACGGCAGGACTTTCAACCTTATCACCGACCACAAGCCGCTCGTGGGCCTCCTCGCCGGTGATTGACCAACTCCACCGGTTCTCTTGCCGCGGATGCTGCGATGGACTGTTTTCCTGGCTGCCTACCACTACCAGCTTGTCCATCGCCCGGGGAAATCGATGGGCCATGCCGACACCCTCAGCCATTGCCCTCTTCCAGTGTTTGTGGAAGACCCGGCTCCTGCTTCAGTTTCCTTCAGTCAGAGGGGGATTCAAACATAGCCCTGCATTGTTACTGATGTTAATGCTTAGTAGAAAATAAAAAGTCTTATAAAGTTTATATTTCTTGGTGGAAGGTGAAGAGGTGCCCCATATGCAGATGGGCTGAAGTGGACATATGAATGTGAATTGTTGTACTGACCTTAAACCCTTGAGATATAAGTGGGGTATTTTTTAAAGCATTATATGTGTATTTACTTTTATTTATTTATTTATTTATTTAGTTGGCAAGGGATGACATTGCCAGGAGATCCTGTGACCAATTTGCTCCTGGGCTCCTCATAGTGTTAAAAATACCATTTTCCTGAATGGTGAGTAAAGGCTACTGACAGTCAGGGGAGAACTCCATCTGGCCTGAACAGGCCAGAGGAGGTGACAAGGAAAATTAGAAAGATAAAGGTTAATATATTTAAAATAATAAACTGGGAATACAGTAGTACCTCAGGTTAAGTACTTAATTTGTTCCGGAGGTCCATTCTTAACCTGAAACTGTTCTTAACCTGAAGCACCACTTTAGCTAATGGGGCCTCCTGCTGATGCCATGCCGCCAGAGCACGATTTCTGTTCTCATCCTGAAGCAAAGTTCTTAACCTGAAACACTATTTCTGGGTTAGCGGAGTCTGTAACCTGAAGCGTATGTAACCTGAAGCATATGTAACCTGAGGTACCACTGAACTGTATAAAGAAATGGGATAATAGGAGGTAAAAGAAGAAGTAGGGATAAAATAAGTTGGCAGTTTGTGTGGAGGATAAGATAGAAGTATGAAAAATGGGGAGAAATGGGAGCTCAATACCATTTGCATCTGGCACAGATTTCTTAATGGCTCGTCACCTTCCTTTGTTCAATTAACAACTCATACTTAGTGGCCATTATCCGGTTGAAAAGGCTACTGGATTGAGGATTCAGAGGGCTTGATTAAATTCTAACCCTATACTGATTCCAGGAATTTAGGACAGCCCCCCAACAACAACAACAAAAACTATAAAAATACAAAACTCCATCAACCATACTTCATAAGGCTTGGTGATGCCCAAAGTGATTTTACATCTTTATTAGTAAAACAGGATCACAGGCATGGACTAAGTCGTTCAGAGGCAAGTTTAAAAGTTCCTGGAGTTTGCAGAAAGATTGCTTGGAGGGCCAGAGAATAGAGACTACCTTCAGAGAGTCATGTAGGGGGAGCTCAAGGAGAGATGAGCAATGCTAAAACCTTAAATAGGTTTGCAGGGGTTCCAAAAGTGTGTCTAGACAAGTTGGCATGCTGGCCAATGAGAAGGGGTCAAAATGAGAGAATGAAATCTAGGTAGGTGTGCTTAGGCATAGTTTCTAGAGAGAAGACCACAGTAATGTAAAACAGATGTTTCTGATAAGAAGTCTGTTGGGCCACACAAACAAACAAGGATCACTCATCCTGAAGGCTGGTCCTCCTGAATAGCTTTATCTATCAGAAGGAGTGACTTCCTGATTCTATGGTTCTATCTGGTCTGCATCTACATTTCTATAGAATTTCTGGTGGGATTTCTTTTGAAGCCTGCCTCCATAGCTCCATGAAGGGACTTTTAGATGCAAAAATCCTGCATATGGTGACCTTTTGTTTACCCTTCATTTTACCTTTTTACCAACCTAGCTTCCTGGTGAGTAAATCAAGGCAATTTCTGGTTCCTCATGACCTCACTGGTAAGAAGGTAAAGCATAGAGAAATCAAACTATAAGACTGTGCATATTGTCAAGGTGGGATGGTCTTTTCTCATGGTGCTTTGCTTGAGCCAAACCCATCTAGATATAGATAGATAAAGATAGATAGATGACGTATAAATGCCATATAGAAAGGTTAGCCTAATAAAAGTATTGCCCAGCTAGGGTTACCACCTTTGTTCTGGCAAAATACAGGGCAGGGAAGGGCAGTTGGTGGCAATTTTTCCATCTCGTGCTAAAGTGACTAATTTTTTCCACATACTTCTAATTGATTTTCATACAATTTAACCAATTCAGGTTCAGTGACTTCAAAGCAATCCATCGCAATCTATTGCAGCCTAACAGGATGGCCCCTTTGGAATTTGTGTCACACACACACACACACGAATTTGTATATCTTTCTGTGCTTGGCTACCCAGAGCCAAGCATACATGACCTTTCAACTCCTTTTCAAACACAAGCATTTGGAGAGAATCCCTAACTTGGCAAAGAGAGTTACAGATAGGTAGCCGTGTTGGTCTGCCATAGTCAAAACAAAAAAAATTTTTTCCTTCCAGTAGCACCTTAAAGACCAACTAAGTTAGTTCTTGGTATGAGCTTTCGTGTGCATGCACACTTCTTCAGATACACATCTGAAGAAGTGTATCTGAAGAAGTGTGCATGCACACGAAAGCTCATACCAAGAACTAACTTAGTTGGTCTTTAAGGTGCTACTGGAAGGAAATTTTTTTTTTTTTGTTTTGGCAAAGAGAGAGAGAGGGAGAGAGAGAGACCTGAAATATCAATACAGGACATAGCATTTTGCATTGAAATGCTTGACAACCCTGTATTATACAGGACAGGTGGCAACCCTATGCCCAACTGTGGGTTTGGGATTTATTTATTTATTTGCTGCGCTAACTTGGGCTCATTGAACGGGTTGCAATTTCACACTGAAACTTTCTCTGAACCCTCTCGGTCCAGGAGCGGCCACTGCGCGCCATCCGGCTGCCCGCTGCGCCAAGCTGGATGCTTTCTAGCTGGCAAGCGCTAGCACGGACTGCTCTTAGGCTCTGAACAGCGCACTTCCATGCAAGCGCCACAAGCCCCGCATTCGCAAGCACCGCTGGGGGAACCGTAGAGGAAGGCAGGGCCCAGATCCCGACAGCCGGTCTGTGGCGGTGCATGCTGGGAGTTGTAGTTTCAGACGCACGCGACCGGAGGGGTTTGCAAGGCAGCTTCCGAGCAGCTGGAAGTGGACGAGGCCCTCCTCGCTGGGATGCCGGCGCCCGTGCTCTGCGCGAGTTGCGGGTCCCGGCGCGCCGCGCTCCGCCGCCCTAAGACGGGCCAGGCGCTGTGCCGGGAGTGCTTCGTGGCGGCCTTCGAGGCGGAGGTGCACGGCACCGTGGTGTCGGCGCGGCTCTTCCAGCCGGGCGAGACGGTGGCCATCGGGGCGTCGGGGGGCAAGGACTCCACGGTGCTGGCGCACGTGCTGCGGCTGCTCAACGAGCGCCACGGCTACGGGCTACGCCTGCTGCTGCTCTCCGTGGACGAGGGCATCGCCGGCTACCGGGACGACTCGCTGGCCGCCGTGCGCCGCAACCAGGGCCGCCTGGGGCTGCCGCTGCACGTGGTCTCCTACCAGGAGCTCTACGGCTGGAGCATGGACCGCATCGTCCGTCACGTCGGCCTCAAGAACAACTGCACCTTCTGCGGGGTCTTCCGGCGGCAGGCGCTGGACCGAGGCGCCGCCTTGCTCGGGGCTGACAAGATCGCCACAGGTGCGGGGACGGGGGTGGAGGGGGCGGCCGGGTTGGGGCGCTCCGGGGGCGGCGGGGCTCCCGACGTCCATCAGCGCCGGCCGGTGTGGTCAGCCGTCTGGGGTGATGGGGTCTGTAGCCCAACAGCACCCGGAGGGCCACGGCTTATCCATCTCCGTCTAAAGAGCTTCTGAGCAACTGCAGAGGGCACGGCAATAACGAAGCTCTTGCGGTGCCACAACCTTAACTCAGGAATACATAACTATTTATTGGGAGCACTTTTACTCCCCTATTTCAAGTTAGAGACTTCTAAGTCATAGAATTATAGAGTTGGAAGGGACTTCCGGGGTCACCTGATCCAGCCCCCTGCAAATGCAGGAATCTCCACTAAAAGCATCCATGACAGATGGCCGTTCAACCTCTGCTTAAAAACCTCCAAGGAAGGAGAGTTCACCACCTTCCAGCAGAGTCCATTCCACTGTCAGGACAGCTCTTACCATCAGACAGTTCTACCTGATGTCAAAATCTCCTTTTTTGTAACTTGAATTCATTGGTACGCGTTCTTCTGTCCAGGGCATGAGACAACAAGCTTGCCCCATCCTCCTTGTGAGAAGCCCTTTAGATATTTGAGAAAAAGGGTCCCAGAACCAGTTGCAAATATTATTAGTATTATAATAATAATAATACATTTCCCCCCCCTTTCTAATATTTTATTTTCTGTTCTTCCATTTTACAATATTCAACAATAAATATAAATCCACACAAATCCAATGATATTTTCTGCAACTTCCCTATCTCCCTTTCTTGCGGTTTCTTATTTTTCTATCAAATTCTTACTACATATCTTAATTTATCCTTTTTGCCATTTTATCCTTTTTAATTCCCTTAGATTTCTTACTGCTCATGCTTATATCAGTCCTAACGTTTTTAATTGTTTGCAATTTATTTTCATATATTCAATAAATTTCCCCCATTCTATTATAAAGAGTCTATCATCTTGATCTCTTAATCTTCTGGTAAGTTTTGCCATCTCTGCATATTCCATCAGGCCATTGGTCATACTGGCAGACCCTGATGGGTGTTGGAGTTTGGAGGGTCACATGTTCCCCACAATTGCCCTATTTAGAGATTGCTGCTGCTGCGACTGTTCCCTGGTGCAATATACGTACGCGCAAACACACATTAAATATATAATACATTAAATATTATCTATAAGCAAGACAGCTACTCATTTGCTTTTCATTTCTCCCTTGAGTAAGCCCAAACCGCTTTGTCTTACTCTCTTTACATAGTGAGACCATGCAACCCTCCCCATCCCCGTTTCTAAGCCCAATGTGATTTTTGGGGTGAGGAAGGACTTTGCTTTGCATGCTTCTCCGTATGACCAATAGCCCTACTAGATCAGACCAAAGGCCCATCTAGTCCAGCATCCTGTTCTCGCACTGACCAACCAAGTGCTTGCTGGAAACCCACAGCCAGCACAAAGCAAAAGGGGTGCTTGGCCGCAGTTCGTGGCCTTTGGTTAGGGGCCCAACTGATGGGCATGCTGGGAAAGAAATTGGGACGGTCAAGGTGGCTGAAGGAAACCTCCAGGGAGCAAAAAACGACCAAAGTTAGCCTCAATGAGGCAGAAGGCTGATGACCAGCTTCTTCCTGCTTGCTTTTCAAGAGCTGTAACTGCCCTTCCGAGTTAGGTCTTATTCCAGACTCAGCAGGCATTGCTGAAGGCATGGCCCCTTGTTTGCTCTATGTAGTTGACTCTGGAGCTATAGGCAAACTTCAGGATGGCAGGATCTATTTAGTGCATTTTAATTTACTCAAATCCTGAGGTCCACCAGCCAGGGCCTGATGCAGAAAAGAGTCGCTCAGGGGCACAGATATACGCAGGTGGTGTTAGTAGGTGGCCTCTTGTGCTGGGCCCTAGATCGCTGACCCTTCCCTCCCTGATTCTTTTTCATTGAACTTTTGCTTGCAGGGAGGCTGGGCTCATTGCAAAGCACAGTACAACCCACCAGCTTAATTTGCCCAAAGGCCACCTTTACAGGGAGATGGGGCGGCATTTGCCTGGTTTCCTGGCGCCCTTGTTGCTGCAGGTTACTGGAAGCAGAAACAGTGAGGTGATGGAGCGTTCAACACTGTGGAGATGCACCAGGTTGGCTCTGCGGGTGCATTAGCACAATGCTGACCTGCCAAGCGCTTCACGTTTCTCCCTCTCTGTAAACTGTAGTGATGCTTCTGCCAGGAGGCCAGATAAGCGTAGACACACAATTGATCCGTACATGTAAAGTAGCATATCCAAACACTATGCCCATTTCCACTGCAGGCCTGCACCCCGACTCCTTTTAAATACCTAGCAACAACCCTGCATCCACTTAGAATTAAGGATCTGGGGGCTCCTGAGTGCATTTAATTAAGAAAAAAAATTCACTCGATTATGTTAACAAGAAAGGCAACCACAGAGAACCACCAACGCAGTTTGCCTCCATCTGGAATTCCTAATTGGTGCTTATAAATATTAAGGATAGATTGTAACTTATAATTATTTGTATATTGCTGAATGGTTATTGTTATTGGCTTACTGAGATGGTTTAAAAGAAAAGAAAAATAAAAAAGGGGGGAATTCACTCCTGGTTTTTCCCTAAGCTCTCTACATCTGCCTACTTTTTGGGGTGGGGGGAGGAATATAATAGAGCTAGTTCAATATAGTGCTTGGAGTGCTGGAGTAGAACCTGGGAAACAAGGGTTCAAATCCTCACCAACCCAAGATGCTTCTCATCCTATCCTACCTTGCAGGTTGATGTGGGGAGTAAATGGGGAGCGGGGAGAACCATGTCCGTCACTTTGAACTGCTTGGATAAAAAGGTGGGGTCTAAGTGCAATAAAGAAGAAGAAAACTTTTTAGCTAATGCTATAGTTAAATAATTGGAAATCCACATCCCTTGTGAATCTGCTGCTAATTGTACTTAGAAATCGACCGGCAGATCTTGATCTTCATTCTGCCTATATCAAGGATAGCCAGGAAGGTGCGTGTCCTGTTGACTTGTACTACTGTTGTCTGATTCATTCTTTAGGTCATAACGCAGATGACATCGCTGAGACGGTGCTGATGAACTTCCTGCGGGGGGACGTTGGGCGCCTCCGGCGCTGCGCGGACATACTGACGGGAAGCGAGGGGCAGCTGCCGCGCTGCAAGCCGCTGAAGCACGCCTATGAGAAGGAGATTGTGCTTTACGCTTACTTCCAAGGCTTGGACTACTTCAGCACCGAGTGCGTGTACTCCCCCAATGCCTACCGCGGACACACCCGCGCCCTGCTCAAAGACCTCGAAGCCACGCGGCCCAGCACGGTGGCTGACCTGGTGCACTCGGGCGAGCGGCTGGCGGTGCGCGATGATGTCCGCATGCCCACCCAGGGCACCTGCCAGCGGTGCGGCTACCTCTCCAGCCAGCCCCTCTGCAAAGCTTGCTTGCTGCTGGAAGGGCTCAATCGTGGACTCCCTCGGCTGGGCATCGGCAAGACCAGCCGGCTGCAGAAAGCTTTGCTGGGCGGGGAGAAGCCAGAAACCAGCTTACAGGAAGAGGAAGGCCCTCGGCAAGCAAAGCGAGGCCCTCGGGCCATAGACTTCTGAGCCTGTCCCTACCCATGGTTCTCATCATCCCTGACAGTTAGCCATTCTGGCTGCAGCAGTTGTCTCAACAACAACTGGAGGGTTTCATTTAAAATCAAATTATATTCAATATCAGGGGTGTCCAACTCCCAAGAGACTGCGATCTACTCACAGAATAAAAAACTGTGGTTGTTGAGCTTTTTTTAGGGAGGAAAATGACAAAAATGAGTAAAGGGGAACAGTCGTTCACCAAAAAATCGCTGAGAAAACAGTCTGTCAAGCAGCGAAAACTCCGTCTTCCGTTCTAACAATCATGCAAAAATGGAGGACGGGGCGAGGAGGAGGGGCCGGATGTTCTGATGCCAACAAAAAGGAGTCCGCGACCGACAGTGATCTACTGGAACCTTTTGATCGACCTGTTGGACACTCCTGTTCTATTTTATCTATTTCCTACTGGTCTAAGAGCAGGGACATTATTATTATTATTATTATTATTATTATTATTATTATTATTATTATATTTTTGGTTGAAAGCCAGGGTATAAACAAATAAACAAAATTTACCCAAAAAAATAGCGTGTGCTCATGTTTCTTTAACTGTTAGCAGACTAACCAATCTCTGTGTTGATTCTGTCTGTATATTCTGGCTTTCCTGATTAAGACCAAGATGCACCTATTTTGTAATTCTTGGTGAAAAGGTGGCAATAATGAGCAGCTACTTGTGAACCCAATAGAAACAGGCCAATGATTTTCCAGGGTCTGCCTTCCAGCCACAACTTTTCCCTTTGTACAACAGGGGTGGGTGGCCTGGAAATTCGAGACACTGTTGGACTCTGACATCCCATCACTCCTGATTTATCCTACCTGGGGCTCATGGGAGTTGGAGTCCAATGATGTCTGAAGGACCAGATTCCCTCTCCCTGCAGTACTGCTTAGGCCAGCAACGTGCCAAGTTGTAGTCCTGGTTGGTTCACCACACTAGGCAGCTGTGCATAGGACTGTTGAGTTCTTGGTTGTAGCCCCAACAGCTCCTGACCAGTAGAGAGATAGGTGGGGAGAAATCGTGCAGAAAACTGAATATGCCCACACCCAAGCAAGTATTCTGAGTCACAGAACTGAAGTGGGCCATGTAGCTCATCCTTCTGCAGGAAATCCAGAGTGATACCATTCCAAAAGATGGTTGTCCAAGCAGGGCCGATCAGAGAGAGGACCAGGAGGGCCATTTGGTCTGGGATCTTAAGCTCAAAGGGGTCCTCCAATTTAGACACTTGTTAGTTTTTTGTCATTCGATCAAGTTTTGCAGCCTTTTTTAATGCACATTGGATCAAAATGTATTTAAGCAGAATTGGACACACTCCACTTTAAGAGCTTCAAATTTAATCAAATAAGAGGTGTTTTGGCAAAATACCTTTTTTTTTGTTTTGTTAGCTCATAATAGATGATGCCATATTAAAGAGTTACAAATGCTATTAAGAATTAATGTTAATAACAACCGGGGGAAAGGAAGACATAACATCTTACAAGGACAGGAAGAAGCACCACAAACAGGATACAGCGGTACCTCGGGTTAAGAACTTAATTTGTTCTGGAGGTCCATTCTTAACCTGAAACTGTTCTTAACCTGAGGTACCACTTTAGCTAATGGGGCCTCCCACTGCTGCCGCGCCACCGTACGATTTCTGTTCTCATCCTGAAGCAAAGTTCTTAACCCGAGGTACTGTTTCTGGGTTAGCGAAGTCTGCAACCTGAAGCATCTAACCCGAGGTACCCCTGTAATTGCCACAGAACAAGGAAGAACAAGGAGATAGTTTGAGTTGCTCACTTGTAGTTTTATAAATCAATTAATGTGTCAACACAAATAAAAGTTGTTAATATTACAGTTGTATAAGGGATTATTACGACCAGAATGTCATGGAAATTAAAAAGATATTGGAACGCAGAAATAATGAAACCATCAATTCTAGCATATGGGGGGCACCTTTTCTAAATTATATAATTCGGTATTTGAAATATTGGTACAGTCATGCGCAGAAGCGGCGAATCGTGACCCGCAGATGTGGGTTGTGTTCTGCTCAGGATGCGAACAGGGCTCCGGAACGGATCCCGTTCGCATCCAGAGGTACCACTGTATTAATAATTGTATTATAAATTGGTATTGTTATAATGGGGCTATTATTGGATTGCAATTGAAAACTAATAAAAATTATTATATAAAAAATAATAATTAATGTTAATAAAAAGTAAGTTTTGCAAGATTAGGCCACAATGAACGTGTCTTCTCAGATAAGCTGATTATATTACCAAACCTCTTAGGCATCATCGGCAATGCACATTTAAATAACTATCATTCCACTGGAAACAATCATGGCTTTCCCCCAAAGCATCCTGGAGACTGTAGTTTGTTAAGGTTGCTGGGAGTCATTAAGAAACCCCTATTCCCCTAGAGCTACAACTGTTAAAAGAGTTCCCTGGGAAGAGGGGTTACCGTAATTGTTAAACCACTCTGGGAATTGTAATCTGATAGACTTTGGCTGGTCCAAAGGAGATCTTGTGAAATCCTTGCTTGTTGCCGAACAAGCTAAACCACTTGCAGCTTATTCAATAAGTGGTCGTTGGAAGGTTTACAATGTCAGCTACGTTTCACATCCACAGTGGGAAGCAGTGTGCTTTTGAATTCCAGCCATTGGAAATCTCAAGTGGGGAGAATTGTGCTGTTACGATCAGGTTCTGCGTATGGGCTTCCCACAGGAATCTGGTTGGCTAGTGTGAGAACAGAACGCTGCACTAGATGAGCCAATTGGCCTGACCTAGCAGGCTCTTTGTACGTTATTGCTGATCGGCAACTGCTATCAACTTTTCATATACCGTATTTTTCGCTCTATAACACGCACCCGACCATAACACGCATATAGTTTTTAGAGGAGGAAAATCCGTAGGCATGCCACCCGTAGGCATTCCCTCCATAACACGCACAGACATTTCCCCTTACTTTCTAGGAGGAAAAAAGTGAGTGTTATGGTGCAAAAAATACGGTAACTGTGAAGTTGGAAGGGACCGCATGGGTCATCTAGACCAACCCTTGCAATGCGTGAATTTTTTTACTCTCTGATTAACAGTCTCACGCTCTACTAACTGAGTTGTCCCAGAGGAGAGCTGGGGTATAGGTGGCAACTGTTGGAAATGCTCCCATTTCTGCGCTCTGCATGAGAAAAATGGTACTGAGAAGCAAAGGCAATAATGCACTTGCGCCAGGCTTTTTATTGAGGGATATCAGCCCTGGGCTGGTGCTTTTGTGTCATTTTCAGCCATGGTTTCCTCGATCCACTTCCAAAATTTGCAGATCTCCATGAAAACAGCAGGGTTTTTCTTGGATGCACACTTCACAGCTCCCGATGACACCAAACCGTGAAGGACCCCGTTGCAAATCAAGGGGCTCCCAGAATCTCCCTGTAAATTCAACAAGAGGAAAGCGGTCAGAGAACAGGAGAACTCTTTGGTGTGGTGAGACTTCTCTAGTTCAGGGGCTGGGATCTGTGGTCCTCCGGAGATTCTCCAACTTTCATCAGCCCCAGGCAGCATGGCCAGTGGTCGGGGATGATGAGAGCTTTCGTCTAGCAAAATCTGGAGGGCTATAGATTCCACATCCCTGCTCAAGCTGAACATTGAATCTAAAAGGTACAGAAATAGGGGGTTTCATATTGAAGCAGGTATGGCTTTCTTTAGGTTTATGGCTCTTCTTGCTTCCTTGGGTAGTTCGGTGTCTCTCCCCCCATGCCCCACCAATATCTTATTACCCTTCTGTTTCTGCTCACTTCCTTTTTTCTTTTTTCCTTTTAATTAGGAAGATTTAGACAAGGAGTAGGCAGAAGTTAGACTGGGCTGTGCTGGTAGATTGCTGGGTGATCTGAAGTAGATTGGCAAGGATTTATTACTCCCAACAATGGTGGCAACAAAAGAACTCCAAAAAATGTACTCCTGAAAGGGAAGAATGGGATATGCAGAAATATATTTCTATATGGAAGAACTATGAGCTCAGTCTAGTTTTGGTACTTTATAAACAAATTTCTGGGCTCAAAATTCTTTTATTGTAAATATTTGTTTCCCTTCTACTGATGGATCTCAAGTAATAGGGATCTCAAAATTCTTTTATTGTTAATATTTGTTTCCCTTCTACTGATGGATCTCAAGTAATAAGAAGGAAAAAGAAAAGAAAAATAGAAGTCTGCTTGCTACTGACATTGGAGAAATCCTAACCATGTCTACTCATAAGTAGGGATATGTGACTCTGTCAGTTTTGGTTTGTCATTTCCCAGTCTGCAAGTTCAGTTTTCTACGTTTCCACATCAGTTTGGGGTGCTTGTTTTTTTTAACTCATGAAAATTCATCAGCCTCTTAATGCAAACTTCTATTATACACATTTTTATATGGGATTTTGCTTAGTATTTTTGCAAAGTAATTTCCCCTAACATAATGCATTTGTGCATGTTCTTTTCCCTAATACATGCATCATTACACACACTTTATCCTAGTATATGCATTTCTGTACATATTCCATAGCTGGAGAACTGCATTGCAAAACTCTGAGAAGTGCAAATATCAGAGGAATTGTGTGTTTCAAATCAAATATTGTTTCAGAATGTGCATATTAGGCAGGTTCATATTTAGAAGTGAACTGAATCAAATGATTCTATGATTCTATTCCATCCCTACTCAGAAGTTCCACTGAACAAAGTTGGACTTGGACTACAATCCTAACCCCATTTACATGGGAATAAAGGTAAAGGTACCCCTGCCCGTACGGGCCAGTCTTGCCAGACTCTAGGGTTGTGCGCCCATCTCACGCAAGAGGCCGTGGGCCAGCGCTGTCCGGAGACACTTCCGGGTCACGTGGCCAGCGTGACAAGCTGCATCTGGCGAGCCTGCGCAGCACACGGAACGCCGTTTACCTTCCCGCTGGTAAGCGGTCCCTATTTATCTACTTGCACTAAATTAAATAGGGCCGACTTCTGAGTAGACATGAATGATGTTTTACAGGATTCTTGCATCCTGAAACTATGCATTGACTTTTTGCTTGTGCCTTTATTGTTGCAATTTGTGTGACTTGCTTAATTTTTTATTTTATGTGGTGTATAAGTTATATATGAATGGCGTAGTACAGATTGCAGGCTAAATCACAGGAAAGTCGGATTGTGCTACAATGCACTGTGCCTCTGATCCGTAGTCACCAAGTGTTTGTTGCTCACCTGGCACGAGTCTTTGCCTCCTTCCATTTTTCCTGAGCAAATCTCGTTGTCTGCAAAGTAGCTTCCGTACCTAGACTTGCATATGTATTTTGACAGGATCTCTGTGTCCAAACATTGCAGGACATTGGCATAATTTACTGCAAAATGAATGCTTGGGTCAGTGTGCGACACTGGCTGTTTGGGAGTTGCTGCTTAACTATTTTAGCTTCAGGTTCCTCCCTCACAAATGCCAGAAGCTGTGGTGGTTGGTGTCCATTGCAACCGTAAGGTGGAAGGCAGGAAGACCAACTTTGCCCCCATATTCCTCCCTATTGAGTTCTGCAAGGGGCAACACTGAGACTCAGAGGAGGAAGCCAACAGCCAGGGCCACCCCCAGGATTCATCGTAAGTAATAATAATTTGTTTATAATAATAATAATTATTATTTATACCCCGACCATCTGGCTGGGCTTCCCCAGCCACTCTGGGCGGCTTCCAAAAAATATTAAAGTACTGTAATACATCAAACATTAAAAGCTTCCCTAAACAGGGCTGCCTTCAGATGTCTTCTAAAAGTCTGGTAGTTGTTGTTCTCTTTGACATCTGGTGGGAGGGCGTTCCACAGGGAGGGCGCCACTACCGAGAAAGCCCTCTGCCTGGTTCCCTGTAACTTAGCTTCTCGCAGTGAGGGAACTGCCAGAAGGCCCTCAGCGCTGGACCTCAGCGTCCGGGTAGAACGATGGCGGTGGAGACGCTCCTTCAGTAAGGCGAGAGGTAGGTGAGGGCTTGCTTGAAGCAGAATAAGATGCCCACTCATAGGATCATAGAACTGTAGAGTTGGAAGGGACCCTGCGGGCCATCTTCTCCAACTCCTTGCAATGTAAGAATCTCAGCTAAAGCATCCATGACAGATGGCCATCCAAACTCTGCTTAAAAGCCTCCAAGGAAGGAGAGTCCACTACTTTCGTTCACCTTAATGGACTACTGGCTAGTAGATGCAATTCCCCATCCCACAACTGGAAACACAGTATGGACAGAGGCAGCTGCCCTTATACTTAGGCCCATAAATCACCTAATCTAGTGGTTCCTAAAGTAGGCAGTACTGGGAGGCGGTGGGATTACCTTGCTAAGAGGCAAGGGGGCATTGGAGTGTAAAGGGCTATCAGACTTCAAAATGCTGAATCAAGTTCATCCATTTTGTTGAGTTAGTTAAACTGGATCGTTTTAACTGGATTTTGAATAGCGGTGGAGTTAATTGTTACAGTGGTACCTCGGGCTACATACGCTTCAGGTTACATACGCTTCAGGTTACAGACTCCGCTAACCCAGAAATATTACCTCGGGTTAAGAACTTTGCTTCAGGATGAGAACAGAAATCATGCTCCGCCGGCGCGGCGGCCGCGGGAGGCCCCATTAGCTAAAGTGGTGCTTCAGGTTAAGAACAGTTTCAGGTTAAGAACAGACCTCCGGAACGAATTAAGTACTTAACTTGAGGTACCACTGTACTGTCTTTTTGTTTCTCAAGCTTATGCCCCGCCCCCCATTTTTTTTAGTAGTTTGCTCAGGGTTGTGAAACTGCAGGTGCTCAGGATTTAGGTGTTTTTGGTTTCGGTTAAGGTAGTCTGCAAAAGCTTACATCATTTACATCACCTTATTTCATGCTTTCCTTTGTAGGAACTGCACCAGGCCCCTCAAGTACCTGAATCTAGCCTTGGTTTGCAGGAGGTCTTGTGAAACCCTTGCCTGTTGATGGACGTTGCGAGCTAAACTTCTTGCAGCTTATCCCAAAAGTGGTCATTGCACATGGAACCTTGACCCTCTGGCCTTTCCTCTTACCTTCGGGGAAAGTAGTAGTGCCCCAGCCAGACACCACACACTTTGTCCCAGTGGGTGCGCATTCCTTAGCAAAAGGGATGGTCTTAATGGTATCTCCCAGGACTGCAGGGGGGGATAGCTTCAGAAGCATGACATCGTTTTTCATTGTTCGGGGTTCAAACTTAGGGTGGCGGATGGCTCTGATTGCTTTGGAAGACTGTTCCCCAACATCTTGCTTATACAAATCATGCTCCCCAAGATGAACCATGAGATTTCTGCAAGGGAGACAATAGCGAAGACACAGAGGTGTTCAGAACTATTGTATGGCACAGCCCTTCTTATACCAAACCATTTCCATGCTATTCTTGGCCTCGGTTCTTTGCTTGTCTAGGACAGGGTTTGTGGCCCAGATTTGATATGATTTAATAGTTCTTATATCCCGCTTTTCCAGCCGCAATGCTGAGCTCAAAGCAAGTCTCAATAATAGCTATGGTACTGAAAATGAGTAGAACATTTCAGTTGGTATAATCACATCCAAAACATATAACGAAGGCAAAAACAAATTCAACAAATGATTAATACAATTCAGTAAAGGTAAAGGGACCCCTGACCATTAGGTCCAGTCGTGGCCGACTCTGGGGTTGCGGCGCTCATCTCATTTTACTGGCCGAGGGAGCCGGTGTACAGCTTCCGGGTCATGTGGCCAGCATGACTAAGCCGCTTCTGGCAAACCAGAGCAGCACACGGAAATGCCGTTTACCTTCCCGTCGGAGCGGTACCTAATTATCTACTTGCACTTTGACTTGGTTTCAAACTGCTAGGTGGGCAGGAGCAGGGACCGAGCAACGGGAGCTCACCCTGTCACAGGGATTCGAACTGCCAACCTTCTGCTCAGCAAGTTCTAGGCTTTGTGGTTTAACCCACAGCACCACCTGCATATAAACTCGTAAAGAATTCAAAATGTAAGAAATGGCTGCTGAGGACCAGCTCTCTGCTGGCTGACTGCCTCTGGGCAGGGACTTCTTCACCCAGTGCAGCAGCAGAATCTCAGGCAATTAAAGAATGACGAAGAAGAAAAGCGACCCATTCTAGATTGTTTTGTAAATGTCTGGAGAGATTAAAGGTTAAAAAAAAGGTAAAGGTAAAGGACCCCTGGATGGTTAAGTCCAGTCAAAGGCGACTATGGGGTTGCAGTGCTCATCTCACTTTTCAGGCCGAGGGAACCGGTGTTTGTTCATGGACAGCTTTCCAAGTCATGTGGCCAGCATGACTAAACTGCTTCTGGTGCAACGGGACACCGTGACGGAAACCAGAGCACACGGAAATGCCATTTACCTTCCCACCAAAATGGTACCTATTTATCTACTTGCACTGGTGTGCTTTTGAACTGCTAGGTTGGCAGGAGATGGGACAGAGCAATGGGAGCTCACCACCATTGCATGGATTTGAACCAGCGACTTTCCGATTGGCAAGCCCAAGAGGCTCAGTGGTTTAGACCACAGCACCACCCACTCCCCTACTCACATTACCCTCCCTCTCACCCACTGCTTCCTCCCTATGACCCCACAAGCTTGCCTTCGCAGACAGTGTCCAGCTGTAAGCACCCAGTGCTCATTGATCAAGGCTCCACCACATCGAGTGAGTTGACTGTCGAAGACAAATACTTGCCAGGGCTGAGAGTGCGGCCAACATTCGGATCCGCCGATAATACGCTCGCCGGTCTGTGCTGACACTGTGACACAAATACCATCATATATTACACATTTGCTGACACGGGAGACTTCCAGTAAGAGCGTGCTTCATTAGATGGGAAGCTGTTTTCCAGAAATGCAGGTAGAGTACCCACCTCCATGCCGATGGGATCCTGCAGATAATAATGATTACTGGAATAAGATGGAGGCTCGAGTGTGGGCGTGAATGTCCTGTACTTTTGAGAACAGTAAGTTATACAAAGCTTGGAAATCTTATGGTTCCTCAACATGCTGTGCTTTCTCTCAGGCTACAACATCTACATGAATGTGCTGTGTGCAAGGTACATTAAAGTCTCTTGCATTTGCCAGGCTTGACTGAAACTAAAAGTAGAACCCTACGTGTATCCTTCTGTTCAGAGAGCGATTTTTCAGTCCTACTGGCTTGCTCATTTCTTCCTTCCTCTTAAAGTCCCTTGTAAAATGTTCTGATCAGGGTCAAGCAGATACGTAGTTATTTTAGTCTAACATAACTGTTTTATTGTCCAATATAGGATTTTAAAATCCATATCCTGGTTTGTTTGTTTTTGAAATTAATTTTTATTTGTGTTTTCGCATACAGTTCAAAAAGAATAAGTAGAAAATAAATGAAGAAAAATTGAAAACAAAACCACAACAAACCAAAGACACCACACAAAACACCTAAGGACTTCTCTTCCTCTCCTTCTCTGGTATCCATTATTTTCCTTCTCTTCCATGTATTCTAAGTTACCAAGTTCTACCATAGCTGTCAACTTTTCCCTTTTCTTGCGAGGAATCCTATTTGGAATAAGGGAATTTCCCTTAAAAAAAGGGAAACGTTGACAGCTATGAGTTTCTACTCTTCTTACTAATTATGTTCTACTTCCTCTTATACTGCTGAATTTATTCAAGTCCTGCTAATCTGTTCACGAGTTTATATAGATTTTTAAAATTACAAAATTTTTTCAGTCCTTTTTGTATCCTTTATCTTCTTGTTCTCTTACTGATCAGACCTGCCAGCTCCGCATATTCCAACAACTTAAAGTGTCATTCCTCCTTGATTGGTACTCATCTTGTTATTTTTGTGTTTTCTTTACATTTTGTTGTTTTTTTTATAATATTTTGAACAATGCATTGAGATATATATTTGAAACATGAGAATTATTATTATTATTATTAGGCTCTATTACCTATCCAATGTAGCAAAAACAATAAAGAGTCTTGTGACTCACAAACCTAAAGATTCACAAATTTATCACGGCAAAAGCTTTTATTTGCTTTAATCCACTTCATGAAGTGTAATAATAAAGTGGTAAGCATATAATACATGATTCCGGCAGTGACTTTTTGTACCGTGGTCTAACATAAACAGACCTTTTCAGGGCTGTTCTGAGATGGATCCCAAGGCGTTGGCTGCTATTCACTTGGATCTCCAGCCTCTGAACCGACTTCTTATTTCAAGTTTATTTAACACATGTTTAGTTCACTCTTCCTCCAAGGTGTTCAGGGCAGCACATGTGCTGGGGTTTACCCCAGGTCATCTTCACAACAGGTGAGTTAGAATGAGTGGCTTGGGACCATCTGGTGAGCTTCATGGTAAGCAGAGATTTGAGCCCAGGTCTCCCTGGTCCTAGAGCTCCACTCCAAGCAGTAGATCCCAATGGCTCACTTTCTTCCTGCCTGCTTCCATCCTTTCCTGATCCCTAACTTGGTAACTGAAAGTCTGCATCCTTGCAAGGATTTGTAGAGAGGCAGTCTTCAGTTCTGGTACCCACATCAGCTTCTCATGACGGGCTTTATTAAAGCAAAAAAGGCTGATTGGACAGCGTCTGAAGGACTTAGAGCAACAGAACAACCTGGCCATTATAAAGAAATTCTGTCCTTGGTATGCCTTTTTTAGCCCTTCTCAGTTTGATTCCCTGGCACCATATTTGTATAAATTAACCATCCCAAAATACAGAAGTGCTTTCACACTGGCCAGATTGGATGTGATGCCCTCTGCCGTACTTCAGGGCAGATACCAAAAGATTCCAACTGAGAAACGACTCTGCCCCTGTGGAGATGGTAATCTGGAAACAGTGGCTCATGTTCTCCTGTCCTGTCCCCTTTATAAAGGAGAAGAAGGAGCTTGAATCCATCTGAGCAAGTTTGCAAATACATCTCATCAAGGGACGACCTGCCCACATGAAACAGACATCATTGTCATTCAGCCTTCACAGGCAGATCTTATAAAACAGTGCTTTTCAGTGGAGACAAGTTTATGCCTTCACGGGCTTCCTTTGTTCCTGAGAATCAACTTTGTTTCCATTCTGCTGTACAGTGGTATCTTGGTTCTAAAACTTAATCCGTTCTGGAAGTCTGTTCCAAAACCAAAGCGTTCCAAAACCAGGGCGCGCTTTCCCATAGAAAGTAATGCAAAACGGATTAATCCATTCCAGACTTTTAAAAACAACCCCTAAAACAGCAATTCAACATGAATTTTACTATCTAACGATTCCATTGATCCATAAAATGAAAGCAATAATCAATGTACTGTACTATAAAATAAATAAGACAGTATTGTAGATGATAAAAATTAAAATTATTTTTTCCTTACCTGCACTGATGATAGTCATTATTTGGATGGGGGGCTTTTATCCATTTCCGCAGTCACACAATACAATCAGTCAATCAATCAATCAATCAATCAGTAGCTGAACTGGGTTCCACACAGTCACAAAAACAAATTAACCGAAAAAGCCTCAAAAACAAAAATGCAAAATAAATAGGAAAAACAAAAGCGCCAAACTTAATCCGTTCCGAAAGTCCGTTTTACTTCCGAAATGTTCAAAAATCTGATTGGTGCAGGTGCCCTAGAAACAGTAGCCGACAGCAGCATCGGACATTGAGCTTCTGAAAAACGTTTGAAAACCGGAACACTTATTTCTGCGTTTTCGGCATTTGGGAACTAAGACGTTTGAGTACCAAGGTACGACTGTAGTTTGGCTTCCTCTGAAACTGTTAATCTGTCTACTATAGTTGAGACTAACATAGTTGTATCATTAATTATGTAATCAATTTCAATACATTTCAGTGGAAGGAAAATGACAAAAACAATGCAGGAAATAATGTAGTTGCTTCTGTAACATTTTGCAGACTAATATAAAGTTAGCAAATACCACCCCTATTTGCATGGTTTCTGTTCCAGATCTCTGGCAACTATGTGAAATGCAGCAGCTTTTCCTATTTTCATTTCTGATGGAATTCTCTGACTCCCTAAACTACAACTCACATCTTCTCTTGCCGGTAGTTGTGAAACCATCCAGCAACATGCAGTGTGGTTTCAATATAAACAACCCCATGCTTGTTCCTTTGTCCTTATTTGCTCCAACATTTATCAGTTAAAAAAATAATCCTAACTGCTATTTTATTTATATGTTGTTGTTGTTGTTTTATCCTGGTCGGTGACCGTAATAAAGTTCATTCATCATCAACCCCAGGAAGGGAGGATACCTCGAAGTTGCTCAATCTCAGCACCTGGACAACAGACTCAGCAGGCATACAGATCACCTGCTCAAAATCTTCTCCACTACATTTGCGCGCACACACACACACACACACACACACACGCAAGGGAGAAATGTGTTTAGAGGAAGGCTTGGCAAATCCACACCATGATCACCGCCCGGAAACCAATGTCCCCACTGTGGAAAGACGTGTGGTTCCAGAATTGGTCTCCACAGTCGCTTACAGACTCATTGTTAAAACTATGTTTACAGAAAACAATCTTATTCGGCTACGAGTGATTGCCAAAGACTCTATCTATCTATGCACATGCACATTTTATACAGATTTGTGACTTTTTTATTATGCCAATACAAGAGATGTATTGGAAAGTTGTGCTTTTTTTTTTTAAGATCATACATCACTTTGGAAAGGATGGGAACCCATTCAAATAAAAGAAAGTAATTTTGTTAGGAAGTCATGATGCCCTGCCAAATTAAATTGACATTGTATGGCAATCAGTCAAGCAGCACTTATTGCAACATAAAAACAAAACACCTTAAGCTTCACCCATATAGGAATGACATAAGAATGGTTAGCTCACTGCCCGTAAGCACAGGTACCTGCACCTGTGCCAGCGACAACTCTCTTACCTATAGAAGCCAGAAGCAGCACTGTGCCTAGAACTCGCTCCATGGTAATGAGGTGGTTAAGGACAGGGGATGTACAATTTTATTCCTCCTACCACAACTTTAGTAAATAATTGACAGAGAAATGAACTGGACCCTCTGTTCACAGCCCTAAGACTTCATCTTTCTCTTTGGACTTACACAATGCGTTCTCTCCCTAGCACTTGCGGTGCCACTAGTTTTGAAGAATGGATTAGGCACTTTGCTGGAGGTGAGAAATGGCAGTTCCAGAACGTTGCTGTTTTGCAGGTGGGATTCAATCACGTAAGAACATAGTAAGAACCTGTTGAATCAGGGCCAATAGCACTTTCTTTACTTGTGAATCTCAACAACTGGTATTCATACTGCCTCTGACTGATGAGCCAGAACATGTCCATTGTAGCTAGCAGCCACTCATAGCCTAATTCTCTTTTAAAGCAGTCTATGTTGGTGGCCATCACTACTTCTTGTAGTTGTGAATTCCATAGTTAAATCACCTTGCAAAGTTACAACATAATCCCATCTAGTCCAGCACTGTGTTTTCACAGGTTTCCATATATAGGTTTCTATGGGAAGCTCACAAGCAGAAACTGAGCACGTTAGCACTCTTCCCACCTGCAATTCCCAGTTAAATTTCATTTGGTGCTGTCATGCAAACCTGATTCCTGCCAAATATGGCCTTTTTGTTTTTGTTTTGTAATGTAGTTTTTATTCATTTTCATTTTAAAACTGTTTAACAAGGTTGCATTGAGATGTTATCAAGAGATCTGGAGGGTAGTAACACGAGAACGGGCCTTCTCTGTAGTGGCTCCCTGTCTGTGCACTGCTCTCCCCAGGGAAGTTTACCTGGTGCCTTCATTATACACCTTTAGCTGCCAGGCAAAAAGGTTCCTTTTTAACCAGGCCCTTGGTTGACCTGATCAACATCCCATACCCTTTTAAAATGTGGCTCTTTTGGGGGGGGGATATTATTGGGTTATTGCTTTTATTTTTATTTTATATACTGTGAAGTTTTTATGTGAACCTTTTTATGTGACCTCCAGGTATAGGGCGGTATATAAATTCTATTATTATTATTAATAATAATAATAGAAGAGCAATAATTACATAAAATTAAAAATAAAACAATAAACACTCAGATAAACATTTCTTTCTTTTTATTAAAGATTTTCTTGATTTACAAAAGTGTGTGCAATGTCTCTCTCTAGTAGTTTTTTTTCCATGTAAAATTTTTACAAATCAGTTTCGTTTGTTGAGACATTAGGAAGTCAGATAAACATTTCTGAACATATCAACATAGTTTGTCAAAGTGTATATACCAAAGTATTACAGATATGAAATGATGTATTCTAATGTCTATTGCATAGATTGATGGTCAAAGTAAAAAGTATTTTGTATCAGCAACAGTTAGAATTGATAGGAATTTATAGGAAGTGGGGAGGGGAAGTAAACATGTACTTAATACACGCCAGACTGTGCTGTAAACTATAGGTACTGTTTTACCATATACTTCATTATTTGTGTAATCAATAATCACACCAGACTGTAAATTTTTGTTTGTGTGCTGTATATTTTAAGGCACCTCCTTAACAGTTGCCCTTAAAAGGCTTGAACTGAGCCCTAATATAATTCCTCTTTACATATAAAGGGACAGCAATAACATGAAATTCAGAATGACTCTGGTCAAATCATTGTCTCAGCCGAGCCTCACAAGATCTTGTGAAGATATTTGTTGTTTATTTGCTCCATTTCTAAATTGCCCATCAACTAAGTCTCAAATATTATGAGATTATGTATGTCTATAGTGAAGAGTAAATAGAAGCTGTTAGAAAACAATATGAAACAAAAAACTTAACAAATACTTAAAACTAGGTAGAAAAAGAGAAAGGTCTGAATGCTGTGATGTACCAAAATTTAAAAGGTTGCTTTTTAATTGAAAAGCAAAACATTTCCAATTTTCTATGACAAATAAAAACTTTTTTTTAAAAAAAAGATCTCTAACTAGGAAGGAAAACCAACATTAATCCTACAGCGAGCGAATAAACAATTCTCTCCAGAATACTGTAAAACCTGCGGATCGCATTCGCCCTTCTTGCTGCAGCTCCACGCCGGAAGCTTCCCTTCCTCCCCCGCCTCTCCGAAGTAGCCCCGCCCCTCCTTCCCATTGGTCAGCGCTGGGAAATGGGGCGGGAGGGAAGAGCCCAGCTCCAGCAGCGCGATGCATTTGCGTCACGGCCCCGCGAGAGGGCCGAGCGCCCAATGGGAACCTGTCTTTGGCGGCCTCCTTCCCGCCCCGCCGAAGGGCGGCAGCATGCGCAGGAGCCGGGAGTGGGCGGGGCCGTCGGGTCACGTGGGCCCGTCCCCCGCCGATGTGGTCAGCGGCTGCGGGGTCACGTGATTCGTTGCCTACGCGCGGTGGGGCCGGGTGCAGATGGCGGACGCCGAGGCTGACGCGGCCCTGCAGCCAGAGATGCCCCGGCTGGCCGCCGGCCTCAGCTCTCGGCTCCGGCAGCTGCAGGCGGAGCTCAGCGAGCAGGGGGTGGGCGAGGGCTCGTCGGGCGCCTATTGCCGGGACTTCTGTCAGGTGAGCGGGGCGGGCCTGGCGCGAGGGCGGTTATTGGGGGGGGGCGGAGGAGGGCGCGCGCGCGGGACGGTTGGCGGCGGGGGGAGGGTCAGGCTCGGCCGTTGGAGGAGGTTTGGGGCGCCGGGGCCCCGCGGAGGAGGAGGAGGAGACTGAGGCGCAGGGGGCGGCGGCGGCGAGCCGTTGCCTGGCGCTGGGGAGGCGGGGCCGAGGGACCGTCCCTGTTGGGAGGCTCCGCCGACGCCGCTTCCCGTTTCTTCTGGCTTCGCGGGAGGTTCGGGTTCCGGGACCCGATGGCCGTCGCTCTTCTCGGGGGGCTCCCTCCCTTCTCCGCCCAGCCCAGCGCGCTCGGGCTTTCTCCGCGCCCGCTTCCGGATGCTGGTGTTTTCGGCGCGCTCCCACCGCCTCTTTTTGTGGCAGCGCCGGAATTGAAGGAGGAAGAGGAGCAGTCGGTTAAACGGGAGCGGGGGAGGGGCTTCTTTTAACGAAATCCATGACACCCCTCCCTCCTTCCGCGGACTCTTTCTCTTTTCCTCGCAGATCTTTGCACGTACACCAAGTCCTCTTTCGCCGTAGCTTTCTAACAGCCGTAGTTGAGGGGGTTATCTCCCTACACTTTGAGGATCTTTGTTTATATGTTCCTCTTCCTTGTCAATAAAAATGTTTATCTGGATCTCTGCTTCCGATGGGGCTATGTACAGTATCTTGTATGAGTCTGCCCAAAGATGAGGCCTTGCTTCAGGAGCTCCCAAAGATTAGATGTGTGGTTGCCAGAGACAGGGCCCTTTCTGTGGTGGCTTCCTACTTCTGAAATCTCCACTCCCAACATATTTGCCTGGCTCCTATTTCTGTGGTTTGCTAAAGCCTTTTAATAGTAAACAATAACTTATTTTCTCTGGGCTACTTACTGTTCCGATAGTGTGGATTGAGTATAATATGGCTTGATTCTTATTTTTCTATTTGCTTTGAGTTTCTGTAAGCAACTGTGAATGCCAGTTCACCTTTTCAATACAAAAACCTGTATTGACATCTTGGATGTCAGTCACTGTGTACGGTGTTCTAAATCAAATAGTCCTATTGATATGACTTTATTTTAAAATGGAGTTCCAATTCTTTTTCCAACTCATATTGCAATAGACTTTGTATGTTAGATATAGTTTTGGGTTGAAAGTATCAACAAAGTGTTTATACAAACATGAACATGCCACATTAAATATAATGGCCACACGGTTTCCATTACAAGCTTGCAACAGGTTAGATAATATTTTCAGGTTGCTTTGTTGGATGTCAGTGTAGAAAGGGTTGAGAAAGATTTGTGAATTAGTGAGTATGGGTTATCCATTGAAGTTGAGTGGGTAGCTTCTAGAATCAACATTTTGGTGGTCCCCAAATTGAGAAACTCTGCCTTAGACATGTTTTCCTGCTTAAAGCTCTGTTACATTTTCACTGTCAGATGAAGGCCATCCAGTTCTCCTTTGGGTTTGATAATTTTATCCAAAGGTTGGGTATGGATCATACAAAATGGTAACTTAATATTTTGGATAAAGGTTTTCACCCATTTGTCGTATAAATGGATTGAGATAATGTCCAATGTTGTTACGATTAAGAAGAACCATGTAAGAGAACTTTAGAAGAACACCTCCACCCCTGCTGACATGAACCGCTCATAGCACTAGCACAGGGAGGAAAACCACAGTGGAGGGAACCCTTTAATATTGATTTATATGGTGCCTTGTATGCATGTGGTGCTTTAGAAAAAATAAGAGTACAGTTTTGCCATGCAAAAATAGGGGGAGGGAAATGGAGGCATGTAAAAACAGGGCCAAGAAGATGCAGTTATTTCAGTTATGCATTTATTTAGGCTTAAGTTTCATTGAGTAGGATTTTGGGACTAGGGCAGCCATGGCTAACCAGTGAGCTGGAGCACAATTCTGAGTCTTGCCTGTGCTGATTGGGACTGGTGGAAGCTTTTAATCTCAATAGCATCTGGAGAATAGCAGGTTAGCCACCACTGGGCTATAGGGTTCTAAAGGCTTCAGCTGACAACATGAGTGCTTGGAATAGCTGCTTTTAGTGTCCACCAGGTCCTGCAATACTAAAACATCCTGGTCACTTTGTGTGTTGATCTGAACCATTGACATATAGAAGGACTGGAGCACAGAAAAATGTGCATGCCACATGGCCTTCAGAAATGGGTGATGGTTTATATTGTCAGCTTGGTTCATCAAGTAGACACATGGGTTTTGAAGAGTTGTAAACTAATAATTCTTCTAGGTTGCCTTGACTTGTACGGAAACAGGTGACATTTGATATTTAGTTCAGAGCTTAGAAAATGTAATTGTGTTGGATTAGCCTAAAGAGAAGTGATTGCGTTGATGTCCCAGTGAAAATGAGATCTTTACTGCCTTGGCAATTCAGCTTAATGATAACCTTTTATCTTCCATGTTTGCATCTTAATTTTTTTTGTATGTCCTACAACTTTTATTAAAACATAATTGTAGGTATTCAATACTAGACTTAAAGAATGGTTGAGTTGTTAGATTTCTAGATGAGATGCTGCTGCACCTTAGGACAGTGAATCACTTTCAAGTCTTCCTGCTTTCAATACGTCAACCTACTAGCTTTTGATGGACTATCACATCCATGTTTATATGTCTCTGCTATTGTGTGCTGTATATTGATATAACAGCAACAGGGCTGTTATAAATCCATGTAGGAATACAAAAATGATAAATAGCTGTATTCAGTTAAGTTTACTCTGTCGTTAATAGATTTATTAAGGTCATTATTTTCAGATCTACTCCAAGGGAGACTAAAATTGGTACAACCCAGAGCAGGCATCTCCAAACTTGGCCCTCCAGATGTTTTGGGACTACAACTCCCATGATCCCTAGCTAACAGGACCAGTCATCAGGGATGATGGAATTGTAGTCCCAAAACAACTGGAGGGCCGAGTTTGGCGATGCCTAACCTAGAGGGTTTTGTAGCAACTTGAAGATAAACAAATTTAGTCTAGACACAAGTTCATGCAGATGTATGGAATCTCTTTGCTATGTGAAATGCAAAAGTGCAATATGTGACAATTCACTCAAGTGATAGTTAACAACATTGACCTGCAGATAAAATTGCAAGGCAGTGCCACCAACCCAAAGATTTGTGGAGGAGTTGTATTTTGATGTCAGTGGCATGACCATGGGTACTCTCCTGTCCCAACAATATGCAAACATATTGATGGCTTCTTCAATTCCTGTCCTAAAATATCTTGTTTCTGCTGTACCAGCCTAACACAGCTATCCTTCTGTATTTCCACCTTGAGATACAAGTAGCTCTCTATTGCAATGTTTCCCAAAATTCTGCTTGCTGAAGCACACCTTTTCTGATTTCAGCTGGAGACATGTTTTACTCATAAATCCCAAAATGTTTTCCTTTTTACATTTTGTAAGGGTAATAGCTACCCATCCCATATCATAGAATCATAGAGTTGGAAGGCATCCTGAGGATCATCTAGTCCATCCCCTGCAATACAGGAATCTTCACTAAAGCATCCATGACAGATGACCATCCAACCTCTACTTAAAATCCTCCAAGGAAGGGGGAGTCCACCATCTTTCAAGGGCGCCTGTTCTACTGACAAACAGCTCTTACTGTCAGAAGGTTCTTCCTGCTGATGTCGGAATCTCCACTTGAATCCATTGGTTTGGGTCCTACCCTCTGGAGCAGGAGAAAGCAAGCTTGCTCCATCTTCCATGTGGAAGTCCTTTGGATATTTGAAGATGGCTATCTTCTTCTCTCCGTCTCTTTTCCAGGCTAAACATACCCAGCTCCCTCAACCGTTCCCCATAAGGCTTGGTTTCCAGAGCCTTGACCATCTTTGTTTCACACCTTCCATATTGTCAATATCCTTCTTACATTGTGACATTCAGAACTGGACACAGTACTTCAGGTGTGGTCTGACCAAGGCAGAATAGAGTGGGACTGTAACTTCCCTTGATAAGAGTTTAGACTCGTGTTGATGTAGCCTTGCCTAGCATTCTTTCCCCCCCTTTTTTCTTTTTGCTGCTGCTGCATCAAACTCTTTTCTTGTGTGGTCTACTAAAACCCCTAGATTCTTTTCACATGTACTACTGGCAAGCCAAATGCTCCCCAGTTGGTTATTCCTGCCTAAGTGTAGAACCTTGTATGTTCCTGCGTAAGTTGCTGAGCTGATCATGCCTCTTCATTGGAGGGTGGCAAACCAAGGACAAAGACATACCTGGCATCCTTCTCAGAGGAAGATAATTCTTTTAAATTTCTGCATTTTAATATATTTAAAGAACTCAGTTGCATCCCCATCCTTTGAGGGTGTCCTTTGCAAAGTCTCTGCTGGTGGACGCCCTCAGATGCTTGTGCAATCAGCAGCACACATAGTGCTCCAATGAGCAGCATTCAAAATTCACCAAGCACCAACCTCATTTTGCACCTGGCTATCGGTCACTTGCGACCAAGTGAAGATGCCAGGGTGCCAGAATGGTGCCTGATGTCTCCACCATCTGGAGGTGCATGCCTGGGGGTCCTTGGATCTTGCCTGTTTTCGCGCACCATCAATACATCCTAAAGAATTTTCTGTCCATTGTATTTCATCTGCACAATCAGAATGAATTTCAGGAACCAAAAAGTTGTATTGAAAAACACAACTTTTGAGCTGTCTGGCCCCAAAATGGCAGCGGCATTCTGTTCTGGTGACTGTAACTCTGGTTTAAGCTGCTATTCTGTGCCTAGCTTAAATATCTTGAGTTTCTAACACTGCCAATGAGTACTTGGTAGCTACTCATTATGTCAGTGGCTGGGACCTCAGCAGCTTTCCAACTTTGCTGTGAGCTTAGTTGAATCTGGATACAACTGATTTATGCAGGCCGAACAGAGGCTGATTGGAGGACAAAGCCATAACAAGTGACTATGGGGAGACACTTGGCAGCCTTTCTGTGGGAGAGTACTATAGTGCTCATGTCCTGCTTGTGGACTTCCTATAGACATCTTTTTGCCCACTGTGAGGACAGAATTCTGGACTAGATAAGCCTCTGAGAACTGCTCTTAAGTTCAGTGAGATCGTATTTGGAGCTCATGGACTCTTCTGTGGCATGCTGTGTGAGAGTCTCCACTCTTATTTAGTCTTCCTTACCTGTTGATAGTGTTGCACAGTTTGTGGGAATGGCTTAGTTTTATCTTTACAGGAATTGGGGGTGCAGCCATGTAAAGTATGAATTGAGCAGGTGAGAAGTCAACAAGCAGTAGGATATCAGGTGGAGAAGCTAGGGGTGCAGGTGATGGTTGCTTTAAAATCCTTCCCATTCATGAGAAAGGATTGACTTTGTTCTTGATGTATCCTCAGGGCAAATGCTTGATTGTACATAAACCCAACAAATAAAATTACCAAACTCAGGTAAAAGCACCAACCAAAGAGAACATGAAAGATGGAAGGAACTTGAGAAAGCTTTCATGAAGTGGGAGAACTGATGATCCTGGAAAAAACCAGTAGCAGAAAATATGTCACATTTCTTTTCAAAGGGCAGATTTTTACAAATTGAGAAAATCGCAAACTGTGTCACGAACAAAAAGTATGTAAAAGTGTGTGTGTGTGTGTGTGTGTGTGTGTGTGTGTGTGTTGGTAAAGGTTAAGGGACCCCTGACCATTAGGTCCAGTTGTGACCGACTCTGGGGTTGCAGCGCTCATCTCGCTTTATTGGCCAAGGGAGCCGGCGTACATCTTCCGGATCATGTGGCCAGCATGACTAAGCCGCTTCTGGCGAACCAGAGCAGCATACGGAAACGCCGTTTACCTTCTCGCTGGAGCAGTGCCTATTTATCTACTTGTACTTTGACGTGCTTTCGAACTGCTAGGTTGGCAGGAGCAGGGACCGAGCAACGGGAGCTCACCCTGTCGCGGGGATTTGAACCGCCAACCTTCTGATTGGCAAGTCCCAGGCTCTGTGGTTTAACCCACAGCACCACCCGTTGTTGTGTTGTGTGTTGGTGGGGTACCATTAAATAGGAAAAGGGATACACTGTTAAATATGAAAGTGAGTTCTGCTGTTCTAGTCATCTGACTGTAGAAATGGGCAAACTCTACAAAACTGTAAGTTATACAGTTAAATGATGCATCACTTATACTTTATCAGTGCCAGAACTAATTCCAACTAGTGGGAGATGTTTGAACTGACATAATTACATGGAAATTCACCTTTGCTTGTTTCAGTACAGATAGGTTGTATCTTTTGTAAGAGCCAGATGTGTTCTGTACCAGTTAGTTCCTCCATTCGAACGTATCCCTAGAACATTGTATTTCACCTCTTTATAATTTTGTAAGGTGACTTCTGTTGAGACACAGCGTCAAGGCATATGTATGGAATGTCAAAAGTAATAGTTCATGCCATTCCAGCATGTTTAAGTCTTCTAGAATCACAAATATGGATTTGGGCAAAATGATTTTCTAGTTAATGCACTCAAGAAATCTTTGTGGAAATAAGTATTGCTGGGGATAGCAAGATCTGTGGAGCATATGCCACTCTTCCTTGCTGCAACCCCAAGATTTTCCAGAATCCAACGTCTGATGATCACATTGGCCCTTCTGATGATCACATTGGCCCATTTGTTTCATTGACACACAGAAATAGGGCATTGGGTGTTAGTAGCTGAGTGTAGCACTTTGCATAAAGCTGTGATTATTGCTGGTGAGGTGCTGCATGTGAGAGGGAAGTTTTGTGATGCTGCATACGTGTACACACTTACAGAATAATGTGGCCCTACCTTATTTATGTACCCCTATGATGTTATAGTTTATAATTATTGTGTAATGTTTTATTTCTGACTATCGGTCGAATAAAGGAAATTGATTGATTGATTGACTTACAGAATAAATGTGTTTAAGAAGTATAATCAGAAAGCCTTCTAATTATGAACCTCCTAATTATGAAGTAGGGGACACGAGTGGCGCTGTGGGTAAAACCTCAGCGCCTAGGACTTGCCGATCGTATGGTCGGCGGTTTGAATCCCCGCGGCGGGGTGAGCTCCCGTCTTTCGGTCCCAGCTCCTGCCCACCTAGCAGTTCGAAAGCACCCTTAAGTGCAAGTAGATAAATAGGTACCGCTTTATAGCGGGAAGGTAAACAGTGTTTCCGTGTGCTGCGCTGGTGCTGGCTCGCCAGAGCAGCTTTGTCACGCTGGCCACATGACCCAGAAGTGTCTCCGGACAGCGCTGGCCCCCGGCCTCTTGAGTGAGATGGGCGCGCAACCCTAGAGTCGGACACGACTGGCCCGTACGGGCAGGGGTACCTTTCTCTTTACCTTAATTATGAAGTATTGAGTTGACCCTAGCTCTTGACAGGCAGCAGGAACTATATTCATGAAAGCTCACCTGCTGTAGAGCTTGGCTTTTTATTTATTACTTGGCTCACTAGGATGATCTGAGATAGTGTGCAAGCAATTGACATTGTGTGTGTGTGTGTGTGTGTGCGTGCGCGTGCGCGTGCGCGTGCGGGCAAGCATGAGTGGTTTGGGTATTTTTTGCCCCTTTACTCCATAAACTTATGACTGGATAAAAAGCCTTTCTGTTTGCTTTAGCTCATATAAAGAAGAAAGCTAAAATAAGATTCCACCATTTTTAAAAAATAATCATGGGAAAGGTTGGTGTTCAGACTAATGAAAGAACATGGCCAAATACTTGAATAGTCTGGTTAAACAAGACAGTGAGCTTAAGTACATTTATAGCTATACAAATGGTATTTGATAATTCAATGAGAACTGCTTGTGGTCACAAGAGGCTGGGAAAAGAGTAAAATACAAGCATTTAAATTTAACTTCCACTATTCAAGATGCTAGCAGTTGGTTGACACAATCTTGCAGCTTTTCCTTTTGCACTGGTGGTGAAAAGCACTATATTGGGGCTACTGTAGTTCTCTAGAAGTAATAATAATAATAATAATAATAATAATAATAATAATAATAGTAATAATAATTTATTATTTATACCCCACCCATCTGGCTGGGCTTCCCCAGGATTGAAACAGTTTAAAACATCCTGAAATTTTGCCCACCCACCTGGCTTCTTCAGAGAGCTTGGATGAATGTAATTAGGCCCACAGAGTGAAGTGGATTGAAACAATTGAGTAGTCAGGTACCAAGTTTAGGTGAGCCCAAGGGCATGCCTACAGGGTTTTTGATTTAGAACAGCAGATCCCCATGTGGAATTGCAAATTGCGCTGGAAAGCACTTACTGGTTTGCCATGTGACTGCAATGGGTTATAGCTGAAGAAACAGAAGCCCAAAGTCCCCTTAGACATGCAGAACTCACGCAAAAAACCTGCCTGCAACTTCCCAGGGCAGTGTTGTCAAGCAGTAAGCAAATGCCATTTGAGGATATGTTCACAGGAAAAGGAAAACAAAGACAGCAAAAGACTTGGAAAGTTAATGATTCATCTCTGCCAAGTTCTAATAGGCCCATTTGGATTATCAGGTTAAAATTGATGTAACAAGAGAAATTGAAAGGATTAGTGAGTATGTAAGTAAAGCACACGGAACACGGGGGGTGTTATTCTTATCAATATTGTGCACAGTAGAAAGATGTGTTTCTCAAGCAGTGTTCAGAATTCAGATCCATGATCAGATCTACCTGTCAGAGGTATTGATGAAAAATACGGTTTGATTTATTGTCACACTGGCAGCTTTCTAGCTAGTTATTTTTTGTTTTATTTACCTTTGTCACCTAAATTAACTTAGGGCAAAGGATTAAAAAAGGGGTTTCCTATCAGCTCAGTGAGGTCAAATGCCAATTTATAGTTCATTTGTATTAAAAGTGTTCTTCCTAAAAGAAGGGAGGAAAGGGGTTGAAAGGAGGTAATAATAAACCTGATTTAGGAAGACTTTAGTTGAAAGTTAAAAATGTAAGCATTACACTAGGCCAGGGTAGGTAATGATCCATATCTCCTCACCTCTCACAAACTGACTTGGAATAGGTCAGTAGGAACACATATCTGTCCGTCGCCTGGTGTCTTAATGATTTGAGGTGATTGAGCAATCTCATTTGAACTTTGGCAGGTGCTAGTCAATTGATGCTGGGGATGTACCTTCAAAGAGGTAGGCAGGGCTCGTATCTGTAATCATTCCTTTGACATTTCTGTAGAGAAAGAGGTTTGGATGCAAAGCACTTCTTCCAGCAACATACATCCAAGCCACTTTCTCCAGTTCCATCTGCTGCAGTATGAAGTTCCCAGTGGGAACTCCCTAGTGCTCCTAATCTGATAGTGCTCTCTTCTGATCAGCTGGTAGTTGGGGCTTCAAAGTGCCTGAAAATCCCTTTTTGGCCTGGAGAATGACTTTACCTGCTGCACACCTGATCTTTTGGATATCAGATGATGTCACCAATATTATCATACGTAGGACAGGTGGACGCGGCTTTGGCCTGTAATTAGGCCTGTGAACCAAAGTTTTCACACTCTGTTTAGGCCATGAGTTCTTAATGAAACTTAGAAAATAATTTTGAAAGACTGTTGAGGTAGTTCACATGTCATAGCAAGCCATAGCTAGTTTTTAGCTATGGCTTGCTTTGGCATGCAGACTGGCCATTGTTAAAATGCTGTAGAGGCCCATGAATTTTGTTCAGTCATGAGAAATAATAGTATGTAAGACTGAGCTCCTGCATCAGCACTTCACCTGACTTGACTCTTGGTACATTATAGCAGCTGTGGTAAAATTCTAAAATATTAAGTTATTGAAATTATTCCTTGTAATGTTTTGATTTTTAAAAACTCCTCTTAAACTATATATTGTTTTCATGTTTAAACAAAAGTAAAGTAGATGTTAAGAACTTGGTCTAGTTATTTGTCAGTATAGTTCTTCTGCTGAGCCACAAGAGTCGGTGTATTTTTTTCACTGGAAGATTCACACCTCTTGGTTTGCTAAATGCTGGGGTGTGAAAACCTGCCTGAAGGGTAGCATCAAGACACCCCAACACTATTTTGGTTAAAAGCAACTATGTGAGGGATTTGGATGGTGAAGTTGCAGGGCTGTGATTTCTTCCTTCTGCTTCCCCTGACAACACACTGATTGACTTATCTACTTCACAAGCTGTTACTAAGCACAGAAAGGGAGGAAGACAGAGATGCTATTGGTTCTGCAGCTGCTTTTCATGAAAGAAAAATATTTTGGGAAAACCTGATCATGGATTTTCCACATTCGCCTAGTTTGGCCCTAGTTTTTCAGAGTCTTCCATATACCTTAGCAAGGTGTATGCAATGCATAGCTCAATCCTGATGATAGCTGCACTGTATTTGACAGAAACCCTGCATAGACTGCATCACTGGTTGTGAGCATACACATGTATTATGCTTTTGTGAATGGGTTTGGCATGTGCTACTTATATGCTTGGTGAACGTGATCCTCCCAAGAAAAAGAAAGAAAGAAAGAGATTGCCTTGTAGGGAAATGTGATGGATGTTAAATCGTACCCACAAGATGTGAATACAAATTTTCATTGTGAGGGTATATAAAGACTGTTTTGAGTGCAGGTGCTGTGTCTACAAAAGGCTGTAGATAAAACTTGCTAGTTCATGAGCTTATACTCTACTGCTATCATATAGCAGTTCTTTCAGGAGCTGCATTCTTGAAAGTCCATAAATAATAGTAATTAGTATTAGCAGTTTTGCTTTAGGAGGAAGGCAAAAAAGAGTAGAGTGGCAGGTTGCCATTTCTTTGTTTTTGTTTTTGAGAAAAGTTGGAAAGCTTAATATCCTCAGCATAGAATTATAACATTGCCTTGAAATAGCTTAATCAGAGTTGAGAACAAATATTACCGCATTACATCTTTTCATTTATAGACGTTGCTACAATATGCTGACAATCCGGGTGCTTCGGAGCATGTTCTGCCTTTCTTGGAAGTGTATCAAGTCGCCATTCAGAGCTTTGCCAATGCCCGACCTTACTTGACTACCGAATGTGAAGAAGTTCTTCTGGTAATTGGCAGGCTAGTGTTGTAAGTACATTTGGGACATGACTTTTTAACAGAAAAGAGAATTTGATCAACAGCGGAGATTTTCAAGTTACTGTGCCCACCTGTCCGATATTGAAAATAGCATTCCCTGTCTCAACAAAGCAGGGGGCCTGTTTGCATACATCCTTGGGTGGGGGGAGGTCATTACCAAAGGTGAAAACAACTATTCTGTATTTTCAAAAAGGCAGTGGAAGTTGGAATGCTCTCCTCACATCTCTGGCATGCAGACACCCCACTTCATTGTAGGAAATTTTGGGGTCTGTATACTGACAGCAAAGCATGGGGCAATAGTGTGAGGCTGCAGTCTCTCGGGCAGTGGGGTGGATAAAAATCAATTATTTTTTTCATATATATTTTTTTTAAGTCAGATTTTTAAAATTTAAATCTTTTTTTTATTTATATTGGATTTTTTTATTTAAATCGGAATTTTTAAAATAAAATGCTTTTGGAGGATAAATCTTTCTAAACATAGTTTTCTGTTTAAGTTATATTATAGTCCAAAGGCTATTCATCAGGAAATCTGGATTTTTTAAAAATTATGTAGCATCAGGCTTTATATGCAATGTTTAAATTTTGTTTTTGATAAATGAATTCCATTAATCCATTCACAATGTCATGGTCTTCCAGAGGTTTCTGTAAGATTACGTATTTGGGGCATTTTTTCTAACAAGAAGATATTAACACAGATGCTTGTTTAGCAGTTCTCAGAGGTGTGAATTTGTGTCTGCACAGATAACATGCTTTTTTTCACAGAAAAAAGTTATGAAATACACATACAGAGTTGAGGAAAAAACCTTAATCCCATTGTTCCTTTGCAGATTTATATACACAGAATCAACCCCTTACCACTTAAATGCTAAGTTCCAAGAGGTTCAATGAATAGACTGTTTGGAGTGGAATAGACCTGCACAAGTAGCTAAGTGAAGCAGTAAAAATGAAAGTGCAGAATACTCCGCAAGTCTTGGGATCTTTGTGTAATAATTGTGCAAGTCAGTTGCATGTCTGTGCAACTCAGACTTGAGGCAAGTGCTGAAGGCGCTTCAGGGCTTGCAACCAATCCCACTGGGTTCCAACAACTGCACTAACACTTAACTGTACAGAATACAGCACCTGAATGTAGAAGCAAATCCAAAGGGGTGGTGGTGGAAATAGTAACTGGGATCTTCAAGTCCTTGGCGAGACCTTGAAGTGCTTGCCAGTCAACTAATCAGGGTTCATTGGTTCCAGGCCCTTCTTTCGAGGGCTCGCCTGACATTGTCCAAACAATAAAGTCTGTACCTGGAACTTCAGTCCTGCAGGAATCCCTGAAGTTCTCTGTTCCAATCCTTGGTTCCCCTTTTCCAGCTTTCCACCAGCCTGTTTCTCCTCGGCCTGTTCTTTCTGAAAGCCTGTTCCAACCTAAGCCTACCAACTGTATCTCTCCCCGCCTCCCGCCCCCCACTTCTCCTCTAGAAAAGGAAGGCCAGCCTCTCCAAAGCCAGGCCTGCTGGGAGATCTAGTCCCTCTGAGATTCCATTACATTTGTGTTTATAGCCTGAGATTTATCACAATATTCTCTCCCTGGAGGAGAAAACTCAGTCTTACGTTTTGGAGGTTGTTTTATACTAAAACTCAGTCTTAAGTTTTTTAAAAATTGTTTAACCACATCAGTTAACAAACATGGATACATATGCTATAATGTTAGTGTTTTAGTTAAATAAATGGTTTAAATTGTTATTAAGGAAATTATTATTTTTCTTCTTCCAATAAAGTATAGCAGAAAAGTTGTCCAATTATAGTTAACTTATTAAATCTCACAATAATTTCATAATTATATGTCTATGTATTTCTTAATTGTATAACCAAATCAGTAATTTTTGATATAACTGTAAAAACTATTCTGAAAATTTATTATTCCAAAAATGAAACCTTCATCTGGTTTCATCTGGTTGTAAATATTAAGATTATACCAGCAAGAATAAGTCTTTCTGTAAAAAAGTGATTGAAATCAAGTCTTACTGACTACTGATTTAAATCATGATTTAAATCGATTTGATTTAAATCAAATCCACCCTGTTGGGCAGGGAGTTTGGCATGGAGACCAGTTGCTTCTCTTTAACCTGAGGATGGGGGGGGGGAGTTGGCTGGGCGGATGTACACCCTATGATGTGTATCGTCCAGGGCCAATGCCACCTCACTTTTAGGATCCGTTCTGTGACAAAGGTTACTCCCCTCCCTTTTAGCTTAAGTGTTCAGGAGGTGGGGGGAACTCTGCTGAGAGCATGCATAACTGCTAGGATTTTACCAATCTTATCTGTTTCCTAAATTTAGGATAATGGGAAACACCAGAGACTGTGCGGTGTAGTGGATAGAGAGCTGCACTTGAATCAGGGAGACTTAATCTGTCTCACAGGGTTATTGTGATTGGGGGAGGGAAATTTATAACCCTGTATACACTGACCTGAAGAACGGTGGAATGCAAGTTTAAATTATGTGTGTAGAAATAAGCATTATTGTGAACTTGTAAATGCCATGGATCATGCCATCTTCTCCCCACGCTGCATCTTAGTGAATCTTGAGCCTATCTACTTTTTTCCCTGGGCTACATATATTATAAACGGTACTTCTTTGGAACTCGGTACCTGAAAATTCAAAATGTGAATGAATCTGCAAGACCATTATGCATCACATTGGTTTTCTTAGGTCAAAGATGCTGTTAAGAATAAGCTGCCAATACAGCCTGAATATCATTCAGTGAGATAATTCCAACTAAATATTGTTACAGTGCATCTATCTTGAGTTCTTCTCATTGTTATGCTGCTTAACAGCTTCAGCTCTTTTCTACTATGTTTTCACATTCTTTTGACCTAGAGAGATTATAAACAGAGGTACAAAATGACCCAACATGCTACTTCCTAAATGGTGGTCCTAACTAGCTTAGTTCTGTGATTTATTTATTTCAGGAGCTGTTTTGAACTACTGCTTTCTGTGCCTGAAAGTGAGGAGCAGTCTGAACCATTGTTAAGACTGTTTCAGACTATACAGGCAAGTATTTTTCATCTCTATTCTACAGAGGGCCCTGTTTCAACAGTTTGCATCTAGAAATACATATTTTCAAATTATAACTAAGTAGGCTGTGGTATTTGTGGTAGTTCTTTATTTGAATCCAATATAAAATGGGAATAAATACATTATGATTAAGTATACCTTACCTGGATGTCTTATATGAATTTTAGTTCTTCGTACAGCCTTTAATATATAGTGAGATTGTACGCATCCTTTTGTAACTTTTTATGTGATAGAAGAGTGCTCCAGTAGTGCAATATCCCGTCTCGCATTGGGAGTAGAGGTTTGGGGAGACTTCTTTTAAAAGGAGGAATGTCTGCTAGAAGGGGACAGTGCACAGCCTTCAGAGAATTAAATGGAGATAGTCAAATGTACCATTAAATAACACTATGGTGACATATAGGACAAAGCTTTAATGGCTAAAGTAATCTACTTTATCAGACTAGGAGAACAGCACAAGACAGCATATTTTCAGGCAAGAACGGACTAATTTCATTGATTATTGTAGAAGATATGGATGGTTACCCACTGCATGTTATGAATTCTCCATGTTTTGATGTAAGGAAGGCTATGTTACTCTGGGCTACTTGCTGTATATAGTGAAATTTCTATTACATAAACTTGTAGGCATGATCTCAACATGACTAATCATAAGATACCTTTGTTTGTATCTACTCCTTTTTCCAAGCTATGTACCTCACAATAGAAATGGAATAAAAAAAACCCTCCTCTAAATATGATGGCGGGGGACACATTAACAAAGCCAAAGTGGATCTGATCTGAGTTCATTGGATATTACCCGGTGTAATTAAATGCTGGAAAAATGCCGTATTTCTGCAGCCTTTTCTTACAGCCTTGTGTAGTGATCCCAACTGAAATCTTAGAAATGTAGGAATTAATATAACAGTAATAATAAGAATAATTTATTACTTGTACCACGCCCATCAAACTGGGTTGTTCCAGCCACTCTGGGCAGCCTCCAACAGAATATAAAGAACACACAATACACCAGACATTAAAAGCTTCCCAATAGATGTCTAAGGAAGGTTGTATAATTGTTTATCTCTTTCTCCAACATAGGATTCCCATAATGCTTTACTTAAATTTGGAGACAATAGCCTCGAAACACTGGCTGACATTTCAAAGGAAGGTGTATGGAAGAATCCAGTTCTCTTAAATATTATATCACAGCAGCCTGTAGAAGCAGAAGAAGGTAAGATCTTGAGACTTGTACCTCAAATGAGAATTCCATTACTGTGCCACTGTTATGATGTGAGCACTGAAACATTTTGCTCCTAAAGAACTGAGCAAGATGATAGGTGTTCCTCAACTGCTGCTGTGAAGAGCATGCAGAGCTTTACCACGAATCCTGAGATGTCATTTTCACTCTTCCAGTCCTGTACTTGGCCTAGTACCGGCTTCTCGTTCGTTCTTTCCCAACACTGTGGTCATACCCCTTTTATTACATATGGTTGTTGTTCGTTACCTGCTGTGAAACTGCTCATATAATAAGATTTGAGGGTTTTATTCAAAGAAACATAAAGCACAGGGAGAGAATATTTTTCAGCTGTTCCAGGAACTCTTGCGCAAGAGCTAGCGGAAGACAGTGCTGCACCACAATGTGTTGGGTTGCATTATAGTATGAGAAGCAAAAGCAGAATCTTGTGGCGTCTTAGACTAGCAGATTTTATTACGGCACAAACTGTAGTCTCCTACATCAGATAGAAACATGAGGAATATCGAATTAGGAAAATACTGAATGTAGCATATAGTCTTTAGTGCAGGCAGTAAAAGAAGCCTTTGGAGTCTGAAGAACTTCTGGGTTTTCTCATACAGTGCTGTGAACAGGAAATGTTTTCCACTAGTGTAAGAGCACCTTTTAGATCCAGCATTTAGATCGTTGTGAAGTTTTTCTGAAAGAATCTTGTTAAGAGTTGAGGAATTCCCGAGTATTTATGCCACACACCCTTGCTTATGATGGGTCATTCACAGGTTACTGTTTCTCTGTAGAACTGCAAACTCAAACCCACCATAGATCATTTCCAACTGTTTTCATTACTGGTTACAACCATCTTAGGTACATCCAAGTGATAAGCAGTCGCCAATGCTCAGGTTCTTTTTGGATCTGGAAGAGGGCAGAATAAGGGCAGAGCAGGGTGTACCAGGCTAGGGCTTATACGTGCTCAGGGTGGAAGCAACCCCCATGTGAAATGGTCACTGCCTGTACTTGGGGATAAAAGTGAGGCAAGATGAGAGTCCTTTGTTTGGTTGGGAGTCTTTGCCTTAACCAAAAACTTTCTCCCCTTCCACCTCCTCCCAATGGATATGTAGTTTAAATTCTAAAGGGTTTTAGGAATTCTAGAGCAGAAGGCCATGAAATAGGCTGTTAGATGCCAACCACTGGCATACATTACTGCTTGAGCTAAATTCTGGTGATAAATAGTGTGTGCAAAAATCTTTTCCACTTCTTTTCTAGTCAACAAACTGATTAAACAAGAAGGACCAGTCTTTATGCAGATGCGAATAAAATACTTGATGAAAACAAACCGCCTTCGGCAAGCTGCTTCCCTATCCAAACTGTGCAAAGAGTCCACGGAAATTTCAAATACATTGCCATTTCTCCAAGCTTACATCACTTGCTTGTGTTCCATGCTTCCAACTGAAGAATCTATCAAAGAGGTGAGTAGGCAAGCTCTGATCTTGGTGGTGTTACCTGTTCAATGCCTTTTAATTGTGCTTTGTATTTCTAAAATGTATTGTTTTATTGCTCTGGAAGTAGCTTTGGAACTACTGTTTTTACCACAACAGTAGTTCCAAAGCTACTTCCAGACCAATAAAATATTGGTGATATATAAATATTAATAATAAAGCCATGCTGCGGAGAGACGGGGCAGAGGATTCACATCTAGAAGTCTGCCTCTGCTGATACAAAGTAACATTCAAATTTTATTTAATGGATGCAGTGATACCTTGGGTTAAGTACTTAATTTGTTCCGGAGGTCCGTTCTTAACCTGAAACTGTTCTTAACCTGAAGCACCACTTTAGCTAATGGGGCCTCCTGCTGCCGCTGTGCAGCCAGAGCATGATTTCTGTTCTCATCCTGAAGCAAAGTTCTTAACCCAAGGTACTATTTCTGGGTTAGCAGTGTAACCTTAAATAGTGTATGTAACCCAAGGTACCACTGTATTTAAAATCCTGTTCAAAGCAGCTAATAACAGTTTAAAACCCCACAGTGAGTGAACAATAGAAAGACTATTTAAGAAACAAGCCATTAAAAATAAAACACTGTAATTCAGGCCAATAAAGCAGTACAATATTAGATCCGAACTGCATTGTTTTTAGGTGCTTTTAGCACTTCAAGTAGCTAGGCTATGCCTTTGTTGACAATATGAACTTTAACACAGCTACTGTAGTGACACAAACAGAAGGATAGAAAAGTCTTCCTGAAAGTACCTTTGTGTGGGCAAAGTGGTCTTGAATGAAACTATTTACAATAGAATTCTTCTGGATTTTTGTTTTTGAAAGATTGCAAAGGTGGACTGCAAAGAGGTCCTGGATATGATATGTAATCTGGAAGCTGAAGGTCAAGATAGTACTGCATTCATTCTTTGTACAACATACCTCACGCAGCAGCTTCAAAATGCAAATGTGTACTGCTCTTGGTAAGTACTATGTCCAGATATTATTTTCAAATGCATGTATTTGCTATTCTGGCTCACATAGGCCATTGAAGTAGCTCACATTAAAGAGAATGTTTCATTCTATGTGAATGAAATTTATTTCTTAAAAACAAAGTATTTACATTTGTTAAACAGGGACACGGGTGGCGCTGTGGGTTAAACCACAGAGCCTAGGGCTTGCTGATCAGAAGGTCGGCGGTTCGAATCCCCGCGACGGGGTGAGCTCCCGTTGCTCGGTCCCTGCTCCTGCCAACCTAGCAGTTCGAAAGCACATCAAAGTGCAAGTAGATAAATAGGTACCTCTCTGGCGGTAAGGTAAACGGCGTTTCCGTGCACTGCTCTGGTTCACCAGAAGCGGCTTAGTCATGCTGGCCACATGACCCAGAAGCTGTACACCGGCTCCCTCAGCCAATAAAGTGAGATGAGCGCCGCAACCCCAGAGTCGGCCATGACTCGACCTAATGGTCAGGGGTCCCTTTACCTTTACCTTAACAGTTGTGAGTACATCTCTTCCATTTTTCAAGAACCTCTAGAGGTTGAACAAACTAATGTTAGACACAGAGAACATCAGATAATCCTCCAAACTACAATGTGGAGGATCCAGAATGAGCAGTAGGGAGCATTTGAAACTATAATTTCAAAACATGGTTTCCCTCTTAGACAGAAATGGAATCCAGTGATGATCTCTACTTTCAGGGATTTCTGCTCTCCTTCTTCTTGTTTTTTCAAACTGTGGAGGATTAACTGAATGCAGGCAATTGTATGAAGAAGCATATATTCCAAAAGCAATCCTGTGTTTTTTTACATTTAATTTATTCTTTCCCCAAATTAATGCTCCAAATTAACGTCATCTTAGAAATAGGCTGTCAGTAATGTTGATGCTTGGAAACATGCTTGACAAGGATTTACAGATGTTAAATATTACCCCAAAAATCAGGAATGGTTATATATAATAAGCTTAGATTGGGTATAAAATAGAAGATACTGTTGTTAGAACAGTGTTTGATGAGGGTTGAAAAATAAATCCTCGAAGAGAGGGTTGTTTCTATCTTAAGACCATGGGGAGCCATCCGGTGTCTTCAGGATGTTGCTGGACTCCAGCTGCCAACATCCCTAGCCGGGAATGAAGGGAGCTGGAGACCAGTAATAACCAGAGGTCATTGTGTCAGCTATCACAGCTCAGGACCCCCATTTTAGGTCAAGTATGAGACATGGGGGGGGGAGAGAGACATGAGACCTCAGAGGTGCACTGAAAGTCATTTATTTGGTTTCTCTTAGTTGTATGCCTTAGCTAAAGAAATTACTCTTGGTATAACTTTTCAGACGATCTCTTTCCTTTTTTCTTATCTTGGCCTTCTAGTTTCTCAGTATTGCTTCTAGCATTCTGCACATTCATGTTTAAACCATTGTTAAGCTTGACTACTGGATCTCTAACTAAGCATTTGTCCTGAACTTTCTCCATAGGGAACTGACTTTATTTTGGAGCAAACTACAAAAAAGAATTGACCCATCTTTAGATTCCTTTCTGGAGCGCTGCCGGCAGTTTGGCATCATTGCTAGGACATTGCAACACTTGTTCTTCCTAATTAGAGTCATACAAGCTGAAGTAAGTGCCTGCTTGGGAAGCAGTTTATCACAGCATTAACCTATGTACTTTCAGCAGATAACAAAAATTCAGTAGCTTTTGGGTGCATCCTGTTGTTGGCTACCCTGGGAAGACATAATTGATGGCTGCCTTGTATCATTCTGATGGCTGAGCACATGACAAGTTGAACACCTGAACTTCACAGCAGCAAGCCAGACTTGATCTCTGGCCTTCTCACTTGCACTTTTCTTCCCTTTCACTTGCTTCAGCCAAGTACATTTCGTGCCCTTTATGTCTTCTTCCTGTTGGAGTTCTTCTGATTCAGGCTGCCTATTTTCTGTTTTAGATAAGGAGTACTTGCATAGTGGAATTTCCTATCTTCCAAGGCTTCATATTCTAGTCCTTAGAGGACATTGGCACACAGTAGATTCAACTCTGCTTTTACTCTATTGCTGTATTTATGTTGCTCTTTTTGCTGTACTACTGATGTTTCTTCAGCGCCTCTATCTAAAAAGACAAAGGAAGTAATTCAGCAGCAAAACTTTTGAGTGGAAATAGGAAGTGATAAGGAATAGTATGGAAGCAAAGAAGTTGAAAAATTCTTGCCATTGTGCAACAGAAGACAATCTACAAGTAGATACCTTGATTTGATACGGTTTTCAAACACACACACACTCATTCTCTCTCTATATATAGTCCTACCTTGGAAGTCGAATGGAATCCGTTCCGGAAGTCTGCTCGACTTCCAAAACGGTTCGGAAACCAAGGCGTGGCTTCTGATCGGCTGCAGGAAGCTCCTGCAGCCAATCAGAAGCCACGGACTTTGCGACAGACGTTAGGGTTCCAAAGAACATTTGCAAACTGGAACAATCACTTGTGGGTTTGCTGCGTTCGGGAGCCAAAACGTTTGACTTTCAAGGCGTTCGACTTCCAAGGTACCACTGTGTATATATATATCTGAAACAGATATATAAATCTGCTTCAGAATTCCAGGTATACTTAGTTCCTAAAAACATGGGAATGACTTTCACAAAATTGTGTGTATTTGCTACCACAAAGTGTCTTTTATGCTTGAAACCACTCAAAAAGCTGGATGGGGCTGATGGGAGCTGTGGTCTAATCTAAAACATCTGCAGGCCACCAAGCTGGCAAATTCTACTCTGGCAATGTCTATCATGCAACAGAGACCAAAGTCCAAATCTCTACTTATCCATTAAGCTTAACTGGTGACTTAGGGTCGGTCATTATTTCTTAGCCTGAACTACCTTACAGAGTTGTTGTAAAGATAATATGTGCACCAGTGCCGCTGGAGCACGATTTCTATTCTTATCCTGAAGCAAAGTTCTTAACCTGAAGGATTATTTCTGGGTTAGCGGAGTCTGTAACCTGAAGCGTATGTAACCCGAGGTACCACTGTATGTTTTTTGGGGTAAAACATTGAAGTTGATTGAAATAAGAAATGCGTGGGGCGTGGGGAACCTGTGTCCATCCTAATGTTTCTGAATTGCAGCTCTCACCATCCCTGGCCATTGACCATGCTTGCTGGTGTTAATGGGAATGGGAGTCCAGCAACATCTGGAGGGCCACAGGTTACTCAAATCTGTAATTGCTTCAGGATTGAGAGGGATAGCTCAGTCGGTAGAGCGTGAGACTTATCTCAGATTTGTGGGTTCAAGCCCCACCTTGGGCAAATGACCCTTGTGCCTTCCAACTCTAGAGTTCTATGAAAACTTACCCGTATATCTTGTCCAGTTTTTTCAGTTGTGTTTCCTTTGTCTTTAAGAGATGTCCCTGGGGGCTAAATTAAGATCTGACTTGCGCTCTCTTCTTTCCTATAGGCAGAAGAAACAGGCCTTATTGTGTCTGTTTTGTTATGTGTGAGAGCCCTGCAGCTCCGATCAAATGAAAATGATGACATGAAGACCTCTGTATGCAAAACAATTGCATGCCTTCTGCCGGAAGACCTTGAAGTAAGAAGAGCATGCCAACTCACTGAATATTTACTTGAGCCAAGCGAGGAAAGATACAGTCTACTAGAAGAGCTCTACCTGCAGCCAGATCAAAAATTGGATGAAGAAAATGCAGCAGTTCCAAACTCCCTCCGTTGCGAGCTACTGTTGGCTTTAAAGGCGTATTGGCCATTTGATCCAGAATTTTGGGACTGGAAAACTCTGAAGCGACACTGTCTCAAGTTGTTAGGAAAAGAAGTTTCTGAGTCAGAGGATGATCTGAGTTGCAATGAGATGTTGTTCAATGAAACCGAACTGTTGGATGGTCTCCTAAGCGATTGCGAAGATAATAATTTTGAAGGTCAAGATATAATAAATCAGCCTAAAGAGAGGGTGAGAGTTAAAAAGCCGATTGGGTCCTCAGAAAGGTATCAGAGGTGGCTGCAGTACAAATTTTTCTGTGTTATTTGCAAAAGGGAATGTATAGAGGCCAGAATACTTCACCATTCTAAGATGCATATGGAAGATGGCATTTATACATGCCCAGTGTGTATAAAAAAGTTCAAGAGGAAGGATGTCTTTGTGACGCATGTGATGGAACATGTAAAAATGCCTCCTAGTAGGAAATACCGTAGTAAGAAGAAGTTGCTGTTGAAGAAAGAGAGGTTGGCAAAGAGCAGTCTAGCCAGAATTGCTTCTGTAGGCCTTGGAGAAAACCAGCCACTCAAAATAACACCGTGTGAACAGCCCAGACTCAACACGCAGGATTTTGTCACGTTTAGTAAGCTAGAAAACTGCCACTTGCAGGACAGGGACCTGTACCCATGCCCAGGCACGGATTGCTCCAAGGTGTTTAAGCAGTTCAAGTACTTAAGTGTTCACTTGAAAGCAGAACATCAAAACAATGATCAAAATGCAATGCACTACTTGGACATGAAAAACAGGCGTGAGAAGTGTGCATACTGCAGGCGGCATTTTGTTTCGGCTTTCCATCTACAGGAGCATGAACAAGTGCACAGTGGCCCTCAGCCGTACATGTGTGTGTCAGTGGGCTGCTATGCTAGGTTTGGATCAGTGAATGAGCTGCTCCATCACAAGCAACAGCACGACGATCTGCGTTATAAATGTGAGCTCAGTGGCTGTAACATTGTTTTCAGTGACTTGGGGCAGCTCTACCACCACGAAGCCCAGCATTTTAGGGATGCTTCCTACGCGTGCAACTTTAGTGGCTGTAAAAAATTTTACTATTCCAAAACTGAGTTTACAAATCACCTGTCGATGCATATGTCAAATGGTGAAATAAAGGAGATGCAAATTAAGCATGAGGAAAATGTTTCTGGGGACAGTCTTACTTGCCTTTCAGATTTGGAAGTGTTTGAACAAAAAGGTCCTTCTGATCTGCATGAGAGTCTTAATTTGCCTTCGGGATCTACAAATTCAGAGGCAATCGAGCAGGTTAAGCAAGAATCTACAAATTCAGAGGAAACCCAGCAAGTTAAACAAGAAGCTATATCTGATGGAGAGGTGGACGGCAAAAGTAATGGCAGTTTAGGAAGCAATATTGCATCCCTAGCCAGCGAGACTCAGTTGACACCTTTGACTGAAGCAGTGGACTGTGGCCAGGCAACTCCTGGGAGTGATTTACCCCGTGAGAAAGTCTTCCTTCCATCCAATTTAAAAGAGCGGTATTCAAATGTGGCTGTATATTTTGATGGGAAAAGATTTACCTGTGGCTTTGAAGACTGTGGATCAACGTACAAAAATTCAAAGGGCATGCAAAAACATCTTCGAAGGGCTCATCCTTACCATTTCAAACCTAGGAGGAAGCTAGGTCTGAAAACTAAAGATATTGCTCAGTACAGTGACAGTCATAATACTGATGGAGATATTAGTCCAGAGCTCATATATCATTCATGTAGAAATACAGACTCTCCAGGCATTATAGATTGTAATACAAGTTCTAATAGCAGAAGCTATTTAAATGAAGAACTGTATCCTTCTTCCCCAGAAACTTCCTATTTTGAAGCTTCCAAAGTGTCCAGTTCAGAAGATGCAATGTTGGAACTTCTCCTGGGCTTGAAGCATTTAAGTTTAAAAAATTCCAGTGGTCATATTGGAAATTCTTCCAGGTTGTCACAGTCTCCAAACTCTGAAGATGAATCTACCTCAGACTACTTCCCTGAAGAGCAGCAAGGCAAACTACCAAAACAATACCTTACCCAGTTGGCAGCCAAGCCATTTTTCTGTGAGCGTCAAGGTTGCACATGTGAATTTGTGACCAGGGAAGCGTTGTTGACGCATTATGTTAGAAAACACAATTATTCAAAGGAGACGGTGCTTCAGTTGAACATGTTTCAACATCGGTATTCCCCTTTTAAATGTCATATTTGCCAAAGATCATTTACAAGAAAAACACATCTTCGAGTCCATTATAGAAACAAACATAAACTTGGCAATATGACAGCAACTCAGAAATTACTTGGTAATGAGAGTTTTGAGGATCTGGATGAGAGCGCTGAGGATATGCTGAATGATACCATGGGTTCCATGTCTGATTTCTATGCCAATACAGAGGAAGAACTTGATGACCAAGCTAATCTGGCTGAAGAAGAGCAGTGTCATGCAAAGAAAGATGAGCTTAGTTCTGAAACAGATCTGGAGTCTAGTGAAGAAGCAGAAAGTTGTGTAACTGGCAAGCAGATGAAACTGTCTGCTCTGGAAAGCCACCGGAAAGGACTAGAAGCAAGAGAGGGGAGGGGAAGTAAAAGAACAGTTGCCAAAGGAAATTTATGCTACATTTTGCATAAATACCACAAGCCGTTCCATTGTATTCATAAAAATTGCAATTCTGCATTTACTAATCAGAAAGGTTTGATTCGGCACTACAGAACGGTGCATCAGTATAACAAAGAACAGCTCTGCCTAGAAAAAGACAAAGCGAGAACAAAGAGGGAACTTGCCAAATGTAAAAAAATATTTGTTTGCAAACATAAGGCGTGCAGCAAACGCTTCTTGTGTTCTAAATCGCTTGCTAAGCATTGCAGTGACTTTCATGGCCTGGACCATGTAGAGGATTCCAAAGTGCTTTCTGAAACAGAGACCGTGAGATTTCCTTGTCACCATCCTCAGTGTCCTGCTGCATTTTATTCCTTCCACAAACTGAAGCATCACCTGATGGAAGAGCATGCTAAGGAAGAGGAAATAAATAAAGAGATTGAAATTCATTGTGACCTTAATGGTTGCAACCGAGTTTTCACAACCTACAGCCGCTATTCTCAACATGTATATTTCCGACACAGTGATTATGATGGGGTCTCGGAAGCTGCCAAAGAAAAACTGGCCCACCTTAAAGATGGACAGGAGCAAAGGTGCTTGAAAGATAAGTGTCTCGGGCATGAAGAGAGCGAGAAAAAGAGACGGATCCATGACAAATCTGAGAAGAATAATAAAAGCAAAGGAAAGCAGTTATATAACTTCAGAACAAGGGAGGAAGCCCTGCAAATGTGCAGAGACAACTGTAATCAGACACAGTATCCTTGCATGGTTCGGGGGTGTCCCTCTGTAGTAAAACTGGAAAGCAGTATTGTGAGACACTATAAGCGTACCCACCAGATGGCCAGTATTTATATAGAACAACAGTATGAGGAGCTTGTACTGTGTGTCGAATGTGGTACTGTGATAAATGATCCCTGCTTAGAAGAAAGCCAGGGTTCAAATAAAGAGCTAAACAGTGACTCTAAGCAGGAAGTTACAGTGCACCCTGCATATCAGCGTGAAAATGAAGGGCATCGTGTTCTAAACTCGGACTGCAATCACGATGATAAAAGCAGTAAAAATGGCAGCTCTTGTGAGAGTGACAAGGCCCAGGAGACTGGTGTCTCTTTGTATCCAGGCACTTTAAAACATATCCACAATCCAAAAACCAGGTGTTTTGTAGAATGTAGTCGATTGGAGTCACCTCGGTATAAAACAGACAACTTGCCTGGAAGTGATGGAAGAGAAAACCCCTCCTACTGTGTGAGGTCAGGTGTACAGCTACAAAGGGAGAAAGATGTAAACGACTGGCAGCGTGCATCAGCACAGCAGAACATTAAAAACCCTCCTCCCCTTTCTGCTACAAAAGAGAAAATGCAGAGGCAATCTGCGCCAAAGCCGTTTGATTTAAAGTCCTTCAAACCAATGGGGTTTGAGTCTTCCTTTTTAAAATTCATCCAAGAAAGTGAGGAACGAGATGACGATGACGACTCCGAGGATGAATGGGAGCCGGCTGGCCGATATGAATTGGGTGTGGTGGTACAGAAAGAGAAAGACTTCAAAAGGGATGACACACGGGGCAAGACTGCATATGAAACGGTCCCGGCAGCAGCTGTGTCCAAGAAAAACAGCGGCTCCAGAGCTCATGGGCAGCTGAGAGGGATGCAGCCTCTCTTATCCACGGACTCTCCCTCGATTCCTTCCCTGGAAAACCTGAGGGCCATATTGGACAAGGCGTTAACAAAGTGTGGGGACAATGCCTTAAAACAGCTTCATTATTTGCGACCAGTAGTTGTTATTGAAAGACGTACGTTATCCTCGCCCCTCATAGACTTCTTCCCAACAAAAAAAACAGATCACCTTTGTGTGGAAAGTTCATAAATTGTTGTGTTTAATTTAAAAATAGAGAAGGAGGGGAGACTTCTTCCACTTCTGGGGGGGCGGGGATGCTAATTGGTTCAGTGCACATGGTGTTGAAGTTAGATTAGGCTGTTCAATTCCATGAATGTATGACATCTGTCTACAGTATTGGCTGAGTTAATATAGCTCCCCTGTTAAATTAAGAGAGAGAGAACAGATATTTTGGTGCTAATTAACAGAATATGGAGCTGGGGGCTTCCTCTTGCAGAGTAAATGTGCATGATTGTATATGGAACAAATACTTAGGGTACCAAGCGGGGGAGGGAGGGGGGAGGGAGGGAGGATGGAACTTCTTACTTGACTTGAATGTGCACCTCAGGGTGCTTTGTGTAACATATTGTACACTACAGCATCTTATATTTTTTGAGTTATGAGTTTCAATAAAAATGAATTTTTTTCACCCATTTTGGTTGACTGTACAGCCAGATGTCCATAGCTTAAGACAAATTTTAAACTGAGTGTTGCATGTAGTAATTTTGAATCCTGACACATTACCTGAATGTGGCAGTGTGTTTTATGTCTGACTGGGGGTGGAAATGTCAGGGTAGCCTGTTGAACAGGAAATGGGGAAACTCTTAATAAGAATTGATGTAAAATTTTATAAGGTATGTCAAGAAGGAAATGAGCAACTAGGTAAAGACATGATGCTCCTTTAAACAAATAAGAAATTTCCCGTTATATGGATATTTTTTAAAAAAATATGGAAAAAGACCAAATGTAAGTGGAAAGAACATTATAATAAACTTTCATTTAGATATATTTTTGGGAAAGCTAATATGCCTAATTATCCCGCCATTTTTGTGGCTATCAGTTTTTGGTGTTAAAACATAACAAAACACTGAGCGCATTTGATTCTTCATTTCTTGTGTCTAGTAGTATAATCTTAAAAGTATATCCTGATGTCTCCTTCTCCTCCCTGCCCCCCTTTCCAAGGAGCTAAGAGCACAAAATCAATTGATCAGTAAGGCGTAAAAGATGCTTTATTTAAAAAAAGATGCTGTGTTATCTTCTGTATACATTTCTAAATTCTTACTATATAGTAAGTATTGTTGGCCACCATTATATTCAGTAGCAGTTTTCATATAACAGTTGCATACAGAAAATTGTGTGCTATTTCCCATTAGTGCTGTTTGTTGGAAGGATGAAATGATTCTCAGTTGTTAAAAAAAATTTATTATGTACAACTAATATTCTCTTGAGGAACTGAGGCATCTATTGTTTTTCCACTTCCCTTTCCTTAGGATGCTGCTTTCTCCTTTTTTGGAATGTTGCAATTGCATCATTGATTATATAAAGGGACATTGGTAACTATTAATATCTCTTTCCCAATTGCTTCTAATTTTAATTTTTTGAATCTTCTGGACAAATGTCCTCTGCCCAGCTTGTGTGATAGCAGCTATGTTAAACACTGTGGGTTATAAGCATAAGTTGGAATAATTTTCTCACTGATTATGAACTGACCGCACTGCATGTTGTGCAACAAAATGTCATATCGATACCAGTTAACTAACATGTTACAAGAACATGAGTGGATTTGCAAGATCAGACCAGATTAACCTGATGCGTTGACCATCTCAAACATGGCCAAGCCACAAACCCTGACAAGTTCACAATTGGCGCCTCGAGGCAGCTGTTCCTTATCTCCATGTTGTATGATAATCAGTAGTATAACTGACTATGAAGAAGTTTAAAAAGTACAGCCCTTTATTAATGCTAACCTGATCTCAGATTTATGTCCTCATGCCAGTTGCTAAACAACAAAAACACTTCTTTTTGGCTCATGACCACTTTGGCATATTAAACAAGGAAGAAGCAAGCTTAACAGTTTCTCTGAGGGTCCAAGCTCATTGTGTCAGCATTCTTATTTGTGAAGCATTTATGCTTTTACATGCCAAGTTGACTTCTCTGTTTCAGGGTTTCATAGGAATTGGTAAGGAACACAATGACCCATTGCAGCAATTTCTAACGCTGTTCCTTTGTAATCTTAGGATTGCCACATTTATCTGTGTGTTCTATGCATTTGTTTTGCTAAACTTTACATGGTCAGCAGCATACAAGAAGCTTCTAGGAATTTCCAATAATTAAGGCTTTCTAGGTTTAACAGTATTAATAGCGTTATAAATCTTATGAAATAAGTTGAATACCTTCAGGGGCATCTTAGGCAATTTATTGCCAGTATTTGGCCTTTTGATTTCAAAGGTGTCTGTATTTTCTGCTTAACCATAGATCAGGCATAGGCAAACTAAGCCTGCCAGATGTTTTGGGACTACAGCTCCCATGATCCCTAGCTAACGACCAGTGGTCAGGGATGATGGGAATTGTAATCCCAAAACATCTGGAAGGCCGAGTTTGCCTATGCCTGCCATAGACCATAAAGCAGAAAACTAAAAATACTGTATTAAATATAGGGTAGGATTAAACGTAGCACTAAGTGGGAGTATGAGCAATGGGACTTTTCAACCTGTGCCCTCTTCCCATAGTACCATAGGATTGTTGGAAGGGACCTTGTGGGTCATCTAGTCCAACCCCCGTGCAATGCAGGAATCTCTACTAGATCATAGCAGATGGCCATCAACCTCTACTTAACAAATAATAAAGGACCTTTCTGCTCTAAGCACAAGTGAGTAGCAGGATTGGATAATTGAGTGAATGAAGCACCAGCTCTCCCTGTAAGAAAGACAGCCACACTGCAGAGGAGGCAGGAGTGAGAGCTGTATTGTCCTTTCCCTATTAGACACTCAGCTAAGGAAAATTGCAGCTGCTTCCAACAGTGACAGTCAAATAGGTAACCCCCTCAGGCGCCCATCCCATTGTGGAAGGAGGGGATTTCTTATCCTTAATTGCTGCTTCCTTTAACATAACATTTTGGGGGAGTTAAAGTTTAGCCAATAAAGTTTCTGGGTCACTTACTCTCTTCTTGAAGAAGTTATATTCTAGGATAAATTGGCGTATGATAAATCTTCACTATTAATACTCGGTGTGCCTTGATTTATATTTATAAAAACATTGACTTCAGTGCCCTGCAGCTACCACCCCAAGGCATGTGCAGTTCTGCGGCACACTCTAGGGTGCATATTCAGTTCATGAAAACTGCTAGACAGGCTAGTTCACATACTCCTCAAACCTGTTCTAGGGGTTTGCCAACCCTCCAGAGTAGTGCATGGGGGGGGGGAGAGGCTCATTGCATGAAGGGACTTCATTCCATGCATACAACTTAGTTGAATCCCACCCTAGGTTTCCAAAATCATAGATGAAGCTGCATCTCTTTTGCTCTACTATGTAAGATTGGGAGAGCTCCTTCATGCTTCGGTCCACAAGGTATCTGAATTCTAACGGGAGTAAGTGAGGTATGCTGTATCTGCCTGATTCAGAGAGAAGAATTCAGAGGCCACAGTAAGCAGTCAGTGCCAGTTCCATCAAAGGCTTCATGACCACCTTAAAAACCTGTTTCTTAACAAATGCAATTGGCTGCATCAACTCTTCCACTCAGAGAAAATTCTTGCTACTCCAGAGCAATTCTTTCCATTCTAGTCAGCATTAATGCTGATAATCTATACTACACAGAAAGAAAAATGGGCCTAAATATTTCAGGGACTTTGAGATGACCAGCATTTATTTTACTTTGTAAGGCTTCTGCTACAGTGAATATTAATAAGTTGCAGCATTTGATAATTTTATTCTTTCAAAACTTGTGTGTGTGGCATACATTTTTCTGACTGACTAACATTTTGTCACTTGGTATAAACATTTTTCTAAATGTCTAAATCGGCAGATATTTTCTGGACAGAAAAAGAATGGATAGCAAACAAGTTTCTTGAAAGTGTAGATTAGCTAAATCTGGCTTTACAGCTTCTAGTATTCTCCATTGGTCCTCTTAAATGTCATGATTCTTCGACATGTGACCAACTTCTGAAACAGCTTTTATTTGTTTCTTTAAGGGTCTGTCTTTAGCTGTCATTTTAAAAATCCTTCTTGCCTTACCTTATATTCCTGTCTGTAGTAACTTGCCAAAATCCATGCATTGTCTTCAGTTTTTCACTTAGAATCACTTTCCACTACCCAAAATGATACCAATTTAATTGTAATAAATTTTTATACTGCTGTTTAGGCATTTTGGCATTCTTTTGGTTCTTTTACCTTGCACACCTACAGAAGTCCTGCTTTTAGCAAGCGATGCTGAAGATCAGTCACATCCTTGCATGTTGTGACGTCTTAGAGCTAAATAGGTCTGATTAATTTGAACTAGCAGCACTAGCTACCGTTCACTCAGGAATTTGTAACTTTTGTTATAAGAAAGTGAGTTATGTTGGATGCGAAAAATGTATAGGATGCAAGATAGATTTATTGCTATGATGTAATGTGTCCTGGAATCTACCTTTGGAGTGAATATGTTAAGTGCAGTTACTAGAATCGGTATAGATTGGTGTGGAATTTTCATAAGCCTTGAAGGTGGCTCTCTACTGGGGGAACTTGTGATCTTTCAGATGTTTTGGGACTCCCACATTGGCCCCAGATGCATGACCTATGATCAGAGCTGATGGGAGTTTGGAGTCCCAGCTTTTGGAGGGCCACAGGTTCCCTAGCCTTGCTCTGTAAGGTGAAGATGGTGTCTTCCACCCTACCCCACCCAAAAAAGAAAACATGATGCTGGGCATCAGAATCCACTACAGAGGTACCTCAGGTTAAGTACTTAATTTGTTCCAGAGGTCCGTTCTTAACCTGAAGCACCACTTTAGCTAATGGGGCCTCCTGCCGCCGTCGGAGCACAATTTCTGTTCTCATCCTGAAGCAAAGTTCTTAACCTGAGGTACTATTTCTGGGTTAGCGGAGTCTGTAACCTGAAGCGTATGTAACCCGAGGTACCACTGTATATGAATTCAGAGTTGTTTCCCAAACCCAGGAATGGCTAAAGTCTTGACCTGCTGGACTGCAGTTTCCATCATATCTGAAGATAGGCTATGTCAAGGGCTAGTAGGAGTACAGCAACATCTGGAAGACCCCAGGTTAGCCATCCCTGCCCTAATCCATGATGATGGGAACTCATAGTTGTGCATGTGGGAGATAAATGCACTCTACCTAACTCAGGCTCACTTTCACCTGTTCTTATGCTGTTGGGCTGAGTCCTGGTCTAAGAATAGAGATGGTGGGCCTGAGCCTTAGAAGAAATCGCTTGATTATCATGCTGTGTACATGCATTCGTCTAGGCTTTGGGATCCAATTTGCTCTCCTGCACAGTTTTTTGTCGCAAATTTTATAAAGAGGTAGACCTACAACATAGCTCTTCTAGGATAGCAGTGGGGAACCTCTGCTTTGTGGGCCAGACCTCCCCATTTAGCTAACCATGGCATTTTGGCTGAAACACCTGCCTGCCCTATCCCTGACATATGTCATCAGGTATGGGCCAGGTAAAAATGCCTACAGAGCTCTGTGCAAGCCCCTATGTATCTGGCTTTGCAAGCTCTGGTGATCAGCTGATTGCCAGAGCTTGTGAACCACTGTGTACAGGGCACTATAATCACTGAGTTTCACAGTACAAAATGTTCTGTTCGACTATCAAATTCCCTGTTCTTCCAGCAGGGCATTGTTACTTGCATGGTGGTAAATACTGTCTCCCAAATTTCACCACCTTAATTTTTCTATATGTACCCAAGGACCACTTGGGACGACAAAAAAATTCCAGGAAAACCAACTGATTTTTAATTTAGGGAGTGCTTATTTTCTTCTCCTAATCAACAAAATGGTGTCCAGTGATGCAGTTTTAAGTGATCAACTGGTTTACTTTTTTAAAATGAAAAAGATCCTTGGACAAAAAAATCCCTTTGAAAATCTGTTTCTTTTTCTCCTTCCACAAGGGTTTGTTTTGTATGCCAGTACATCGACATTGATTGAGGTGGTGATGGGGAGGATGTCCAATATCTTTTTCAAACAAAAACTGATGTAGGAAAGTAAACTTTGGTGCCTGTCTACCACAGCATACAACCCTTTACTACCCTGAGATGCAGTGGAATTGAGCTTGAGTTATTTTACTGTGAATATGGTATATTGTGCATTGTTATAAGCTATGCTCTACTCCACATTGGAGGAAGAATGGCTAGAGAAACCCAGCCAGATGGGCGAGGTATAAATTATTATTATTATTATTAGTAGTAGTAGTAGTAGTAGAATGGGACATAACCTAAATAAATGAATGCAGCCCAACCCCTCCTGCCAAAGCCACCTCAATCCGCCAACAGCTGATTGACAGGCTGCAGAGAGTGCAATTTACATTGAGATGGCTCTAGAAGAGATGTGTTGCATCTGACTAAATCATTGCGTGCCTGGAGCTGGACTCTGGCACACCCTTCGCCACACCATATCTGCCCTGGGGGTTTCCTTCAGGCATGGGAGGAGCAAATTATGTTGTGCTTGCAGAAGTCATTCAATGTCAGCAGTGATTTAGTTGGATACCCAGAGCTTGTGGCAATTTATGAACATCTATGTTCTTCGGAGATGCAGTTGTGCTAGTGTCTATTGGGGTACAAAATCTAGTGTGAGGATGTGTACTGATGGTGAAGAAAAGGGCTACCTTGAAGAAGCGCATCAGATTCCCTCCCTGCGACGACTGGCAACAGGCGTGACGACACTTTTTCCTCTCATGCCGCTGGGCCCTCTCTCACTCAGATAAATTGCCCCCACCTCACTGAACAACCCTTTACCCGAAGGTTTTTTTTCCCTTTCCTCTTGTAATTCTAGCCCAGAGTATCCTGCGGGGAACCTTTGGGAGGAGATAACTAGTAAATTGGAGTCTCAGGCAGGTTTTCTTAAAATTAAATAAAAATTTAAGGCACGATAGTATTTAACACAAATGGATTAAACTTTGGTTACTTCAGGAATACAGTGCGATTTCACTTTAATGCTTTCTCTGTTGTTTTCGAGTTATAGGTTTGGTTCCTTTCTATGGTGATACTTCCTTTCAGTTATCCACCCCCTTTAACAATCCTGCTCCTGAGATATTTTAACTAACAAACCAAAGGGCTCTCCACACCCCTCCCTTCACTGGATTTGGGAGTTTGTTCTTTTTCTTAGAAGAATCCCCTCCAGACTAGATTTGAGTCCCAAGTAGGCTGTTCCCTTCCAGCTCCTACTTCTCCTGGCTCAACCTCTGTCTCCGAGTAAAATTCTGGTCTATTCCTCCTACGGGACACCACACTCTGTCCTTCATTGTACGCTCAGAGCGGAAGTTGTTTTCCCCCAGAACCAACTCTTTCTCCCATTCACTCTTTTATACCTCATCCTGTCTCGTATCCTATCTCCCTACCTATCTCCTGATCTCTCCAACCTATATTTCAACCCTGTCCCTCACTCTACCTAACCAATTGTGTCTCAATCCTCTCCTTTTAAACTCTCACTCCTGGAACTACGGCAAATCAGAGGCTGCTGTTCATAAACCATTTGCTGGCAGGGAAAGAGAAAAAAAGATACTTTTTGATCCGACTGGTCCAGCAAAACCAACTTTTTCGTCGCCCCCCCCCCAAAAAAAGTACTAACAAAATAAACATTAAAAGATGCAGAAAGTATCCTGGCACTATAGTACCCATGCCAATCCTAAATGAAACGCTCCCTTGTAGCAACATGGTATTGGCTTTGCTTCATTCTACCTGCTGCTCCTAACAGAAGAGCCCATGATAGTTTTGTCTTGGACAGGTGTCTGTCTTTCAATCATTACAACATAGGAACTTTTAGACTTTTAGCACAGCACATAGTTAAAAACTGTAGAATTTGCTTCCGCAATGTGTGATCGCCAACAACCAAGATGGCTTCTAAAGAGAGATTGTTCATGAATGATAAGGTTACTAGTTGTGACAGCTATCTACTACCTCCTAGATTATGGCCCTGAAGATCAGTTGCTGGAGAACCACAGTAGAACATCAGCCTGGATAGCTCAGTTGGGTAGAGCATGGTGCTGATAACACCAAGGTTTCAGGTTCAATCCCTGTAACTGGACAGCTGCATTTTCCTGCATTACAGGGGGTTGGGTTAAATGATCTTCAGGATCCCTTCCAACTCTACAATTCTATGAACAGAAGGCAGTTCTGCTTGTGGCCTCTACAAGCCTATGGGCTGATATAGCAGGGCCTTTACGTTTTTAAGTATCTCCATATCAATACTGCTAGTGGGTTCAGACTGTTGGAACATCCAGGTTACCTTTCGTTTATGCAATACTCTGGGTCTGGGGGGCAGTTGCAGGGAAGATTTTCATGGCAGAATTCTTGTATCTCAACACTTACCAAAACCTATGGCATGTGTAATAATTGAATTTTCCTGAGCTGTAGTCAAAAGTTTGGCAGCCCATAATGGAGTTGAGGTTAAATTGTGAATGGTTTGCTTCTGTCTGGGTACAGAAATCTAATCACAGTAGCCTCTATTAGCAACTTGTGTAGTGCAGTGACTGAGCTCAGGTAACCACCAGTCCAAAATATCTTATTTAAAGTGTCTATGATGGCAGGAACCTTCTGAAGACTAATGCTGCTATCTCTTTTCTGGTGATAAGCAATTTTTTAAAGCAGTGGTAAAACTGTAAAAACCTTAAAAACTCCTTAGAATAAAGTTTAAAGCCTGTAAAGATAAAGACGCCAAGAGCATTGTTGAACTTCCTTTCAAACGAATTAACAATTCTTTGCTCTGAAGAATAAAACAACACTAAAAATTAGACAGCTGCTGAGCAAGAACCAGCACTATCACATAAAAAAAGCAAAGCCCAATTAAAGAATTTAATGCTGTACCCCAGAGCTTTCCAGACTGTGTCGTGACACATTAGTTTGTCTGCTTCAGTGTGTAGGTGTATCACATGAACACTCCCTGTGCTCCTCTCAGGGCTAGAAAGGGGTTGGTTTACTCTCCGGTTTGCTAGTAAAACTGAATTACTGTGTCCCAAAATGACGCATGTCATTTTGTTTCACTAGCATGAAAAGTTTGGAAAGCTCTGCTTTTCACGATTAAAACATTTTGCTTGTAAGTGTATGCATGGACTAAGAATGCATTGTCTCTTCTCTCACTCTTTTGTTAATATGATCAAAGTTTATTGCCGAAATGTGTCCTAACACATAATTCAAGGTTTGAAATGGCTGTAACAGTGGGCTTCCCCAAGGTCTATTGCCTATATCAGAAGGTAACAAGACTAAAACTTGGGTTTTTTGTGTAGAAGTGTTACCTGGTCTGCCAAATAACTTTCTGCCTGTATCCAAATTGGATTCCTCTAAGACAGGAGTTCAAGCTATGGTTTTCCCAGTAGTGATGTATGGAAGTGAGAGCTGGACCATAAAGAAGGCTGATCGCCAAAGAATTGACGCTTTTGAATTATGGTGCTGGAGGAGACTCTTGAGAGTCCCATGGACTGCAAGAAGATCCAACCTATCCATTCTTAAGCAAATCAGCCCTGAGTGCTCACTGGAAGGACAGATCCTGAAGATGAGGCTCCAATACTTTGGCCACCTCATGAGAAGAGAAGACTCCCTGGAAAAGACCCTGATGTTGGGAAAGATTGAGGGCACAAGGAGAAGGGGGTGACAGAGAACGAGATGGTTGGGCAGTGTTCTCAAAGCTACCAACACAGCTGTCAACTTTCAGATTTGAAAATAAGGGATCAACAGCCTCACCTATCCTGGGGACAGTCTACGGGATATCTAACAATCCAGGATAGCAGCGGGAAGCAGCGGGAAATGGCTCTGGAATAAGGGAATTTCCCACAAAAAAAGGGAAGGTTGACAGCTATGTACCAACATGAGTTTGACCAAACTGCAGGAGGCAGTGGAAGACAGGAGTGCCTGGTGTGCTCTGGTCCATGGGGTCACAAAGAGTCGGACACGACTAAACAACTAAACAACAAGACAGGAGTGGAGACCCTGTGGTTCCTGCGATGTTGAACTCCCATCTCTGGTCATCTTTGTCCATTGCCCAGGCTGGCTGGTGCTGATGATAATCCAACAACATCTGAAGTTCAAAGCTTCCTCATGCCTGCTCTCATATTATTTTCTGCCTAATATTTTGTAATTCAGTATACCCATAAACTTTATGATGTGCTGTGAAGGCGCCAGTTGATGTTACACTCCCATCATCTATGAAGCAGCATATTGGGGACTTCTTGTTTATTTATGGGCAGGGAGTTTCCTCCCTGGGAACACCTGCAGTTTGCTAATGTACACTCTGTACAGCAACACCAAGAAACACCAAAAATAAAAGGAACAGGCTCCGATGCTCACTGATGCAAACTTTGAGCTGCAATAGCTTTGCCTGGGGGAGCACCTGAGCCTCTTTTGTACACATTATACGGAGCAAGCATAGTATTGTGACTTGTTTGTGATTTTTTGAGGAAACCAGCTCTGAAATTTATACATCTAAAATGAATTTTATTGTACTTCCTTAAAAGTTATTTCATTGTTATATGTTATATGCAAGGCGTCTTAAAAACAGGCTCTGGTAAGTTCTGTCTGCGCGATGGATGTGTCTTTTCCATGTCTTCTGCCATCAGAACCTAACAAAGCCATGGTTGTACAGAGTGTCTTTCCCCTTTTTCTTCCCAGCATCCATTAGTGGTCTTTGTAGGTCGGCTTGTGCCAACCTGTAGCTGGCTGGGACCGATGGGAGTTGTCTTTGGGCTTTTAGCAAGGCCAGGAGGGAAGAAGACAAATTCTAGAACAAATGCCTTGAAACCTCAGACCAGGGCTAGTCAATGTGGTGCCATCCAGTTGTTCTTGGACTATGGCTCCCATTAGCCACAGCAAGCATGCCAATAGTTAAGGATGTAGTCCAGCAATATCTGGAAGGCAATGGTTGGTTTCCTCTGTCTCAGCACCTTTGTTCCAGACAGGTGTCTGTTCGGCAAAAACAAGAGGTCTTTTAAGACAAGTACATTTACAATGCATGTCTCTACTCGGGCCGGTTTCCAAGGGGTACTCACTGCTGAGATTTATTTTTGAGCTGATGTTGCAGAATTGCATTGTTATGACCCGCGCATGTGGAAGGTCCCAGGCTTAGTCCGCAGCATCTCCAGTTGGGCGGGTAGAGATCCCTGCCTGCACTCCTGAAGAGCCACTGCCAGCTGGTGCCGAGAATACTGAGCTGGATGAAGCCTTGGTGTGGCTCGGTATAAGTTATATTCCTATCTGCTGTGGACTACAGTGCATCGGATGAAGATTCCCCCTCAGGTATGTGCCCCTCTTGCGCACCTGCCAGCCAGACCTGATTGCCTCTAGTCCACAAAAGCATTTCACCACAATGCTAGTGTGTTATTACTGTTACTGATATAGCCTGCACAGCTCAGTTAGTCAGAGTGTGGTGTTGAAAATGCCAAGAATGCAGGTTCAATCCCCGTATTGGGACAACTGCATACCCCTGCAACTGCAGGGGGTTGGACTAGATCATGGGTAGGCAAACTAAGGCCCGGGGGCCGGATTCCACCCAATCGCCTTCTAAATCCAGTCCGCGGATGGTCCGGGAATCAGCATGTTTTTACATGAGTAGAATGTGTGCTTTTATTTAAAATGCATCTTTGGGATATTTGTGGGGCATAGGAATTCATTTTTTTTCAAAGTATAGTCCAGCCCCCCACAAGGTCTTAGGGACAGTGGACTGGCCCCCTGCTGAAAAAGTTTGCTGACCCCTGGACTAGGGACTACGCTTCCTTCCTTTCCAGCACTACAGTTCTAAGATCCTAATGAGATGTTGTGCTGCAGGAGCCAAAACAGGTTAAATGTTGCGTGAGGGGTTTTTTTTGGGGGGGGCCCATACCGTTTCCTTAAAAAACAGCCTTTTTGGGTAAATTCAGTGCTCCAGGCTTTTCTCCAGAGTTATATGTCTTTGGAGAACAGGCAGAACTGAGTCTGGGGTAGGTCTTCCCATTATCCTGCTCTTTATATCTTGTTAAAAGCTTAGGAATCCCACCACATGTGCATCAATGTGCCTTCCGCCTCCCTGCATTTCCAACAGGTGTATGGCCTAAATCTGAACATTTTGGCCAGTTTGACAGGTGTTAAATACCACCTGTAGGGCATTTTCATGCAGTTCTCTTTACATCATAGCATTCTGTGAATTTTATATCTTCCCTCCAAAGCCTCTCCCATGATTCCATTTGGATGTTGTAGCCAAAGTCCCTGACCCACTGCACCATTACAGATTTGACTTCTTCCTCCTTGACCTCCCAGTCAAGGAGTAGCCTATACATTTTAGAGAGTGGTTTATATTTAATTTGAATCAAATCTTTTTCAAGTCTCAAAGGTACTGTGGAAAAACTGGTTTTTAAAAAATCTTTTTGGAAGGTCTCACTCAACTGGAAATATTGCATCCAGTATGTCAGGTGATTTCAGATTCCTTCAAAAATTTTGAGTTTTAGCCTATCGTCTAAAAGATCAGAGAATTTTGGGAGATGATCCATAACAAAAATTTTAAAAATGTTTAAATGCTCTTTCCCCAAGAAGCCCAAAGCCTTTCTGCTAGGAATAATGAGTAATGAAATCTCAAAGAAATTCAGGAGAATTTTCATATATGTTACAGTAGCAGCCAGAATTTCAACTGCAAAAGGTTGGAAAGGAGACACTATCCAATCCAAATTAGACTGGCAAAACAAATTGCAAGAATATGCAGAACTAGCCAGATTATCAGCAAGGTTCCGAGATGTTACCGATGAGAAATTCAATAGCGTGTGGGATGTATACAGAGTTTATTTAAAAGAACATTGCAAAAATATAAATCCGTTGGAAGGTCTGGATTTACTTTCTGCATAGAATAGGAGAATCTTATAAAATTAATGTAATTGAAACAGCCTAGAGGAGACAAGGGAGCTGGGCATGTTTAGCCTGGAGAAGAGGAGGTTAAGGGGTGATATGATAGCCATGTTCAAATATATAAAAGGATGTCACATAGAGGAGGGAGAAAGGTTGTTTTCTGCTGCTCCAGAGAAGCGGACACGGAGCAATGGTTCCAAACTACAAGCAAGAAGATTCCACCTAAACATTAGGAAGAACTTCCTGACAGTAAGAGCTGTTGGACAGTGGAATTTGCTGCCAAGGAGTGTGGTGGAGTCTCCTCCTTTGGAGGTCTTTAAGCAGAGGCTTGACAACCATATGTCTGATGGTGTTTCCTGCTTGGCAGGGGGTTGGACTCGATGGCCCTTGTGGTCTCTTCCGATTCTATGATTCTATGACAAAGTTTAGTGTGCAGATAAAGAATGTAATCGAGGAACCACAATGGGGGGACCGGCGGTCATGTTGAATCCAACTACAAATTGTTACATACAACAAGCACCAACTATGGAATGAATGTTTGCTTATTTTTATTTTCATTTTCTGTTGATTATTTATGTTACACAGTTTTTAAAAGCAATAAAGCATATTAAAAAGCATCAGCAAAAACAAAAGTTTAGGAATCCCACCAGAACAGGGAAAGGGGAACAATTTGGGATTGACTAATTTTGGGGGGGGGCGGAGCGGGGGTTGGAGGATGTGAGGGGATGGCGGCACGCATGGCATCATTCCCCTGCGACGCAACGTAGCGGAGCTCCGTTCAGACCCGCATCCTTTTCAGGCTTTTACTATTAACCCATTTCCATTAATCCTCCTTCGCCCGGCCGCCCACGGAACATTCCGCCTACAACCGTCGCGAACCGCAAGATTGTTTCAGCGGGAACTGAGGCGGCAGTTCCGATTGGTCGGCTGTCTGAATGGAGAGAGGCGAGGGGGGCGGAGGGGAAGAGAAAAGATGTTCCTTCCCTCCTCCTGCTGCTGCTGCTGCCGGAAGCGCCCCAGGCGGAAGTGAGTGCCAGTGTCATCCGAGGAGGAAGCTGGCGGAGGGAACAGGCGTGCTGTCGAGCGGCGGACTTGGGGGCCCAGCATGGCGGCGCAGCGGCTGGGCGATCTGTGGGCCGAGACCCCCCTGGAGAGCCGGATCTTCTGCTCGGTGCTGCTCTTCTCGTGGGCCGTCTACCTGTGGGAGGCGCTGCTCGCCTGGCGGCAGGTCGGAGGCAACCTTTCCCTTCCTTTTCATGTCCCCCCCCCCCCGCCCCGTTGAGTTGCAGCAATTGGTAGCTGGCCGCGTTGGATGAGGAGGAGGAAGAACAGAAATCCCCCCTCCCGGTGATTCCAGCACCCGAGGTTGCTGTCAAGCCAAGGGTGGGGGAATCTCCTGGCCCGCCTTTCTCAGCCTTAGATCCCCAGATGTTGGACTACCAACCCCCCCATCATCCCTGACTTCTGGTCCCGCTTGCTTAGGGATGGTGGTGGTCGTGGTCCGGGAGCATCTGGGCCACCCAAGGTTGAGAAAGGCTGGGTCAGATGTTGCAGGGCTGCCTCTCCCGTTGCCTGAGGCCACCACCCCCCTTGCTGAAGTTAAGCAGGTCTGGGTGGGGAGGCAGCCACGTTGACACTACCTTAAGTTCCATGGGGGGGGGGGAAGCTGGGTGTTAAATTTGTGGGCGTGAAATAACAGCCTCCTGACTTGAGAATTTTGTTCCTCCTTTTCTTCACAGCTGTCAACCCCACCCTTGCTTTGGCAGCTGGGAAGGGGGTGGCCATCCATTGCTGCTGATTTAAGGCTTTTAATACTGCGCACACTTCCTAAGCCGATAAATGATTTTATTAACTCTTCTGTAGTCTTTTCTGTATAGGATAGCTTTTGGTTTGCTAGCTCCTCTCTTTGTAGCAGTGGTGGAGAACCTGTGGCCCTCTGCATGCTGTTGGACTCTTATCAGCTGGAGCCATAGTAGTCCTCCCCTGTCTGTTGGTCCCCTATTGTGCCCTTTGTTTCTTTTCTCCGTATATGGTGCTGAAGAGGATGTGATTATTTGCTATTACTCCCTTGTCCCCTCTGTGTCCTCCTCAGAAAGGTGCCCCACTTTGAAAAGCTGTCTAATAGCAGGGTTCTTGGATTGATTTAGTACAGCAATTGTGTGTTAGTGTTAAAATAAATTAGTAGACCAAAAACTACAAACTTGCATCTTCCAAAATACCCATAGCAAGCGGTTGATAAGAGCAACCATGCTGCTGTTAGACCTAATTCATTCAGGCAACCGTTCTGAGCATGCTTACAAGGAAGTAAGCCTCATTGGATATAGTGCTATTGATTTCCAAGCAAACATGTATGGGGTTGTTATGTGTGTAGACCTTATTGGTGTGTGTATGCAAAAGTTTCTGGGACTTCGCTCATTGCTGCTGCTGGTATCAAAATTTTTAAGAAATTTTCTCAGTACATTGCTGAAACTTGGTTTATAACAACAGGATCATTGAGAGACTACAGTAAAATCAGACCCAAGGACGCTTTTACTTTTCTCAAAATATGGGATGTAAGGTTTGCCTCAAATAACTGAATTGTGCAAATTCCCACCATTGTAGCTTAAGGCTATGTAGATTTGTAGAATCCACAGTGAATCTGTGGTGGAAATTAGGGCAAGTTGTAGTGTATGGGATTTCCCCCATTTTAATTTTATTAATGGTATTACCGTATTTTTCGCACTATAACACGCACCCGACCATAACACGCATGTAGTTTTTAGAGGAGGAAAATCCGTAGGCATGCCACCCGTAGGCATTCCCTCCATAACACGCACAGACATTTCCCCTTACTTTTTAGGAGGAAAAAAGTGAGTGTTATGGTGCAAAAAATACAGTAATTCTGAAGCTACAGAGACCAACGAGACTTTAGCCACACCCACACATTTCTCATATCATGTTTCCTTTCTCACTCCCCCACTCTTGAATCAAAGAATAGGGAAGAGGAAAATGTGGAGAACATTGAAGAGGCATCAAGCAGTCAAGTAGAACTAGGAAGTTCTGCCAGCTACTTTAAAATGTCTCAATGTTCTATTACTCTTGGCAAAAGTCACATTTTGCTGTTAGGCATAGCTTCTGCCTTCTATTTTTGTAGGCGTTTGTTTATTTACTTGTATGAAAATTTCTACCCTGCCTGCGTACATCGCTAAGAGTGCCCACAAGGTTAATTCTTTAGGCCCATTGATTTGTTATTGTATGCCCAGGCTTTGGAGGAGATCCCAATATCACCTGTGTCATTTTGTAGTCCTGGAATACTTTGTCACTAACAATCCTTGGCTAGAAAGAAGAGGGGCTTCCTGTGACACCTGAGAACAGAGCTTTAGAAGGTAGATGGTAACTTGTATTTACTGCTATGTTTAAAATATTTCAGAGGACTGTGTACAGGACAACCACCCATGTTCCACTGGAATTAGGACCAATCATGGACTCGGAAACATTTGAGAAATCTCGCCTTTATCAATTGGATAAAAGTGCTTTCAGTTTTTGGTCAGGGCTGTACTCAGAGATAGAGGGCACAGTAAGTATCTGTTTTTCCTCTTAAGTTCTGTGGTTTTTCTTTATTAGTTAGAATGTAAAATAGTATTTCAAAATGTATTGGGAATGAGATTTTCATTTAAGCATCAGAAAATGCACAATATCAAGCCTAATCCTATGACAGGATGTAAGAATCTTCTGGTATTTCAATTTCTTAGGACAGTCTTCATACTTGTGGGGTTCCTCCTTTTTTTACTAGAACCCCCACCATCTATCACTGGAGCCTCATGTAAATGGTATACTGATAGATTTAAAGAATTATGAGCCTGGGAATTTGTTTTGAGCTGAATGAAACCCACAGTCTTTTTACATAAAATTTAATTTATGGTTACCTCTCTGCCACACCCACCCCACAAGCTTCCTTCATTTCAGCAGCACAATTAGGACAGAGACAGTCATTTTGTTGCTATTAAACAAATGGGAGTCATAGATCCTTACGAATCCACTGAAAATCACCCAGAAATCTACCTTCTACCCTCCCTTGTGCTAGAACACTGTCCGGCCAGTGACATAGAATTTAGGGGGTGCAATGCTTTTTCCGGAGATGCTTCTGTCAGGAGATGATGCATGCTGTCTGTAATGATTTTGCTGCTTATTTAATGTTGGGGTCAGACTGAAACTGTTAGACTTTGTGACACTCAGCTGGTTTAGATGTGACACCAAACCATGGTTTGCTGCTACGTGGACCATGATTTAACATCACACGAGTAAGCCCTGATTTCTTCTCCTACTGCACTTCCTCTTTTGCAGCAAACAATTGTTTGCCATTTATATTCAGATCGACAAGCGTTGGTTTGTGCTTTGCTTTCAGAAAAGAGTCACATACCAAAATCGAATGCTGTCTCTCATATATATATGTACACAATCTGACTTGGAAGGCAAGCACAAACCATAGCTTACTGATTTGCATATAATGGCAAATGATGGCTTGCCATGAAAGGGAGGAAATTGCCCAAATTTCCTAAATACCTTTACCCATTTACCAAGGCCTCTTAGGCTGTGATCCTATACCAACTTACCTGGAAGTAAGCTACAATGAATCCAGTGGGACTTCTGAGTAAATATATAAGATTGCAGTTGCCTTCTCCTTTCAGTGTGAATTGCTGCTGTTGTCTGTCTGTCTCTCTCTCTCTCCCCCTCCACCCCCCCGGTTTCCATTTTGTTGATTTTAGTCTTATAATCTTGATGGTTTTGTTTTCTAATTGCCTGCTACCCTACGAGTACATCTTGACCTGAAGGCAAGGATAACAGGTGCATTCAATAAATACAAATAAAATAGACACTAAGCTACTAGGATTTCTTTTCTGGGTGCTTTCCACTGTAGCTTGGCTCAATCATTTCAGTTCTCTGGATAGTTTTAACTGAACTATCTCTTGAAGTAGGGGACTCTTATACTTGTGTTTCAGCCTTTCCCCAAGCAGCTCAGAGTGGTGTTTCGGCTTCACAAAATCCCACGAGATTAGTTAAGGAAGGCAAACCGAAAGGCTTTCCCAAGGATAGCTGTAAGCAGGGTGGAACTTTTAACTGAGCAGATGGAGCTTCAGCTGAGTGGGCATTGGCAGCTAGATTTTTCATATCCTAGCTCAGCACACACTAGCCCCTGCACAACACTGACTTTCTGGCTCTGTGGGTGCTATCCAGCTCCCTCGTTCTATTAACACAAGGATTTGTGCTTGCGCAGCACAACTTCCTCCACATGCTTGTGCCCCACGCTCCCTCCAAATCTTCTCTGAAAGGTATGGGGAACCCCCAGAACAGATTTAGTGGATGTATAGAGGAGGAGGGAGCCAAAATGAGTAACTTAGCACCACTTTGGATTCAAGCTGTTGTAACTAGAGGGCAATGGGTTAGTGCAGTAGTCTTCAGCAGTTTTGCTGATCCTGGACCTAGCCTGCAATAAGGGACCCTCGTTTGCTTTAAAAAAACAAAAACACCACAAATATGTCACTAGTTTAAGAACTAGCAGCCACGGTTATTACTCCGTAATAGCTGTACCAAAGAGGGGATTCTGATAAGGGCAGCTTGCTGGGTGAGGTGTGAAGCGGCGCCGGCTGAAATTCCCTCTTCACGGCTATTAACAGGAAAGACGCTCCGTTCTCTTATTTGCATCTCCTCTTCCCTTGTTAAGGTGCTCTTACAGTAGTGCAAAGGCGGAGGATGAGAGAGGCTTGATTTTGTTGTTCATGAGATTCCTAAACTTCGGGGCTAGCCTGTTCCATAAAGCTGTGGTTTGGCTTTTTACAGGTGATCCTTCTGTGTGGAGGAATCCCTTTCCTCTGGTCTGTATCTGGAGACATTTCAGCTCGTGCCGGTTTTGGGCCTGAATATGAGGTAGGTCCCGATGTCCCCCACCCCACCTGTAACTAAACTATCCATTTTTAATAAAATTCCAGCTGCTATTCCCTTTGCATTTTTAAATATGAGCAATGAGAACATGGAAAAAGCCCTACCGAATGAGACCAAAGGCTGATCTTGTTCAAGACTATGTTTTCCTGCAGTGGCAGGCCAGATGCCTTTATAGGAAGCCCCTAAGCAGTGCGGGTGGCGCTGTGGGTTAAACCACAGAGCCTAGGGCTTGCCGATCAGAAGGTTGGCGGTTCGAATCCCCGCGACGGGGTGAGCTCCCGTCGCTCGGTCCCTGCTCCTGCCAACCTAGCAGTTCAAAAGCACGTCAAAGTGCAAGTAGATAAATAGGTACTGCTCCGGCGGGAAGGTAAACGGCGTTTCCGTGTGCTGCTCTGGTTCACCAGAAGCGGCTTAGTCATGCTGGCCACATGACCCGGAAGCTGTACGCCGGCTCCCTCGGCCAGTAAAGCGAGATGAGCGCCGCAACCCCAGAGTCGGCCACAACTGGACCTAATGGTCAGGGGTCCCTTTACCTTTACCTTAAGCAGGGCATGGAGGCAACATTGGGATAATCCCCAGAACAGTATGTGGGGGGAGGAGAGAGGCACTCATTCCATCTGGCTCCCACTAGCATAATGGGGATTGTTCCATCTGGAAAGCAGAGATGCTTGCACTGATGGAACAATTGTAATAGCATGGCATTGAATTCCTCCCAATATGTCTGAAGTTAGGGAAGTACTGACTTGTATTTCCCCCCTCCTTGCACATAGATTGTTCAGTCCTTGGTGTTCCTGCTGCTTGCTACACTCTTCAGTGCTGTTACCGGTCTTCCGTGGAGCCTCTATAATACTTTTGTCATCGAGGAAAAACATGGCTTCAACCAGCAGGTATCTTATAGTATTTGTTGGCCACCAAATTGATAGCAGTTTTCTTTCATTGCCTGTATGATTTGTGCTTATTTGGCTTTTAAATCTGTAAAGGAGCTGTGGGAAGCCTTTGGCCCTCCAAATGTTGCTGAATTACAACCACCGTCATTGGCACACTTGCTAGGGTTGATGGGAGTTGTAGTTCAGCACCATCTGGAAGGCCATCAGTTCCCTATGCCTGCTGTACCGATTCTCCTGCTTCAACTAACTGTTATCCAATGGCCTGGACAAGTTTTGAGCGGGGCTAAACAGCATGTGATTTTTGAACCTCTTATATATTCACACAGCTGGCTTCTAAACATTTCATCTTAATTATCTCTTCTTCTGCAGACTCTGGGATTCTTTTTTAAAGATGCAATCAAGAAGTTTATAGTGACCCAGTGTATCCTGTTGCCAGTAACATCACTTCTACTTTACATCATTAAAATAGGTGGAGACTATTTCTTCATTTATGCATGGCTTTTCACCTTAGTAGTTTCTTTGGTGAGTATGTGATGCAGTCTGCTGTGTCCAGAATTCCTTCATTTGTAACTCTTATTAAATTGGGGAGTTGGTTGTCTCAAGTCACTAAAACGGCTTGCCTGCTTATCATGGTTTCCTTTCCATCTTGCCCCGTAAAACTGTAACTTTGCTAACAGGTCAGTTTAACTAAATTATTCTTATTTAGTTAACCTGGCAGCTGTGGCAGAGGGCAGAATCTAGTCCAGGTTAAGCACTATTCAATCTCTGGCTACAACATTTAATTAAAGAATCAAATGAAAATGTGTCTTGATTAATCAGGCAGTTGATGTTTAAGTTTGATACACATTTTAAAATATACCAAGCAGCATTTTAGAGGAGGCTGTTTCTTCTGTGTGTGACAGAAGGGGTGCCAACAGGATTTCCAGGGTCCACTGCAGTGTATATGGATCCCCCCCCAAAAAAGAAGCTGTTGAAGGCAGTCATTAGGAGATTTTGAGTCGGGTGTCATCAGTATGTTGACGTTAATATCCGGACCTGAGGTGCACCACCACTGCATTAGTAACTCTAGGCTGGATTACTGCAATTCTCGCTTATGTAGAAGTGCCTTTGACATTGTATTGCGCATTCCTGGAGATAAATGTTAATGATGAATAAACTGGCCTAAGGTGTCTCTGTTTTAACAGTTGTGCTCCACTATAGGTCCTTGTCACAATCTATGCAGACTACATTGCTCCCTTGTTCGATAAATTCATCCCACTCCCTGAAGGAGAGCTGAAGCAGCAGATTGAGGAGATGGCAAAGAATATAGACTTTCCTCTGACCAAAGTGTATGTGGTGGAAGGTGAGAGTCCGTACATCTCTGGGACAGCACATGTCACAAGGCAGCTCGTGATGATAGGAAAACAGCAGAATATATTATCAGGATCCAACCCCAATGCAACTTAAAATGCATTACACCCTTACAATACGTTACACCCTTACATATTTATCATTTTACTATATTTTTTACCATATTTACCACAATCCATTTTAGATTGTAAAAATTTGGGGTGATAGCCAATCTTCTTTGTAGAGTAGACCCACTGAAGCCTGTGGATGCAAGTACAGTGGTACCTCGGGTTACATACGCTTCAGGTTACAGACTCCGCTAACCCAGAAATAGTGCTTCAGGTTAAGAACTTTGCTTCGCCGGGACCACATAACACCGGTTCTGAGAGATCTGCATTGGCTCCCAGTACGTTTCCGAGCACGATTCAAAGTGTTGGTGCTGACCTTTAAAGCCCTAAACGGCCTCGGTCCTGTATACCTGAAGGAGCGTCTCCACCCCCATCGTTCAGCCTGGACACTGAGATCCAGCGCCGAGGGCCTTCTGGCGGTTCCCTCATTGCGAGAAGTGAGGCTACAGGGAACCAGACAGAGGGCCTTCTCGGTAGTGGCACCCGCCCTGTGGAACGCCCTCCCATCAGATGTCAAAGAGATAAATAATTACCTGACATTCAGAAGACATCTTAAGGCAGCCCTGTTCAGGGAAGTTTTTAATATGCAACGCTGTACTGTTTTTAACACTGATTGGGAGCCGCCCAGAGTGGCTGGGGAAACTCAGCCAGATGGGCGGGGTATAAATAATAAATTATTATTATTATTATTATTCAGGATGAGAACAGAAATCGTGCTCCGACGGCGTGGCGGTAGCAGGAGGCCCCATTAGCTAAAGTGGTGCTTCAGGTTAAGAACAGTTTCAGGTTAAGTACGGACCTCCGGAACGAATAAAGTACTCAACCCGAGATACCACTGTATTACTTAGTTGACTATCGCCCTTGGACTAACAGGGTAGACAACATGCAATGTCACCAGTCATGCTTTCCTGGGGAGGGACAGAAGGATCACCATTATAGGGTACCATCAAAGGAAGTGTCTTTTATAAGAAGGGCCCTGCTGGGTTGGGCCAAAGGTCCATCTAGTCCTCCAGTCTGTTCTCACAGTGGCCAACAATAGTCACCCACCTAACCTCCAAGGGCTGGGCCAGCTGCCGATCTCGGCTGAAGGACAGATTCATGTGGACTTACCTCCCCACTTAAAATCTGTCCCCAAGATAAAGGGGACACGTTCACTTGCTTGCTTCTGTAATGTGACTTCGTTCCCACCCTTCTCCCACCTGCCCCAGGTTCCAAACGGTCTTCCCACAGCAATGCCTATTTCTACGGCTTCTTCAAGAACAAGCGTATCGTGCTGTTTGACACACTCTTGGAGGATTATTCTGCCCTTAACAAAGAGCGCCCTGAGGAGCCTGGCTCAGAGAACCAGGTGGCTGGAGGAGACGGGGAAGATGCCGAGGCAAAGGCTAAAGCCAAAGTAAGTATCTGGATTGGGCGGGGGAAGGTTATATCACTAAGGTGCAGCCGTTCTGATCTAAGATTTCCTAGATGGCAAGGGCAATTGTTGATGGAGTGCAAGTGTGCACATCAGATCCTTGGCAATAAATGCTAAAGTGGTTGTAGGTGGCTTTTACCCAGGGCTGGGGAACCTGAGGTCCAGAGGCCAAATCCAGGCCTCTCTATTCTGGCCCTCAGGGCTATCCCCAGGCCACACCCTTCAATGACCCTGTTCCGTGCCCTCATCACGTTCCTTTGCATCGGTGGAATGTGTACTGTTATAAACCTTCTGGCTTGCCAGGATGACATTTGCACGGGTGGAATGTAGCCTTCTGTGCAAAGAGAGGTCACCTATGTTCCCCACTCACTTTTACCTCTGCTATGCAGCCCCTGGGAGGTTGCTTACCAGAGAATGGTTTCCCATTTTTGCAATAACCCCAAATCCAGAATGTGGCTCATAATTTGTTGTAGCTATGGACTTTTGTTACCTGCTATTCTGCACATTTCCTTTGAGGACAAAGCTCTGAGCATCCAGAGCTTTGCTTCAGTAGCTCCATTCCTTCGCAGATCTCTTCCCAAGGAGTTAAGCCATGGCTTCCTATTTATTTTTAGGGAAACCCTATTTTAAAATCAACTTTTGAACGACCTTATTTTTCTGATGCTACTTTGAGCTGTTGCTGTTATTGTATGGCTAGATGTGTTTTGCCCTGCATTAGGATAATACACTTGAAAATACTTATATTATGAGCCATCTTGGAAGGGATAACCCTGACAGGAGGCCTGCAGATACAGTATTATGGGCCGAGGGTTGGTTACGTAAACTATCAAAATTTAAAAGGGGCTTTCCTAAAGTGTCCAGTATTGACCCTCTGGGATTGATTAGATTGTGCAGCGGGGGTGACTAAGGACTGAGAGAGTCAATAGAGTGTCAAAAATCACCCAGGAGTAGGAAAGCCATTCACAAAGTATCATGTGAAGAATTTCTGCTTCCTGTCCTGCATTCGTGAGCTTGGAAGATGGTCTTGCTCATGCTTGGATAACATGTTCCTTCTCTCTCCTCCTCACCCCCCTCCCCTTTACTCTAGAATAAGAAGCAAGGTTGCAAAAATGAAGAAGTCTTGGCTGTGCTGGGTCATGAGCTGGGGCACTGGAAACTGGGCCACACGATTAAAAACATTGTCATCAGCCAGGTGAGCAGAAAGCACCGAGGAAATTCCAATGGGTTTTGTTTGAGTGTGCTTATATTGGCATGCAGCATCATTCCTTTAGTTATGGAAGCTGTGAAAAGGAACGTGGGCAAGCAAGAGTGTAAATGGGGAGGTGTGTTAACAGAGAGGTGACTTAGAGCTGAACAGCCCATTACACAGAAATCTGATTGACCTCCTACTTCCCCCCTCTTAAGACTTTAAAAGCAGTCCAGGAGACGGGGGCGGGGGGGATAGAAATGGATTGCATCAGTGCTTAGGTGTCATTGGGGTGGAGGTTAGCTTTTCTCTTATTTCTCCCCTGCACTGTGTTCCTTGGAAGCTGCTATAAGCCACAGTGGCTGGGGATGTATTTACCTGTATTTTGGTCCCAGGTGTGGAAGCTCCAGCTCCGGCTGGATGCAGTGCCAAGACTGCTGATGCAGGCAGATGGCTAACAGCATGTGATACCTTTCTTAAAACATCTACACTGAGCTACAGGACCAGGTTCAAGACTCTTGTGCTGATCTGCAGAGCCATGAATAACTTGGGTCCGGGACATCTTAAGGCCCGCCTGAGCCCTTATATCCCAACCCGATCACTGAGATCATTTGGAGGAGCACTGTTAGTTGCCCCGCATGTTACAGAGCCCCGGCTGCCCTCCACTAGAAGTTGGGTACTGAGTGTCACAGGCCCCATGGTGCGGTACACTCTTCCAACAGATTCAGCAGGCATCTTCGCTTCTGAATTTCAGGTGCCTATTCAAGGCTTTTTTATGCCAACTCTGCAGTTCCACATTTTCTAATTTTAATGATTGCTCCCATACCACTTTAATAGGTTTAGTAATTTATTTTTATATTGTTGTACACCGCTCTGATATTTTATGAGATAGGGGTATATAGATACTTTTACAAATAAAAAATGGTTGCTAACAAATCATTAAGGCAACGCATGTTGCTCTTTTTTTCTTTTTCTTTCCTAGATGAACTCCTTCTTGTGTTTCTTTTTATTTGCCGTGTTGATTGGTCGAAAGGAGCTCTTTGCAGCTTTTGGATTTTATGATACTCAGCCAACCCTGATAGGCCTGTTGATCATCTTTCAGTTTATTTTCTCTCCTTATAATGAGGTAAAGTTCTGCTTTTGGTTGCACACTCAAGCCATTTTTGCTGAAATGCTATAGTAGTTTCTTTGCGGACTTAAACCCTCCTATCCCACAATAATGCTGTCAGAATTCTGATTCATTTTTTAAAAGTTTCCTCAGTGGTACCAGTTGTGTAGCATTTCTTTGTTTTTATTTTGCAGATTTATAAACTGCTTCACACCCAGAAGCTGTTGAAGTAGTATACAATTTAAAGAATTGTCTTTACCATGCAGAAGGCTAGTGGGTACGAGGCTGGGGTTTGGAGGATTCTGCAACATGTTCTGAGTTCTTAATGTAACTTCCCTATATTGTTTCCCTTACAGGTTCTCTCCTTCTGCTTAACTGTATTAAGTAGGCGATTTGAATTTCAAGCGGATGCATTTGCCAAGGATCTTGGAAAGGCTACAGACTTGTATTCCGCTCTGATCAAGTTAAACAAAGATAATCTGGGATTTCCTGTTTCAGACTGGTTGTTTTCAATGTGGCATTATTCTCATCCTCCGCTGTTAGAAAGACTTCAAGCACTGAAACAATCTAAGCAAGACTGAATGAAATAACTACTGGCTCAAAGGAGCTTCCATCCCAAAACAAATTTCCAGTTTTTAAAAACCATCTATACATATATATATTCATTCCATTCCTGAGCACACCATTCTGCATAGCAACATGCGCTGTTCACCTTATTTGAAAGTAGCGCCCAAAAATCCTGTATCCAATTTACGGAACTGAATTTTAAAGAGAAATACCTTGCGGGGACTGAATTGGAAAGGAACGTAACCTGTAAAGTTTTATCTGAAAATCTTAACAAAGCAGTACTTGAGGGGAAAGTTTAACTTGTCACAACCTGAAGTATCCATGCTTGAATTTGTGAAAGCTTTGAATGTGACTTTTGTACCTTTTAAGCAGTTTGTCTGGGTGTTCTTACAGTACGATAAACTTCTAGCTTTCCTACCTCATCCAATGAGGGGGTCTGATCCTGGATAACTATCCTTCCCCCCTCCCCTTCTGACCGTTGGATTTCAAGCATTTAAACCAAACGCTGTCTGGACTGAAAGTGTGAACTTTCCCCTTTAGGTCCAAGTTCATACCTGCAATGAATGAAAAGGCTACTTTTTACAGAGAAAATAAAGTCGCCTCTCTCCCTGTATGGGGAATGGAGAATAAATTGCAGCTCATGAAACATCCTGCTTATGTGTGTCCCATATGTTGTGTGTATGATGATGGTTTGGAACTAATCTGGTCTCATCTCCCCCTACCCACTGATTTTCTGGATAGCAGGGGTTTGGAAGGAATAACTATGTAACAAAAGCTATACTCTTTGTCAAGAAAAAAGAAACTGACGTGGTTGACTTGCATCACTGAATAGTCATATAGTCATAACTTGGGTTACAGACACTTCAGGTTGCGTTTTTTTCAGGTTACAGGCGTGCCGAAACCCGGAAATACCGGAACAGGTTACTTCCGGGTTTCGGTGGATGCGCAGAAGTGCCAAATGGCAACCCACATGTGCGCAGACGCGGTGCTGCGGGTTGTGAACGCTGCGGGTTGCGAACGTGCCTTCCGCACGGATCATATTTGCAACCCAGGCATCCACTGTACAGTGGTACCTCAGGTTAAATACGCTTCAGGTTACATATGCTTCAGGTTACAGACTCCGCTAACCCAGAAATAATACCTCGGGTTAAGAACTTTGCTTCAGGATGAGAACAGAAATCGTGCTCCTGCAGCGCGGCAGAAGCAGGAGGCCCCATTAGCTAAAGTGGTGTTTCAGGTTAAGAACAGTTTCAGGTTAAGTACGGACCTCCAGAACAAATTAAGTACTTAAGCCGAGGTACCACTGTATATTCAATCCCTAAAGTGGGTGCTGTGCAGCCATTTACTAGATGTGGCGGCTCGCCATTATCTTCTGTCTCCTTTGTTTCTCAAGTCTGTATCATACAGGCAGCAATTCAACATCTCCTTTCTCTACTATGGCACTATAGAAAGTGGGGAGGGGGAGCCTTGCCTGTTCATTTAGCTGTTCAGTGCACACAAGTACTGCCAGAAAAAGGTGACATTGCGTGACATCTATAATTGCAAATGATGCAACATTTGAAAAAGCCGAGTTGTGTCACCTGCTCTAGGAAGGCTATGTGTTTCGTGTTATGTAGGTCAAGAGTTTCAAGAGCCATTTAATAATTATGACTCGTAACTCTTGGATTTTTAGCGTACCTTCTCTATTCTCACCAAAACTGCTTGAAGTATCCCACTTTAAGTATAGTTGCTAGGAAACAAATCTGCTTCAGAAAAAAAACATCCCTGCATACTGCTGGATAAAATGCAAAGCTGCATTCTGGTTGTGTGCAATGGTGCTGTGATAATAGCCATGTACTAAACATGTATATTTAGGTTTTAATTATATGCTTAATTTAATTGCATTAAACATTAGACATATATTTTTCTTCCTATTCTGCAGTTACTAGTCTGGCCTTTCTCATTGGCCTATGCAGCAAGGGCATAGCCAACAGCAGATCACACACTGCTGATACATCAAACCTGGATTCCTAGTTAATGCCACTCAAAATCCAACTTTCTCCAGTTGACTCAAAACTGTTGCCAAGTGTTTTGCAGCATTTTGTAACACAAACCCCAAGATTTGCAGCACCCCAAAAAGTGTGCTGCTACTGACTTTCAGGAAGGGGGCCTAATAGTCTCATTCTATCCAACACTTGGATTCATCCAGTGATTATTCCAGTGATTGCAATACAGAGCACTGATGAAAGCAAGGATAAACACTCCTGCAGCAAACAATTCAATTACGGTAATTTAAATTGGTTCTAAGCCTTCCTGATTTTAACATTTTCCAAATGTGTGTTGTTTTTGTGTTCTTTAAGGGGGAGGGAGAGAAATCTTCCGTTTTAATTTATTACTACATGTAATAAATTACGAGCGGGGTATTATCATTATTATTACACCTGGGCTTTTCCCCAAAGGGGGCTCCAGGCGGCTTACAGGTAAAAATAGGAAGGAAACCAATGTCCCCACTGTGGAAGCACCTGTGGGTCCAGAATTGGCCTCCACAGTCACTTACGGACTCATTGTTAAAACCGTGTTTATGGAAGACAATCTTCCTCGGCTACGAATGACCGCCAAAGAAGAGAAGGTAAAAATAAGAACCGCTAATAACATTGGGGGGGGGGAACGTAGCCAGGATTAAAACTACATTCATATATAAAACCTATTAAAATCATGCCAATACTATTAATCAATCACATATTAATGGAGAGACGGAGAGCCCCATTCCAGGTGAGGGCGGCTGTCCCACCGGCACGTGCTACGGCGGCCGCTACAGGTCTAAAAATGGTTCGCTGGTCAAGAGCCCCGCCCCCTTCCTCCTCCTGGGAATCGCGCGTTCGCAGGAAGGGGGTGGGGCGTCGGGGGCGGTGACGTCGCGCCGCCGCCGCCAGGGGCGGAGCTTCTCTGCGCGTTCGCTCCCTCGCGCGCGTGGGGGCCGCCTTTGTCCCACGGCCTGACTCGGCTCATCTGAGGGGATGCTGTCTGCGGGGAAGAAAGCGGCCGCGGCGGAGGCTCCGGTAGGCGGCGGCGCAGGAGGCCCGGCGGGCGATGGCTCTGCCGAAGCCCCGGCGCCCCCTCCGCCGCCCCCACCCCCGCCGCCTCCGCCCCCCCCTCCGCCGGCCCTGTCGGGCTCCCTGGGCTCCTCGGAGGGCGGCGGCTCGGGGCCCTCGGAGCGCACGCCCCGCAAGAAGGAGCCTCCGCGCGCCTCGCCGCCGGGGGGCTTGTCCGAGCCGTCTCCCCCCGCGGGGCCGGGGGGGCCCGTCGGGGGCTCCGAGACCACCAGCATCGCCGAGACCCCCGAGGGCCGCAGGACCAGCCGCCGGAAGCGGCCCAAGGTGGGTGCTCTTGCCCCGGCCGCTGCTCCCGACCACCGGGGCCTTGCCTACCCGGGGCGGCGGAATGGCTGGCTTGGGTGGGCCGGGCGTCGTCTCACACGAACCGGTTTGTGAGGAAATCGATTACTTTAAAACGGTGGAGGTTCAAAAAAGCGGCTTCGGGCTCCCGGAGCCGGTTAGTGGTTTTTATTTTTATTATTTTCGCTGCACGTTATTGCAGAAACCGAGCGGTTGCTTCCTGCAAGGAGAAACGTAAAGGCCGAGCAGGCCTGTAAATTCCAGTTCGCTGGGTGGCCTTCAGCCACGGGGAGCGCGCCTTTTATCCACACGGGTCATTTGGGGGGAAAGCGGGGAGTGAAACAACAACGAGAATAATCGCAATAAGTAGGTTGGCATTGCAGTCTTTCCCCGGTAAGTGTTGGATTCCTCCTTATTGGCGGAGTCCAAACAAAAAAATTCCAAAGTGAGATCTCAACACCTAAAGTGGTACAGCCCACTCTTAAGGATTTAAGGGGGCGGGCGATGGTATTGTGGCACACCGTGAAGAATGGCAGTTCTTGTGGCACAGGTTTGTATAGATTAAAGCTCATATCATCAGATGCAGCTGGGATCTGGTTGGGGAAACAGGCCACAAACAGTCTACAGGGCTTGCTTGTGGGGCTTGTGTGTTCTGGATTGCCACGCCTCTGGTATCTCTTGGGCATATACTACCTTCTGCTGTATGTACCGTATATTGGTTATCTGTTATTGTTAATTAGACTTTTTATTCCAAAACGGTACACAAGGTTGATGTGACGTCAGAGACTAGCTAGAGCCTATGTTGCAAGGCACTAATGAATGTCATTTATTGTTTGCTTCTTAAGGTGTAGGCTAGACTGCTACCTTTGTTTTACAGAAGCAGATTTAATAGTGTGCAATGCAGTAAATGCCCCAAAGCCATCTTAATAAGGAAGGGAAACAGATCCTAACAAAATCAAGGGTTTTTTTTCTTTTGGCTCTTGCTTTTCTAACACAAAGGATCCTTTGTGATCAAATAAAGCTTTGAAATACGTTTTGATATGTGTATATGTGTATATTTGTATTATGTAGATGCACAGGGAAGATGTTGAATATAGCTTTGGAGAGCATTATATATTTAACAATTAGACATTGATTTCATTATGTGATCATCAAAACTTGAGGATTCTACTTTATTTAATACAGTACAGGGAAATTGCTTGTAATACAAGGAAGTATATAACACATGGCTTGACTAGTTTTTAGCATTGATTAATTTGGGTCCTGTTCCATTCTGAGTTCTCTGCATGGCTTACAAATAGGGATGCTTTTTTGAAATGAGGGCTTAGATCTGTTGGTCCTTCTTAGTTGTAAAACTTATAAAGAATTATTATTTAATTTACTTGAATCAGTTTGTACAGTATAGTGGGTACAGGACTTGAATTTTGGGAGGGCTTTGAAAACATAAATTATGCTGTCTTTCTCCAAATGTTTCCTTATTGATGATGCATAGGAGTTGGAGCTGCACTTGTGAGGCTCAACGATGCTTTCCATCCCTTGCTGGAATCCTATGCCTTTGTAGGATTTCATATATAATGTGTAGCCTACTTTAGTTTGAGTTTATGTGACTTAGGTTGCTACAGGACCTGTACAGATCCATATAAGAAAAAGCTTCAAAACACATTATAATGTACATAGACTTTATATAACGTGAAATCAAAGGCTAACTCATTTTTATGGCATAAAGCTTTTGTGGATTAGAATCAAATTCATCCAATTTTGTGAAGTGCTATTCTCAGGTGTGTGTGGGGGGGATGCTAAACAGAATAAATATACCAAATAAATTAAAACAATTTCCAGACACAGGAAATTCAGTTAAATATGGATAATGATAATAATAATTTAGTATTATTTATACCCTGCCCATCTGGCTGGGTTTCCTCAGCCACTCTGGGCGGCTTCCAACAAAATATTAAAAATGCAATAAAACATCAGAGATTAAAAATTTCCCTAAACAGGGCTGCCTTCAGATATCTTCTAAAAGTCAGATAGTTGTTTATTTCCTTGACCTCTGGTGGGAGGGACAACCACACAACATTTATGTAGACAGTTTTGGTTTAAAATTTGCTCATGTATGTGAGATAGGAAATGGTAAAAATTAACTGTCACTCAGGGTTCAAAAATTAGCTGGGTGCTAGGTGCATTTTGCACCTGAAGATTTTCCATTTGCGAGTACCTAAAAAAGTCTGGGTGGCATTTTTTGTGCCTGGCTGACACTCAAGGATTACTGAAATGTATGTACTTTGAAGCCTTGAAGTATATGTTAAGGATAGACAATATGTTAAGAAGTTTAACAAAAAAGAGTAGAGTGTTTTGAAGACTAAAGTATGGTACCGATATTTTTATTGTAAACACCAAATTAAACATATATTAACAATTTCTGTTAAAATGTGATATTAACAATTTGCCACTTATGTGAATTATTTTCATGATTATCAAAATAATAAATAAAAAGTGTTGCTGACCCCTTCCCCCCAAATGGTGACTAGACATTCTGTTTTGGTGCCCACAATCCAGATCCCAGGAACCATTTGACTGCTAGCTTTTCTATCCCACTGCTGTCACTTCCCAGTATATGTATGCTACTATTATACACAATTTAAAAATGAATTATGCTTTATCACCTATACAGATGTCTGCTATTTGTGTCAATTTTCACATGTGAAACCTGATAAGTGTAGCAGCTTAAGGGGAAACTGAAGGCAGGCTAGATTCTTTTCTAGGGTGGGATGTGTGTGTGATGCAGGACACAGTTCATATTGTATGTAAAAATGCTGTATACCAGGCATAGGCAAACTCTGCCCTCCAGATGTTTTGGGACTACAACTCCCATCATCCCTAGCTAACAGGACCAGTGGTCAGGGATAATGGGAGTTGTAGTCCTAAAACATCTGGAGGGCAGAGTTTGCCTATGCCTGCTGTACACCATGCAGCACCATATGTTTTACTCTTCCATCCACTGCTCTCATTGGCTGAAGTGCTCCTCTAAGTATTGCAGTATAGTAGTGCCGTATTAGAGGGAGCTTTCTGTACCTGTGGCTTTTGAAGCAGACTGTATTTTCACTAGAGTAGGTTATAAAAAAGATCGTTCTAAATTAGCTGATTAGGGGGAGAACTTAGTGGTAGTTGAGAGAAAGCGCTTAGATTTTTATTTTTTGAAATGTTTGTTAATTTCCTGGAACAGTGATATTTATGGTGTGTATTGGTTATTTGTTGTGCTGCTACCATCTAGGCTGAGAAGTATAACTGAGAAAGATTCTTCAGTATTTTCTAAATATATTAACAACTGCCAGGAAACACTTACTAATTGCACTTTACACAAAAACTAAGTTACAGACTAATGTGGACAATGTTAGAGTGAAATATAGTGTACTTTGCATTGATTTATTTTTAATTTAAGTGGATGAAATGAGGTATTCAGTGGATAGTGGGTTAGTCATAGAAAAAGAGAATTGCAAATTTGTAGAGTGCAATAATGCGTTATGGCACTGTCTTCAGCTTGTGTGTCAGGACCCACTAGTAGGTTGCAGCCTGATCTAAGGTAGTTGCAACAGGAGCGCTACCACCATGCAAATATATAGTTTAAAAAAAATGGGTCCCCAAATGTATGTTTGTATTAAAAGTCTTGGAAATGAAAAGGTTGACCAAGGTACAGACCCAAGATTCTGCTGAACCACAACCCCCATCATCTTTGGGGTTCAACGACATGAGGTCCACAGGTTCCTCACTTTTGCATTAAAGTGAACCCTTCAATTTACCCATGAGAATTCATTTTAAAAGTTTGTTATGTTAATCACTCTACTGTGCCAATTTGCTTGTTCTGTATTGATTCTGCTTACATTCTGCTTACAGGTAGAATATAGAGAAATGGATGAAAGCCTTGCTAACCTTTCTGAAGATGAGTATTACTCTGAAGAAGAAAGGAATGCTAAAGCAGAAAAAGAGAAAAAGCTGCCTCCTCCCCCTCCCCCACCACCTCCTGAGGAAGAGAATGAAAGTGAGCCAGAAGAGCCATCTGGTGAGTAAAGGGCCCCCATCCAGCAGGACAGCAATGGTCTTGCACATTTGAGGGCAATATGGTTGCACAGACACTCCCCCTCCACTGAGTTTAGCTTAGATTAGCTATGGCATGAAGGACTGAATGCCATGCAGAAAGTATGGGTGATAGGCCACACATGAGCAGCATTAATGTGACCCTGGAAAAATATTATTTGCTTTGAACACGTATCTTCAGATTTATTAATCAACATCCTTAATAGAGTGACTTTACTGACTCCATTGCTTCCTTACCTGGCCTTAGATTTACTATGCTCGCAATCATCTTTCTGTGGTCTGCTGAGAATCCCAGAAATTGGCTGATGAAATTTTCTAGCTTTGCTTTGCTAAATTGAGTCATTCTCATCTCACTCTTTTTTGTATTCTGGGTTTCCCTCCATACATTTTAGCTACTTGGCAACACGTTCAGTTGCCTTTAATCCTGTTAATAAAACTGGTTCTGCCTGGTCTAAAACTACTGTGAATCTTGATTTCTTAATAAAAGGGCCACTTTTATTTTTGTGTGAATCTAGTTGTAGCTTTCTTCTCCCTCTATTAAATGTCAGAAGTATAGCTTTAGGAGAGTAAAGAGTCTCGTTTATGTCCATCGCTAAAATACTGCCTCTCAACTTGTAAGAATTAGTGGTTGTGAGCCAAAACTGCACCCTGGGGAAGTTCCTAGCTGGCTGACAGAGTATGCCCTCTGTGTTTAAAGCTGCCTATGCCAAGCTTCAATTGTCAGATGTTATGGTAGTATGAATCCAAAATGGCAATTGACATACCACCGTGTGCTTTTGTGGGGGAGCAAATTGCATTCATTCTGCATAGCACGCTTCCTCACAGTTTGGGCAGGGGCTGACAAGAAGCCTAAGTGGAGTTGTAGCAACCCTTTAGCTATTGATCTCCCGGCTCTATTATTTGGGTTGAGGAGTAAGCATTAGCTAAGTGAATACAGCTTGTTTTAGGCCACTTAAGTAGGTTTCAGGCAAAATATTTTCTAATTGAACTTGTGTAGGTAGACTTCATACTTGAAAGATCCGTGTGCTTACTTTCCTTGTTACATGTCATTGTCATCTGTTGCAAAAGGGGAGAAATGTCCATCTCATGCAAAATATTTTTGTCAATTTTTTCTGCCACAAGTTTTTTCATAGCCCACATCTGCTAAGAGTTCAGCTTCATGGAGTAGATGCTAAGGACATTTCCTCTTCCTCTGGTGAAGAGGGAAGTGGATGTTTGTGCCTCTTGCTATAAGAATGGACTAGTCATACAAGGTGCAGCTTCCAATTGGCTGCAGGAGCTTCCTGCACTCAATTGGAAGCCGTGTCGGACATTTCGCTTCCAAAAAGCGTTCACAAACCGGAACACTCACTTCCGGGTTTGCGGCGTTCGGGAGCCATAATGTTCAAGTCACAAGGCATTCCTTAACCAAAGTACGACTGTATTTATGTTCAATGCCTTTCTGCTGTCAGTTATGAACATAAATATTTTGGGTTTGGTCCAACCTAAATTAGTTGACTTAATTTAGATTGACTTTGAGGGGTTTAGTGCATGAATATTGTAAATAAATAACTTAGTTTGGCTCAAACCCATTATCTCAAATTTATGAGTATTTTCTCCCCACTTTAAGGCTCCATTCTTTCCCCATTATTCATTTTAGACATTTTGCTAGCTTTACTCCATAGTGCTACATATCTGTACATTTCTTCTTAGTGACCTATTTTGCCTCCTTTTATAGCAGATAACTAGTCACATGCCAGGCTAAAATGGTAAAATCTTCAACCTCACTGCTTTTCATACTGCCCTGGAATTCATGCCACTCCTAAGCCAAACCATGTCCTAGTGAGAGTGTGCAGGCTTCCAAAGTGGAATTCACAGCTGCCTCCCTAGTTATTTTTGCTGACACGCTGCACTGAGCTAAGCCAAGGTCTGGTTTCACATTTTGTTTGAACAGGCACTCGTGGTTAAGCATTCTCTGGACCAGGGTTTCCCAAACTTGGGTTTCCAACTGTTTTTGGACTACAACTCCCATAATACCTAGCTAGCAGGACCAGTGGTCAGGGATGATGGGAATTGTAGTCCAAAAACACCTGCAGACTCAGGTTTGGGAAACCCTCTTCTAAACTAACCATGAGGAAATAACAGACCTTGGCTACAAGTGGTTGTTTAGTTTGGAGAGTGCTTAACTACAAGCCTAGGTCTGGACAACACACTAAACCAAACCTTGCCTTAGCTCATAGCAGCAAAAGGATTGGGAGCCAACAGGTTTGCATTAAGCCATAACTAGGCTTAGTGTGTTGTGCAAACCAGGCTATTGAGATAGGGACTTCTTTTTTGGCTCCTTTCTCAAGAACAACCATCTTCTTATGCTAATAGGACAGCAAGATGTTGACATTATATGGTCAAATCTGAAGCTTTCCTTGATGGGTCGAATAGCAGCTATTAAGATGAATGTATTGCCTAAAATGTTGTTTCTGTTCCAAACACTACAAATTGTGGACAAGATGGACTGTTTTAAGAAGTGGCAGAAAGATATCTCTAAATTTATCTGGCAGGGCAAGAAGCCCAGGATAAAATATAAGATTTTAACTGATGCAAAAGAAAGGGGTGGCTTTGCCCTGCCAGACTTCAGACTGTACTATGAGTCAGCAGCATTCTGCTGGCTGAAAGATTGGCTGCTTCTTGAAAACACGGACATTTTGGATTTAGAAGGTTTTAACAATGTTTTTGGATGGCATGCATATTTGTGGTATGACAAGGTTAAAGCTCACAAAGCATTTAAAAATCATATTGTCAGGAGATCTTTGTTTAATGTCTGGATCAGATACAAGGATTTACTTGAAAATAAAACCCCAAGGTGGTTGTCACCAATGGAAGCGAAAGCTCAGAAAAAACTCAATATGGAGGCCAGTTGGCCAAAATATTGGGAAATTTTGGAGCAAGAAGGAGATAGACTGAAACTGCAGAGTTTTGAGAAATTAAAAAATAGAGTCCGAGACTGGTTACATTATTTTCAGATAAGGGAGGCATACAATTTGGACAGGAAAATTGGCTTCCAGGTGGAAAAATCTAAATTAGAAACAGAAGTGCTAGAACCTAAAACTAAAATCATGTCAAAAATGTATAACTTGCTGCTGAAATGGAATACACAGGATGAAACGGTTAAGTCAGCTATGATTAAATGGGCACAAGATCTTGGACATAATATCATGTTTGCTGACTGGGAACAGTTATGGACCACAGGTATGAAATTTACGGCATGTAATGCCTTAAGAGAGAATATTATGAAAATGATATACAGGTGGTACATAACCCCAGTCAAGCTCGCAAAAATATATCACTTGCCCGATAATAAATGCTGGAAATGTAAGGATGTTGAAGGTACATTCTTTCACCTTTGGTGGACGTGCCCAAAGATTAAGGCCTTCTGGGAAATGATTTATAATGAAATGAAAAAGGTACTTAAGTATACCTTCCTGAAAAAACCAGAGGCTTTTCTCTTGGGCATAGTCGGCCATTTGGTGCCAAAGAAGGACAGAACTTTTTTTATGTATGCTACAACAGCAGCAAGAATACTTATAGCAAAGCACTGGAAGACTCAAGATCTACCCACTCTGGAAGAATGGCAGATGAAGTTGATTGACTGTATGGGACTGGCAGAAATGACCGGCAGGATCCGCGACCAGGGAGAAAAGGCAGCAGAAGAAGATTGGAAGAAATTCAAGGATTATCTACAGAAATATTATAAAATTAATGAACTTTGAAAAGATGTTGGTTTGAACTTTGGTGGTCTCTAGCTGTTATGATAAAGATAATGGGGATTATAATTGTTTATGTTATTAAATTTAAAAAAGTTGAATGGAAAATAAGGTTTTATTTTAAAAGGAATGTTAAGAGATTAGGATTTGCTGAATTAATAAATTGAACTAGAGAACAAGAAGGGGAGGTATGAGGAAGTCAAAGAAACATGTGAATGAAAAACTGTTATTGAAACCGAATTGTTTTTAATATTTTTCTTTTCCTTTTTCTTTTTGTGTTTATATAAAATTGGAAAATTCAATAAATATTCATTCAAAAAAAAAAAAAAAGATGTTGACATTATTGAGCACTTCAGTGTTCTGCAGATAGGCAGGAGAGCCAGAATTAGAAAAGTGAGTTGTTTTGTATGGAACATAAATTTGCTTCGTGATTCACTGAGAGAAGCTGTTTCGAAATATCTGAATAAAACATTTTAAACTCTCCACCTGCATTCTTGTGGTTTTTGGAGCTTGCCAGAAATAAATCAAAACTTTATATTCATTTAAATAAACTTTTTGAAATGTATATTTTATTTTATTTTTTAAGACCCCAACATATTTTGTGTCATTTCCCTATGTGTGAACATGGTTTTAGAGAGAAACGTTACAGAACGTTTTTATTTTTTTGCCAGCAAAAAGTTAAACTCTATAGTTATAGTTCAAGCACATGCTTTTATATTTTCCTTCCCACAAAAATGGAACGCAAATGAAATATGTTGACTTTGAAGTGAGAGTACTCTTACAAGGTCGTTATGAAGTTAATGGTACAGAAAACTTTTGTTCAGAGATAGTTTGGTTGAGAACCAGTGTGGTGGTAATAGATAGAGTGCCAGTCTAGGGCTGGGAGAGCTGGGTTCAAATTCTATGCTAGCTCCATGCAAAACACAGTTGGCTAGTCTGTGGTTTAAGCATTGCTTCCTCTGCTCTTTCTTCACAGTAATGTCCCCTGTAATTTCATAGCTTTAGTCATCATTTCACATTGCGTATGCTCCAACATAAACTATAGATAAGACAACCCATTATTGAACTAATTTGCACATTACAGCAAACCATTGTTAAACTGTGGTTTAAGAAGTCTGAACATCATGATGGTGCATGCTACTTATTAATGCCTGCTTTGCTCCTCTGTTCCTGTCTTTGCTGCGCTGAGAGGAAAACAAAACAGAGGCTGGCTTTGCATTTGTATGAATCCACTTGCTTTGTTTGTTTCCTCCAAAACATCATAGATGTTAAACCAAGAAAAACCTTGCCTTTTGCTCGTGGTTTGTTTGCAGAGAAGCAAACCATGAATACTAGTTTGCACGTAATTCTAAGCTAGCCTCTAATTTGGTACAGCAAAGGCAGGAATGAGGAAGTGGGCACTAATGAACAACACACTACTCATTCTTTTGTAATCAGAGATTGAATTTAGTATACGCATGGTTACAAGCCAATGTGATATGTATTGGTGCGTTTATAATGCAAAATCATGTTTCATACTGGAAGTGGGGTTGGTTACACACGTGATCCTGAGGTCAGCTTCCAGTTTGCAAACAACGTCTTGCAAGGAACTAGCATTATGTCTGCACGGAACCCAAGTGACTTTAGCCAGTGCTAGGAATTGGGATAGAAAAGCTTGGAGCCAAATGGCTTCTGGGACCTGGGTTGTGGGTGCCAGAATGTCTAGTCGCCACTGGGGGATGGGGTGGTTGGCAACACACTTTATTATTTTGATAAGCATTAATTAATAAGTAATTCACATAGGTGACACATTGGGAGGGTAAAATGTGGGGAAGACCGTAAGGATAAATAATGGGTTACCTAAAGGACATAAATTTAAACACACAGATTTGCTGTGTGTGGTTTTTTTTAATAAAATCCTTTTGGGTAAAACAAATGTTCATGAATTTCCCCATTATGATTGGAGAAATATGCTTGGCTAAGCAATTAAAAATCCTGTTTTACAACTCCAAATGCTTCATAGATATGTGTGTGATAGTATAGTTTGCTAAAAAGAAAACCTTTGCACTAAATGTGTTCTGTATTTCTGTAAAGCCCATTTTAATTGAGTAGCAGAGGAGAGTGTTGGTTAGAATTGGAGTTTGCAGGAGGCACAAGGTGTGCCTCTGTTTTCATTTTTTTATGGTCTGTTTTCATTTTTTATGTCAGTAGTCAGTAACTGTTGTGGCTGAGGAATCAGATTGAGTACCACTGTTAAACAGGAAGCCAAATCCCAGGACTCTCCTATCTTCTGTGCTTCCTCTCTGCCCTTGCATTCCTTTCTTAGTACATGTGTCTTTCACTGTGCTGCCCCTTCATGGCCCATATGGAATTTTTCTCGCTATTACTTCATTGGCAACTAAAAAGGGCAAAATGGGGCGGGGGGGATAATATCTGTTCTTTAAAAATTCCAAGCATAATAAAGACACATGTCCATGTGGCCCTTGTATTTTATTGTGATCCCCTCTTCTGAAAAAGGGAGACTGAGAGCAAAAATGAAACAGTGCCAGGAGCAGGTCAGAAATAATTCACATGGCTTCTTTAGTCATAGAAACAAGGCAGCTTAGGAGGTCAGGCCTAGAGAGCACAGCAACACTGGGTAGCTCAGTTGGTTAGAGCATGGTGCTGAAAATGCCAAGGATGCATGTTCGATTCCCTTAAGGGACAGCTGCATATTCCTGCATTGCAGGGAGTTGGACTAGCTGATTCTCAGGGTACCTTCCAGCTCTTGTGATTCTATGATTATCTTTCCTAATAGAACTTGCCCCTATTTGCAAGCACTGAAGGTCTCCTTCACACAGCTCCTTTTGTCTCCTCTTCCCCCAGTTCCTTTCCAAGCAATCTGAGGCTCCTTTGTCTTCAGCCTGGCTTCCTAACCAGCCTGACTCATTGCTGCCCCTATGCCTCCCTCCTCTTCAGCCTCCTTTTTTGCCTCTTGTTCTGGACTGCTCTCTGCCACAGACTCTTCCTTCTCACTAAACCCTGTTAACTCTTCAGCTTCTGACAGCTCCTCCTCCTAGTCTGTTCCCTCTGACTACCCAGCATTGTCCCACCACCAGTCCCCTGGCTCTGAGCCTTCTTCCCTTGGGGTTTCCCCAGCTGATGTCTCTCATCACTCCTCTGCATCCAGTCAGTCTATGACAGACAGGTGGTACCCTGGACTACTATTTGCTGGCCGTTTAAATCTTGAATTTTTAGTAGTTCAGCATTAGGATTCAGTAAATCCTCTCACCTTCTCATTATACAAGAGTGTCTTTTTCCATCTGGTGAGCACCCATGCTTCAACCCAAAGCCCTGCTTTTCAGAAACTACCTTTCCCTTCCCACTTGTAGGTGCATTATCTCATGCAAGTTGAGCTTTTGTACTTTAAAATAAAAAAGTGCGTTAAAATAAAAAAGTGTCAACAGCACGTTGCTGCTGCTTTCTGCAAAAATCTGATGGGAATGGATAGATGTCTGTCAAAGAAACAAGACATAGTCCATTCCTCTTACCTTTTTGCAAGCGACAGGGAGAAGTTGCTGCTTTCTCCCAAATGCCAACCCACAGGGAGAAAATCTACACTGGTTCTCTGCTGCCCCAAGCACAGGAAGGAAAGGTGGTTTCACTCTGTGTTGGGGCTTTTGCAGAAAGCCCCAGCTTTGCCTCTTGTAAAAACCTCAGGGGAAGAGAGTAAAGTTGCCTTTTTCATTAACTGACCTCCATTGCAAAAAGAGCCAGTAGTTGCTTTCTCTTTCCCTTATTTTCTTCACAAAGAATGGGGGAAAGTGAGAAGTGGCTTCACACCTGCAGATTGTGCTTTTGCAGAATATGCAAAGCATTGTCTTGCTGCTTCTGCCTCCTGGAAACTCTCAACAGAAAGCAAAGAAGTGAGATCTTGTCTTGGCAAAGGAGAAGGGAGGGTTTCTCTTGCTTCCTATTGAGCTTTTAGAGGTGGTAGCAGCCCAGAGGACGTTCTGCTGGTGTTTTCTGCAAGACCACAGCTTGCAAGATGAAAACCTCTCCTTTCTCTACCCCCACCCCCAGTCAGTACAAAGAAAAGGAGTGTTTTTTTCTCTTTTCCCTTTGTGCTTTTGGAGCAGGCAGCACTAGGGCTGCTCAATACCCTTCTTTTCTCTGAGTTGAGGAAAAGAGGGTTCAGTACAAACACAGTAATAGTAAGCCAGCCAAAACATGTCACCACTGTTCAAAGTGCCCTTTTCACCATATGAAACAGAAAAGATGGGTATAGTAGTTCATTGAGAATAGATAGCCACGATATGGCTCCTACTGGGTCTGATTACCAAAACACTTGAAGTTTTACTGTGTTCAGAGAAGGCCAGAATGGTATGGTGAGCTGCTTACTGATATGTTAGTATATGGTTCAAATATGCTCCCCTGTTAGCTCCCCTTGAGTCCTGAAAGGTTATTTTGCATGTAGGAGACCTTTATTAATCATACTCGTTCAGAGAATTGGAGCTTCCCATAAGGTACTGTTTTGGAGGCATGTTGATGTAGGCGTAGCCTAGCAGTGTGTAGCTGAGGAGCAGCAGTGTATTCCCAATCCTTTTCCTTTTAGAGATAAATTACATAGTTAGAAGCAGTAGAATGAAGCTCAGGCCTGGTGTGTGTATGTGTATATATATATATATAGATATATAGATACACCACCCCCCCAGATATATAGATATATGCCACTATAGTTTAGTGGTATACATACATATAATACTAAACTATAGTTTGATATTACAGGAATGATCCTGCTTCAACTCAAGTTATCCCATCTCCCATTCCTCCTCCCAGGCACGGCTAAGGAGATTTGAAGCATTCAATTCTGGTTTAAATGAACTGTAGCTTCTTATTGCCTTCACTATGATTTATTGAAACAAGCACGGATCAAACCATGGCTTCTCACCCTGGCTTGTTTAAATAAATGGTAGTTGAAACGACGGTAATTACAGTTTGCCTTTATGACCCACAGTGACAAACTGCTGTCACTTTAAACCAACTCATCCTGGTTGTGTGCCTGGTTGTGTGGTGGGCTTACTGGGCGTGCTCATTCCCACAATGTAGGGGAGAGATAATTTAAAGACTTATTTCAG